>NC_080689.1:44096958-44721958 GCF_030445035.2 Dasypus novemcinctus
AGCTTGTTTTAGTTTGCTAAAGGCTGCTGGGAGCAATATACCAGAAATGTATTGGCTTTTATAAAGGAGTTTTATTAGGTTAAAACTTACAGTTCTGAGGCTATGAAAATGTCCAAAATCAAGGCATCATCAGAGATGCTGTCTCACCACAGGTCAGCTGCTGGTGATCCTGGACTCCTGCCACGTGGCAAGATGTAATGGTGGCTCTGATGGTCTCTGCCTTCTCTAGGCTCACTTTCTTCCCGAGCTCATATGAGGATGATCAGCACATGGCAAGGCATAAAGGTGGTGTCAGCTTGTCTCCTCTGGCTTCTTTCTGTCTCTGAGGGCTTTTTCCTGTATGTCTGCAGCTTCTTAGTCCTCGGTGTATAAAGAATTCCAGGAAGAGGATTAAGACCCACCCTGGGTCCCACATTCTAATCAAAGCCCTTAACCGAAGTGATCTAATCAATGGGTTTACAGGCACAGGGATGGGTTCACTTTAAGAACCTGATTTTCTGGAGTCCTTATAAGACTCAAATCAGCACAAAGGCCATTCTGCAAAATTGTTTTCCACTGGTGACTGCTCTTGTGCAAGGTACTGGGGTCTTTCCTGGCGCTGAGGGAAGGGGGTTTATTCTCTTTCTTGCCACACTGGCCTCTCCAGGTACAGAGTAAAAAGTTGCCTCCTGGTACACATGGGGCTTGTGATACTTTCCCCATTACCAAGAACAGTGATGGGGAGTGGGCGGCTAGACTGAGCTCCCTTCCCTGCTCCCTACGCTGAGAAGCTGTCTGAATGTCCAAGTAGGTACCAGGGGTCAAGGCTCTTCAGGGATTGTTAAAGTTGAGAAAGCCTGAGTTTTTACAAACAGTAAATATTTTTGAAGGAGAGAAGATTTGTTCAATGAAAGGCTTTTATTTGTAGAGCTGAGCCCTTGGCAGATTTGAATTTGTAAAATTGGGTCTGAAGTTGTTTTAGGGTTGTATGAAATAGGGTTGGAAAGAGCTGAATTCCTCAGTGGCCCAGTGGCCAGTAATGTGGGGGATGATTAGGCCAGAGGAATAGTCCAAATAGCCTTTGAGTAGAGCAGCTCAAGGCATTTTAAACACAGGGAGGGCAAATATTCCATTTAAAATTATTTGTATTGCTATAGTATCATCCCCACCCCCATACCCCAACACACACGCTTACCTCTGCCTCCAGCAAATCTTTAACACAATCCCCTGCCATGCGGTAACTTGACTGGAAGCAGCTTGGTTCCTTCTCTGGAGTACAGTGCTGCAGAAGAAGAAGAAGGGATAGTCCATCAACTGCACAAATTCAGCAGAGGTGGAAGCTTGGAACTAGAAACGACAATGAGAATGTAAGTGCCTTCCTTTTCTCTGTCCACCTGAATTACACCAAAATCAAGAGGTCTTTGGAGTTCCATTAAATGTGGAGTAGGGTTTTAAGCCCTTCCTGGGACAGGAAGCCTGCAGTTGCCATCTACATCCTGGTGATTGCCAAAGACCTCTCCAGCACTGACCTTGGGCCCAATTTCCTACTTAATCTCTCCTCTTAGTTGTCTAATTAGTAACTCCAATTAAAAATGGTCAAAACCAAACTCTTGACTGCACCCTCTAAAATGCTACTCACCTCAGTTAACAACCAATACTCACGCAGTTGCTCAACCTGCAAACCTATGAGTCCTCCCTGATTCCTCTCTTTCTCTCATATCAGCAGGACTTCTCAGTTCCAACCTCCAAAACATACCTCAAGCCCAGGCAGTTCTCACCTTCTCCAACTGATCCCAGTCAAGTTGCTATCACTATCACTCAACTGGACTATGCAAGAATCTCCTAACCAGTAGCCCTGCCTCTACTTTGGTCCCCAATGGTCTTTTTTCTGCGTAGATGTAACATCTAGATAGGTGTGTGTGTGGGCATGTATGCATGGGTGTGCATGTGTACAAGTATGAATTGGGTATCACTCCACTGTTTAAAACTATCCATAGTTTTCCATTGCAATCCAAAGTCCTCTTCATGGCCTTCAGATCCCACATGACCTGGGTCCTGCTTACCTCTCTGACTTTGTTTCCTTCCATCTTCCCCCTATTCATAGGGCACCAACCACACTAGACACCTTTCTCCACACCCCCTTCCCCATGGAACTTCTTGTGCCTTTGTAATCGCTATTCTTCTGATTAGAATACTTCTCCCCTAAATTTTTGCCTGGCTGTCCAGTCCCCAAACTTCTACCCCTAGTCACTCACTATCCTTTACCTTGTTTTATTTCTTTGTTGTAGTTTTTTGTTACTTGATCACGTTTTTCATTTCCCTCCCACCCCACCCCATTAGAAAATAAGTTCCATGAGGGGAAAAGAGTGCCTGACACAGAATAGCACTAAGTAAAAATTTATAGAACGAATGTATCTGGTTTCACTTGTTTCCTGTTTCCCATCTACCAAATGCCAAGCCAAATTGCCATCCAGTTAAAACCTCACTCAAAGTTCTGCCATTCAACTATTACTTCTAATTTGGGTAAAAATGGACCACATATACACACAGATACCCTTTTCAGGTTTGGGTTTTGGGGCATCCTTGGAAAAAAACAGTCTCACTAGAGTTGGCAGATGCCCTAGAGAAAGTCAAGAGGAAAGTTTCATTATTCCAAAGTAGTTATTTTTGTCCCTTTATATAACCTCATTGAAATGTTCTGCACTTAACCACTTTTCACTTCATAGACATTTTCCCAAGGTGTGTAACCTTTTTGTTTGACTTTTAGCTTCTAATCTCAATGATTGAATAATTCACATTTTCCTTTATCAATTTAATGTTGCTTACAGAGTTCTAATAGCCCTCAGTGTGTGTGTAAAAGACAGATGATGATCTAGACTTGTTTTGGTTTTAGCCTCTTTTTTATTTTAATTATGGAAGCATATATACAACATACAACTTCATCTCAACTACTCCCAAACATAGAATTCAGTGGGATTAATCACATTCACAATGTTGCGCTATCCTCACATCACCTGCTACTAGAACTTTTCCATAACCCCAAACAAAAACCCTACACCAGTTCTGCATTATCTCCCTATAATGGTGTTTTACATGAATTCATTTAGCAGATATCTCCGGAGCATCTCCAGTGTTCCAAGCACCATCCTGGTGCTGTGACTAGAACAGTGAATAAATTGGATGAGATTCTGCTTTTGTGCAACTTAGCTTCTAGTTGGGGGGAATCGGCCACAGACAATGAACAAGGGAGTAAACAACGCACATTTTGGATAGTGATGAGAGTCGTGAAGAAAGAGCAGGGCCATGTGATATAGGGTGATTGGAGAAGGGCCACTTCAGATTTGGTAGTCAAGGGAGGTTTTCTGGGGAGGGCACATCTGAGCTGAGTGACAAAAAGGAACCAACTGGGAACAGCCTTCCAGGTACAGGGAACTGGGGTGCAAGCATCACCCCTATTTAAGAACTGGTAGTTGCCTGAATTGGGTCAAGCAAAGCATGGAGTGGACTTGAGGGAGAGTTGAGTATTAACACCCAGAAGTGAAAGTAAGGTATACTAGTAAGAAAATTCACAAGAAGAGCTTTAAAATTTGAATACTACTGAAATAACAATAATTTCATAATGATTGCCTATTCTACGCATATTCTCCCCTGGTAGTTCCTATTTTAGTTAATCACATTATCATCTACCTCCAGGCCATATTTTAGATTAATTTTTGTTAATTAATATCTTACATTAATATGGTATTTTGTTATACTTAGTGAGCCAGCGTTAATGTGTTATTATTAACCAAAGTGCATACTTCATTTACATTTCCTTAGTTTTTACCTAATGTCCATTATATATTTAGTCATCATGTTTCCTTTGGCTCCTCTTGGCTGTGACAGTTTTTCAGACTTTGTTTTTGATGACCTTGACAGTTTGGAGGGGTATTAGTCAGGCATTTTGTAGAGCATCCCTTAGCTGGGATTTGTCTGATGTTTTCTCATGGATCAGACTGGGGTGATGGATTTTAGGGAGGAAGACCACAGAGGTAAAGTTCCATTCTCATTACACCCTAAAAGGGTAAGTCAACATGACTTACCACTGTTGGTGAAAAAAAGGAGGCGGTGGCAACTTTAGGAGACACTCAGGAGGCAGATTGTCAGGTGTGGAGGTGCGGGACCCAGGGCTGTCAAGTCTTCGAAGGTTGGGGTGTTGAGTACCTACCTCTGTGGCTATTGGGAATATGGAAGAAATAAGAAGAGGGGCAAAGATATTGCATTTGATTTTTGGACCTGTTGAATTAGAGGTAAAATCCATAATGAAGGTTAGACATTTGGACCTACAACTCTGGAGCTCAGGACAGAGGTAAGGGCTGGAGATAAGGATTTCTGAGTCTTCAACATGTAGGTGAACACATGAAAAATGAAACCCCTCTGGAAACAGGTGGAATCTGAAGGTCCAAGGATGACACAGCAGGGCCTGTATGCCTGAGATGGCCTTTTCTCCAATTCCTTTTTCTGCCTAACAGAATCTTATCAAAGACCATCTTCCTCAACTCTCACTAGCCCAGAAGGAATTAACCTCAGGGCTGTGCTACAGTTTGCCTTTGTGCTCTCCTCAAACACATCTCCTATCATTTTGGATTAGCTTTGGCATTTTCCCATTTTCCTTTTTCTCCTGTTTAGATTCCCAGCACCTACCATAGAGTAGATGCTCAATAAATGTTTGTTTCCTTTTAGTGAAGATTTAAGGATAATTCATTAATTTGGACTTATAATTCTAGTGTTTACGAGTATAACTGAGCCAACTCAAAGAGTAACTATAAATTCTAAGCTATATAAATTATTTGCTGATGATATTTTGTCTTCCTAAGTCTATCTCAGGTTCTCATATTTTATTTTAAGAATAGCTACTCATATGCATCTTTTCGTGCCATTGCATAACATAGCAAGCACAGAAAGCGCATATATTAAAGTCATGGGTGATAGAATAAGGTGCATTACATCATAGTAGCTAAAGTGTCATAAACCCAATTACTCATGTATTCTTTGATCAGAAAAAACTTGTGAAACCTCAAAATTAGGTATTTAATTTTTAAAAAAAGCTTCGTTATATGGCAATTTTCTAATATACAAGGGTAGAAATAATAGTACTAAACCTCCATATACTCATCCCACAACTTCAATAATTCTCAACTCAGGGCCAACTTCGTTCCATCTCTACCCCCTACTTTACATATTATTTTGAGGCAAATCCCAGACAGTATATCATTTCATCTGAAAAAGAGAGAATTTTAAAAATTATTCATAATATTACCCACCTAAAAAGTTAGCAATTTCTTAACATTATTAAACATCTAGTCAGCATTCAAATGATCATTTTTCCCATCAGTGTAAAGTAGTTTTTTTTTTTTAATTTATTTTTCTCCCTTTCCCTGCCCCGCCCCCCAGTTGTCTGCTCTCTGT
Organism: Dasypus novemcinctus; assembly: GCF_030445035.2. Taxonomy (NCBI): domain Eukaryota; kingdom Metazoa; phylum Chordata; class Mammalia; order Cingulata; family Dasypodidae; genus Dasypus; species Dasypus novemcinctus. The sequence goes on from NC_080689.1 coordinate 44,102,386, forward strand.
GTCCATTCGCTCTGTGTTCCTCTGTGTCCGTTTGTATTCTTGTCAGCAGCACCCAGAATCTGTGTCTCGTTTTTCTTGCGTCATCTTGCTGTGTCAGCTCTCCATGGTGTGTGGCGCCATTCCTGGGCAGGCTGCACTTTTTTCCCACTGGGCAGCTCTCCTTACGGGGCGCACTCCTTGTACATGGGCCAGCTCACCACACAGGTCAGGAGGCTCTGGATTTGAACCTTCAACCTCCCATGTGGTAGGTGGATGCCCTATCTGTTGGGCCAAATCCGCTTCCCCAGTGTAAACTTTTTTACAGTTAAAAAAAAGTTAAAATCCAGTTAAGGTCTGCACATTGTAATAGCTTGATATGTCTTTTTTATTAGAGAAATTTTGGGTTTACACTGAGCAATCATGCATAAAATACAAGATTCCCATATACTACCCTGTTATTAACACCTTGCATTGGTGTGGAACATTTTTACAATTGATGAAAGCATATTTTTATAATTGTACTATTAACTACAGGCCATGGTTTAACTTAGGGGTCTGTGTTATGCAGTTCCATGGATTTTTAAAATTTTTATTCTAATAACATATATACAAGCTAACATTTCTGATGTGTCCTTTACATATCTTTTAATTCATAGCTTTCACCCTCCTTTTTTCCTCCCTTGCATATCATTTATTGAGGAAATTGGGTCATTTTTCCTATAGGGTTTCCCACAATCTGGTCGGGGTTTTTTTGTTTTTGTTTTGTTTTTTTTCCTGTTTACATTCCCACAGAGTAATTCCCTCTGTCCCCTGTCTTTTCTGAAATTAATAATTGCAATTAGAAGCCTCATGAGATTCAGGTTTGCCTTTTTGGCAAGACTTCTTCCTGGATGGTGGTGTATTCTTCCTCCTTCCATCAGGAGGCCCATCTCATTGGGTTGTCCCTCTTTCTGTTAAGTTCGTAACCACTGATGCTCAATGTCTAGGTCCATTAGTTCATTTGGGTTGCAGAATGATCATTCATTCTTCATTTAGCAGCAGGAATACTTATGGAATACTTCATGTACTATTTAGCCACTCAGGGATACAGTTCATATAGAAAGGCAGAATAACTGCTAGAATTTTTTTTACTGGTTTTCAAACAATGAACTTCTTCCCAATGATCTTTGGAATGAGACCACTTCTTTTTTTTAAAGCATCATTAAGAAACCATAAATTTAAGCCTATCTAATGTGTCAATCCATTGCAGTTGTTACCCCTGATGATGCCCAAACTGTCACATCTTTGGCCAGTGGGAGCTTCTTTAAGTTGGCTCTCAAGTTCTTTGGAACAATCCTAATAGTCTTTGATAGCTTCTTTGCTATCTATTTGACAAGATGTTTCAGGCTTCTCTTGCACATTTGCTGCCCCAGACCTGGAATCAGCATTTTCTCAAAGATCATGGTTCATTTTCATGGGTAATAGTATTTCAAGACCTTGGTTTGAGTTGCCAGGGTGCTCACTGCTCCTGGGTTGGTTAGACACTGAATTAGAGGTTCTGGGTTTCACAGTCCTATTAGGGGCTAGGAGTGTAGGCGCTGGAGGCAGACTGCCTGGGTTTGAGCAGCTCAACTACTTATTAGATACATCACATCGGGCCAGTTAATTGATTTATCTGTGCCTTAGTTTCCTCAGTTGTAAAACGAAAACAACAGCACCTCAACTTATGGTTCTGGTGAGATTTAACTGAGGTAGTTCCCATGAGGTGTTTAGAACAGGGCCTGGCACTTAGGCATGTAAGTGTTGGCTATTATTATTCTTATTACTAGTCTCTTTCCAGCCTTGTCATTGTTGTCTACTCACCCTGTGTCATCTGACAGGCAACACAGACTCACATTTTACTCATATCCAGTGACACATTGGTTTATTTTAAAAAGTGATTCTAAAGTTCCACTTAGAACACTTGTCCAGCTAATGTGCTGCTCTAAACGATGCAACATTCATACATATTAGAACATTTCCTTTAAAGCAATCCAAATTGAACAAAGCTAATGGCATGCATAGGTCACCAAGTTCCAGCATACTTCCTGCTTTTTTATATTTGTCTGGAAAGGGGGCATATTGGCAGTAGCCTGGCAGGGTGTGGTCCACCCAGGGAATTAAGGTCTTTGTATGGGGGTCGCTGCCAAGGTACATTCTCTCCTAGTTGAACACAGGTACTATTGGGGTGGCATTCCTCAACGCCTTCTAGCTCCCTTGCTAAGCAGACTGGTAGAGCTGCAAGACATAACCCTGATCACACCAGTCTTAGCGCAGGTCCTGTTGGGAAGCCCATCAATGTCATCATATCTTGATCCATTCAGTCCTTTGCAACATAACTCTTTCTTCAGGTTTGAGGAATTCAGAAATTTCAGGGCTGTTGTCACTGAACTAGCCTAGAATTAAGATTCTGAGAAGAAAGCAGCAGCTCTAATGACCACTGAGGGCGGCTTCCTTAGTGGTCATTAGATTCCAACAAAGCCTCAAGGTACTTTCTCTCTAAACCTGAAAAGCCTGCAGAGCTCTAATAGGAACAGTCTTTAAAGTGCTTATGCCATGAGTTCTTTAAAACAAAGGCATTCACTTGCATTTTGACATACTTGTATCACGGATTACAGTTGCACGGTCCTTGCATCAGCGATGAAGAGTTGTCTGTAGCTCCTGGGCTAGAAATTCCCAGGGTGCACTAAGTGTACCACTGCTTAATCAAAATGTTCGACTCACTTGTTTTGCTTTTCATTTTCTTTATGTGTCGACAGCACTCTTGGGATTTATTGTTTGTTTTCTTCTTAAGTAATTGTCATTAAGATGACTCACACTTAATGACACTTAAGGCACTTTAATAATAGTCATCTAAATGTTTGTCCTTAAGGAAGAGAATGGATAAATAATGTTATATTCATACGATGAAAAGTTTGAGCGTTAAGAATATGGTGATACACAGGAAAATTACAACTAATGTAACTCACAGATTATAGTTAACAGTAATACTGTAATATTTTTGCAGCAATAGCAAGAAGATATATCAATTCCAAGGGACAACAGTAAAGGGGTACAAGGGGTTATGGGATTCTAAAATTGACTGAGGTGATGACAGCACAACTCTGTGATGCAAATTAGAGACACCGAGTGTACACTTTGAATGATTTGTACAAAGCATGGGACTGTATAATACAATGAATCCGGTGCCAGATGGACTGTGGTTAAATGAACAAATATGAGAACTTTTTCTCATGAACTATAACAAGTATATCATACTAATACAGGGTGTCAATAACCGAGTGAGTTGGGAGAAAAATGTACCAAATGTAAAATATTGGCTACAGGTAGTAATAATGTTTTGACGTTGCTCTTTCATAGTTCGTAACAATTGTTTCGCAACAATGCAAGGTGTTGGTGGTGGGGTGATGTATGGGAGCCCCATGTGATGATATGCATGTTTGTTTTGTTAGTTCACAACTTTTACTATACACTTATTGTTTATGGATATTCATGTATGATTGATAAACTTCAATTTTAAAAGCTTAAAAAAAATTGATTTTGAGAGAACGAAAGCAAATTTAAAAACAGTATGTATGGCAGGATCATTATTTAGTAAAATAATAATTATTATACAAGTTAGAACATGCATAGAAAAAAGTTTGTAAAAATATAGCCCAGTTTGTTAATAGGGATCATTTCCAGAGGTAAAATTATAATTGACTTTTCTTCATTTAAGATTTATCTTATTTATTTCTTCCCACCCCCTGTTGTTTGTACTTGCTGTGTCTATTCTTCCTCCTTGGTTCTTTAGGAGGCACCAAGAACTGAACCTGGGATGTCCCATGTGGCAGGGAAGCGCCTAATCACTTAAGCCATTTCCATTCCCTGCTTTTATTGTGTCTCTCATTATGTTTTTCTTCTTGTGTTTCTTTGTTGCATCATCTTGCTGCATTAGCCTGCTGCACCTTCCCATCATGTAAGCCTGCTGTCTTGCTCATCTTCTTTAGGAGGCTCCAGGAACCTATGCTCCCTCCTTTGTTGGGTCTCTCATTATGTTTTTCTTCTTGTGTCTCTTTGTTGCATCATCTTGCTGTGTCAGCTTGCCATGCCTGCCTGTCGCTCCAGCTTGCTGTCTTCTTTAGGAGGCACTGGGAACCTATCCACGGCCCTCCCTTGTGGTAGGCGGGAGCACAGTCGCTTGAGCCACATCTGTTTCTCCATAATTAACTTTTACTATATATTTCTATAGTCTCTGAATTTCTTCAGAATATGTATTACTTTGCAATCAGAAAATATATACTTTTTGGAAAATCAGCATTATAATTTGTTCAGAATAGTGAAAGAGTACATAATCAATTGTAATAATTTTAGTGATATTTCTCATGGAAGCTTCTCTAGTGAGTTGTATATTAGTTTCTATGAATATAGAAGTTATGAATACAATAAGTGACACTGAAAATCAGTGTACCCAGTCCTCATTGAATCAAAAATGATTTAAGTATATTTTTAAATACACAAAACTAAATAGAATTTAAATTTTTTTCTTTAAAACAAACATCATTCATTAAATATATATTTCTCATACAGACAATGTTCTAGGTGTATAAATGCTAATTATATGATGATCCGGTTTCTTTCCTCACTTTATGATATAAACCAGCCCTATGTATAACCTGGAGTATATCAACAGTTTATTAGAAGAATTACTGCATGGGATTAAATAATAATTGAATAATTTAATTTTGCTTCTGTTCAAATTTTCATTACTAACACGAATTTTCCTTTGATAAGAGCTAAGTGACTTCATAAATGAAACTATTGTCTATTTCATCAGCATTTTTAAATTTTACCAAATTTTCATTCACCTTGGATATATATCCTGACACCCCTAAATAAAATGTAAAATAAAAAAAAAAGAAAGCGTAGATGAGAAAGTTTATTATTGTTTCCTACAGAATTTCAGTTTTAGTTATGATGTCTGGATCCTAAAGACATTTTATTTAAAAAAGTGTGCTGCAGCTGTGGCTCAATCAGATGAGCTCCCATCTACCACATGGGAGGCCCTCAGTTCACGCCCTCGGTTCACTTCCCAAGGCCTCCTTGTGAAGGCAGGCTTGTCTGCAAGCACCACAGAGCACAGCCCTGCCCATAGATGCCACAGAGAGCTGACTCAGCAAGGTGACGCAAGAGAAAGGGAGACGAGTGAGAACACAGAAGAGCCCACAGTGGGAAGTGGACTTGGCCCAGTAGATAGGGCGTCCGTCTACCACATGGGAGGTCCGGTTCAAAACCCTGGCCTCCTTGACCCATGTAGAGCTGGCCCACGCATAGTGCTGATGCACGCAAGGAGTGCGCTGCCATGCAGGGGAGTCCCTGCATAGGGGAGCCCCACGCGCAAGGAGTGCACCCCGTAAGGAGAGCCGTCCAGTGCGAAAGAAAGTGCAGCCTGCCCAGGAATGGTGCCGCACACACGGAGAACTGAAGCAGCAAGATGACACAACAAAAAGAAATACAGATTCCCATGCCGCTGACAACAACGGAAGCAGACAAAGAAGAAGATGCAGCAAATGGACACAGAGAACAGACAACTGGGGCAGGGGAAAGGGGAGAGAAATAAATTTTTTAAAACTTAAAAAAAAAAAAAAAAGAAGAGCCCACAGTGAATGGAGGGGTAATAAAAAGAAATAAATACAGCAAATGGACACAGAGAGTAGACAGCACACAAATAAAAGTCACAAGGGGGGGGTAAAAAAAAAAGGTCTGGTCTTATTTTGGTTTTTGTTGTTGTTTTTATTTATTTATTTATAATTTCTTTGTATTTATTTTTTAATGCTACATTAAAAAAATATGAGGTCTCCAAATACCCCCCCACACCCCTCACCCCACTCCTCCCATAACAACAACCTCCTCCATCATCATGGGACATTCATTGCACTTGTCTGGTCTTATTTTGAATGATAAAGTTAGCAAGTCTATTTTACAAGTCACTAACACCAACTTCCTTAGAGACAAGATAGTATTATTACATAACCTTCAGTCAAAATGCCCACATTTTTAGTCCTTTTTGGGAAAGAGATGAAGATTTAGGGTAAAAGGGAAAGGAGGATAGAAGTGTCAAGGGAAATCAATCTGAATTTGTATTTGTAGAACTAAAATTCTTTGAAGACACTGTATCCACTATTACCCCAGACCAGGGGTCAACAAATTTTTGCTGTGAAGGGCCTGATAGTAAATACTTTTGGTATGTTGGCTAAAGGTCTCCAAGTGCTGTAGTGCAAAAGCAGCTCTGGACAGCAATAAACAAATGGGCATGACTGTATTCCATTAAAGCTTCATTGATGGACATTGAAATTTGAATGTCATATTATGTTCATATGTCACAAAGTAGTATCCTTCTTTTGATTTTTTTCAGTCATTTAAAAATGCAAAATCCATTCTTTGCTGGTAGACCTTACAAAAAATGGTGGCAGGGCTGCTGTTGACGGGTGGCTGCAGATTTACAACCCCTGCTCTAGACATACACTAACTGCTCAAAATCGGCTTCTTTTCTTTAGTTCTGGTTCTAGAGAAGGGAGGATGGAAGGGAATCCAAGAGATTTGAAAAGCAAAACTTAATAAGGTTGCTTTGAAAAAAAATGAACCTGTTCATTAATCCTAGAAATTATCCTAAAGCACATTTTCAAACCAAGTTTATAAAACATTGAAGAAACGATGAGTTTTAAAAGGGAGCTCTGAATGAAAGAGATGTCCAGCCCTCCTTATTTCTCTTGCTGGACATCAGGGGGTAATCATTAAAAAAACAAACAAACAAACAAAAAACACCTTTGCCTAGATAATTGTTTTCACTAAAAATTCTTTGATTGCTACTCACGTGGAATATTTCTGTGTTAACAAGCCATTTACATTTCTTTTGTGAATTGCTCATTGCCTTTTGCCCATTTTTCTATTAGGATATTTATTTTTCTAACTGGTTTTATAAGAGTTCTTTATATTGGTATTTACCTTTTATATTAGTAACAAATATTTCCCCATTCTCCCTTGCTCTTCCGTTTTGTGTATGACGTTTATGATTGTTAATGTTACTGTAGTAAAAACAGTCATTTCTTTTGTCTTATTCATTTTTTCTTACAGTTAGAATGAACTTCCCCATTTCAATGTAACAAAAACCCAATTTTATTTTCTACTTCATTTGAGGTTGTAGTTTGTGTTAATTGGTTAGAATTTGGAGTTTAGTTTGGTGTGTAAGCTAGGTATCCAAGTAACATTTTTCTAAATAGTTCATCTATTTTCCTGTGTTCAAATCCTCCGGAATCTTCCATCTCAGCTCAAACGCACAGGGCTCCACCAGGCTTTCTGGATCCCTCCGTTAGGAGAGCCCTTGCTCACGGCCCCTCCCCATGATTTTCTTTCTCCTGTTATTATCCTGCATAGCTCTTCTTCTGTAACCACACTCTAACCTCCTTGAGAGCCACATTCAGGGCCTCCCACGTGTGCAGACAGAAAGGGCGAGTGGCGGCCCCAGCCCCCGCCCGCGCCTCTGTTCCTCTTGCCGAGGGAGGGCAGAGCCGCGAGGGCTGCCTGCCTTGTGCGACTGGGGATTTTGTAGTGTCCGCGAACGCGAGATCAAGGCAGCTCTCTCTTGAACAGGCTGGTATTTATAGAACGAGGTCACGCATGTCAGGCTGAGTACACACAAGCGTGAGCAGAGATGCCCGCCAGGCTCTGGGTAGGTCGAGAGCGCCCAGGGCATCCTGCAGGCTTGGGGCTCCCGGCAGCCTCCTAGCCATGAGCTTCAGGAAAGTACAGGCCACTCCCTGGACAGCCACCCCAAAGCAGGATTTCTCACCTTTGCCCAATTATACTTATAAAACAGAAATTGTGAGCTATTTCCAAGAGACTCAGGAAAAGCCATATAGGGTGCCAGTAAACGTACTAAATTCTGAACAGCCTCCTGGTGCCCTCGGCTACCTTAGAGACTCAGCTTTCACTAGAAAACACACTTTTCCTATTGTGTTAAATTCAGCTTTGGGGAAGTGTGATTAAGCATTCAAAAATATTGGCCAAATTCTAAGCTACAGAGCACTTAGCAACTGGAGTGCATATCTCCTGCCTGGGAGGAGAGGGAGGCGGGTAAGGCGGGCTGTGGTGTGGGGCAGGAGCCGGGAATTCCTCCAAAGGTGAGTGATAAATTGAGAATGGAGGATTTTTTTAGGGATTTATTGGCCCCTTGCTAGCCTTAGGGTTGGGAATCTCTTACAGTAATTTAAGGGGAAGTGCTAGTAAGAATGACTCCAGTTCCAGTAAAGGGACCGGGGAGGAGATGATGACAAAAGTTGACTAGATTTGGAAATAAAGAACCCTTAGGCCTTGGCTCTATCCTCACCTGCCTCTCCTCTCTTATTGCCCTGAACCCTGCACAAAAAAAATAAAGATGAGGTCATAGACCAACTTCTATATCTAAAATCCCAGAAAACAGTTACAATAGAGAATCTACAGGAACTTTTTTTTTTTAGGAGGGACGGGGAATTTGAACCTGGGTGGCTCAACCCCTGAGCTATACCTGCTCGCCTCTATAGGAACTTTCAACAGTAACATTCCTCTCAGCTTACTTCCTGGAGCTCTGTGCTAAACACGTCGCTAAGAAAACTCTGTGGGAAAGAGAAGGTCAAGGCCTAGAAGCTCTTGGAAGTCCACAGCATTTTCCAGTGACTACAGGCTCAGCTGCTACTGCTCCAAGGACCATTTCTGGATTATGAGAAGTGGAGTGGTTTTAAATCTATGGATTGAACTATTGTTTTGTTTTTAAACACACTCACTTGTGAAATGTTTCGGCCATCATCTCTTAAAAGAGTTATAAGCTCCTGATACTGTGAAAAAAATCCTGGAAAAAAAAGAACATCACAGCTATACTCTAAAAGTGTGTTAAATTCCTATAAAAATGCACTAAATAGAACTAAATGTGTCCAAAATCATAACTCATAATGCAAAACCCAACAAATCACTGATGTCTGCCAGCCTGGGAGAAGGTCCTGCATAGCGGGAGCCCTTCAGTAATAGATGGAAAGTTAGGGAAGTGTCAGCAATGCTTATAAATTGTTCAGGGTGACTCAAATGTGGCTTCTATTCCTGTTCCACTGATAACTTCTGGTATCAACTCTGCTTTTAAGGATTTTTTTTTAGGAGGCATTGGGGATTGAACCCTGGACCTCATATGTGGAAGCAGGCACTCACCACTGAGCTACATCTGCTCCCATCAACTGTGCTTTTAAAAAGCAAATACCTGGCAGTGTGTGTGGCTCAAGCAGTTGAGCACCTGCTTCCCACATGGGAGGTCCTGGGTTTGGTTCTCCACGCGTCCAAGGGGAAAAAAAAAAAAAAAAATAAGCAAAACAAATGAAAAAACCAACTCAGCAAAGCTGATGTGGCTTGTGGTTCAGGCAGGCATTTAACTGCTTGAGCCACATCTATTCCCAAATAACTCAGGTTTTTTTTTAAAGATTTATTTATTTATTTTTCCCCTCCCCCATCCCAGCCTTCACCCCTGCCCTCGCCCTGTTGTCTTTGCTGTCTATGTCCATTCACTGTGTGATCTTCTGTATCTGTTTCTCTTTTATTTTGTTTTCTCTTCTCATCTTTCTCCTCTAGGATTCATCAGGATTCCATCCTGGGGACCTCTGATGTAGAGAGAAGTTCCCTGTCAATTGCACCACCTCAGTTCCTGGTCTCTGCTGTGCCTCACCTTGACGCTGCCCTTCGTCTCTCTTTTGTTGTGTCATCATCCTGATGCATGACTCACTTGCACGGGCACTGGCTCACCATGTGGGCACTCACGTGAGCATTTGGCTCACCACGTGGGCACTTGGCTCACTGCCTGGGCACTGGCTCACCATGCAGGCAATGCTTTCCCTTCTTTTTCACCAGGAGGTCCCAGGAATCAAACCTGGGACCCATATGGTAGGTAGAGGCCTAATCACTTGAGCCACATCCACTTCCTGAAAACCTCAGTTTTAATAAGAACTTTTATCCCAGAGTTTTTTCTCTCTAAAGTTATTTATTATGGATATTCAACAACTATTGGGCTGAAACACCTTCTTTTTAAGGTAACTGGGGCCGGGGATTGAACCCAGGACCTCACATGTGGGAAGCTGGTGCTCAACCGCTAAGCCACACTAGCTCCCCTGAAACACCTTTCAGAAAAGGAAGAAATTGAGCAGGATGGAGATTTTGCTCTGGAGAAAAAGGGTGTTATTTTGTAGGTACTACATTAAGGGTTGGTAGGGGAACAAAACAGCACACAGGTAGTGACTCAGAGCATGTTATGGCCTGAGCCCCTGCAGTACACAGGATCTCCCAGGTGGAGACTAAGTAAATATTCTATAAATATTTGAAAATAAGAATCTCCCAGCCAAAGAAAGAGGAGTCTGAGGAATTTCCCAAATAAAAATACTAGCCCTGCGGAGGGATATTATTTATTTCCTGGGGAACAACTGTTCTCCTCTTCATTAAAGAGTAAGATATTGAGGTTATACTTATAAGGGGTTCTAGTTATTTTTAAAGGAAAACTGGGTATGGGAGGGATATTAAATAGAACAGATAACAACAACAACAAATTCTGGAATCTCAATGTCAGAAGGTTTGTCTCATCAATATAAAGCACGATTGTGGCTATAAATTGAGGCAGGGGGATGGGTCAGATCACCATCAGAATCCCTTCTCACCTTCCATTTTCTTACAATATTTACTCAAGGTTACAATAATATACATAACAGAACAAAAAGGAATATTGTATGATATAGTGGAACCAATAAAGGCTCAAAAAATTCTTGCTGATAAAGAAAACAATGTTCCCAAACATTTCGTAATTACTTATCAATAATGCAGACCAATGTCAATCTATCTCGGGACACATATATATTCATTTGAATCCCTTTTCACCATTATCATCTCTTTCTTTAAATAAGTGCCAAATATATTCATTCCAGAAATAAAATCTGAAGTCAATCTCAAATCAGGAAAGATGCAGATTATAATTATAAATAAATAATCATCTTGCTTCTTACTTGCTCGCCTTATAAATTCCTTGGGAAATTTGCAAGTTGCAAAGTTGCTTTTTATTGCCCAATAATTTTTCAAGGGAGGATCATTGCAATACTTACATGAAATAAGCCACTTCACTTTAACCTGATGTGAGGTTAAAAATTTTGAAACAGAGAGTTCAGGGACAATGATGAAGCTGTTTTTAAAGGCATCATCAAATCCTAGGCTTTATTAGACAGTGGTATTAACAGAAACAACTAAATATCCATAGAAACTGTGGAAAAGAGAGTCATCTCCTCTCACAGCCCCTAGGGCAAGGCACTTCCTTTTGTGGCACCTGGCGCAACCCTGCACTCTTGTTCCCCTGACTCCTAGAAGGGGGCGGGAGGAGTGGAGCAGGGATGGCTCCACCACCCTGGCCCACCTGAGTTAGGTGCTGAGGCTTTCCCTTCCACAGCCACCTCCCATCCTCCACGGGTGTCAGGGACTCCCTGCAAGGAACCACTCAGGAGAGAGTCTGAAGCTGTTTAAGAGGAGGAAGTCCCCACTGGGTAGCTTGGGTAGAGCTCAAAAATCAAAGCCCAGGGAAGCAGATGTGGCTCAGGTGATAGGGCCTCTGCCTACCATATGGGAGGACCCAGGTTTGACCCCTCGGGCCTCCTGGTGAAAAAGAAGAAGAGAAAGCGTGCCTGTGTGGCAAGCCAATGCCCACGTGGCTATCCGAGAGCCCGCACAGTGAGCCAAGAGCCCATGCGGTGAGCAAAGAGCTCATGTGGTGAGCCAAGAGCATGGTGAGCCAAGTGCCCAAGTGGCGAACCAACTGGGTGGTGAACTGAGTGCCCACGTGGCAAGCCAAGTGGGTGGTGAACCGAGTGCCCATGCGAGTGCCTGTCTAGTGAGCTGAGTGCTGCCTGGTGAGCCAAGTGTCCATGCGGTGAGCCGAGTGCCCACATAAGTGCCTGTGTGGTGAGCCAGTGCCTATGCAGTGAGCCAGTGCCCACGTGGCAAGCCAAGTGCGTGCACGGCAAGTCAATTGCCCACACAGTGAGCCAGTGCCTGGGCAAGTGAGTCACACAGCAAGATGATGACCCAACAAAAGAGAGACCAAGGGGAGAGTCAAGGTGAAGTGTAGCAGAGACGAGGAACTGAGGTGGCACAATTGACAGGGAATCTCTCTCCACATCAGGTGTTCCCAGGATGGAATCCTCATGAATCCTGGAGGAGAAAGATGAGAAAACAAAAAAGAGAAACAAATACAGAAGATCACACAGTGAATAGACACAGACAGCAAAAACAGCAGGCTGGGAGAGGGGGAGGAAAAGAAAAAACTGGAAAAAAAAACACTTAAAGAGGTAGAAACTTGAAAATGGAAATTAAATCTATTTTTAAGAAATCAAAGCCCCATTCTCAGGGCAGGTGGGTGGTAAGCGCTTATATGTTTACAGCCACCTCACTCTTCCTCCACCCAAATAAAACCCAGGCGTTCACTAAAATCCACTCACAGATATGTTCGGTACACCGTGGCCATTCCTCTTCCCGGCTGCTGCCTGCCTTTTGTCTGAGTAACTGCCTTTTGGCTGAGTCTCCACCAGCCGACCCTGCAGTATGACTCAGCGAGTTGCTCTCACAACTGCTCTACCAGCAGCAGCTGATGGCAACCGGCCTCAGGGACCCCTGATCCAATGGTGTGATTCAAAAGGAAATGAACTCTAGGGCAGGACCTTCTGCTTAAGTGCAGCTGACATCAAAGAAGAGTGTGCCCTTCCCGGAACGAACTCAGAGGCAGGGGCGGAGGAACTGCCCTGTGGGTGAGCCAGCCCAGGGTTCCATCAGACCCACTTTGGCTTGCTTCTGTGTATTGGGCTATGATGATGGTGAAGGTGACAAATAATACTAATAAAGCCACCACTGACTAAAGGCTCGTTATATGCTATGTGCTCGGCATAACTGTCCCAGTCACCACAGCAGCTGCCGCCACCACCACTTCTTGGAGGTAGACAGCAAAATCCTCATTTGGCAAGTGAGGAATCTGGGAGCACAGAGCCTAAAGTCACACGGTGATGAAGCAGGATTTGAGGCCAGACCTGTGGGGTAAAGGTCTAGGCCTTTAGAAATGCTGCACGACCCATACCAGTATCTTCTAAATCTAAGCACAGACAGGGGAAGGGATGGGAAGCCCCAAACCGACCTCTGAACTTTTCCTAGAGTAGCATCTCCCCAGGCACCACTCCTCCAATCAACTTGGAGCCAGGCTGCCGGGGCTGCAGCTGCCCCAGCCCCCAGAGGCCCTTCCGGAGCCTGACCCCACTGTTCTCTGCACCATCCACGCTGCCCCTGGCTCCCAGCCCAGTCGTGCTGTTTGGACTGTCTTTATGAAAACAAATTTCCAAGCAGATAAACCCTGGAGGTTTGGAAAGAGGCCTGCATGCCTATAACTGAGTAAATGGGGATTGAAGCAGCAAGCGTAATTAAAAGAACAGATAATCCTCGACTTTCATTTAATGCTGGAATTGAAGGTTCCCTCTGCTACAGAGTTCATCAGAGCTGCTCACTGGTCTGGCTTCTTCGTTTTATTTCTTCTGCTAACCCTAAAAAGGAGTTTGAGGAACAATAAAATAGCAGAAAGCTAGAAATGGAAATTGGTCTCTAGACACATGAGAACCAGCCATCGACTGAAAACTTGCAGCCAGAACAACATGGGCAGCCAGGAGCTCAGCAAATGGTCCACAGACGGGATGGTTCATAGACGATGTATTAGTCAGCCCAAGGGGTACTGATTCAAAATAGCAAAATTTGGTTGGTTTTTACAAAGGGTATTGATTTGGGGTAGAAGCTTACAGTTACTAGGCCATAAAGTGTAAGTTACTTCCCTCACTAAAGTCTTTTGTCTTGTGTTGGAGCAAGACAGCTGCCGACATCTGCCAGGGTTCAGGCTTTCTGGGTTCCTCTCTTCCCTAGGCTTGCCTCTCTCTGGGCTCAGCTTCTCTGTTTTCTCCACAAGGTCAGCCGTAGATTATGGAGCTCTCTAGGCTTGGCCTCTCCACACGGCCAGTTTTAGACTTTCAGGAAAACAGCTCTGTCTCTCCAGGGCTTCTGCCATGTCTAAGGAGCTGTCTCTATTCCTTTTTCTTCTTCTCCTCTGTGTTCACTTCCTGGGCTCCAGCTCAAAACTAACTCCAACATCAAAACTCCAACATCAAAACTCCAACTCTGTTCTTTGCCATGCCTTTTATCTGTGAGTCCCCATGCACCAAAGGGCAGGGACTCAACACCCTACTGATGTGGCCCCAGGAAAGACTTAATCATTATTTAATCAAGTAAATCTGAATCCAAAACACTCTAATATGCCCAGAGGAAAGGGCCAGTTTACAAACATAATGCAATATTTCTTTTTGGAATTTATTAATAATATCAAACTGCTATAGACATGATGGTCCATAGATGGGATGGTCCATAGACAGGAGACTCTGGTCACAGCTGTGTTTCCAGAGCCCAGAGGAAATCTCAGGGCTAGAGTGAGCACAAGGAAGAGTGTTATCTGACGCAGCAGGAAAGGCCATGCCCTGTGTTGTACCTAGAAAAATAAGAGGCTCAACCAAATGAGCCCCCTCCTTTCTTCTGGGAGGACAGCTAGTGGTTTCATCCAAGACTCCTTGAGGTGGGAGAAGATGTGTTTTCTTCTTCATTGGTCAGAACATTGCTTACCTATAGAGAAGAGGATCCCTCAGGGCCATAGTACTGGGGTGTCTATCATCCTGGGCACTTTGGGCCAGTGTGGAATTGAACGTAAGCCTCACCGATACTCACTGACAACTGAGTAGCTACTCAGATGAGGCTGTGGCTACCTGACCCCTCATTTAGCAGCCCCTGAATGCTCAGCCCTCCTCTGGGAAGCTTCTGTCAGTCTGTCTACAGTGGGCAAGAGAGGCAGGGGTGATGATGGCAGCTACTCTGAGGGGAATTGCTACAGTTCCCACCAGCAGATGACTTCTCACCCCTGATCTGCAAGATCCATGGGCCCCAACTTCAGTTAAGTTGGCTTGTCACTCTGATTTCACCACCTCTGCTGTCCCCAACCCAGCCTGGGAGCTGCCAGGAGTACCTACTTCCCTATAGAAAGGTGAAGCAGAAGTGACATCATGCTGCAGACCCCCAGCCCAAAGCGACTGGGGCTGGTGACTGTCCAGCCTGCCTCAAAAGGCCAAGGAGCCTCCTACCTAGTGGCCTGGTGCCTAACACAAAGCCTGTTCTGCCCCTGGGAACACTCTCAGCTGCCGCTCCTTGGGCAAAACAGAGTATCAGCCCCTGAACCTGGGCCCTGAGCACAAGGTCGGTTACGCAAGCAACTCCTCTCATTTGGTCTACTGAGCCCATGAAATGGCCTTCAAGATGTTGGCCATCGGCTCCATCCAGTATGCCCTGAGCATGGGGGCACAGGGTGCGGAGGATGCCCTGTCTGCAGAGGTGTCAGCTGACAATATTCTAGGCTGCTTCTTGATGAATCTGGTTAACCAAGTGTGATGGTTTGATGCTGTATGGACCCCAGAAAAGTATGTTCTTAAAGCTAAGCCTTTTCGGTGGGCTTAAACCGATTGTAAGAAGGCTCTTTTGGTCAGTTTATTTCAAGTAAGGCATGGCCCAGGGTGAGAATTAATCTTCTGACTGGAGTTCTTTATAAACAGGATGAATATGGAAAGAGAGAGAAAACTATGGAAGCAAAAAGCTGAAAGCAATGAAACCCAGAAGAGTAGGGAGAGACCAGAAAATGCTGCCACCTGCCTTGCCATGTGACAGAGAAGTCACCGGCAGCTGATGAAAAAAGCATAGGGCCTTAATTTGGACATTTTCATGGCCTCAGAACTGTAAGCTTGTCAGGTTCAAATCCCCATTGTAAAAGCCAACCCATTTCTGGTATATTGAATTTGGCAGTCTAGTAGACTAAAACACCAAGTACTCAAAGGAGTTCCAGATGACTTCAACATCAAGGACCTGCTGAGGGTGACCTAACTTGTAGACCTATGAACGGGCCCCAGACAGCACCTGCCAATCTGGGTCCCGGCCCTGGGACTCAGAATGGAGTGAAGTAGGAATGGTTTCTTTGTGGTCTTGAGCCTCATTGAGTCAGTCACCTGATTGTGACTCTAAATCAATGTAACTTTTGTAAATGGGGAGGGGGGGGAATCAAACGATTTTCTTGTTGAAAGTTTTGTTTTCTTTTGAAAGTACTAAATATACAGTTTCTAGAAAAATACAGCTGGATTTCTCTTTTCCAGTCAGTGGTTTGGAATTATCTGTTTTTCCATGATTCTATAATAAGACAGGTACACTTAGAACATTTTGTGATGTCCCCTTTTCATCTGGAGACTTTGACGGGTCTTTTGCACATGGTTATACTGGTTTGTTCTTCCTGTGAATTAAGCTGCAGCTCCACTTTGCAGCTTGAAACATGAGTCAGCACGGGGAGAAACTCTCTTTTCTACTCATGGGCTGGAGCTGGAAGATGGTAAGGAGGCCCCTAAGTCCAGGCCATGATTGATTTCTCCTGATTAAGGCAACTCCAGAAAGTGATCAAGCCCTCAGGCTGCCTTGTGTTTGCCTTTGGAAAGCCACCCCACCTACCCTGCTTCTCCTCAGCACCTCCTCAGATCGCACAGGCACGGGGGAGGGTGGGGGTGACAGGTGAGGAGCAGCAACCCCCACTTGCCTGTCAACCCCAGGGGACATCAGAGCTTAACTAGCTGTCAGAGAGCATGCAAGAGGGCTTAAGAAGGAGAGAGACTTATTCCCAGCTACCACTGTTCACGTCACACTAATTCATCTCTACTTATGAACTCAGGATATAGGAGCCAGGGCTGGGGAGAGGAAATCACACCCCCACTCCCACCACCCCACCCCACCTCAATCCATATGATTTTCCAAATTATATTCTTTCTATGTGGGTTAAACTGAATATTTGTTTTCTCTGGCTACTGTAACAAATTACCGTAAGGTCCTTATCACAAAATTGTGGGAGAGGAGGGGAAAGAGGCCCAGCCCTTGTCTCAAGCAGCTGGTGCTCCTGCCCAGGAAGGCCCAGGCTGCTCGCCTGTTGCAGTAAGACCACCCAGTCACCAACAGGAGAAAAACGTTCTGTAAAGTTCATTCCTCTTACAGAATCATAAACCGCTTCTTTTTCTATCCCATGTGAGCAGGGAAAGCTGTCAACCTTCATGTCTCAGTCAAAGTTAGAATCACTACGATGCTGCTACCAAACTACCCTTTAAGCGTCCTCTTGGGACCATTTCCCAACCTTTGAACTGTTTCGACTGCTCACTGCTGCAGAATCCCAACTCAGTGAGGCATGAGGCTCTGGATTCAGGTAGTACTCTGGGCGGCAGACTTGGCCCAGTGGTTAGGGCGCCCGTCTACCACAGGGGACGTCCCCGGTTCAAACCCCTGGCCTCCTGACCCATGTGGAGCTGGCCCATGAGCAGTGCTGATGCGCGCAAGGAGTTCCGCCCCGCGCAGGGGAGCCCCATGTGCAAGGAGTGCCTCCCGTAAGGAGAGCCGCCCAGCGCAAAAGAAAGTGCAGCCTGCCCAGGAATGGTGCCGCACACACGGAGAGCTGACACAGCAAGATGACGCAACAAAAAGCAACACAGATTCCTGTGCCGCTGACAACAACAGAATAGGACAAAGAAGACGCAGCAAATAGACACAGAGAACAGACAACCAGGGTCGGGGGAAGGGGAGAGAAATAAATAAATAAATCATTTAAAAAAAAAAGTACTCTGTAAAGTGACAGCACAGACCCTCTGCAGGCCAATCAAACATGGCAGCCTCAGCCTTCGTTGTCACCAGCTTCTGTAGTGAGGGACAACTCCTAAAGAGGATCACATAACAAGGAGATGGGCCCATTCTCGAGTCCCAAGCGCAGCCTCATTTCTAACTGTTTCATCCGACTGATCAGGGATGGGGAGCTGATACTAGCCTGACTTTGCTAGGAGCCATATGAGAGATTTGAAATGGATCATGGGAGAAACTCATCAAGCCAAAGCCCAGACATAAAATGATATTAAAAATAGCTAACAGTTATTAAGTGATACAACAGGGTGATTAAGAGCAAAATCTCTGGCAAAGACTCTGGTGGTAGATGTCTAGGTTTAAATCCCAGCTCCAGCACCAGCTAGCCACAGAATCCAGGGCAAGTTTCTCAATGCCTCAGTTTCCTTGTGTGAAATTGAGCATAAGAATAGGGCCAGTTATATAGGATTACAGCATTTGGCTCAATGGAAGCCCTCACTAAATTAACCAGATGCTACGTAAGCAGTTTTTAAGCATTTCTTAATTAATCATCAAAATAACCCTATGGGGTATGTGCTATGATAATCTCCATTTCTAAGATGAGGACGTTCAAGGTCATATAGCTGCTAAGTGGCCATGGCTTTGCTCTTGGCCTCTCTGGAAAGCAAGAATCCAGGGGGAAAGACCAGCAGAACCAGTACCTTAGACCTCCATGAAATTCTCAGTAACCAAATTAATTTAGTTTGCTGCATTTGAGAGGAAAAATCTATGCCTTTCTGAGGTATTGCTGTGGACTCAGACAATGAGAAGGCATGGGAGCTCTATAAAGGGCAAGAATTGATGCATTGAAAACAGTAAAATCACACAGACAAAATGTCGAGCAAAAGAAATCCAACAGAAAGGATTATATACTGTGATGCCATTTAGATGAAGATCAAAAGCAGGCAAAACCACCCCATGCTATTTAGTGAAGCATTCTCAGATGGTAAAAATATAAAGGTGAGAAAGGAAGTGATTACCAGAGAAGTCAGAACAGTGGCTACTTTTGAGGGTGAGGAAGGGGGTTTCAGGGGTGTTGGCAGTGTCCTGACTCTTGCCCTGGAGAAAATGATACAAGGTTACCTTTATATAATTCACTTATATACTTTTCTCTATGTGTTATATGTCACAAGAATAAAAAGTCTGGTTTTTGTTGGTTTTGTTTCACTAATGAAATTTGCAGCAACTGCCCTTGAAAAGACAGAGAAAAAGGCATAGGAGCTAACCAACTCTTGGGCTGGAAAGACTTTGAGAGATCATCTCTCTGGTCTGGTGATTTGCAAACTAGTGATTTGCCTGCCCAAGGGCCACCTGGAGACTGTGTTAGAACACCACTTCCTGAGCCTCAGCTGGAGATTGGGACTCAGTTGGTAGGAAGTGTGGAACCTAAAAGTCTCCATTCCTACCGAGCCCCCAGGTGATGCTGATGACGACACACTTTGACTAGCACTCACCTGGTCTGCCCCCAAAGTTTTGCCCCACCTTTAAAACATCCACAGGATGTAATCCGTGGAATATTGTCCGCTGCCTAGATGGTAAAGCAGCTCCACCCAGCTTCTAGACCTGACAGATTATTGACTCTAGTTCAGGAGTCTTTGTGGAACAATCCCCCACCCCCCAAACACATACAAACACACATGCACTCACTCAAAAATATCAAATACTTGTGTCAAGTTGGACTTTCCGCAAAGCCCGGAGTAAGGTTAGTGATGTCCATATGGGGCTGCTGCTCCTGCCAGGCTGATCACTATCAGCCCTCAGCAAGGAAAACACAGGTCCCTGCCAATTTATCAGGAGGCAAACAACCTGAGCGCTCTCCTAAGTTCTGCTTTATATTTCTTGCATGCTACACAAAATGCAAAACAGAGGCTAAAATTAGAAGCGGAGGTGCTAGGGAGGCTGCTTTGTGTGGAGAGAAGACAAAGAAATGTCAGAGGAAAGATTCCGAGGGATGCTGCCTGGGGCTCCTTCCTCAGCTGTCCCGAGAGAAACTTGGACTAGAAAGGCAAGGGGGGTGGGGGGTGCAGAGTCTGGAGTCTAGGTGGACTGCTCAATTTTTATACAGGCAGAGGATTCCTGAATTTTTTTTTTTTTTTTTTTTTTACTTCCCTAAAAGCACCCTGACCTAATTTTTTAAAATGAATTGTTGCCTTATTCATCAAAATACATTCGTGGTGAATTGCAGTCAAGTCTTCTGTGATTACCCAATATAAAGTTTTATTTTCTACACTGGGGGCAATCATCTGTGCCTCCGTGCATGACAGTAATAGTCTCAATAGTGCCAGGCTGATGATGGCTATGACGAATTTCTTAAAGTGTCAGGCAAGCTGCAGTTTTAAAGGACTCCATCTGCAAAGCTTTCAGCAAAGCCTTGACTAAAAGAACAGAGTCCATGTGTAATAGCTGGCTGACTAGTCCCTCAACTAAGGGACACAGACTTGCTGGATAGGAGTATAAAAGCCTTAAAGTGGGAATAAATATAATAGCGCCTTAGATTGCTGGAGCCCTTTTCTTCACAGAACTCAGGGCAGTCTAGTTACAGTGACTCCTGCAGCCTCTGGGCAAAGTGACCAGCTGGCCTCCGGGTCTCATTTAGCCAGAGTGAAAACTGTGGACACTTTACAAGGGGGAAAAAAAAAAAAAAGCTAAGGAGAGACGTCAACACCGCCCCAGGACTCTCCCTGGGCAGCTCACTGCTCGGCAGGTGGAGCACGACTAAGATCCGGGGCGTGTGGATTCCACAGCTGCCTCCTGCCTCATGGCACAAGGGCTGGTGAGAAGATGACAAGGCGGTGTTGCCAACCAGGAATTAGGCAGGGGCGTGGAAGTCAGGTCACCGACGGCTCCGGCTTCTCTTTTCTCCTAGGCTGGTGGCCGGCGAATAGGAGTCTCAGGGCGCCTGTTTGCTTCTCAAGACCTGACACCCGGGGAGGGGGCAGTGCAAGCACTGCGGGCGGCTAGGAAACCCGCAGCGCGGCTGTTGAGGCGCAGCCCGGCGTGGCGCCCGGAGGCGGGGTGAGGCGTGATTCCCGCTCCTACGTGGGGCGCCCAGGCCTGGCCTGGCAGCGCTTGGCTGAGCAGCACAGCCGAGAGCCGGGGGAAGCGACCCCGGGCGGGGGCGGAGGCACGAGGACGAGAAGGTTCTCAGGAGCGAGGCGGCCCGTCCTGTTCCCCTTAGCAGGCCTTCCCCGACCCGGCTCACCAGGGTGGGCGCAGACAGGAGGTCACTGCTGGGTGGGCAGCGGGAGCCCCCGAGAAACCAGAGCCCAGGCGCCAGGGGCCTTCCTCGGCTGCCTGGAGCCCGCCCCCGGGCCTCCCCTACTCCACCGCTGGCTTGTCCCGTTTCCACTGCCCGGCAGCCAGATGAGCAAGAGAAATTAAAGAGCTTGAACCTGAGCTAATTCACTGGAAGAGACATGCCTAAAAGTGGTTTCGGTGTTTCTGTGCTCTCTCTGACTCCCATTCCAAGGCAAGTGAAAAATGTCTATCTGAGTGAAGCCCTCAGGGCTCTGGCTAAGGCGATAGTGCTGTTATTATTAGGGCAACTGGGAGGGAGCCGTGCCATCCCAGGGCAGGGCTGGGTGGGCTGTGTGGGAGGCAACTGTCAACAGCTGCTGGGAAGAAAGTTTGTTTATTGTCAGCAGCCTGGCGCAGAGATTAAGAGAGGCGTGTGTCTCCAGATCACGCCCACGTAGCTGCAGGCAGTGGCAGCTCCAGGCATTACATCCAACTAGGGGGGTCCCCAGAGTCTCCATTCGGCCAACAAGGAAACCCGGGAGGCCACCAGGATAGTTGGGGAAATTCCCATGGAGTCACCCAACCAAACTCCTCCCCAGAAAAGTGCAGCATGCGATGCCTTGCCAACAAATTCAACTTGAAGACCCAGAACCACTGTGAATCCCACACACTAGCTCCAGACGAGATTGCTTTTCTTGCATGGATTCATTCATTTCTTTGTTCACCAAATACTTATCATCCACCTTCTCAGACAAACAAAATGTATATAGCGCTAGGAAAAGAACAGTGAACCAGACTGATTCGATCCCTGCTTTCACTGAGTTAATAGTCTGCTAGAAATTACCTGTAAGTAAATATTATCATTTGATGAGTATTTTATTTTATTTTGTTTTAAGTTTTATTTTTTAAATTTATTTCTCTCCCCTTCCCCGCCTCTCACCCAGTTGTCTGCTCTCTGTGTCCATTCACTGTGTGTTCTTCTGTGACTGCTTCTATCCTTATCAGCGACACTGGGAATCTGTGTTTCTTTTTGTTGCGTCATCTTGTTGTGTCAGCTTTCCATGTGTGCGGCGCCATTCCTGGGCAGGCTGCACCTTCTTTCTCGCTGGTCGGCTCTCCTTGCGGGGCGCACTCCTTGTGCGTGGGGCTCCCCTACACGAGGGACACCCCTGCGTGGCAGGGCACTTCTTGCGCACATCAGCACTGCGCATGGGCCAGCTCCACACGGGTCAAGGAGGCCCAGGGTTGGAACTGTGGACTTCACATGTGGTAAGCAGATGCCCTATCCATTGGGCCAAGTCCACTTCCCTGATGAGTATTTTATAGGAGAAATTCAGGGAGCCAAGTGTACAATAGCAGGGGAAATCTAAATCCACTACCAGGAATTACCTTGAGGTGGAAACTGTCGCTAAAAGATACTGTTCAAGATACTAGGGTCTCAAGAGAAGGCAGCCTAAGGCCATCACTGCTCTTTCTCCTTCAGCTAATTAAACTTAACTAATATCTACCCATCTGACTGGTGTTCTATTCCATAACAGTCTCCTGAACAGAAAACCTTGGGAAAAGATCATTATAAGCATAGCGTATCCATCAAAGTATCCAGTATTCTCTGGGTACTATGACAGCCTTCTTTATCCATTGAGATCAATATAATCATCATGCTATTATCATCTGCCATTATTATTACCCTTCCTGTGACAATGAGCCCCTCCCCAAAGAAGCCCAGCCCTTTGTGGCATTGTAAAACAGCCTCATAAAATCTAAGAGGAGGCAGGAAAAAGTGAAGTGATGAGAAGTTTCACTGATTTCCTTTAGCACAGCATCTAGTGTGAATCTTTAAAAATGTAAGTCAAATGGGAAACAGACTTGGCTCAGTGGTTAGGATGTCCGTCTACCACATGGGAGGTCCCGGGTTCAAACCCCGGGCCTCCTTGACCCGTGTGGTGCTGGCCCATGTGCCGTGCTGATGCGCGCAAGGAGTGCCCTGCCAGGCAGGGGTGTCCCCCGTGTAGGGGAGCCCCACACGCAAGGAGTGCGCCCCGCAAGGAGAGCCGACCAGCGAGAAAGAAGGTGCAGCCTGCCCAGGAATGGCACCGCCCACACCTCCTGTGCTGCTGACAACAACAGAAGCGGACAAAGAAACAAGACGCAGCAAATAGACACAGAGAACAGACAACTGGGGGAGGGGGGTGAATTAAATAAATAAATAAATCTTAAAAAAAAAATGTAAGTCAGATTATGCCCCACCTCTATTCAAAAATCCTTCAATGTTCCAAGTCACCTGATCAGTGACATCTTCCTGGGCCACCCTATTTAAAATAGCAACATTCCTCCATAATTCCTGCTTGATTTCTCTTCATAGACAGTATCACCACCTGACACACTGTATACTTTGTCTCTCCTACTAGAATGTATGCTCCTGGAGTATAGAAGGCTTTTGTTTGCCCCCTACTACTTTATCAATAGTGCCTAGAACAGCACTCGGCACAGCAAAGAGCAATACATTTTTATTGAATAAATGAATGAATACATAAGTAGATGAATGAATGAATGATAAATTAGTTAGGAAAGGAAGAACTTCAATAAATGATGTTGGAGTTTTTGGCATTCCGGATAGAAAATAATAGAATTTAATCCCTCACTATACAGCAAAGCAAATTCTAGATGGAAATACCTATGTATAAAAAATGGAAACTTAAAACTTTAAATCATAATATAGGATACTATCTTTATGATTTCAAGATAAGGAAGATTTTCTTAGATAAGATTCAAAAAGCTTAAACTATATGCAAAAAGATTGACATTTGACTACAACAAAAATAAAAACTCCATACATCAAAAGTTACCATAAACAAAGTTTAAAAAGTAAGCAATTTTGGAGCCAGTGTAGCTCAGCAGTTGAGTGCCTGCTTTGTATGTACAAAGTCCCAGGTTCAATCCCCAGTACCTCCTTATAAGAAAAAAAAAAAAAAAGCAAACAATAAACTGGAGTAGGAACATATATGCTTCAAAAACTATTAGAATTCACAATATATAAAGAATTCCTTCAATAATAAAAAGATAAATCCCAGTAGAAAGAGAGGGTAAAGGAAACAGACAATTTACAATTGAAGGAACTTGAAAGGCCAATACATTTAGGAAAAGCTGCCCAACCTCCCTACTAAACAGGGAGACATAAACAAAAACAATGAGTCACTCACCTCCATTAGATTGGCAATAATTGAAGATCTGATAAAATTAAATGTTGATTAAACTTTGGAAAAAATTAGACCTTTCATTTACCACTGGTTGGAGTCTGAATTCAAATAGGAATTGTGGAGAAGAATTTGGCAGTAAAACAGGAAATGCACACATCGCTCAACTCAGCAATTCTGTTTGTTCTGAAGAAGTTCTTGCATGTGTGCATAGGAAGACATGTCTGAGGGTCTTCAGAGCAGTCTTGTTTGTAAAACATCAGAAGCAACCTGTCCATTAAGGGGGGGGATGAAGAGTTATATAATCCAAAAAGGAATACTAGACAGCAGAGGGTGAGTAAACTTTTTGCAGTCAGATTGTAAATATTTTAGGCTAGGTGGGCTGCATTTGTCTGTATTGTATATTCTTTTTTAAAAAAAAAATTTTAATTTTTAACAACCCTTTAAAAAATGTAAAAAATTATTCTTAGCTGTAAAAAAACAGAGCCAGATTTTCTCACAGTCTGGATATACCCACAGGCCATCGTTTGCTGATCCCTGCTATTCAGCAACTAAAATTAGTTCATTAGATCTATATATAGATACATCAACTTGAATAAATCTTAAAAACAAGTGAAGAAAAAACATTCCAGGAAATATGTACAACATGGTACAATTTAGGTAAGTCTTTAATTCCTCACAAAATACTCTATGAATACACATGTGTAGTAAATTTATAAAAATATGTTTGGAAAGGATACATAAATTCATGATAGGAGTTTGCATCTAGGAAAAGGAGAATACGACTGGAGTAGGGTTCAAAGGAAACATCAGCTTTATCAGTAACTTTTTATTTCTTTCATATAAAATCACCTGAAGCAAATATGACAAAACGTAAATATTTATTCACAATGGTATTGGGTACAGCGATGTGTGTTGTTATTCCCTATACTTTCCTGTATTTACATTATTTCTGAAATGCATACAGAAAAAAAAACTAGAATGAACAAGGAAAAGAGAGACTGAAAGAGCTGTGCCAAAGTCTTAACAGTGATTATTTCCGCTAGGTGGGATTTGTTATTTGTACTTATCCTTATTTTCCAAGTCAACTTCTCTCTAAAAATGATTTTGCGATGAGAAAAGAGCTTAAAAAAACTTCCCAAGGCAGCAGCTCAACTACTGAACATGTCTTATATTTGGATTCCTATGAGGAGATAAGTCGCACATTCCTCTTCAGAGCCCTGGAGTGTCATTCCAAAGAGAGCATGTGTTCGAGGGCCAAATCAAACACCCGTCATCGTGCCTAGACATGAGGCCAGGGCTGGTTTTCTCCGTCTCCTATTTCTCCAAGCGGTGTTAACTCATCTCCTTGCCCTCGGGACGCTGCCTGCTGCTCCCCAACGCTGTTCAGCAGACAGGGTAGGTGCCATGACCATGGCTAAGGTTCAGTGGAGACCTGCTACCTCTACACCTGGCACAATCACCCCATAGGCTCAGCTGACCTCTCACTAGGCCCAAGACAACAGACCTTGGGATGGGGGTAAGTGACATTAGTGACTCAATTGTGGTTTCCTCTCTCCCCTGGGAAAATAAGTCCTTCAAACCATTTATCAGTGGGGGGCGGGGGCGGTGGGGTTGAATGGGACCTCATATATATTTTTTAATGTAATTAAAAAATAATAATAATAAATAAATATTAAAAAAAAAAAAAAAACATTTATCAGCATGTTGGACAACTGCGGTGTGCTGGGTTTCTGGTTTTCCAACGTGCTCCTCATTTTGATGTTCCAGTCTCCTGATTGAAGGCACTTTCTGACTTGCAGTACAAAGACACTACTGCTTCCCTACCAAGGCTTGAACTCGTGCCCTGGACCTGGCCAGTCTCACGGACGTACCACCTGTGCGGTCTCACAGACTCTAACTCTAAGCAGGCGCTTCACATCTGGTTTCATGCTCTACAGTCACTGCCGCTGAACCCGTGTTTTGTACGGGAAGTCCGATGGGACAATGGAGCACACGTGGGAGCAGAGGGGATATGTTGAGCCCCGCTGCACGCGCACATGGCCGGTGAGAAGAGGGCTCCACTTGGAGGCAATGCCCGGAGGCCACTGGCCCGTCCATCCCCAGAGCCCTGAGACATCTGCACAGATGACCACTGAATGCTGGGACAGGAACTGCCAATGCTCAGGCAGTAAACTTTGTCAGTAATTTATAAAAAAACAAAAAGGTACTTTTGGACTTTGCAATAAAACATATCTGAGAGTTATTAGAATTCTAAGAATTTTAAATCTCTGGTTTTGAAAAGCACAGCAGCAAATAGCCACAGACTCAGAAATAGAAATTAAATTCTAAGAAATTAAATTCAACAGAAAGGACACTATTTTCACATGTTACTTTGGATACATCTATTATGAACAAGAATTTCAAAACTATTTTTTCCTCATAATGGACAATACAGCAAAGAATGTACAACAGGTATTTTGAATTATATATAAATCATGAAGCCACTTTTTTTAAAAAAGACTTTCCCCTCCCTGCGCCCTTGTTGTTTTTACTGTTTGTGTCTATTCACTGTGTGATATTCTGTATCTAGTTCTCTCTTTTTTTTTTTTTTTCTTCTCATCTTTCTCCTCTAGGATTCACCTGGATTAAATCCTAAGGACCTCTGATGTGGAGAGAGATTCCCTTCAATTGTGCTACCTCAGTTCCTGGTCTCTGCTGTGCTTCACCTTGACTCTCCCCTTCATCTCTTTTTTGATGCATCATCATCTTGCTGTGTGACTCATTTGCGCAGGCACTGGCTCATCATGCGGGCACTCATGTGGGCACTTGGCTCACCACACAGACACTTGCGCGGGCACTTGGCTCACTGTGTGGACACTGGCTCACCATGCAGGCATGCTTTCTATTCTTCTTTTTCACCAGGAGGTCCCAGGGATTGAATTTGGGTTCTCCCATATGGTAGGCAGAGCCCCTATCACTTGAGCCACTTCCGAATCATGAAGCCAAACTTTTGATTTCTTGTACGACTCCAACAGGTTATAGGAAATGTCAGGAAACATTAAAATGCCATTGTAAAACCTTACAATTAAAATTAAATTCAAACTTACATGAAACTGATTTGTAGGAAGAGTTAAATTATTTTTAGAAAAGTTGTTTCATGAGAATCATCTAGTGCTACTGAAAAATATACTTTGAAATAATTTATCAGAAATTTACCTTGGTGTTGTCCCAGTCTGTAAAATACTCTTATCAGCTCCAGTAGAATTTGCATCAGCTGAAAGACTCTTCTTAAAATTAAAAACTATCAAAACTTATTTGAGATCTTGCATTTGCCAATAGACATATCATTCTCAATTATATCGATTGAAAATGAAGTTGCCAAAACTATACATTTTGATAGCCAAATAAATGAACTAGTGAAAAAACAAGCCAGGAATACCAGTAAGTCCACTCTAATCCATATCTTATTCCTCCATCCTGGGAACCCTGGGATGGTGATGTCCACTCCACCTTTATATTGAGAGGGGGCTTAGATCCCACATGGTTGATGGATGAGATTCTCCTGCTTGGAGTTGTAGGCACTCTCAGTTCCCTGTTATGGTGGATGAGCATCTTCACCTCCCTGTTAGCTGACCTAGGCAAGTCCAATGAACCACAGAGTAGGAGCAGCAACACTAGTAATGGAAGAAATTGATGTGGAGAAAGTGGCCATGGTAGTTGCTGAAGGCAAGAAGGAAGAAGAGATGTGATATGGGGGCATTTTCAGGACTTGGATTGTCCTAAATGATATTGCAGGGACAGATACTGGACACTGCATACCCTGCCATAACCCACTGGATGTACTGGGGCCGAGTGTGAACTACAATGTGAACTATGGTCCATGTGGTGCAGCAGTGCTCCAGGGTGTATTCACCAAATGCAATGGATGTGACACAGTGATGAAGGAGGTTGCTGATGTGGGAGGAGTGGGGGTGGGGTGGGGGGGGTGTTGCTGCCTCTCGCCACCCCTCCTCCCCTTTCCAGCCGTCGCTATCTTTCCCGCCAGTCCCGCCCATATTGCCAACGTACAATCTGCCCTCTTCCCCGGTAACTGCTTACCTCGGGGCTGTCCATCAGCTTCAGCCTGTCCACTACTGCCCCGTAGCTAGCCCTCCCTCCATCTTACTCCTCCCTCTCAACCCTATATAACCTAGTGCACTTCCATAATAAAGCAGACCTGTTCTTGCGCTCAAGCGGTCTCCGTGGTTTTTTCCCAAACCGCGCGTCCCCCACGCCTGGAGAACCGGTGCTCCCTTCGGGAGTACCCCCCGCCGGCGGTTCGGCAGGAGCGAGCCCCCCCCCCGACTCTTGGGCCTGAGCGAGGCTAAGCCCTCCAGCCCGACGGCAGGTGGGAACCTCTTATAGGTTTTTAAATTTTTTTATTGAAGTATATCATTCATACATGAACATACATAAACAATAAGTGTGTAGTAAAGATTGTGAACTTACAAAATAAACATACATAAAATCACACAGGGGTCTCATACATCACCCCTCCACCAATTCTTTGCAGTGGTGTGAAACATTTGTTACAAACTGTACAAGAGCATTGTCAAAATATTACTACCATCTATATTCCTTATGTTATATTTGGTGTATTTTTCCCCCAACCCATACTATTTTTTTAATGTATTTTTTTTTACAGCTATTGTGAACTTGCAAAACAACCATACAGATGTGTAGATTTCCCATACAACTCCACACCCTGGTGGAACATTTGTTACAGATTATGAGATAATATCATCAGACTATTACCAGCAATCATGGTCCATAGCATACATTTGGCACACTTTTTCCATACACCTCCTTTATCAGTATAGCTTGGCATTAATGCAAGAATATTAGAGTATTGCTGTTAACCACAGTCTACAGGTCACAACAATTGTAGTTTTCCCATGTTTCTCCATATTTCCATCACCCTGTAATAGTGATGTACATCTGCTCTAGCTAACATAAAGACTCTCTTGCATTTGTACCCTTAACCACAATTCTTAACCGCCTCTGGGTTCACTGTGTTATTCAGTCCCTAGATTATTCTTTAGCTTACTTTCTACTGACATTTACTTCCCCAGACTACCTTTTTCAGTCACAATCTCATTTATAAACCAGTTGTTACTCACTATAATGTGTTACTATCAACTCTATCCATCTCCACACTTTTACAGTCAAATTAATTAAAACTTCTATGTACATAAAAGTATCCATAGTTCTTCTCATCCCTCCTATTATCTCCTTATAACCTATATTCTAGGTTTTAATTCAATGTGTTTATCTGTATTTAGTTCATATTAATGGGACCATGCAATATTTGTCCTTTTGTGTCTGGCTTACTATGCTTAGTATCATGACTTCAAGACTCATCCATGTTACCACATATGTCCCAATTTCATTTCTTCTTATTGCAGCATAGTATTCCATCATATGTATATACCACATTTTGTTTATCCATTCATTGGTGGATGGACACTTGGGTTGTTTTCATCTTTTGGCAATTGTGAACAACATCGCTATGAACATTGGTGTGCAGATGTCTGTTTGCATAATAGTTATTAGTTCTTCTGGATATATTCCTGCTAGAGGAATTGTTGGATCATATGGCAGTTCTATATTTAGCTTCCTGAGGAACCGCCAAACTGTCTTCCACAGAGGCTGCACCATTTTACAATCCCACCAACAGTGAAGGAGTGTGCCTACATCTCCACATCCTCTCCAGCACTTATTGTTGTCTTTTTTTTAACAATGGCCATTCTATGTGGTGTTAGATGATACTTCATTGTTGTTTTAATTTGCATTTCCCTAATAGCTAGTGATATGGAACATTTTTTTCATGTGCTTTTTGGCCATATGTATTTCCTCTTTGGAGAAATGTCTATTTAAATCTTTTGCCCATTTTTAAATTGGATTGCTTGTTCTTTTATTGTTGAGTTGTATGATCTCTTTATATAGAAAGGAAATCAAAACCTTATTGGATAAGTGGTTTCCAAATATTTTCTCCCATCGAGTAGACTGCCTTTTCACCTTCTTGATGAAGTCCTTTGAATCACAGAAATGTTTAAGTTTGAGGAGGTCCCTTTTATCCATATTTTCTTTTGTTGCTCGTGCTTTTGGTGTAAGGTTTAAGAATCACCACCTACCACCAGGTCTTAAAGATGTTTTCCTACATTTTCTTCTAGGAGCTTTATTGTACTTCCTTTTATATTTAGGTCTTTGATCCATTTTCAGTTAATTTTTGTATAAGTTGTGAGGTAGGGGTCTTCTTTCTTTCTTTTGGCTATGGATATCCAGTTCTCCCAACACCATTTGTTGAATAAACTGGTCTGCCCCAACTGGGAGGGCTGGGTCTCTTATAGTTTTTAATGTAGCATTTTTTATGATCTGTGTATCTTCAAAAAAACATAAAAAAAAGAAAAACATTTTACTGGAATAATGAAAATGATGTAAAATTATTTAATTGGAGAATGCAAAACTATGTGAATATACTGAATATCATTATTATATATTTTAATGGATTTATGATTTTTTAATAATACCAATAAAATTGATTTGATAATAAAAATAAAATAAAATATGTTAACCTCCCCCCCCCAAAAAAAAAAAGCCAGGAAAAATGTATGCTCAAGATAAGACATTAATAAAGAATTATTATTTATTGTATTACATAAGATTATGATGCAAAAAGTATTATTAATGTTTGGAACTTGTAAGGTTATGTTGTTACTCATGTATCACTATTATCCGTATTACATATTTATAAGTAACAAAGTACTTTTTAAAGGAAAATGTTTTCTATTTTAGTACTTTTTTTTTTAACGGGAGAGCATAAACGCAGTCCCCCACTACTATAAATTATGCAGTCTATTTTAGTACTTTAAACAGCACTTTTTTCCGCCTGCACTTTTTGCATCTTTCTGGGAAGGGGTGGGCTTCTCCAGCAGCTTGAAGCCCTCTGCCTAGAGACTCTCTTCATGGCAGCAGTGACCGTCTATGCAGCTAATCCTCCAATTTCCCTGCTCTCCTCAATAAGAAGAAAATGTGGTTTCTACGCCCCCAGAGCCCACCTACCCAACACAGGCTTTTCTCTTGAAGCCATAGATGAAGCAGATTCTGGGCCCAGGATGGTCTGGACTCAATGCAACTTTAATAAATGCTTTTCATATGTTTAGAACCATGGAGTAAAGCCCTCCAAAGGAAGGCACAATAACCCAAAAACCGTAAAGAGAAAAGATGGAACACCTGGCAACATTATAACTCAAAATTCGGAACAATAAAAGATATTATAAACAAAACGATAGATTAAAAGAAATTATCCTGCAGTTTATCTAACTGCCAAAGGAATAATATTCAATATATCAACCATTCCAACAAATCAGTAAGAGAAAAACCAACAACTTTAGGGAGGAGGCAGCAAAGGGTATAAAGAAGCAATTTAGAGTAAAAGAAATACAAATGGCCAGCAGCAAAGGAAAATGGAAATATGCAAGTCTCACTCTAGGCAGAGAAATACAATTAAAATACTGAAATATTGGTTGCTCATCAGATTAGTAAACATTAAAAAGACTAAAAATGGAAAGCAGATGTGGCTCAAACAGTTGGGTGCCTACCTACCACATGGGAGGTCCCAGGTTTGGTTCCCAGTGCCTCCTAAAAAGGAGGAGCAAGGCAGTGAGCTGCTGTGATGGGCTGGCATGGTAAGCTGACACAACAAGATGACGGAACAAAGACGATGCAACGAGCAAACACAATGAGAGACTGAGAGACACTACAAGCATGAAGCAGATGTGGCTCAAGTGATTGGATGCATCCCTCCTACATGGAAGGTCCTGGGTTCATTTCCCTGTGCCTCCTAAGAAGACAAGTAGACACAGCACACAACAAACAGACACAGAAAGCAGACAGCAATCACAACCAAACGGGGGTGGGGGGGGAGAAGTAAATAAAATAATTCTTTAAAAAAAAACTAAAATACAGTATTGGGAGTGAAAACATGTATAAACCTTTTTTGAGAATAATTATGTTGTGTCAAATTTTAAAACATATGTAGTCTGTGTTGCAGCCCTCCACTCCCATCATCCAACCTAAGAAACAACTGCGTGTGTGCATGAAATATGTGCAAAAAATGTTAATTGCAACACTGCTTGTAAAAGCCTAAAATTGGAAACAATCTCAACATCCTTTAGTAGAGGCATGGTTTCATAAAGTATGGAAGTCATAGTACGGAACATTACAAAGCAGTTAAAAAAAAAACAGGTTATATAGTAAAGCACTGACATGAAAAAGATTTCCAAGGCATATTAAGAGGAAAAATCAAATTGTTTAACAATATGCATGGTATAATCTATTTATATTTTAACTCTCCTTTCTCCACATTTCTGTATGTGCTTATATGTATAAAAATGTATAGAAATATATCTGGAAAAATGCACATCAAACTGACAGTAATGGTGTTCTCTGAGGAAGGAAGTGGTCTTGGGGACACAGCAGTGGAGGGATTTTGCTTTGACTGGTCTACTGGTTGACATTTTTATAAGAAGAGCGTATCTGTGTAGTGCGGCAGTGCCCCAAAATGTGTTCACCAGTGCGATGAGGGTGCCGCAGTGATGAGGGAGGTTGTTGGTGTGGGAGGAGTGGGCTGGAGGGGTGGGGGGTATACAGGAACCTCTTATATTTTTTAGTGTAACAGTTTTTTTGTGATGTAAATATCTTAAAAAAATACAATTTAGAAAAATGATGTGGTGGGGAGTGGGTTATATGGGAACCTCATGTTTTTTAAAATGTTTTTTAATATAACATTCCTTGTGATCTATTAATTTTAATTTTAAAAATTAAAAACAAACAACAAAAAACAAAAACACCAGAATATTTGCTCTGCCTTCCCTTCCTCGAATCCGAGTGGCCTGACCAGGGTCTGGGGAGGGGGTCACAGGGCAATGAGCCCCAAGCCAGAAGCTGAACTGGTTCTCTGAGTTTCTGTCACCCCTCTTGCCTGGACGTTTCCTGGAAACCCCTTCATGCCTCTTCTCTCCTTTTCCTAATTTGATTCAACAATGTTTATTTGTTTGAATAAGGCCAGTCTCTCTCTCTGCTTTTGTATTCCTTAAATTAGTTTTTAAAAGTAGACTTGGAAAGGAACATGTCAGTTACTTGGTATACGAGGATTCCTACTTCTAATAAGTTTCAAGAATTGACAGAGGTTATTCTATTTTCCGCTGCTCTTCAGTTCAGATCCCCTGGGAAACAGACTCTGAGACTGAACTGCAGGTTTACTGAGCAGGGCTCGTGGGAACAACACCTCTGGTGGAATGAAGAACGCAGGACTGGGCAGAGGGAGAAGCTGGGCCTCAGGCAGTCACAACAAAGGCCTCAGCAGATCCCAAGGGCAGCTCTGGAGCTGAGGACGTCCTTCAGAGCGGCCCCAAGTCAAGGCAAGGGGCTGAGCCTTTGTACCCCCACACCGACCTGTTCCCGATGCAGGCTGCCTCTGGGGACGGGTGTATAAGTTTCGCCAAAGCAATTCTCCTCAGCTGAGGACGAGATCTGGGAAGGACTCAGCTGTGAGCCCTCAGCCACTAGAATGGGTGCAGCTGGGGGAGTGAGCCCCGAGGCCCTAAACTGGCATCTGGGAAGTGCTCCATGTATCCGTATGTGGAGCTCAGCGAGCAGTCATCTGTGGGGATGGAGAAAGTGAGGAATGAGAACACAGTTTTTGTCTCCATTTTACAGGTGGAGAAACTGAACGCTCTACAATGGAAGCATGGAATTGAACACCCAAGGCAAGGCTTTCCATCCCAGGCACACATGTGGCAACTCCCTCTTTAGCCTTGCTTGAAGAATAATATATATAAATTATTGAGGGGGAAATGCTTTAACCACAGATATAAAGTGGTGTTTTGAGTTTAAATGTCCTTGCAATGATCTCATTTCAGTTTATACTATTTTGTTATAATGGTATGTTTATATATTTTATATTATCAACTAAGAGCGTAATTCACAGGACAATAGGTCCATTGCTTGGAAAGTAAAGAGACGGAAAAGAGGAACACTGAGTTTGTGCTGCTGCTAACATCTCAGCTGTCTGGCATTGGGCCCACTGGCCACTCCCGCTCTCATCCTGTCAGCCCGTTAGGTCAAGCCCTTGTGTGTAGTGTCCACATGCTGTCGGCTAGGCTTTTTTTTTTTTAAAGATTTATTTTATTTATTCCTCTCCCCATCCCCTCCCCCTTGTCTGTTCTCTGTGTCCATTTGCTGTGTGTTCTTCTTTGTCCACTTCTGTTGTTGTCAGCAGCATGGCAATCTGTGTCTCTTTTTGTTGCGTCATCTTGCTGTGTCAGCTCTCTGTGTGTGTGGCGGCATTCCTGGGCAGGCTGCACTTTCTTTCACGCTGGGCAGCTCTCTTTATGGAGAGCGCACTCCCTGCACATGGGGCTCCCCTACAGGGGGGGGGGGGCTGGGGGGGGTGAGGGGGCACCCCTTGCGCGCATCAGCACTCCTTGCGCGCATCAGCACTGCGCATGGGCCAGCTGCACACGGGCCAAGGAGGCCCGAGGTTTGAACCGTGGACCTCCCATGTGGTAGACGGACGCCCTAACCACTGGGCCAAGTCCACTTCCCTGGCCAGGGCTTCTTAAACTTTTTTGTTCCATGGACCCCTTTGCCAGTCAGTTGAGAACCACAGACCTCTGACTAAGTCCACACTACACTGTGTATTATTTAATAAATATATCATACCTGCAGCAACACATCCCCACAAGAATAATGTCTTTTTGAATTTTAATGCAAGCTCACAGACCCTGTGTTAAGGCCCCCTGCTGTAGGGTGTCAGCTGCCACCATCATCCCGAATCACTGAGCCTGTTAAGGACCCATGGTTACCAGCATGGAAATATTTATTCTCATGCCATCCCAATTTACAAAGGACATATGTGCTCTTTCCCCACAAGCTGTCAAGAAACCTGAATAGTCTTTTCTTTAAAAAAATATTTATTTATTTATTTCTCCCGCCCCCCCCCCCGCCCCCCCACCCCCCCACCCCCTGGCCCGATTGTCTGTTCTCTGTGTCTATTTGCTGCGTCTTCTTTGTCTGCTTCTGTTGTTGTCAGTGGCACGGGAATCTGTGTTTCTTTTTGTTGTGTCATCTTGCTGCATCAGCTCTCTGTGTGGGCGGCGCCATTCCTGGGCAGGCTGTACTTTCTTTTGCACTGGGCGGCTCTCCTTAGGGGGCGCCCTTCTTGTGCATGGGCCTCCCCTACGCGGGGGCCACCGCTGCGTGGCACCGCACTCCCTGCATGCATCAGCATTGCGCATGGGCCAGCTCCACACGGGTCAAGGAGGCCCGGGGTTTGAACTGTGGACCTCCCATGTGGTAGACGGACGCCCTAACCACTGGGCCAAGTCCGCTTCCCTCAATAGTCTTGTTTAGACCTTAACTTTTATATGACAGTTTAAATCATTCTAGGGAAAAGGAAAAAGGGGGAAAAAAAGAATCTGATACCTTCGAGACGTCAGATCGGTAAATGAAGGAATAATTCACCAGGACATAGTGCTCTGAAAATCTTTGATTTATCCAAATTTTACTGTCTGGCAGGTCCAGAGCTAAGTCCCTGTCATGCATGGTCTTCTTTAGATCCCAGGACTCTGAGGTGAATGCTGCTATTCTCTATTTAGAAGAGGAAATGGAAGCTCAGAGAGGTAAAGTAATTTCCCTGAACTCACAGAGCTAAGTAACACAGAAAGTATTCAGTCCATGTCTGGGTGATTCCAGAACCACCTAGAAGGAGGTGGTTTATAAAAGCTCAAAAAGGTTAGCGGGGGAAGCGGACGTGGCTCAACTGCTAAAACGTCCATCTACAACATGGACAGTCTAGGGTTTGATCCCCAGGGCCTCCTGACCCGTGTGGTGAGCTGGACAATGCGCAGTGCTGCTGCATGCAAGGAGTGCTGTGCCCCGCAGGGGTGTCCCCCGCGTAGGGGAGTCCCATGCACAAGGAGTGTGCCCCACAAGGAGAGCAGCCCCATGTGGAAAAAAGCACAGCCCACCCAGGAGTGGTGCCACACACGCAGAGAGCTGACGCAGCAGGATGACGCAACAAAAAGAGACGCAGTTTCGCGGTGCCACCAGATAATGCAAGCGGATGCAAAAGAACACACAGCGAATAGACACAGAGAACAGACAATGGGGGGAATGGGAGAGAAATAAATAAAAAATCAATCATTAAAAAAAGGGGGGGAGCAATGTAGCTCAAGTGGTTGAGCACTGCTCCCCATGTACGAGATCCCAGGTTCAATCCCCAGTACCTCCTAAAAACAAACAAACAAACGGAAAAAAACAACTATCATTGGGGAGCAGATGTAGCTCAGTGGTTGAGCATCTGCTTCCCACATACAAGGTTGTGGGTTCAATCCCTATATCTCTTGGAGAAAAAAGTTAGCCAGGACAGAGAAAAATAAGAGCAACAGCAGGGAGGTATTAAGAAAGTATTTAACACCATTCTTCTGACTAGTAGGTTGGAACAGAGATGTCCAGGAGCCTCACAAATGTGCTGGGTCCTCACTGAATAAATACTTGTAGAAAGAAAAACATTTTTCACCTACATATTATAAGATGCTATTTTTTAGCTAGTTTTAAAATATATAAAACAAGACTTTATATTATTTATGAACTTAAACCAATTAGTATAAATACAAAGGCATCTAGAGAAGAGATAAACATGGGGGGGTGAGGAATGAGTGGGAAGGACCATTTAGGAGGTTTCAATTTGTATTTATAATGTACCAATTCTTAAGCTGGATGATGGGGACAATGATATTCATTATAATACTTTACCTTTTGTAGAGAGACTAATAATACTGCTTCTATTTTGAAATAGTTCATGATTTTTAGAAAATATATAGCTAAGAAAGATTATAATAGCTAAACAAGATATGTTATTTAAACTTGTACTCCGTGTTTGTTTATTTTGATCCTTACTCTAATTTGAGGCACTACATGGTTTAAAAATAGAAAGCCTGTATTAGTCAATGTGCAGGCCTTTTAAATAAGTTATATTATTATAGAAAAGACTGTGAGTCTGAGCAAAGGACAGCCCATGTGCCAAATCTTTAACCTATTCTAATGACAAATGTGTCTATTATTTTCTTTATCCAAAGCCCCCACGATCTTTTATGGAAGTATGATAGATAAAAATTATAAATGCATACTAATAAACATACAGGATTGTATGTCTATTGACCAGGGTGCAGGTTTGAACTTTGCCAGCCCCCGTCCCTCCTCTGCCCAGCCATCCCCTTTTACGTAGTCCATGGCTTCTTTGTTCTCCCACGATGCAGGGGCGCAGAAAGGCAGGCCTCCCTTTGCCAAATACACAGGCTCCCCCCGCCCACCACCTGCCTCCCAGGCCCCTGTTAGTCCCTGAGGACATCCTGAGCCCCCCAGAGCAGCAGCTTCCTCTTAAGATTCAATTGCGAAAGTGCTGGGTGTTGTGTTCCTGCCCAGAGGAAGGTGCAGAGACGGGGTGGGGAGAGCAGAGGTGATGCCTGCATTTCTGAAGCAGCCCGTTCCCTTAAGAATCTTGAGGGGTGTGTGTTGGGGGGGTCCCTTCCCCTCGGCTGCTGGCAGCTGGCCTCGGTTCCACCTCCTCCCCGCTGCTCCTCGCCCTCTGGCGTCCTGGAGCTTGGCATACACGACAAAGCAGGCCCAGGCTCGCCCCCGGGAAATGACCTGCAGGCAGCACAGCTCACGCCCACAACCACAGCAACTTTTCCCAGCACCTTTGTTGATTGTGGTAAAATACGTAAAACATAAAATTTACCACTCTAAAGCGGACAGCTCACTGGCGTTGAGTACACTCACAATGTGGGGCAACCGTCACTGTTATCTAGTTCCAGAACGTTTTCATCACCCAAACCGAAACCCCTAGCCCCGTCCCCCTTAGGCAATACCTCCCCATTCCCTGGGGCGTCGTTGTTTAAAAGCCCCAAGTCTTCTTTTGCTGATTCAAATAAACCAATGGTAACAAGATATTTTTTAAGTCAATCAGGAAACTTGGATACATTATAGCACATTTTAAAAATTACTGTTTATTGGGTTGGCCTTGGTGAATGGTGTTATGTGTTGCCCAAAGTCCTTATCTCTTAGAGATACCTACTTAAGTACTTATGGGATGAAGGCTATATTACCGCAGGAATTTGCTTTAAAAACCTCCAGCAAAACACAGTGGAGGTGGGGAGACATGGAGGAAACAAGAACGGCAGAATGCTCATTGTTGAAGCTGGCCCACGGTCACGGGGTTCCTCCTACTATCGTCTCTACTTTTGTATATGCATGAAACTTCCAAATAAAAACTTAAAAATCAATGTAATAATCGCCCCGGGGGGTAGTTTTTCCTCTCCTCACTTTTTTATAGTTTATTCGTTCCCTCCCCCTACCTTGTTTTGCTTGCAAAAGTAACAAGTATTTGTAAAAAATTGCAAACAATACAGAGTGCTCCAGATACACTTTCCATGAATACAGGCAAAACTGTGTTTCTTGTAACCTCCTCACACAGGACTGTGCTGGCACCGGTGCGTGCTCAGTTAATGCCGTGGGAATCACAGGTCCTCACAAAGCTGCAGTTTCAGGGCCTTTGAGGTTGTCTCTCCCAATTCTTTCATTTTACAGATGGGAAAAGTAAGACCCTGAGAAGATGGGTAACTCGGTTAGGGTTCCTGAGCTGGTTTAGTGGCAGAACCACAGATGGCTCTCAAGATCCACAACCCCCAAGACCCGGCGACTACCGGCTGCTGATGCCACCGTCAGCAGCTCCCATTCCCTCCATCCCACACGACGAGAAGGGGCTCCTCTCAGCGGGAGCTGAGAGGGTGGGAGGGCAGCTCCTTAACCTGGAGAGGCTACTCTGTGACAGAATTCTCCCAGGTCCAAAGTCCAGATACAGGTCCCAGGCTCACTCATCTCTCCGAGGCTGACTGACGTGTACCCAGTGGGTGCCCTTCTTGGCTTGGGGTGGCCCCACCTCCTAACCCCAGTACCAACTCGCTGCACACAGTCAAAGCGGGAGTTTGCTCCCTACTGCAAAACGGGAAATGGGGTGTTCTCTTAAAGGAGGAGTTCTTAACAAGGCTCCATGAGCTTGAATTGACGTTCAAAAACACATGCTTGAGGGGACGTGTTGGTGTGGGTGTGATATGTTTATTAAATAAGAAACAGTATATGTGGACTTAGTAAGGGGTCCGAGGAACAAAAAAGGTTAGGAACCCCTGGTCTAGAGCTTTGCTGTCCAATACAGTAACCACTAATCATGCGTGACTTTTAAGCACTTGAAACGTGTGAGTCTAAAGTGAGTAAGTTTCAAAGACTTAATACAAAAATATGAATGTAAAATATCTTATTA
The DNA here is from genome assembly GCF_030445035.2 of Dasypus novemcinctus. Taxonomy (NCBI): domain Eukaryota; kingdom Metazoa; phylum Chordata; class Mammalia; order Cingulata; family Dasypodidae; genus Dasypus; species Dasypus novemcinctus. Next base: position 44,142,058 of record NC_080689.1, read on the forward strand.
ATAATTTTATATTGATTATACATTGAAATCTTAATATTTTGACTATATGACTTAAGTATATTATCAAAATTAATTTTTCCTGTTTCATTTTTTACTGCTTTATTGAAGTATAATTGACGTAAAATAAACCACACATATTTAAATTTACAGTTTGATAGGTTTTGAAATATGTATATACCTGTGAAACCATCGCCACATTCAAGATACTAAATATATTCATTACCCCCAAAAGTTTTGTCATGCCCCTTTGTAATTTCTCCTTCCTACTTCTCCCAGGCTACCCTCCCCAACCCTAGGAAATCCATGGTCTGCTTTCTGTCGCTGTACAATAGTTTTCATTTTTCTACAATTTTATATAAGTAGAATCAAACAGTATATATATACATATTTTTACTGCTTTGTAGATTCATCTTGTTGCATGTACCAGTAGTTTATTCCTTTTTATCATTGAGTGGTAATCTACTCTATGACTACATCAGTTTTTTATCTATTCATCTCTTGACGGACATTTGGGTTGTTTCCAGGTTTGTGCTATTGCAAATAAAGCTGCTGTGAACATTTATTTACCTGTTTTAACTTTTTAAAAACATGGCTACTAGAAGATTTTAAATGACATATATGGGGAAGCAGGCTTGGCCCAATGGATAGGGCGTCCACCTACCACATGGGAGGTCCACGGTTCAAACCCTAGGCCTCCTTGACCAATGTGGAGCTGGCCCATGCTCAATGTTGATGCGCGCAAGGAGTGCCCTGCCACGCAGGGGTGTCCCCCACGTAGGGAAGCCCCACATGCAAGGAGTGCACCCCGTTAGGAGAGCCGCCCAGCGGGAAAGAAAGTGCAGCCTGCCGAAGAATGGCGCCACGCACATGGAGACCTGACACAGAAAGATGACACAACAAAAAGAAACACAGAGATGAACACACAGTGAATGGACACAGAGAGCAGACAACTGGGGAGGGGGAGAGGAAAAAAAAAAAGATTCCAAAAATAAATAAATAAATTACATATATGGCTCACATTTTAATATTTCTATTGGACAGTGCATGCCTAGATTTCCACTTTTCTGGCATGGCTGCCCACCTACTTAATTGAGTTTAATTCAATAAACTGGTACTCTGAGTCAGGTTCAGGGCAGGAAGCTGTTTTTACAGAGGTGAAGGGCCAGGGAAGTGCTTGATACCCCCATTGTTTTCCTCAGACCTACCATTCCCCAGGTACAGCCTTAAGGACTGGCAGCCTGGCTGGGGAGGCAGAAGCATAAATGACCATGTAGAATTCAATGGGGAAGCCAGTGAGAGATGCATAAAGGCTCCTGGCCTGGACGGGCAGGAAGCACTTAGTTCTGTCTAGGGAGTTAGGGCAGGTTTCCTGGAGAAGATAATTGAACCAGGTCTTGAAGACTGAGTAGGATTCACTAGGCAGAGAATTTCTAAGTGCTGGAGAAAACACTGGAAGTTCACAGAGCAAGTCAGTTTCCAAGAAGTGGGAACTGAGAGCCAGAGGAGGGCATGAGGTTGGGGTGCGGGAGAGCAGGCTAGAGACGGGGCTCCGGCCGGACTGCAGCGCTTGTCAGGGTGATCCCAGGGAGTGAGACCTTGTCCTCGAAGCCATGATACTAGGGAACAGGGAACAGACCAGAGTGCACTTTAGCAGGGCCTTGGGGGATGGGGAGTGCATGCAAGAGTGATGAGTACCCAGGCAATGCCGGCGGAAATGGACAGCAGAGCCTAAATCCTGGAGATTCAGAGCAGACTGGGTGAGAAACAGTGACAACCGAAACCGGACGTGGGGCTTGGGGTAGAGCATGACTCCAGGGTCACCCATGGCTTCCAGGGATGCCAGTCGGCTCGGGGCACAGGGAGCTTTAAACTCCTTACCCATCTCCTAGCAGCTCACTGGCCCCTGTGGTCCCCATCACCTCTAGAATGAAATCTCGCTTCCTTTGCATGGTGCACAGAGCTCCAGGAGAAGCTGGGCTAGCCAGCGTCCAATCACCCTTCTCGCCCCCTCACCCTGCCCCCTGCACCTCCCAATACACACAGTGCAATAGCGCGCTGGCTGTCCATCTCCACCAGGCCTGGCCTAGACTGAACACAAACCGCCCTCCCCTTGCAGGCAAAGGTGGCCGGCACCCTTCTCCAGAAGTCCTCCCCAGGCCTTTAGACCCACAAGCACCTCCCCCGGCACCCGGAGGCACACTGTGTGCCTCAAGCCCACTTCACACCCACTTCACACCCACTGAGCCGTGACTCCTTTACGTTTTTGGAACTTGAGTGCTAGAAATAGAGATTGAGAGTAACCTGATGTGGGCAGTAATTGCCTTGGAAAAGCTGAGATAAGGAGAATATGTAGAGGGAAGAGAGAAGAGCCCCAAAGACAATCCTTACCTACCAGGATTTCTGACTCAACCCAGTGCAGAAAGAGGGAGAGAGGTGATCTCTCTACATAAAATAGCTACTCTTCTATTCTCTACTCTGAAAAGTACTGGAGGCTTATTTTGTCAAGAGGGAGAAAGTCGTGTGGAGATAGAAAAAAAAAAAAAAAAAGCTGGGGGTTCCTGCCCTTAATGCATTAAAAATTAAGATGGAGAAGATAGAACAAGCATACATAAAAGGACATCAAACATTTGCAAAGAACAACAAACATGTGACATCACAGGGTAAATCTGCACAGGAATTACAGGTCATATGGTCTACTCAGCACCATCCTAGAGCTACGAAAAACACTATAAATCAACTTCAGTCTTCTGTCCTTATCTTCAGGTGTTGACACTCTTCCCGGGGAAACAAGGTCCACTGGCATGAAGACATGTGAGAGTAACTCGATCACCACCAGGTGGGGGGGTACCACTTAATACATGTCGTAGGAATCTGGATCAGGGCTCCCTAAACTTCGCTGTGCACAGGAATTACCCAGCGGGCTTGTTAAAACGCAGACTCTGACTCGCAGGTCTGAGATGGTGCTCGGATGCTGCATTTCTTACAGCCTCCCAGGTGGAGCCAACACAGCTGGACTGGGGCCCCATTTTGAGTAGACAACGGTGGCCGAGCTGAGACCGGAAGGCAGGCGTGGACTGAATGGAGGCTGGTGAGGGCAGTCCAGCTCAGGAGTCATGGCCCGAGCAGGGACATGGGGGCTCGCAGGTGGGGAGACCCACAGGCACAGGAAGTAGATGAACTGGAGCAGAGAATTCTCCTGAGCCAGTGGCAGTAACAGAAAAGGACTAAGTTGTGTGGAACCTTAAATGCCAAGCTGAGGAACTGGAACTTATTTCAGATCCTGAAGTAAGGCAGATCCTGAAGTAAGGCAGTAAAGCTGGTGTCCTTGTTTTTGAGTCAAATTTCACTGATGTGTTCAGGAAAAGTAGATGATGTATGAGGACTATGCGTCTTATGCAGAGGAAAAGAGGACACGGAGTGCGGTTTCTCTAACTTCTTCCTAAAGGGAAGAGACTCATTTCAGATCTGTCGTGCCGTGTCCCATCTCCTTGCCTCAACCCCAGGCCTTGCTCTTTGAGACCTTGGCTCTAGGTGCCTTTTAATGAGACAGTTAAGTCTCAGTTGATCGAACAACGTGAGGAAAGAAACCTTCTGTGGTTCTGCTGCGGAGTCTTTCTTTCTTTCCCTGGGTGTATAAACAATTCAATAGCACATGATAAAAGCAAGGGGGGTGGGGGAATCCACATTAATTTCCTCGAGACAAATGATAAGCTGGCAGGTTTGGCTGCACGGAAGGAGATAAAAGCTCCAAACACAGCCAAATGAATCTTGGGATCCGAGCCTGGTACGGATGCAAATTAAAATAAAAACTATATAAACAGCAGCACAATCGCCCCATTCATGGCTCCTTCATTAGCAGCCAGCTCTCCAGGCCACTGCCTGCGAAGACAACTTCCCTTTCTTCTCCCTTCTAACGAATTTCCAAACTGGTCGACAAAGGGATGCTGAGGACAAAAGCAGTTCTAACTGATGAGGCTCTGGGGAGAGGATTGTTGGGGGGATTCACTTTATGTGGGTAAATGAAAAAGCAAATGTGATGTGTCAGACCAGTGAAGGACAGCCCTCCCGATGGGGATGCGGGAGGCGCCAACTTTCTCCTCTCACCACCCATGGGAATAACAACCCAGAGGGCACACCTGCCAGCCCTGGCCTGCCACTGCCCAATGGGGCCACCTTCCCAAAGTGCCACCTTGTGTGTGTGTGGGGGGAGGCTTTTCAACAGCCAGGCCCTGATGCAGTGCTTGCTACCATGCCAGCCTCTCCTCTTTAGAGTAGAGGATGATTCATTCACTGTATTGTCAGGAAGCACCACCCTGTCAGGCTGTCGTGAGGGCGAGGAGACACAGCTTTACCCCAATTCACCTCTCGTTGGATGTTCAGGCTCCAGGTCACAGGTGTCCCTGGTTCTCTTGCCTCCTGGTTGGCCTCCCTAGTCATCCGGGCCTCTCCAGAAACTGCTTTGAATGATAGTGCTCTCCCCACTGCTCAGCCATCCAGGCTCGAGGACTCCTTTACTATTCCAGACTCCTTCACACGCCCCACACAACCCTCACAATCTCCTCCCCAAGCTTGGAATTCCCTCCTGTTTCCCCTCTGTTCATCTACATGCCCTTAGCCTCATGGGCCTCTGTTTTCTCATTTTAAAATGGGATAATACTCCCTGCTCTACTTATTGCATGGGCCATTGGGAAGCTCAAATGAAATGAGATATATGAAAGCAATTATAAGTGGCATAAATGTATTAACAGCAATGTCTTATTGGAGGCTATAGCCCTGCACCATCTAATGAATGCCAAGAATAATCTCTTTATTGTTTTTTTTTGTTTCAAAAATCAATTTAATATACAATCTTCACAGAGAAAGCATGTCAGATATAAAGTAGACAATAACAAATACTACACTTAATCTCAGCCAAAAGATGAAGAAGCAGTCTCTTTATTGTTAAATGAAGCAACTGCGTTGTTTTTTTCAATCAGTAGTACAAATTAAGATTTGTGCACATTAACATCAAAATGAACTTCCAACCTTTTGAAATTATAGTAGCCAAAAGCAGCCAGAGCAAGCCATTTCCCTCCTTGACCCTTGGTCTTTCCCCAGAGGCTCTCGCCTGCATGTCCCAGTACTCAGTGTCTGCTTCACCTGGTCTATGCTTCCAGCCACACTGCTCTAAAGTCAGGAGAAAGAGCTGCTGCCTGGGAAACTGAAAGACCAAAGAGGGCAGAGAGGGTAGAAGGATTTCCTGGTTTCTAATTTTGAAGGTTGCTTTACTTTGCTCCTTTAGAGAAGATTCCATCATTTAGAAAGATGGACTGTGTGTGTAGTCTAAGTGGCTGCTGCTGTTGTGAACAGGAGCACTTTCCATTGGCTGCTCATGTGCTAAGAGGCAAAGAAGTGGGGTGTCCCATGACCAGCTGCCCTTTCTACCCCTCCCTGCCCAGCTGGAAGGTCACAAGGCCAAGTGGTTCTTTTCACGTCTTCCCAGTTGCTAAGCCTGAGAGGTGCTGTCTGTCACAGACAGCCCTGGCTTTAGGGAAGAGACCCCAGGAGAGGCCCAGCACCGGACCCAGCTCTGTTGCCCCAGCAATTCCAAGCTCTGGCTGCATCAGCCAAGACAATGCTGTTGGAAAGATAATCATGTGGGCATGATAAGTCAGGTCGTAAAGTCTTTTTACAAACTGTACTCACATCCCCACCTGTACTAGCTTCCTAGGGCCGCTGTACAAATTCCCATGATCTGGGTGCCTTAAAATGACAGAAGTGCATTCTCTTACAGCTTAGGGGTTGGTAGGGTTGGCTCCCTCTGCAGGCCCTGAGGGAGAATCTGCTGCCTGTCTCCTTCCTAGCTTTTGGTGGCTGCTGGCAGTCCTCAGGGCTGCTTGGCTTAGGACTGTCCTCCAATTTCTGCCTCGATCTTCACATGGCCTTTTCTTCAGTGTCTGTGTGTCCTTCTGTGTCTGTGTGTCCTCTCCTATTCTGATAAACCTGACTTTTTTTGTGTGTGTGAAGCTTTAAAATAAATTTTTTAATTTATTTATTTTTATTTACTTTATTAAAAAATTCATTGCCCCCATCCCCCAGATGGTTTGTTTGTCTGCCTGAGGCACCGGGAACTGAATCTGGGACCTCCCACATGAAAGGTGAGTGCCCAATGGGCTGAGCCCCATCTGCTCCCCTCCTCTTCTTATAAAGAAGCCCTAAATCCAGGACCGTCTCATCCTGAGATCTTTAACTTAATTACATCTGCAAAGACCCTTTTCCCAAATAAGGTCACCTTCACAGTTTCCAAAGGTTAGGACTTGGACACATCTTTTTTGGGGGCCACTATTTAACGCACTATATTACTCAAACAAAGAGGAGGAGAGAAGATGAGAAAACCACACTGAGCCTCTATTCAAACCTTTGAGAATTCATAGGCAAAGTGGGGACCGGAGCTATCCAGCTGAATTTGGTGGCAAGGGCAGTGGGGGTCCTGGAAGGGGCACTAGCTTGGGGTCCACCCTCCACTCAGGCCCACAGGGGTACCAGGTGGCTAGAATGACAACGTCACAGGGAAAAAATCAAGTCATCAATTTCTCCCCATCCCCACCCACCCTGCTGGGTGACCTAAGGATAACCCAGAGCTTTTGACCCTCCTTGGGGTATGAGGAAGGCAGCTTCCTGAGTGGAGCCCCTGGAAGCCGGCCCGTGGCCCAATGGCCTGGGTCTTTTCCTGCCCTCTTTGTGGAGGTCACTCACCCCCTGAGACTGCCCAGGGATTGCCCTTCCTGGACCAGTGTGTCTGCACAGGATTCAGCACTTAACTTTCTTCTGCAGCTGTTGATGTTTACAGAAGGAAAACAGAAGGAAGAGGGAAAGCATGCACTCAAACTCTTAGTTAACAAAATCCAATTTAAGGGTCAGGAAAAGATCAACCAGGTACAAAACTTCTAAAATTTCCTTTCTCTAAGGAAGAGAAGGAAGAATGAATCACCAGCCTGAAATTTCAATGGAAAAGTTAAGCTCTTAAGTTCACATTCCTCCAAGCAGCTCTTGCCAACTGGAGTAAATAAACAGAGCAGGGGTGTCAGCGAGAATTACCAAGAGAACGTCTGAGGCAGCGATGGTGGGCCTTAGGTCAAGGCCACGCCTATAAAACTCAACTTGTTTTTCAGCCTGGAATTCATTAACCATTGAAAGGCAAAATTTTCCCACAGTGTTAGAAAGAGGAAGTCTGGCAAATGAGTTCTGAAAAAGTTCTGTGGATGCCTTCAAGCACAGTCATTCATTTAGCAGGAAACTGTTGAGTGTATACTGGGTGTCAGTCACTGCTAGATGCCAGGGATACCACCATGGACAGACAGCAACTCACACCCAGCCTTGCCTTCATGGAGCTTTCATTCAGGGAGTGGGGGTGTTATAGGGAAAGGGAGAGATTAAATGGATTTTATACAAATAATTAGAGTGGAGCTAAATCCTGCCAAGCAAAGGTATGAAATGTCCTGGAAGTATACAACAGGTGATTCTGAACCCCTAACAGATGATTAAAACGGAAGCCCAGGACCCGGGGACTTTGCCCCCAGTGACGATGAAACCACCAAGGGGTCTCCCCTGCAGGGTTCACCAAGCACGCGCAGGCGCACTCTTTCTCAAGGACCGAGGAGGGCGGCCCCTGCCCCTCCAGAGACCACGTGTATTTGCAGCAAATCTTTGGACAGGTTTTGGGGCTATGTGTCCAGATGAACCCTGAGGGGACCCTAGAGCCTCTCCTGGAGGGAGAGAAGCTCTTTGTAAGCGGGAAAGATATGTGCAACTGAAGCAAGGCCCAAGGGCTAAGATAGAAAACAAGACTTTGTAAATAAAACCTTCCTGGAACACCGCCACACTTTCATTTCCTTATTGCCTGACACTGGTTTTGCACTGTGAGATGGGCAGAGCTGAGTGGTTGTGGTAGGGACTGTACGGCCCACAAAATTGAAATACCTGTCCAGCCTGCACAAGGGGGTCAGCTGTCGGTCATCTTGGTCTTCTCCACATTTCTGTTTTTAATATTCTCCTGCTGGAAAATTTGAAACGTTTTCCTGTTGCCTGTTATTCTGTCACTCAGTCCACAGACTGGGTTCAGCATTATTTGCCACAATTCTAATTCACATACTCTAAGGTTGCTTTGTTCAGGACAGTAGCCACCAGACACATGTGGCTATTAAAATTTAAATGTAAAGAAATTCAGTCTGGCCTTTTACAAAAAAAAAAAGAGTCTGCCCACCCCTGCTTTAGACTCCTTAGTGCTCTTTTTCTTTTTTTAATTTATTTCTCTCCCCTTCCCCCCCAACCCCCCTGTTGTCTACTCTCTGTGTCCATTCGCTGTGTGTTCTTCTGTGACCGCTTCTATCATTATCAGCGGCACAGGGAATCTGTGCTTCTTTTTGTTGCATCATCTTGTTGTGTCAGCTCTCCCTGTGTGCAGCACCATTCCTGGGCAGGCGTATCATTCGCGCTGGGCAGCTCTCCTTACAGGGCACACTCCTTGCACGTGGGGCTCCCCAACGTGGGGGACACCCCCACGTGGCACAGCACTCCTTGCACGCATCAGCACTGTGCATGGGCCAGCTCCACACAGATCAGGGAGGCCTGGGGTTTGAACTGTGGACCTCCTATGTGGTAGGCGGACGCCCTATCCATTGGGCCAAGTCCGCTTCCCTACTCCTCAGTGCTCTTATCACCACATCAGACACTTCACCTGGACTGCTCTGGGAAGAGGAGGGCAAAACCCCTGACCAAAAGTCCACATGCCAAGACCCACAGAGTCCACTCATGCGCATCTGCTGTGATTTGGGCTCTATTTTGGAAATACCATTTAGCTCTCACATCAACTTCGTGAAGTAGGAATGATCATTCTCATTTTATAGAGGAGAAAATGAAGACTCGGAAACAAAGTAAGTTGCCAAAGTGGCAGAGCCATATCTGAACTTCAATCTGTCTATATGTGTACTTGATCATCACATCCAACTTCCTATCCTGTCTGCTGCTTCAATATTTCTATAGAATTAGTAGGAAGGATTCTTCCACTTTAGAAAAGAGATTATCAGCAGGGACCATTCAGGGTTTCTTAACCTTTTTTGTTCCATGGACCCCTTTGCCAGTCAGGTGAAAACCATGGACCCCTTACTAAGTCCACACATACTGTGTATTATTTAATAAATATATCACACCTGCACCAACACTTCCCCATGAGAATCAAGTTTTTTTGAATTTCAATTCAAGCTCACAGACTCCTTTTTAAGAGCCCCTGTTGTACCAAGTGAATTCACTCTACATAACAGAAACAGCATCCAGTTGGTCCTGTAGCCCAAAGTCGCTGCGTTGATTTCCTTGGCACCTTGCAAGGTTGGAAGTTCAGTTACTGCAGGGTACCATTTTGAATCTTGTTGTGGCATGCTGCGGTACGGGCACAGTGTGGGGGGCAGCAGTCCAAGAAAGTCTGCCTTATTGCAATACCACCAAAGGTCTATTTGCTGGCTTCCCATTTATTATTACTCTAATGGCCACATTATAAACATTCATGCTCCTCATACAGAGGAGAGAGGCAGGACTGTGAGGAGGTTCTGGAAACCACATCAACAAAGGACAGTTACAAGACTGGGCGAGATTTAATTCAGAGAAGACCCCACGAGAGAATGCTAGCTGTATATTATTTCATCAGGAAGACTTGCCATATCAAAAAAGAAGTGGCTTTCTTTGTGATGTGTCAGACGAGAGCACTAAGACCCATAGTTGAAAGTAAAATGGAAGCAGAGTTTGGCTCAAAAGTTGAAAGAATATCCCAACAACTCAAAATATCTAACAATGGAATGAGCTGTTAAGACAATGATGCACCCAACTCTAGAGACATGAACGGCTAGACTAGCTCACCTCTATGGTCCCTCCAAAAGGAAGAGCAAAGAGACAAGCCTGAGGACCTCACTGGGAAAAGAAGTGCCCCAAACCCAATTTGCTCTTTCCAAATCCTTCTGCATTGTAATCACATCTCACTAAGAACCAGTGCCATGGTTATCGACCAAACCCCAGCCATCCAGGATCACGAGCCAAGACTCAGTATTTTTTTTCATTATCAATAGACTTTGCCAATTTTTTTTTTCTTTAGGAGGCACCAGGAACCAAATCCAGGACCTCACATGTGGGAGGTGGGCACTCAACTGCTTGAGTCACTTCCTCTCCTGATTTGTCCAAGTTTTTAACAAATATGTTGCCAACTCCACTTTTTCAAAATGATAGCCTGTTTCTCCATAACTGAGTATTTTTTTGCATACATATAAGAAGAATGATTTTTCAGTTTGTTAACAGAAACAGTGAGCTCTAGCTTTCAGGTAGGCAGCTGGGAGCAGCTGATCACATAATAATAATAACTAATATTTACACTAATCATTACCATTTACAGAAGGATCCATGATCCAGTTTAATCTCCACAACAGAAAGAAAACAAAACACATTAGTCATTATCATCTATCTGTGCAATAAGAGGTTGCCTGATTTCTCCCACAACTGCAAAACTAGTAAGTGGTGATGCTTGTAATTTCAAACCCAAATGACTGCAGACCTAATATGTGACACCTCGAAGAGGGTGGGGCTTACATTGGTAGACACCACTTTGATCATTGCCCTACCAGAAACTAAGAGTTTAGGACCATTAGTTAAAATTTGTTTAGAGTCGTTGTGATGACAGCGATCATTTTGGTAAATGGAACCTGGCCAATGTGAAGAAGTTGCTCAGAACATCATGTAGTTGTAGTATTTGCCTTTTATGAGCCTACCAGTATTTTCCAGCACTTACCTATTAGAACGAGTTTCACATCCTGAGGATGTATTTGGCTTGGGAGGATAGATACTGCAGGAGATAATTATCAAGACTCATGTTATTTAAATATAGGTTGTCATTATTGTTCCTTGCTCCCATTAGTGGTGTTGGATTTTATATCCTGTTTTCCCATCAGGCCTGGACTGAATCATTCTCTCTTCTGTCACAACACTTGCCTTTAGTGGCTCCCTGAAGGGAAACAACATGCAAACGTTAACCTATGTGCTGATTAGAGGGTGCTTGCCAACTGTCACCTGGAGAAACCCTCAGTGTTGCTGGGGTTTTAGTGCATAATTGGAGATGGCCATATTTGCTTCTGAAACTGAAAAAGCATCCTTCATCAGAAACATTTCTGCTGGATTTAAGGTAAAGCAAAGCTTTTAGGTAAAGATTTGGGCAGACAGATATGGGGTAAGCAAGGAGAGAACATTCCAGGTAGAGGGAGCAGTTTGAGTAAAGACAGGAAGGCATGAAAAATGAAGGACCTCTTCTGTTTAACCAGAGCACATGGTGTGCACAAGGGAGCAGGTTGGACAGGTGGCTTTGATCTGACAACACCTGAGAACACTTACTGCTGTCATTCAGTGTTTCTCAGACTTAAGTGAGCATCAGAATCGTTCAAGGGCTTGTTATTAAGCACTGATTGCCCACCCCAGAGTTTCTGATTCACTAGTCTGGGGTGGGCCCAAGAATTTGCACTTCTACCAAGTTCCCATGTGATGATGATGCTTGTGAAAACCACTGCTGTATTCATCCAGCAGCCACTGACAATTTTCCAGAGTAAACTGAGGTGATCAGAGCTGTGCATTTACCATCTTTAATTGACCAATTCAAAGAGCCCATACTTTTGTGAGAAGCTACTTATGGGAAGAAATTTGTAAGAGAAGGATTTAACCAGGTTGGCCAGTCCCATATTTAGCACACGTTCAACACTTTCTACTAACCACCCCAACTTGGTTCACTCCCTTGATTTGTGCATGTAAGTGTTGGTTTTCCCGAATACCCCATCAGACTCTTAGGGCAATGGCCATAGCTTGTTCTTCTTTACTTAATTCTTATTTTCTATGGCCCTTAAACCTCAGGAAACAATTAAGGGTAAAACTGCAATATCTTTGATTCTTGATTCTCCACCCAAAGTCATTCCTGGAAGCCCAAGCTCCCCATTGGGTACCCACCATTCCCGAACATGTTCCATGGCTCTATTGCTCAGGAGGATGAAGATCCTCCTCTATAATTCTTGGCTGCTACCAGTGATGAGAAGTAGAAACCAACAGAGCTCATTGCTGTGGGTAGCAAGGGACTGGGATCCTACCTCTCCTTACCCTGTTGCTCACCATGTGTCCACTCTCAGATTTTGTTCCATCTCCCATCACAGAAGGTCTTTTCATCAGTGATTACAGTTCTTATAAGACTCCTCCCACCTCCCAAGGAAATCTGAAAATCTTTGTTTACAGCTCTATCTACAAGTAAGATATTTCCAGAGTTAGGCAAGAGGGTATTGCAGGAGGTGGATGTGACTTAAGTAATTGGGCTCCCGTCTACCATATGGGAGGTCCAAGGTTCATATCCTGAGGCCTCCTGGTAAAGGCAAGCTGTCCCATGTGGTGAGCTGACACATGCAGAGAGCTGGCCCATGTGGAGTGCTGGCCCACACAGGAGTGCTGGCCCACACAGCAAACTGGCCCGAGCAGAGAGCTGGCGCAGCAAGATGACATAACAAAAAGAGAGACAGAGGAGAGACAATGGGAAGCGCAGCAGACAAAGGAGGTGAGGTGGTCCAGGAGACTGAGCATCTCTCCCCTATTCTGGAAGGTCGTGGGATTGGTTCCTGGGGCCGCCTAAAGAGAGGACAAGCAGATACAGAAGAACACACAGCGAATGGACACAGAGAGCAAACAATGAAGGGGTGATTAAAAAAAAGGGGGGGTATTTTATGATACCTTCTACTACCTTACTCCCACCAACCATGAGCTTGGTCCAAGGTCAGGATGTATAGGAATGTACATTTTATCCTACCTCAAAATAAGTTCCTTCTCCACCAAGGGTGTTAGGGTCATCCATTATCTCCTCTCTTAATTTATAATTATGGATATAAAGTAAATTTTTATAATTCTGAAGTCAACTTAATTCCCAAAGTTCCTTTGTCATAGAAGAATCTCAGGAAAAGATATTTGCTGGTGGTCTGTTCTGATGTCCTACAGTTCCTACAGAGGTGAATCTTCATTACATTGCCTCTCTGAGATGCCTATCACAGCACTTGGACCATAGAAGGTAAATATTTGACAAGCAAATAAATATATCAGATAATTTACTTTCATCTCAGAAAATGCAAAGCAAAGCCCAGAAGTGAAAAGCCATAGAGCAAGTTAGTTTGTATGGAAAAGTGAGTAGAAGGAAAGGTGAACAGGCTTCTACCTGGATAGTACACGTTAAGAGAGGCAATAGGAGTGAGGGGGAAAGGAAGGCTGGAAGCCTGAGAATGGCAGGGTGGGAAAGGGCATGTGAAGAGAATTGGTATACTGGGACTGGAAGAAGGAAACAATGACATGGAAAAATGAGATAGGAGACATGGGAAAATGAGATGCTTAGGATTGAGAAGTTTCAGTTAAAACATGTAAGAAAATGATCTGGAATTTCTGTACAAATGACTTTGTCCTTCAGATAGGCAGGAGGTAAGAGGCTATGTGACCCAAATATCACAATGTAGGATCCACTGTGGGGCCCTAATCTTAGCAGTTAGTTGAGGGATCCTTTGGAAGATACATCAGAGGTCCAGTTCAGTGGCAGACCGGGGGTCCAGACCACCCTGGTAATGGAAGAGGCAAATAAGGGCATCTTCTGAGATTTGTTGTCCTTATTCTCCTCTAAGGTCTTTACGCAGATTAAATTTGGTTAAAATGAACAAGCTCATGAAAAGGAAAAGGAGTCACAACAGAACAGCCTGAGAAGGTGAGGGAAGACAAAGGTGGTACCACTTGCTTTGCTTTGGCAAGCTCCCCAATTGACTCCTGAAAGTGTGTGCTTAGAGCAGTCACATTCCTTCTAGAATCTAAACTGTGAGTTCCACGAGGATATGAAGCTCTTGCTCCTCTTGTTGGTTTCCCTTGAACCTAGCACAGTCCTTGCCATGGCAGGTGCACAACAAAGAATGAGTTTATGGATGGATGGAAGATTGGTTGGATGAATGGATTGGGTAGGTGGTAGGAAGGATGAATGAAACATTACTAATTTGACAATTGAGAGGAGGGATATATTCAGTCAAATCAAAAGAAGTCTCAACATGAATAAGTAATTCTGCTCCTCTGAGTGAATCAGGATGAGTGAAAGTGTTCGTAGCTACTGAAAGCTTGAAACTTACCCACCTCAGAATCTTTATGAAACTTAGAATCAGTAAATGCTGAATGATGATTTTTTTTTAAGATTTTTTTCTCTCCCGTTTCCCCCCCGCCACCCCCAGTTGTCTGCTCTTGTGTCCATTCGCTGTGTGTTCTTCTGTGACCACTTCTATCCTTATCAGCGGCACCGGGAATCTGCGCCTCCCTTGGTTGTGTCATCTTGTTGTGCCAGCTCTCCGTGTGTGCGGCGCCATTCCTGGGCAGCCTATACTTTCTTTCGCGCTGGGCAGCTCTCCTTACGGGGCGCACTCCTTGTGAGTGGGGCTCCCCTACGCGGGAGACACCCTGCGTGGCACGGCACTCCTTGCTCGCATCAGCACTGCACATGGGCCAGCTGCACACGGGTCAAGGAGGCCGGGGGTTTGAACCGCGGAGCTCCCATGTGGTAGGTGGACGCCCCATCCAGTGGGGCTTCCCAATGATATTTAACTGGTTAATATTTCTCACAGATCCAAGGAGGAGACCATTTACATAGTATCCTCCTACACAAATTCTAAACTGATCACAGCACGGCTCCTGCTCATTTAGTAGTTCATGCCTAACTTGCTGCTAAAAAAGAGCTATGGCCACACCTTCCTTGTCCCTACCTCCATGCTCTTGCTTGTGCCCTTCCCCTCATTAAGCACACTTATCCAGGTCCTGCCCATCCTTCAAAAGCCCCAGCAGGCCCCATGTGGCTCAGGGCAGGGAGCCTTCATGGGCTGCTCTGGCCTCCATCCAGCTCTCTGTCTGCTCTGAATCCCACAAGCCTTCAGAGCACTTAACATACTTAATATATGGGATGGCTGTTGTCTCCCTACCTAGAGTATAAGCTTGTTCTTCACAAGTTTGAAATCTCACAATGGGCCTCCCCGCTCACAACAACCTCCTGAGCAAAGGGTAGATACTTGCTGATTGGACTGAAATCACAGACTAGAAAACAGAAAGTGGTACAGACTGTCCCTTCAGCCTTGCAAGAAAGGGCACAAATTTTGCTACCCTGAAAACTTCTCTTCAAACTCAAACACCTAGTTCTAAAATTATCTCTGCCCACTAAATATTCTGCAGTTCAGATGAGAGAGCCAATGATGTAACTTGCTGTAACACCTATTCCTCAGTGTCCACCTGTGGCAGGCACCATGCTGGGGATACAGTGGGAACAGACGTGGTCCCTATTGTCTTGGTTCACAGCCTAGCAGGGGAGATGGGCACTAAACAAGAAATTACATGTGTGCTGAGGGTTACCAAAGGACCCCCAGGAGTGCTTAGGTCAGAGATTCAACTTTAGGGTGGCTGGTTCTTTGCTATGGTATCATGTTGGCATCTCCTGCCCACCCAAGAGATAGGACGGAAGGCAAAACAGGTCACATTTCCCTGGAGAGAGAAAAGCTTAGTTTGCTCCATGAGCCTTCTCATGCATATCATGAGTCAGCAACAGGCTGTGTTCAATGTCAACTCTAGTAACAGCATGGACCTCGGAGGCTCTAGCTCTGTCTTTAACCACACTCCACCATCTCGGACAAAGCTGAGAATTCTGGAGTAAACGAAGAGGACCTCTGAGCAACTGGCTGCTGTCACAAAACCCAGGTGCTTAACTTCTCAAGGAGAGCGAGGCCATCTTCAAGCCCTCTCTCCATCTGTGTAAAAGAAATGAGGCTGAAGATTAGAAGCAATGGAACACTTGGCAGCAACGAGAAATGGAAGTGAAAAATGCCAAAGGCCCCAGGAAATAAAGGCCGCTAACCATACAGTCATTTGGAGATAGCTAGTGAAGGGACAAAGGGTTAACACCATGTATCTCAGCTACCTCGTGACTTTATTTGAGTTTCAGCAGCTTCGTCCAATCTCAGGTATTGATTGTGCCAAGCCATTAAAACAAAAGTTATATTACATTAAATATTTAACATTTAAGAAACCAAGGATATGTTGCGAAAGTTTCAAATCTTTAAATTTTTTTGCTTCAAGGGGTAATATCAGATACTAGATAATATACTATTCAGAATTCATTCCTGTGTGTGTCAGAAAGTTGCACAATTAGGATGTTATTGCATATAAGAACTGGCTCTGAATTTCTGCCTTATTGCACATCCTTGCCGAAATAACTAAGCATCAAGGTGGTGGTTATGACAGATGGAAAAATAAACTAACTCTTAAATATGCAGGATTGGTGGTGATTACATAATACAGAGATTTCACAAGTCTTCTGGACATTGTGTACAAAAACTCCTCTGCAGAGCTACGGAGAGGCCCTGGGGAATTCTTGACCTGGCAATGCTTCAATAAAACCAGCCCCTGCTACTCAAGTGTCAAAGGCCCCAATCCCCCAAAGGGGTTGCTGATAGCCCAACAACTGAAGGAGTTACCAAAATCAATACTGATCACTAGACAATGACATTTGAAGGACAGAGAGCACTAGGATAATTGTGCTTGCATTTTCAAATGGCACGGGCTCTTCAGGAGCAGATGTATGACAACAGCAGGCCTGGCTGGGCTGTGCTGAGAGCCATGGAAACTGTTTTGCAAGCTGCTATCATTAAGCAAGTAACAACACTCCTAAAGTGAGATCTGCTGCATAATTACGACAGGTTTCAACTCAGCTGCCACACCCATTGTCTGAAGGTATCTTAAAAAGGCTAAGCACAAAGCAATAAAATGAACTAGGGCAAAGTTACCATCCTCCTGGTGAGTGGTGTTGCCAGAAATCTGTACCTTCTGGAAGGAGCCAGAGAGAGCCAATCTTCAGTGCCCCGTGAGACCACCTGCCTTTATTCCTCTAAAAAAGGGACCAGGGCGGAATGTGGAGGTCTTGCTGCCTCCTCAAAGTGCAAGAGAGAAGAGGGATCTGGGTGTTTGATGTGTCTGAAGGCGAGAACATGCCCCAGACAAAAATTCCTTCCTTCCTGAGCTTCGTTGTCCTCCACACTGCTGGGAACCAGCAAAATGTTGGGGTGGGTTCAGTTTCATGTGGCATTTCAGCCCAAGGCACAGGAAAGGAAAGGAAAGGCTGGGCCCGCCACAACCAGCCTGAGCAAACGTCCTGGGGTTGGGCCTCAGAGCTGCCAGCACCTGCGCTCAGCACCAAACGCTCTGCAGTCAGCTTTTCTGCTAGAAGCTGCTTCCTCTGGGCAGATACCATCCATTTGCCCTCAGAAATCTGAGGAGAATGGTCAGGAGCCAGCCAGTGCAGTGTCAAGGGCTTTGGAACTGGTGGACCTGAGTGGAGACCCCTTATTAGTGGGAGCCTTCCCACTAACTCCCCTAAGTCTCTGTGTCCACGAGTATAAAGGGCGACTAACAACACCTATCTTTCCTGCCTTCTTTAAGGTTAGCGGTAATATATCCAGCAAAGCCCTAGGCACCTAAAAAGTTTATCAGTGACTGATAGTAGCTATTTTTTTCTTTTTTAGGAGGTACGGGGAATTGAACCTAGGACTTCATACATGGGAAGTGGATGCTCAACCACTGAGCTACATCTGCTCTCCAATGAGAGTTGGTTTTTCCATTTATTTGTTTTCAGAAGATACTGGGGATCGAATGTGGGACCTCCTACACGGGAAGCTGGTGCTCAACCACTTGAGCTACATCCACTCCCCAGAAGTAATTATTATTAGTAGTAACTGATAAACCACCATATGGGGGCAGTTACTATGTGGGAAAGATTAGAAGGCAAGTAGGAAGAGAGACACATTGGCACAAACAATGAAATGGGCTTCCCCTTCAAAGGAAGATTTTTCAGACAACCATGAGCCCCACACCCCCAACAGAACATGTTGATCAGATCAAAATCCTGTTCTCCTCAAAAGTGTTGAGAGTATCTAAATATTCTTTATTCCCTCTAAGCAAGTTTCCCACACTCTTGTGACCTGGAGCAGGCAAGTTTCATCCTGTTTTTGTAGGTGGGAGAAACTGAGGTACAAAAGATGAAGGTTTTCCAAGTGAGTCAGAGGCACCACCCAGAATAAAGCCCAGAGGCATCACAGTCTCCACACTTACCACTCAAACTGTTTTAACAAATGACTGATAGTAGAAACACCTCAAGGACAAAAGCTTCAGTCCTGCAGGGGCCATTCCTAGGTTTCTGGCAATCTGGATGTTCCCTTGCCTAGCCCCAGGCAGGCCTCTGGCAGCCCAGGCTGCCCTCCCCACCCCTCCCCACCCCTCCCCACCCCGTACTGCTTCCCACGTCCTCTCTTGGTTATAGCTGGTCCACCGAGGGGCCAGAGGAGCCCAGATTGAGTCCCACAGGCACACCTTCCTCCCCAGGGCCTTCTAGACGCTGCGGGCAGAGGCCCCACTGCCCCCCAGGGGAGCATGCCTCCTCCAGGCAGCTGTCTCTCCAATCCTGGCGCTCCTACCAAGCTCACCCTCCCTTGGGAACATGCCTGTGCACCCAGCAGACTAATTCAGGGTAGGTTTGCTGGGCTGGGGTCCAGGGTAGGCAGAGCCCCTCTGCTTGTGGCATAAAGGAGACTCACTTCATTTGAGGTGAGCCACTTTCTACCACTTTGTAGGACTTCACACTGCCTTTTGTTCCCCACTTCAGAGACTATTTTCCCAGCCCTCTTGGTCTAATGCCTCCTGAGTACCCACCCCTGGACAGGGCCTTTTCTTCAGAAACTTGGTAGCCCGTAAAGGTGCTTCCAGCGACCACGGAAGACACCGTTCTCTCTGTGTGCTTCCCGCTATGTCCATCTTCCACTAGAAGAACCAGTCTGGAACTCTATTTATTTAGTCAGCTAGTGCCCTGATCCTGCGAGTTTAGGGTAGTGCAAGAGAGGCTTTTGTAAATAGGCATTTGGTTTGTGCCTAGCAGAGTGCCTTCAACATAATAGGGACAAAAATACCCGTTGAATGGATGAATGCCCATCATTGGCACTCCTACATTCAGTTCAGGTCGTGCTATTTTAAAAACTGTACCTTCAGGGAAGCGGACTTGGCTCAATGGATAGAGCGTCAGCCTACCACATGGGAGGTCCACAGTTCAAACCCCGGGCCTCCTTGATCCGTGTGGAGCTGGCCCACGTGCAGTGCTGATGCGCGCAAGGAGTGCCGTGCCACGCAGGGGTGTCCCCCGGGGGGAGCCCCACGCGCAAGGAGTGCGCCCCGTAAGGAGAGCTGCCCAGCACAAAAGAAAGTCCAGCCTGCCCAGGAGTGGCGCTGCACATATGGAGAGCAGACACAGCAAGATGACGCAACAAAAAGAGATACAGATTCCCAGGCCGCTGACAAGAATAGAAGCAGACACAAAAGAACATACAGCGAATGGACACAGAGAGCAGACAACTGGGATGGGGTGAGGGGGGGAGGAAGGGAGAGAAATAAATACAAAATAAATAAATCTTTTTTTAAAAATTGTACATTCAAGTGATGAAACGTAAATGAATGCAAATTCAGATTAATTTCCTTTAGAGAGCCCATTAGAATTGAGCTGTATTCAGGGCATGCTCAGGAAGGCAAATGTAAGGGCCAAAGGTATCTGACGCAGTAATTTTTGCTGCTAAAATGACTCAGAGCCTTTTCAGCTGTTTTCTCTATTTCAATGACCCCATGCACTCCTCTGTATTCAGGAAGAAGAAACCAAAGCATCTTTTCACAAGTTCAAAAAGCCAAGGCATCCACCAGCGTGTACAGGTCTCCAGGTCCTTGAAGACTTTGCCGACATGCTCACCAAGACGAGAGCAAAGTAACATCAAGAGCATCAGCCTGGAGAAATGACAATGAAAATGCTTTTGTGCTTGACCCCTGATTTCCTTCCTTTTCACTTTTGCTGGTTAATTCCACTGAAGCATTTTGGAAGCTCTGTAACACAGAACTGCTCGCTTTCCCCACACATTCCACACACCAATCCCCTTTATAAATGTTTGCTTTAAACATAACCTGCAGCTTAACTAAGATTATGTCCTGAGCACACATGTTTAGTCATCCAAATCTGAGGCTTTCCTGCCCCTTTAACTCTTGCCTCCAGCCTTATTCCTTAGACTTCTGCCTCCAGGCTTTTCTGTGCTGATGGGGGCATATGAGAGTCAGAGACCTACAGAATTCTTGAGGACAAAGACCACTTGTTTCCTTTTTTTTTTTTCTGTATCTGCATGTGCCTCACATGTGGGAGGTGCTCAATACATATTTTTAGCAAACCAGTGTGCTCATAGCTCACTGAAATCATTAATCATTGAGCCCTTGCTGAAGCCTTGCACTCCCTGCCCCTTTCCTCTTATGCAACTCTTGACACTTTCTCAGGACCAGAATCAAGTCTTCCAAGCTCTTGCAGAACCCAGTTTGTTCTCTTCTTGGCAATAAACACACCTTTAAATATATATATCTGTTTCTAGGTCCTGCCTCCTCAATTAGACTGAAGTACTGTACACATCCTCGTAAGACACAGTAGAGTACCCTGGAGGAGAGAGGGAAGTCTATTTCATAGGGAGCAGAGGAGCCATACAGATTTCCCCGCCCCCTAGGGTTGGTGTGTGCATAGGGGTTACTCTGGGAACAGGGCCAGGGACCCACCGTGGGAGCACAGGCCAGCTCCACACCACACCTGGAAGGGGGGGGAGGCGCCAGCAAGTGGGCCAGGATCTTCTACTGTTGTGGAAAGCTGTGTTTTCTTGATTCTGCAGTCACCCAGGTACTACAACCCTTTAACTGCTTTCTGGAGTTTTGAGGACGGAGGCTCTGCCAGGTTTTGCAAGTTGTTCAAAGATTCCGGGTGAGAGGGAATGGTACCCTGGAGAGCGTTAGTAGACTGGAAGTCAAATGGCGAGCATATTCTTGTTTTATTTGGTTTGGGTTTTGGTTTACATGGAATGCTTTGAGGATTTACATGTCATAATTGCTGCGCAGGGGCCATGCTAATCTTCTCTATCGTTCCAATTTTAGCATATGTGCTAATGAAGGGAGCGTAACAAGCATATTCTTAATCCACTCCTCTCTCTCAGCTGAGAAGGGCACAGCAAACCCAGGTAGACTCTCAGCCTTACACCCACTCATGTATACCCACCCACTCACCCAGTTGTTTCGTAACAGTCCCCATTACTTTCTTGCTTGTACTATTGCTTTAATCTCTCTGGGAGATCTGGAGTTCCTCAGGTATAGGGACTTCACCTGCTCTTTGTGTCTCTCAGTGAGGAATAAGCACAGGCTCCAGCCTCCAAGGTTGACACTGCGGATTTCATTGCTCTGCTCCAATGGGCTCTGGGTAAGACTCCACTTCCAGAGTTTAGCAATGGTGACTGGGACTCCTCTTGGTTTAGCCATTCTACCTTTGTCTTCTGCTTCCCATCATTATCTCTTTTTCTACCCGTCTGTATTAGTCAGCTAAAGGGGTGCTGATACAAAGTATCAGAAATCTATTGGCTTTTATAAAGGGTATTTATTTGGGGTAAAATCTTACAGTTACAAGGCCATCAAGAGTCCAAGTAATACCATAAGAGGTACTTTCTTACCCAAAGTCATTAGCCATGTGTTGATGCAAGATGGCAGGCAATGTTTGCGAGGATCCAGACTTCCTCTTCCTCGTAAGGCTCCATGGGCCCAGCTTCTTTCAATCTCAGCTGTAGGCTGGCATTAGGCTCATCTCTATCCCCCAGGCTCATTTCTTTCCAAACTCAGCTGCTCTGTTCTCTTTACAAGGTCAGCTATAGACTATCAGGCTCATCTCTCTTCCGGGGGCTTCTGCCATGCCTAATGGGCTGTCTCTCTTCCTCTGTGTTCCTCTTCTCTGCGTGTCTACTTCCATGTTAGAGTCTGTTTTATCAGTCCACCAAGGGGGCAGGCACTCTAAGGACATGGTTGAATTAAAGCCCTAATCTTCACATAATTTAATCAGATGTCTCAGCCGAATCTAATACAATCAAAGTAATCATTCCCAGTGGAACAGACCAGTTTACAACCATAATCAATGTCTCTTTTTGGGATTTATAAATAATATCAAAGTGCCATACCATCAAAGACACTCAAAGCCAACATGCCAGGAGAGGAACAGAGCCCTCCAACAGGCCTTCCTCCAGATCCCTGCTCATGTAGGGAAAGGGACCCAACTGTGCCCTCTTGATTATTCTGCTCTGCTATGAGCAGAGTGGCCAGGGCCCCACCCCAGGCCCACGTTTATGACCCAGTCCAAGTCCCACCAAACTCACAACTGTAGCACTCAACAAAGAATGGGCATGGTCTTAACATGACCTCACCTGTGAAGTTGGATCTGCCACTCCTCCATACTTACCATTTTTCAAGGGAGAATCACACAGAGGGGAAGGGGAAGTTACTGTCCTACCCTAGTTCTTCCTGTGGCCTCTCCCTCTAACACATGTGATATTGGAATGCTAAGTCCATCAGGTGAATTCTAAACAGTAAATTCAAAACAATATAGGGAAGCAGATGTGGCTCAACTGATAGAGCATCCGCCTACCATGCAGGAGGTCCAGGGTTCAGTACCCAGGGCCTCCTGACCCGTGTGGTGAGCTGGCCCACGCACAGTGCTGCCACGCGCAAGGAGTGCCATGCCTCACAGGGGTGCCTACTGCATAGGGGAGCCCCACATGGAAGGAGTGCGCTCCGCAAGGAGAGCCACCCTGCACAAAAAACACAGCCCGCCCAGGAGTGGCGCCACACACACAGAGAGCTGATGCAGCAAGATCACACACACACACACATACACACACACACACACAAAAGAGACACATCCCGGTGCCACCTGATGAGAATGCAAGCAGACACAGAAGAACACACAGAGAGCAGATAATGGAGGGTGGGTGGGGAGAGAAATAAATAAATAAATCTTTACAAACAAAAACAATATAAAGAAAAAGCCTCATAAATTAAAGAATGAGAACTTCTGTTCCATTAAGCGAAATCTAATTTCAGATCAACTAAGTGTGGAAGGAGAAAAAAAGCCCATCAGGCAGAAGAGCAAATTAAAGCAGACAGACAAAATCCAAACTGCAAAACCAAGATGGTGTGTGGTTATTTTTACCATGTACGGGAAAGAGTGTCAGGATTCAGAGAGAAGGAGGCTGACGCAGTCACAACCTCAGAGAAGAAGCTCTCTCCCCAGACTGGCCCTCCTGGGCTCAGCCTTCCTGCTCCAGGCCCCGCATGGGTATGACCTTGGAGCTACCAAAAGCTTGCCTCCTGTGGGCTCTAGGAGTGCAGTGGACCCAGCCTGGCCTCTATAGAGCAGGCACAGCAGGGCCTATTACATGCCTTACACAGACGAGAAAACCAAGATTCGCTCCAGGTCCTTCTGGCTAGAAAAAAGGCATAACCAGGACTTGAATTTAGCGCCTCCAAAGCTAGGCCTAGAGCTAGGCCGTGCACCACACAGCCTTGGGCCCCTGCAGGAGGAAGAGGGACTCAGCTGGGCAGTCAGCGCAGGCCCTTGGGCTTCTTCCATCCTTCTTAATTAGGAAGTGAGAGCACAAGACTTCTCCAACCCCCCAGACTGCCCTATTCTCCTCATTAACCCCCAGGCTCAACAGGTCGTGCCAAAGCTTCTGGTGAAACAAATCTATGGAGATTTAAACCAAGGAAGGCCCACCTAGCTTCAAGGGAGAGACTGGTGAGTCAGGAGGCTTCCAATTTTAGGAAATTTGTCACACAGCAGAGCCTGGGCCTCTGGCCAACCTGTCCCTGAACAGTAAGCAGTCCGGGGCAGCTTTAGAGAATTCACGAGGGCTCCAAGGAGAGGGTGACCTCCGCCCCTCTGAGACCACGACAGAGTGAGGCCCCTGGACAGCGCCCCACAGCCTGGCCCTGAGCCCACTGGAGCAGGGGTTGAGGTGTGCTGGCCATTCCCTTCACAGATATCTGGGGGTGAACAGGCCCAAATTCTCTCCTTAGAGAGGAAGGAGGGGTCCTGGCAATAGCTGTGTCACCCTGAGCAATGCCCTCATCTGTTAAAAAAAAACAAGTGACAGCTACTTCATAGAATTTTGTGGCAATTGAATCAGATAATACATATGAAGCACAGGGGCATTCAACTAAAACTGTGTGCACCTCCCCCGCCAGCAGCAGTTCATGAATTCTCATGTAACCTTAGCCCCTCATGGACCTTATTCTGTACCATCAGTTAAAACTTTCCCTAAATCCCCAAATATATTTTTCTCTACTCCAGTTGCACATCCCTGTTTATGGCTCCTTCAGCCCCATTTTTGGCCCTCAGTTCAGCTATGATTTCTTTGTCAAGCACTTCCATAGCATTACTGCATACACAGCACTTTTCTGAGACCTTTACAAATCTGTGTTCCTCAAGAGTGCACAAATTGCCCTGAGGATGGTGGTGGTGTAGGGGTACAGAGGGGAGATTGTCACAGCATTTTTAGAAATGTGGAAAAAAGAAATACACCCCTGCATGCAACCCCTTTCCTTTAATCATCACAGCGTCCATCTAATACCCCCAACAGTATGCAGGAGGTGCTAATTTTGCCAAAGAAAACCTGGCTCTTGACTCTTATTTCTATTTCCAAATACAGTATATTTCTTCTCACCCCTGGGTGTTTTATAGGTTTCCTCTGCCGGTTTCAGATGCTATTTTTCTTTAAGACCGTTCCTGGACTGCCTCTCCCACTATACATTCCCTAAAGACTACAGCATTGTCAAGAGCTGAAGCCAAACTGCTGTGTCCAGCAAATTAAGAGTATGCGCGCCTGCTCTTCTCAGATCTTTACAAACTAGACAGTAAGAAGTATATGGATGGCAAGTCGTAGGCCCCTTCAGACCTGATGAGGGCGGTCAAAGGAGAGAGGTTTTTCAGGAGACATTTCAAGTTAAAATCTCCGCACAGGCCCTGGGCCAGTGCAGCATAATGCAGTGTAATCACCAAGAGCAATCTAAAAATCAATACTGAACCGGCAGCCAACGCAGCACCTATGAAAACAGCCAACCCCTTCCTCCCAAGGAGTCTGGCAGCTACCACTCTCCTTCCTCCCCTGCAGCACAAATAAGTGAACTTTCTAATCCAAAATAGTGATTCGGGTCTGAGAAATAAAGACAGAAAAATCACCAGAGCTCTGGGAAGTTCTTTATAAAGTCCTAAAGCAGCTGTGCAAAGAGAAGAGCAAAGAAGAGCAATCCCCTGCAGGACCATCAGCCACCATCACCATCAAGGCCCTGATTGGGTAATGACAGAGGTGAGGAGGAGGGCGTTGCAGCTTCACCATCCTCTGCCTCCGGCAATGACTGCCCTAACTTGGGGTCACCGCTCCGCAGTCTCGGGCTGTGCCTGCAGCTGCTACTTTGGTCTGAGGCTAGATGAGGCAAATGCGGAAGCTGGACTCCTTTAAAGAAGTTGTTTTGGGGATGACAAGCAAGAATAACAGAAGAGAGATGCAGAGGCATAAACACAACTCCTAGCAGACTGGAGTCTACTACCAAATATTTTGGACTTTTCTGGTTCCCTGGCCTTTGGCCAGGAAGTATACAGTGGTGGGACTGGCCCGATAAAGGGTTTTGCCTCTGTCAGCTCGCCCGCCGTGACCCCCTTCCCTGCGATCCTTGAGTTGGAGCATACTGTAAAGCTACCAGGGGTCACCAAGTTTCCAAGACTCTTTTCCATATTTCTTTTCCTTTTCTATTTCAGCAAGGACTCTGTTTGGGCTTGGTGCAGTCAATGATACTTTGCAGATAAATTTATTCTGGACCAGGGCTGGTTTTATAAAATAATCCAGGCATATGAGATGCCCATCAACATGTCCTACTAAATGAATGCTAGTAAATGCTCAAGAAAGGAGCAACCAATTCTGCAAACCCAGAGGCCGTGGGCCCCACGCCATCGGGCCAGGGTCTAGGATCAGCTCAGGAGGGTCCCCCTGAGGACAGGCAGGGATTCCTGACCCCTCTGCTTCTGGGCCTCCTTCTCTGAGACCGATGTCCTGAGAGGGTGCCCCAGCATTTACCAGCCTGAGCCAGGCAATTTGTCCCTTTCTCTGTGCTGCAGCCAGGCCTCCCAGCTGCCAGCCAGCAGGGGCTCCCTCAAGTGAGAAGGTCGCTCTGCTGAATACATCCCAGCTGCCAGCTGGGGCATCCACTGCCCCCACCCCTCTTTCCCCTTCTCCTCCACCTCACGAAATGGGAAAAGGTTTCTTTTCTGCTAAGCCCGCAGATGACAAGCTTCAAGGCCCACCCTGACGCGAGCTCCCCGGGGGCTGCCTTGTCTGGTTGCCATGGCACCCTGCAGGGCCGCTGAGGGCCCAGCCTGCAACTCCTTAGGCAAAAAGGCAGAATGTCAATAAGGCTGGGGCTGGTGAGCAGGGGTGTTGAAATCCCATTTCAGCCAATATATTCCTCCTCACCCCCGACAAGCATTCAACTTCCTTTCATTTTCCCTGCCAACCCTAGAGAGTAGAGGTTAAAACAAAACCCTTAAAGGACAGGCCTTGTAAGAAGAGAAGAATATACAAAGAACCCTGCCAGTCCACAAGGCAGAAAATAAGCTGCTGGCACATGGCAGGTGCCTAATAAGTATCTGTTAAACGAATAAATGAAAGAAGAAAAGCAGCACAACTGTGGTTGAGGCCCCTTGTTCTGAAAAGACACGGTCAGGGTCAGTAGGAATCATTGGCACGTTTAGTGTGTCATTTTGGCCTTTCAAATTGCTTTCACGTGTTATCGCATTTGCTCTTTGCAGTGAGAAAAGGGAGGTAGAGATGGGCTAGGAAATCATTTCCATTTTGCAGAGAGGTGCCTTGGCCGAGTGAGTCAGCATGTCTGAGGAGGTCACTGGAAGGGAGCGGCTGCAGCAGCCTCCTGCTCTGCCTCTCTCCCACCTCTTCCAGAGGCTCAGCCGCAGGCTCTCCTCCGCCCCCTTCCCAGGCAGGAGCCACTGGAGATCTGGCAGCCAGGGCAGGAGACTCGGGCATGCACCAAAGTCCTGTCCATGCCTCTGCTCAGTGGGGACTCGAACGGTGAAATATTTATATGGTGATAAGACCTTGCCTTTCAGATCAAATGGCAGCTCTTGCCTGGATTACCTTACAGTAAAGGAGACCCGAGGGCAGTGTCTGCCGCCTCCACCCCCCAAAGGCTGCCGGGTCACTCACTCCAGCTTTTACATGAGCCGCAGAGGACCCCTTCCCCCCAGCCCCTCTGTCAGGGAAAGAGAACAACCAAAATGAGACTCGTACCTCCAAGGAGCCAGAGACACAAAGGAGAGGCCACACATCCATTCTACCCAGCCCACTCGGCCTTCTCAGGCACATCTGGCTCCTGGACTTTCTGCTTCCCTTTCCTTCCTCAGTGATGGCACCAGGGACTTCAGCCTGCTCTTCTGGCTGCATGACACCCTCACTTTCCACAGAACCCCACAGGCTTTGTCTCCACAAGACTGCCTGCTGAGCAGAGAACAAGCTCCCTACTACTGGGCAACGTTCAGGGCACCGACACGGGAAAGTTATAAAGCCTTAAGGAAGTGGACAAAGTGCTCGTGGTCAGTGTCCCAGTGACTCTTTCTAGCTGACTCTCATCTCCTCTTCTGATGACGGGTTTCCACAAACTCGCCCTCTGGTCGGCGCGTAAGCTTGAGCATGCCATCAGAGCACGCGTGTGCACCCTGCTCATTAGCCTCTAGTATTCTAGGGACTCGTGGCGCAACCTGCTTGACAGAGTAATTTCGAGGATTAAATGAGATAACATATAAAAAGCTATAGAGGGCGAGCCAATGTGGCTCACTGGTTGAACACTGGCTTCCCTTGTACGAGGTCCTGGGTTCCATCCCAGGCTCCTGGGACCTCAACAAACAAAAGCTACAGGGAGTGGATGTAGCTCAAGTAGTCAAGCACCTGCTTCCCATGCACAAGGTCCCGGTTTCCATCCCTGGTACCTCCCAAAAAGTAGAAATGCATAAAAAGCTATATGGTGTGTGGCATCATGTTAGTTGTCAGAATACTGATTATCTTCCATTTGACCCACCTCCACGTGCTCTCAGCCCCCAGGAGGCTGACCCCGAGGAATGTGTCATCTGGGGCGCCCTTGCTGGCCGGAGTTTCTTCCCCCCTCCCTCCTGGCGGCAGTCACAGTAGAAGTGTTCCTGTGCCATTACAGATCCCATGGAGGCCCTTGCTACATGGCCCCAGTTCTCTCTGGTTCAGGTGACACGATTTCCTTCCTCCCTTTGCCCTTTGTGCCTCAGGAGCTGATGGCTTCCCACTGATGCAAGTCTCTGGGTACCTCAGCATTCCTTGTTTGTTCCCTTAACCCCGTCCACATCTCTGTTAATAATCCTTCTATTAAAGCCTCTCCATTTGAACCATTGGGGATAAATTCTGTTTTCTGCCAGGCCCCTGACAGATATAATCAGAGACATCCACGCCTGTGCCTAACGAGCTGAAAGGGCCGGCCTCGTCTCCACTTATCCCTGGGAACAGAAAGACCCAGTGTGCTCGGCTGGCTTCGGCACCTTCAGTGCAGAGCTTCCGCATGCAGGCAGGCGCCCTTGCCCTGCCTTCCTCCCCTCATCCTCCCAAGGCAGTGGCCTAGCTGCACATTCTATCAAGCAGCTCGGCGTGGGCTGCCAGCAATCTGACATCAGGATGGAAGAATACAGAGGCCTCAGAGGCCCTGCATTTTCTGGAATCTAATGATTCTGCTGATCCTCTGGTGTTTGGCAATAGCTATTTCAATTTCAAGATGCTTAAATCACTTCTTTGTTCTTTCTGCTGTGTAACTAGGGCACCACTAAGAGTCTGGGGGAATTGCTGTTTGGGGTAGGCATTCCTTTTTTATTTAGTTTTTGCCTCATTCTGGAGCAGTCAAACCTAAGCCCTTGGAAGATCGTCAAGCTTGTGATTCTCTCCCGCGGTAGGCTTAGGGCCGACCCCTTCTTCAAACGGTGCTCTTCTGCCCCTCAGTCTCTGACACGTCTTCGTCCTCTTCCTCCTCTCACTTCAGGGTGGGTGTCTAGTTTGGGAAATTCAAGGCCTCTCTGCTTTTATATTTACCTCCCTCCAATGTGCAGGTAGCTGCCCCCTTCACTGCCAAGTCCCGCAGCAGGTTACTTTGAACCCCACTTGTTCAACACCCCCGTTTACTGAAGGCCCACCTCGTGCCAGGTGTTACACTAGGCACAGCCGAGACAATGGACCAGCCATTGTCCCTGCTCTCCATGACCTTACGGTCTAGTGGAGAGGGAAGACAAATAAACAGACCTTCAGGGAATTAGCGGCACATGGGGGAGGGGGCAGGGGGACAGGACAGTCCCCCTGGGCTCGGTCTCCTGACCATGAGCATTTCAGAGCAGGCATCAGATTCCCAGTTAGCCTATTTTCCACACCTCAGAGGAAATGTGCTTCATCAATAAATAACCGTGCCTGAGTTACTATGCAAATAAGCTCAGCTCAGTGTTCTGAACATTCAGGTTCACATTTCTACAGGCCTTTTCTCTAAGGCTTCCACCCTCTGTGTTGTGTTTACTCTATGCATCTCATTTACCACAGTCCAGTCATTAGTGAATGGAAAGTAAAGGGCAATTTGACAGGATTTTACCTGGTCTCCCCGGAGCTGCGTTCTTTTCCAGGACCAGTGTTGATTCTGGTTCAGTCTCATAAAAAAAAAAAAAAAAAGAATATACCATTCATCCCTCAGTGATAGAGTGATGGTTAAGTCCATTTAATTTTTTAAATTTTTTAATGTTTTATTTTTTTCCTCCCTCTCCCCCTCCCCTACGCATCACCTCCTCCCCCGTCCCCTCCCCCCCTCCCCGCCCCCGCCCTGCTGTTTTTGCTGTCTGTGTCCATTTGCTGTGTGACTTCTGTATCTATTTCTCTCTCTCTTTTTTTTTTGTCTTCTCATCTTTCTTCTCTAGGATTCCCCGGGATTTGATCCTGGGGACCTCTGATGGGAAGAGAGGTTCCCTGTCCATTGCGCCACCTCACTTCCTGGTCTCTGCTGCGCTTCACCTTGACCCTCCCCTTCTTCTCTCTTTTGTTGTGTCATCATCCTGATGCTTGACTCCCTTGCGCGGGCATTGGCTCACCATGTGGGCACTTGGCTCAACATGTAGGCATGGGCCTGCCACGTGGGCACTGGCTCACTGTGTGGGCCCTTGGCTCTCCACGTGGGCACTGGCTGGCTGTGCAGGTATTTTTCTCTTCTTTTTCACCAGGAAGCCCCAGAGATCGAACCTGGGTCCTCCCATATGGTGGGCAGAGGCCTTATCCCTTGAGCCACATCCACTTCCCGGCTAAGTCCATTTACATTAAGAAAAGAGGAGCAGTGCCAGTAGCATGAAACAAATCTTGCTTGCTGCTGTGGGCCTCCCTGGGCATTTCCAAGGCCTCCCAAACTGCAGCCCAACACAGGTCCTGATTCACCCTCACTCACCTCATGGGAAACCCTCACACACAGGGGTTCTGTGCAGCTGCAAGAAGGGCTGCTAAGAACTTTGCACTTTCAATTCAGTCTTGTTTCCAAAACATTATATTCTAAATCTCCACTCCCCCAAACACTTTAGGACATGCCATAAGTAATTTATTTGGGGAAGGAGACTTGGGTAGACTGTACGGGTGAGACAGGAAGCAAAGACCAAACAGGGACTCTGGCATCCCTTTTTGTTCCCTAAATCACTAGCCCTCTATTTCCTTTTGCAAAATTCCTTCAAATCAAAAAGTTATTGAATGTTAGAAGTGATGGTGGAGATCATTTAGTCTAATATCCCCTTTCCATTTTAAGAACCCCCAACCTCTTTTAGAGAGCTAAGATTGGAAAGAGGCTTTGTTCAAAGTCCCACAAGCTGGTGACTGAGCTAAACCAGGCTCCAGTCCAATGTTCTGTCTGCTGCGCTGCTGCCCTGGGAATTCATCCACAATGTATTTGCACAGGGCAGAGGGGGAATACATACCCACTAAGGGAATAATGGAAAAACTCCGAAGAGGAAGAAATCAGCTTGACATTTAGCTTGCCATCTAGCTTGGTTGTCACGAGGCTCAAATTGGAAGCAGATGAAACTGCCTGATGAGAGTTGAAGGAGGGAAGTGAGGAAGGGAGGGAGGGAGAGAGGAAGGAAAGAATAAATTTCAGAACAAACAATCTGTGACGGCATTTACCCTGCGTACTAGGATGGCAAGGGGTTGAATGAGAACAAGGGGAAGGGAAATATGTTCCTGGAAGAGGGAAAATGCTTCTGTAAATAAATGAAGAGAAGCCTTAGACACAAGTAGAAGACAGGGGAAGCTGCTTGTGGTAGACATGATGCACCACCCAGATCCCCTTTTAAATGTGATGCACTTATTCCCCCAGATGGTAGGCATGCTGTTGGAAGAAGGTCATTCTTCACAAAGTGCCCTGGCTGAAGAAAACTGTGCCACCTCCTTCTGGTGGCAGCCCTCATCCAATGATTCACCCATAGGAGTATAAAGGCCTGGCCCCCTTGCACCTCTGAGGGGCATCCCCACTTGAGAACTTTCCATAGGGTCAGCTGAGAGTTTTCTTATGACTGCTTCACAGCTTTTTCCCCTCTGTGAAAATGTGCTTCCTTGCCCTGCCTTCCACAGTATTGATACCAAAAGCACTCCTTAATAAACAGTCTGCATACAAATCTCCATCTCAGAGTCAGCTTCTGGAGAAACCCAACCTGTAACACTGCTTGTCTGAGTGAATGTGCAGAGCTCCACTGAAGACAGAGAGAAGACCTCCATCCACTGAACCTGGTCTGATAACTCGTACAGAACATTGCTGAGTTCTGATTTAGAGAATGAAGTTAAAGCTCTGTCTAGGTGATGGGATGTCACCTCACTGCCAGCCACCATGTGTGTATTGGGCCATCCAAGGCCAGGACAGTAGAACTGAAAGGCCATTCCTTCCCTTGCTCGTCCATATCCCACCTTAACCAGCCAGACTGATACAAGTTTAGTCAATTCTTTATTTCTCTCCCCTTCCCCCCCCCCCCATTGTCTGCGCTCTATGTTCATTCACTGTGTGTTCTTCTGTGTCAACTTATATTCTTGTCAGCGGCACCAGGAATCTGTGTCTCTTATTGTTGCGTCATCTAGCTGTGTCAGCTCTTTGTGTGCGCCGCACCACTCCTGGGCAGGCTGCACTTTTTTCACGTTGGGCGGCTCTCTTTGCGGGGCGCACTCCTTGCATGTGGGGCTCCCCTATGCTGGGGACACCCCTGCGTGGCACAGCACTCCTTGAGCACATCAGCACTGCATGGGCCAGCTCACCACGTGGGTTAGGAGGCCCTGGGTTTGAACCCTGGACCTCCCATGTGGTAGGCAGATGTTCTATCAGTTGAGCCAAATCCGCTTCCCTCAGTCAGTTCTTAAAGACCTTTAAAGAAGATTCCAAAACTTCCCTTGGTAGTGGCAGTGACACCCCTTGAAAGTTGATAAACCCTAACTATTAGAAACATTCTCCTGTAATAACTTAAATTCCTCATGCCCCATGTGAACTTACTTTTGTTATCTTAAGTGGAGACAGAATACATCTCTAAGTTTCTGTTTAGTGACCCTTTATGATTCCTCTTCAATCTTTTTTTTAAGGTGACTTTTCACTGGCCTTTCTTTAAAAGGTCATGTTTTCAATCCTATTATCATCTCTGTGGTTTTCTGTAAAGGCAAAAAAAGAGCCTCTTTTAAAACCCTGGTTTTAGTGTTGGTCAGTTTAAGATTTATTTATTTATTTATTTTTAATTTCTGCCCCCTTTCCCGGTTGTCTGTTCTCTGTGTCTATTTGCTGCGTCTTGTTTCTTTGTCCGCTTCTGTTGTCCTCAGCAGCACGGGAAGTGTGGGCAGTGCCATTCCTGAGGCAGGCTGCACTTTCTTTCGCGCTGGGCGGCTCTCCTTACGGGCGCACTCCTTGCGCGTGGGGCTCCCCTACGCGGGGGACACCCTTGCGTGGCACGGTACTCCTTGCACGCATCAGCGCTGCGCATGGGCCAGCTCCACACGGGTCAAGGAGGCCTGGGGTTTGAAGCGCGGACCTCCCATGTGGTAGATGGACGCCCTAACCACTAGGCCAAGTCCATTTCCTAGTGTTGGTCACTTTAATGGCTATTTCAATTTCTCACCAACTAGAGCCAACTTTATTATCTTCTGTGGCAAATGGCATCATGTGCAATAACAAATCACCTACAAGCCACCAAGGGCACTTCCCTTGGTTTCCACTCTTCAAAGCAGGCATTCCCAGAGCCTGGAGACCCTGAAGAGATTTCTAAATGAAGACCTAGGAAGGCATCAGGAGGTGGGAAGAAAGGTTAAATCTGAGGCTGCATGGTAATCAGGAAAACTGGATTTCAGAGAGCAAGGGGGTGTTCTGCAGAGCTTGGCTATAGGCAGGCTGTTCATGTTTGGGACTGATATGCTTATCCCAAGGAGAGAAACCTCAGTGCATTGGCTCTTTCTTGTCAAGAATCCCTGAGAAGGCGGCGGACTTGGCCCAGTGGTTAGGGTGTCCGCCTGCCACATGGGAGGTCCAGTTCAAATCCCAGGCCTCCTTGACCCATGTGGAGCTGGCCCACGCGCAGTGCTGATGTGCGCAAGGAGTGCCGTGCCATGCAGGGGTGTCCCCCGCGTAGGGGAGCCCCACACACAAGGAGTGAACCCTGCAAGGAGAGCTGTCCCATGTGAAAGAAGTGCAGCCTGCCCAGGAATGGTGCCACATGGAGAGCTGACACAACAAGATGACACAACAAAAAGAAACACAGATTCCTGTGCCGCTGACAACAGAAGCGGACAAAGAAGATGCAGCAAATAGACACAGAGAACAGACAACCGGGGTGGGGAGGAAGAGGAGAGAAATAATAAATAAATAAATCTTTAAAAAAAGAATCCCTGAGATACTTAGACTCCTGAGTTATGAGATGAGTTGAAAGTGAGATAAACCCTATTTTGTTTGTTTCCCTGCACTTAGCTTTCTGGATCTGCATAGTGAATAATCAGTGCTTTAGTTTCCTATGTTACTCAAAGGAGATATCATAAAATGGGTTGGCTTTTAACAACAGGAATTTATTAGTCTAAAAAATTACAGTTTTGAGAAAGTGAAAATGTCCAAATCAAGGTATCATCAGGACAGTGTTTTCTTCCAGAAGACCTTCTACCAGCGATCCTGGACTCCTCTGTCACAAGGCAAGGCACATGGCAGCATCTGCTGATCTCTCCCTTCTCTTCTGGGTTTCATTGCTTTAAGCCTCTTGCTTCTGTGGCTTTCTCTTTTTCTCTCTCCATATTATGAAGGAATCCAGTAAGAAGACCTACTCTGGGCCATGCCTTAACTAAAGTAACCTACTCAAAAAGTCCTACTTACAATAGATGTACACTCATGGGAATGGATTAGTTTTAAGAACTTGACTTCCTGGGGTACACACAATTTCAAACCTCTACAATGAGTAAGGAGCAAGAAATAAAGGAGGTACATTCACTTATTTTACTATCTTTGACTCTCTTGGCAGAAGAACCACCCAACAATTACATTTAACTGTGGACTGGTAGAGGTTTTTTTGTTTTTGTTTTTAACAAATCAATTTTATTGATACGTATTGATAAAGCATACAATCCATCCGAAGTGTAAAATCAGTAGTATTCAGTATTCACATGATTGCGCATTCATCACTTCAATCATTTTTACAGCATTTTCATGATTCCAATAATAATAATAATAATAATAATAATAAACAAAAGTTATCACTTTTTTTTTTTAATTTTTATTTTTCTCTCCTCTCCCCCAAGTTGTCTGCTCTCTGTGTTCATTTGCTGTGTATTCTTCTGTGACCACTTCTATCCTTATCAATAGCATCGGGAATCTGCGTTTCTTTTTGTTGCGACATCGGGTTGTGTCAGCTCTCTGTGTGTGCGGCACCATTCCTGGGCGGGCTGCACTTTCTTTTGCGCTGGGCGGCTCTCCTTACAGGGCACATTCCTTGCGCATGGAGCTCCACTACGTGGGGGGCACCCCTGCGTGGCACAGCACTCCTTGCGCGCATCAGCACTGTGCGTGGGCCAGCTGCACACGGATCAAGGAGGCCCAGGGTTTGAACCACGGACCTCTCATGTGGTAGGCAGACGCCCTATCCATTGGGCCAAGTCCACTTCCCTCACTTTTCAATCTCTCTATGCTTCCCCTGCTGTATATAGCTGTTATTTTGTTTCTGTCTCTCTAGCTTATTTGTATTTATATTTTATAAAAAGTCTTATATATACAATATCACTCATATTCATATTTTACATGATGTTTTGCTATGCTCTACAGTCTCATGTTACACTTTTTAGCTTTCCTTCTAGTAATATATATGACCTTAGACTTACTCTTTCAACCATTGTCATACATATCTAATAGCTCTGTTAGTTACAAACACTATGATGTGCTTTCACCATTTCTATTCATTTAAGATTTACAAACAACCTTTTTACCAATTCTGTATAGATTAATCCTCAGCTTCCCATTCTCTACCCTCATTCTATTTTCTGGTGACCTAAATTCTAATTATTAACTCCATGAGTTTACACCATACATTTAGTTCATAATGGCACAATTATACAGTTTTTGCCCTTCTGTGTCTGACTTGCTTCACTCAACATAATGCTCTCCAAGTTCATCCATGTTGTCATATGCTTCACAACTTCATTTCTTCTTACAGCTGCCTAATATTCCATGGCGTATATACACCACAGTATGTTTATCCATTCTTCAGTTGATGGACACCTTGGTTGTTTTCACCTTTCAGCTATCATGAATAATATCATGAATATTGGTGTACAGATGTCTGTTCGTCACTGCTCTCAGTTCTTCTGGGTATATATCTAGTAATGGTATTGCCAGGTAACATGGCAAGTCAATATTCAACTTCCTTAGGAACTGCCAGACAATTCTCCACAGTGGCTGCACCATTCTACATTCCCACCAACAGTGAGTAAGCATTTCTGTCTCTCCACATCCTCTTCGACACTTACTTTTCTAACTTTTTAATAGTGGCCTGGACTGGTAGAGTTTTGTGCCCAGCAAGAAAACTTGTACCAGTATATTTTTCAACCAAGGATGATTTTGCCCACAGGGTACATTTGAAAATGTCTGGAGACATTTTTGATTGACAGGACTTGGGGGTGGAAAGGAGGGGATGCTGCTGGCGTCTAGTAGGTAGAGGCCAGGGATGCTTCTGAATAGTCTACAATCCACGAGACAGCCCCCTACAACTGAATCATCTGGTCCAAAACGTCAGTAGTGCTAAGGCTGAGAAACTTTGATTTACACATAATTCCATGTCCTCCTAAATATGTTCACCTCTTCTGGAAGCTTCAGACACTGTTGTTTTTCCTCCTCTAGATATTCAACACCGCTGACATGCTTGCAGTCTTGTTTTTACTGGAGGAAATGATGAGAAAGAAAGAGGACAAGTGAAACTCCAACTATGAGGTGAAAGGGCAGGCTTGACCTTGGCTCTTGGACTTTTGTCAAAAGTCCGGTGTTATGTGGGAATCAGTGAACTATCAGACCTGTTCAGAAAATAAGAACTTTTCAGAATTACTTCTTAAATCAGAGGCATGTTCTGAATGCCTCTTGCTTTCAACTCTGTACTAATGTCATTTTCCCACTTTGAGCCAGAAATTGGACACTGTGTAGGAATAACCAGGTACCCTCTTCAATTACTTTTTGAACCATCTCAGCGATTTTTGGAAAACAGACTCCCCACAATCTGGCACTCAACTGATTAGCTCGGGATATTTTTATGTATGCATTTCTCACTTTCCTGAAGAAAGACTGGATATTGCAGAATTAAAGTACAATTATGGCATTAGCAACAGCTTCTTGCGTCCGCCTGTGCTTCAGCCTGAAACAACACAAACAGAAAAGTCAGCCAAGCCACGAGGTGGCTAAGCATCTAACAGTGTGGGATCGCTGCATAAGGAGCAGGCAGGATCTTACTACAATAGGGCCTTTGAAGTGCCTTGAAAAGAAATTCTCTGTCCAGAAACAAAGCCCTGGTCCCTCAGTACTGACTCAGCCTGCTCACCCCACCCTCATTCCTCCACTCAAAAGGAAGTTCAAAAAGAAAAAGTTCTAGTATTTTAAATCATTTTAATGTAGAGTAACTTTTTCTTTAAAGGGCCATCTTCCTAAGAATATAAATCTTGCCATGATGGTCTTCAACCTTTTCAACAAGAATGTTGTATTTTAAAATATGACTAGCAACAACTGGACCAGCAAGCCTCACTTGTTTTTTTTTTTAATCAAAGACGTTGTAGGGATGGGATGTGACTCAAGCAGTTGGGAGCCTGCCTACCACATGGGAGGTCTCAGGTTCTGTTCTTGATGCCACTTAAAAGTAGATAAGCAAGACAGTGAGCTGACACGAGGGGCTGGTGTGGCAAGGTGACACAACAAGATGATGCAACGAGATGACACAATGAAGAGACACAACAAGGAAACACAATGAGAGACACAACAAGTGGGGGTGGAAGTAGCTCAAGCCTTTGGGTGCCTACCTCCCACATGGGAGGTCCTGGGATCAGTTCTCGGTGCCTCCTAAAAAGAAGACGAAAACATAATGAGTGAACAGCGAGCGCAAATAAGGGGCAAGGGCTAGGGGAGGAAATAAATAAAAATAAATCTTTAAAAAAAAAAGTTGTAGGTTTATAGAAACATCATGCAGAAAATACCAAGTTCCCATATAACACTCCCCATTCCCCATTATTAACACCTTACATTAGCGTGGTACTAACAACTGATGAAATAATATTATTATAATTGTACTATTAACTATAGCACATGATTGACATTCAGGTTCCCTGTTTGTATTATACAGTCCTATGGTTTTTGTCTTTTAAATTTTTATTCTAGTAATATATACTGATGTGGGCTATGGGTGGGAGGCTCTTTGTCTCTGCAGATAACCTTAACCTAAGACGTCTGTCCTGACTTGTGGGTGTGGGATGGTGAGAGGCTGCAGCCCTGCCCTTGATAACCATGGCAACGACTCCAGTCCCAGCAAACAGTTTATCAATGCAAACTCTATAAACTTTAAATATTCAGGGAAAATGCAAAACAAATGTGCTAAAAGCTTATCTAGAATGTATGAAGTCCATGCTAAAAGCTTACCTAGGATGTGGAAGATATATATGCTAATTCAAACCTATTGAGCACTGAAACAAAGAATGATTCAGCCCTTCCTCTGTATAAAGGAACTCAAAATTCTTGTTCGGGGCTCGGGTTTGCAACAGGAAGCTCCTGAGTCCTGCAAGCCGTCAATAAACCATTTTTCCTTCTCAAAATCATCCCTGAGTCCTGGCTTTTCTGTACGCAAATAATTGAACCTCTCTCAAATTCTACAACAATACACCTAAAATTTCCCCCTTTTAATCACATTCAAATATATTCAGTGCTGTTAATTACACTCAGTGTTGTGCAACCATCACCACCATCCATTACCACAACTTTTTCATCACCTCAAATAGAAACTCCATAAACTTTAAGCATTAAATTAAGCATTACATTAAGCATTCCTTGTCCCCACCACAACACCTCTAGATACCCATATTCAAGTTTCTATGGATTGCTTACTGTAATTATTTCACATCAGTGAAATCATATAATATTTGTCCTTTTGTGTCTCCCAGTGTCACCTCTTCTCCATAAAAACAATTCAAATAGCAGAAGCAGAGCTGAATGGTCTTGCTGGCACCTCTGCTGCCACCTACTGAATCAAGTTGGCACTGTAGTCTAGTAAATCCTAACCAAAGACTCTTTGTACTGTGTATGATTCTTTTCTCTTATCACTTGGTATCACGGTATTATCTTTCCTTCTAGACTGCAAGGTTTATGGATGTTTAATTCGTCTCTTGGAGGGTGATCAGTAAATGATTATTGAATTAAGTAATTTCAGGTATTGCATGAGCTTGACCGAAAGGTCAATTCAAGGATCTTTTTTTAAAAATATATTTTTAAATTTATTTTTAAAAGATACTTAGATTACTTAAAATGTTACATAAAAAAATATAATGGATTCCCATATGTCCCACTCCCTACACCTCCCACTTTTCCCCACATTAACAACTTCTTTCATTAATGTGGTACATTCATTGCAACTGATGAACACATTTTGGGGCATTTCCACATAGCATGGATTATTGTCTACATTACAGTTTACACTCTCTCCCACTCAATTCTGTAGGTT
This sequence comes from Dasypus novemcinctus, assembly GCF_030445035.2. NCBI lineage: Eukaryota > Metazoa > Chordata > Mammalia > Cingulata > Dasypodidae > Dasypus > Dasypus novemcinctus. Next base: position 44,181,353 of record NC_080689.1, read on the forward strand.
GTGGCAAAAGATATAATGGCCTGCATCTGTCATTGCAATGTCATTCAGGACAATTCCAAGTCCTGAAAATGCCCACATATTATACCTCTTTCCCCCTCTCCCTGCCCTGAGCACCTCCAGTGGCCACTGTCTCCACATCAATGATATAATTTCTCCCATTGCTAGAATACCAATAAGTCTATAGTAGAATACCAGTAAGTCTACTCTAGTACATATTTTATTCCCCAATCCTGAGGATTCTGGGATGGTGATGCCCACTCCTCCTCTCATTGAAAGGGGACTTTGATTCAAGGATCTTTCTTTTTATTTTATTTATTTCTCTCCCCTTCTCTCCCCCCCTGCCCCCCCGACCCATCCGTTGTCTGCTTTCTGTGTCCATTCGCTGTGTGTTCTTCTGCATCCGCTTGCATTATCAGACGGCACTGGGAATCTGTATCTCTTTTCTGTTGCGTCACCTTGCTGCATCAGCGCTGTGTATGGGCAGCACCACTCCTGGGCGGGCTGTGCTTTTTTCACGTGGGGCAGCTCTCCTTGTACAGCACACACCTTGTGCGGGGCACCCCTATGTAGGGGTGCCTCTGCATGGCATGGCACTCCTTGCACATGGCAGCACTGCACATGGGCCTGCTTACCACACGGTCAGGAGGCCCTGGGGATCAAACCCTGGACCCTCCATTTGGTAGACAGACACTCTATCAGTTGAGCCACATCCACTTCCCAGAGGATCTTTCTTAAGGACTCCTCTTCTAACACCCAGAAGCTACAATAATTATATCAAAGGACAACTAGTTTTTTTTTATGGCCTTCAGAGCACTCCTTCTACAACCTTCCTGAGTCACCCATTATCAGCCTTCACAAAATTCACACTTAGCAAATTATTCTGTCTCAAATAAAAATTATTTCTTTAGTCCTTTATATCAGGTAGATGACAAGCTAATTGTCTCCTCAATGTGAGGGTCTTTGCACACTCAAAAGCAGAGATGTGATTGTACTTTGTTCTTTCCTTCTCAAATTGAACAAACCTGTTCAACTTTTTTGTCCTCATTATCTATACATGTCAAAAATTTTTAATAATTTTTCTTAATATGAAGCCTCAAAACTAGTTCCAACGCTCTAATGAGCATTTAGGCAGATCTGAGTATAACTGAAGTATTTGTAGTGTCTGCTATTGCTTTGGTTATAAAGACATTCCTTAACATTTACCCGGCAGACAAATTAGGAGTTGGTGATTCATTTCATAGACCATTCCCAAGAAGATTACTTCGAAATGACTATTAAATGATACTATAACTTGGTTGTAAGATTTTATTTATATAAAAAAGAATTTAAAAAACAAAAACAAAATACCATTTACAAAATGTTCACTTTATGATCGATTTTTCAAGTATCACAGTGTGAAGGTAGCTGTAATCCTATGGATGTTGAATTTATACATCGCTTGGTTTAACATAAGTGCCTTTTTCTAGTACCTACAACTGATAATATGAGCTCCTCAAGATCTCTCCTTCCTTAGGGAGATGTTCAGTTTGGAGACCATCTCTTAGATTAGAAAAAGAATCACCATGTTCATTTGAGACCTGGAAAGGCAAAAACCATAGGAGATCATCTCTTAGATTAGAAAAAGAATCACCATGTTCATTTGAGACCTGGAAAGGCAAAAACCATAGAGTAGGAGAACCTTGGAGAAAAATTATATTCACAAAAAGCATAAAGGAGTTTTCTCCATCTCCAAAAGGAACAACCTGGGTAAAGGAAAGAGGAAACAACCCTAGCAATCAATCCCCTGACCTTATGCCCTCAGAAAGACAGGGAGAATCACATTCTCTGATACCAACGTTAACACTTACCAATCTTTGGATTCTTTGCAAGCAAGATCTTTGAACTACAATCTGGAAAAAGGCAATGCTCCTGGAATCTCTCTGCCAATGTTTTCCCCACCCTCATTATTGATCCTTGTGTTAGTACACAATTGTCTCTGGTTGTTGTGTTCAGGAACTGATCAATAAAATTGCTCACCTCAGAGAGGCTGGGCAAAAATAGCATGCTATGGCCGACTTTACAAACTGCTCTTGGGATCCATCATGGACTGCAGGTTCAAAACCTGTAATGGTTAACCCATAAACACCTAGATCTTTAAGTGACTTGGCAGAGATCTTTGGTGATTCAGTCCCACTGGTGGGAACTGTTTCCCAAATACACATTCTCACACTGATTTTGTCCTTTCAAAATTTGTAAGCATGTATGTGGTGACAGCAGAAATGTGAGGAAATGGATAGGGATTTATTATTATTAGACATCTTAATCTGTAAACAACCAAAGAGCTGGAGGGTGGCATGCACTCCATGGTAAGCACAAGTCCAATTGAAGCAGGCCCTACTTACAACAACATTTTTATGATCTGACCCAAGAAAACAAGATAACAGAATCTAGCTCATATAACTGTTCCTTTTTTTTTTTTAATTTTTATTTGAGACTTTTTTTTTTTTAAGATTTATTTATTTTATTTCTCTCCCCTTCCCCCCCAGTTGTCTGTTCTCTGTGTCTACTTGCTGCGTGTTCTTCTTTGATCGCTTCTGTTGTCAGCGGCATGGGAATCTGTGTTTCTTTTTTTGTTGCGTCATCTTATGTCAGCTCTCCATGTGCGCGGTACCATTCCTGGGCAGGCTGAACTTTCTTTCACGCTGGGTGGCTCTCCTTATGCGTGGGGCTCCCCTACGCAGGGACACCCCTGCGTGACATGGTACTCTGTGCGCGCATCAGCACTGTGCATGGGCCAGCTGCACACGAGTCAAGGAGGCCCGGGATTTGAACCACAGACCTCCCATGTGGTAGACGGATGCCCTAACCACTGGGCCAAGTCTGCTTCCCATATAACTGTTCCTTGAGGGAAGGCCAATCCTCCTCAGTGATCCTAACACAATGCACATAGGAACTTGAGGGTAGAGTTATGCAATCAATGGAGGACTGAAAGTAGTTGGTGTTCATTATTCCTGCATGCAGTTTGGTGATACAATATGATAATGGCAACCACTACAGCCAACATGGAATTTTCACTAAAAAGCCAACTGAATAGAGACAAAGATTCATGTAGAGAAATCTTCAAAATCCATCTTAGAAGTTTCTTTTTAAAAATTTTACTACTGCTTCTTAACCATCCTTATGGCAATACAGTTGGGGAAGGATACTGAAAGATTAATTATTTATAATTATTTAGAGAGAGAAAAAAAAAGGTGTCAAAATTACGGGAAAATGATGTATCTTTTTCTCTTTCTACACAAAAATTACATTCATGCCACTTTCCAGTTCCTCATTAGAAATCAATATGGCCTCCATACTGGATTACACACATCAAATCTTAAGTTTTCAACTTCTGATAGAGTAATACCAAGCCCATAAACCTGAATGATAAAAACTGGCTGGAACTGATCACAATTGTTTCCTTCAAAAAGTCTCCAGATTTCACTGTGCCTGACTGGGATACAGTTCACTCATTTACAGTAGCTGCTTGGTCTCTAGATACTGGAGTTTGAAGACTAGGAAAAGAAAATGAAAGAGAGATTGACACAGATACTCAAGGTACAGAGGGTTTAGTTTCCTAGTTGCTGAAGCAATACCATGCAATTGGTTGGTACAAAGAATGGGAATTTAGTGGTTCATGTTTTTGAGGCTAGGGGAAGTTCAGATCAAGGCATCATCAAGGTGATGCTTTCCCCCAAAAGACTGTGGCATTCTGGGGCTGGCTGTCAGTTATCCTTGGTCCTAGGCTTTTCAGTCACATGGAAATGCACGTGACGGCTTCTCCTGGCTTCTTTCCTTTTCAGGTTCCAGTGACTTCCAGCTTCTGGCTGGTCCTTCTGGCTTTCTCTCTGTCTGACTTTCACCCTACTTATAAAGGACTCCAGTAATCTGGACTAAAGCCCAACCCCATTTGGGCTACACCATAAATGAACGAAGAAAAGCCTTGAAGAGATCTTATTTACAACAAGTCCATACCCACAGGAATGAATTAAGTTTAAGAACATGTTTTACTGGGATACATAGCTGTAAGTCACCACAAGGGTACATGCAGAAAATTGACAATTAAAAACAAAAACAAAAACAAAAAACAAAAGGAAATATCTACATAAGAAATATCTTTATAATGTATTTTTTTATTCAAGAACACAGCAAATCCTAACTACTAGCAAATTGACAACTTCATAAGCTATAGTGGGTTAACTTTGCTAAATGCTGTTTTCCAAGAAGCAGTGGAAGAAATTTGTAAGTTTTCTATAAAATGGAAAAAATTTTACAAAATAACCAAAGGGGAATATACTTTGATTTTTAACTTAAGTTATGCTTTAGCAATCCAACAGGCACTTAAAAAGTTGTAATTTTTCACATTTTAGGTTTAAAAAGTGATTGATTATAATGGTCATTTCTTAAATAACCCAGGATTTAGCAAAAATCTTAAATGTTAGGGAAAAGTTTGCGTTAGATTAAATTTCTGTTTCAGAACACCTCTAAATATTTCCAAATGAATAAAATCAATGGAAATTCATTCAGATAAATGTTTAACTATAATAATTCAAACAAAAACATAACTAATACAATTAAACCTTTCAGATACTGAAAGAATCCTTTTCCTCTCATCCACTGGTACAAAAGGAAGAACACCTAACTTGAAGTCAAAGGACCTTAGATCATCACAGCCCTTGCTACAGGATCTTGTTACTTTACCTTCTGAACTCCTTTTTCTTCACCTATAAAAATGGAGATAAAATCTACTTCACTGAATTGTTGTAAGCAATTAATAAGAATGTACATTAAAATGGCTAGTCCAGTGCCTGGAACATAGAAAGTGCTAAAAATAATGTTTGTTTTTTCTTTTTTCCTTCATATGTGGGAAGCAAAAAGGTGCCTCATATGAAAATGAAAAGCCATGAGTTTGGAAATAAAAATATGGCTAATTTTGGCTATTATAATCCAATGCAGAATTCCTATTACAGCTATCTCATTATAGCTATCAAAGGAGAATGATGTTATAAATCAAACACTAATGTAATGATAACCCTGAAAATTATAACTAATGTAACTATGAATTACAGCTATAATTATCAGGGTTATCATTACATTAGTGTTTGATTTATAACCTTTGGATATACACCCCAAAAAATTAATAAATTTATAACCTCTGGATATACACCCCAAAAAATATCACCTCTGGATATACAACCCAAAAAATAAAGCCGGAGTCTAACAGGAATGCAGACATATGCTCATGTACAAGACATGTACAAGAATATTCATGGACGCCTTATTTGTATTTGTCCCAACCTGGAAACAACTTAAATGTCCATCTCTAGTAGGACTGGAATAATTCACAGCAATGAGAAAGAACAACTACAACTACACACAACACGGAAGAATCTCGCAAAAATAATACAACACAAAAGAAGCCAGACACATGTATGGTATGAAAAGTCAGGAGAGTGGCTACCTTGGGAGGAGTGGAGTCGCGATTAGGAGGAGGTTTCCAGGATCCCAGCAGTGTTGCCTGGGGGTTGGTTACACAGATGTGTTCACTTTGTGAAAAGCCTTTGAGCTCTAAAATTATAATTTGTGCATTTATCAAAATGTATAATATAATTGTGTATAGATATGTTTATTTATCAATATCAAGCAAGAATAAAGGTAATTTACAAAACTGACTTTAAATAGAAAGATACCAGGGCCAACCTGGTATTTACTCATTCAACAACTATTTATTGAACATTTTCTTTATACCAGGTGCTATATTTGATTTTGGTGATAAAATAGCAACCCTCTCCTGTTCCCCCACACACTCAAAAGATCTGCCCTCAGCAAAAGGTCCTGCCCCTGACTACAATGATGATAACTACAATAAAGGACAGCCTTTGAAAGGGAAAACTGGCATAATTAAGGAAGTATCTGAAGTAACTACAGAAATTGTGTAAATTTTACTTCTCTGAGTAAATTTCAATGGCTTAAAACAACAAATATGGGAAGCGGATTTGACTTAACAGATAGAGTGTCGCCTACCACATGGGAGGTCCAGGGTTTAAACCCAGGGCCTCCTGACCCGTGTGGTGAGCTGGCCTACCACACGCAGTGCTGATGCACGCAAGGAGTGTCCTGCCATGCAGGGGTGTCCCTCGCATACGGGAGCCCCACGCGCAAGAAGTGAGCCCCGTAAGGAGAGCCACCCAGCGTGAAAAAAGGCAGCCTACCCAGGAATGGTGCTGCACACACCGAGAGCTGATGCAGCAAGATGATGCAACAAAAAGAAACACAGATTCCAGGTGCTGCTGACAAGCATACAAGTGGACACAGAAGAACACACAGTGAATGGACACAAAGAGCAGACAACTGGGGGCAGGGGTGGCAGGGAAGGGGAGAAAAAAAAATATGTATTATCTCACATTTTCTGTAGGTCTGGAATCTGGGCCCTGCTTAGCTAAGTGCATCTGACTCAAGGTCTCTCATGAGGCTGCAGTGAAGCTGTCATCCCCAAAGACTCAGCTGGGAGATAATATGGGGCCAAGCTCAATGATATGGGCCTCTGCTCCTTGTGTGCTGTTGGACTGAGGGCTTCTGTTCTGCACTGGCTATTGACTGGAAGTTTCCCTTAGTTCCTTGTCATTTGCACCTCTCCACGAGGCTGCCTCATGACATGGCAGCTGGCCTTCCCCAGAGTGAGTGGTCTGAGAGAGAACATATACTTGTAGCCAAGGCAGACACCACAACCTCTTTATAATAACCTGAGGATGTTTTAACTAAGCTGAGATCTGAAGGAACAAGAGTTATTAACTAGACAAAAAGGAAAGGGATGAGACTTCCAAGCAGAAAAAATAGCATGTTTTAAAGTCCATTATGAGAGGAGTAGAGAGAAGGCAAGTGTCTTGTTCAAAGAAAGTGAGGAACAATGTGGGAGATGAGTCCAGGGAAGTAGCTGGAATCCTGATTATGCAGGGTTTCTTGGGTCATGTTAAGGATATTGAATTTTATCTCAAAAAGCAATAAGATGAAATATCCAAACATTTTGGGCCTCATAATATAATGGAATGTGAAGTGCTCATCACCTATAAAGCATACTTGCCAAAATAGTTTAATCAAAATCTAGTCAAATCTTTAGAGCTAACTTCCATTTATAGGAAATATGGAAAATAGAAGAAAATTTTAAGCAATACCATAAGGAAACAACTGGGCAAATCCAGAGTATGGAACATTCCCTAAAGCAACCAACCCCAACCAATGAGTCAATGGCAAGAAAATAAAAAAGGAGAGGAGAGGAGTTATGTTCTAGATAAGAGACACAGCAACCAAATAGAACATGTGAACCTTGTTTAGATTCTAATTAGAAAAACTCAAACTACAAAACAGCATTTTAAAACAACTGGTGTTGGCGGCAGACTTGGCCCAGTGGTTAGGGCGTCTGCCTATCACATGGGAGGTCCGCGGTTCAAACCCCGGGCCTCCTTGACCCGTGTGGAGCTGGTCTATGCGCAATGCTGATGCGCGCAGTGAGTGCCCTACCACGCAGGAGTGTCCCCCACATAGGGGAGCCCCACACGCAAGGAGTGCGCCCCATACGGAGAGCCGCCCAGCACTAAAGAAAGTACAGCCTGCCCAGGAATGGTGCCACACACACGGAGAGCTGATACCACAAGATGATGCAACAAAAAGAAACACAGATTCCCATGCCGCTGACAACAACAGAAGCGGACAAAGAAGATGCAGCAAATAGACACAGAGAACAGACAACTGGGGTGGGGGGGGGAAGGGGAGAGAAATTAAATAAATAAATCTTTAAAAAAAACAACTGGTGTAATTTGAATATGGACCGGATATTAGAGAATACCAAAGAATTATTGCAGGAATTTTTTTTTTAAATGCTGTGTGTTCCGATTAAAGTTGTGGTCAGCAGAAACTACACAAAATAGGTATTCAGTATGTGTCGTTGATGCTGATGTTTAAAAATTAGGCTGGGTGGAGAGATCCTGAGGATGGCTGGAGGCAGCTCCCTTCACGACCAGGGCCTTGTGCACCTCAACTGATCATTCAGTTCCCAATTACAATCTCTTCAGATTTTTACTGCTAATATTCCTGTGAGGAAATTGAAAGTGAATGTAAGACCAAGTGATATTCATTACAGGTTGGTTTTCACAGCTTCGCCACCAATCCATCCTATGGCCAGAAGATAATGAGTGGTGATGATAGGCCCTGAGAACACTGAGAGTAGCAGTGTTTTTCAAATCTTTAAAATAAAGGCTGAGGACTTCTGGGAAAATGGCATTGGAGTAGGTAGACAGAGTTCAACTCTCATAGAAACAATGGAGGAAGGGTAAAAACCTGGCCAAGTGAGTTGCTTTGGGAATCTGCAGACCAGGAGAGTGCTGTGCATCCTCCAGGAGGGCAAGAGATAGACAAAGAAGCAGAAACAAAAACTGAGTTTCTAGCACCAGAGCTGGGAACAGCACCCATCCCCCACCCTCAAGGCAAACAACCTGGATAAAACCCACAGCTCACAGCAGCCAATGAGAAGGGAACAGACATCTTCTTCCTGGGCAGATGGGGGGTGTGGTGGAGGGCAAAGAGTGATTTCTCTTCATTGAGTTTGGCCAGCAGAGCCCATTTTGAATCTTGGCTCTAACCAGACCAGAATCACAGGGAAGTGGAAGTTGAAAGAGACACCTCTGTGGAAAAATTCACTGATGAGCACCATCTGCTGGCTGGCCAGGAAACTGCAGGAAGAAAAAGTGCTTTTAGGGGTCTCTCATCTCAGACCCTTCGATGGGATCTGCACCCCATTAGGGAGTCCCTGGCCCTATCTGATAACTTAAGCTAGGCAATTTTAAAGACTTAAAAATAAGTCGAGGGACATGGCTCAAGTGACTGAGTTCCTGCCTACCAAATGAGAGGTCCCAGGTTCAGATCCTGATGCCTCCTGGAGAAGATGAGCAAGACAGCAAGCTGGTATGACAGGCATGCACAGCAAGCTGATGGAACAAGATGACACAACAAAGAGACACAAAGAGGAAAAACAATGAGAGATACAACAAAACAGGGAGCTGAGGTGGCTCAAGTGATTGAGCACCCCTCTCCCACACAGGAGGTCCAGGTTTCAGTTCCCAGTGCCTCCTAAAGAGAAGATAAGCAGACACAGAGAACACACAGCAAATGGACACAGAGAGCAGAGAGTGAGCATAAACAATGGGGACAGAATAAATAAATAAAATAAATCTTAAAAAAAAAACTTGAAGCAAAAAAATCAAAGAAGAACCATGAAACAAAATCACTAGGCAAGAGAGAGAAATCAACCATCAGAGTAAATTTACCAACATATTCAGATGCCTAGATATCAGCAAAAAATTACAAGCCATACTAAGTGTGACAGTTTGAGATTATTTTTGTGAATCCCCAAAAGGAAAAGATTATGTTTGTAAACGAATCTATTCCTCTGGGTGTGATACCCTTTGATTGTATTAAATTCAATGAGGGGCCTCTGATTAAGTTTACTTGATACAATCCATCTAGGGCTTCTGATTGGGCTATGTAAGTAAGGTGTAAATCAGGTTGAGTCCCTGCCCCCTTGGCAGGCCAATATAAATGGACACTCACACAAGAAGACAGAGAGGAAGAGAGAGAGCTCTGTCATTTTTGATCCTGGTGTCCTGGGGAGAGATAAACCATTCACCTGATAGTCTCCAGCTGACCTTGGGAAGAGAGTCAAGACTGACAGAGAAGGCCTGAAAAGAAATGAGCCCTATGCCAGGAGAGAGACGTAGCCCTGAGAGACAAGCCCTATACCAGCCTGAAGCTGAGAGGAAGAAAGCCCAGAGGGGAAGGCTGAACCCTTGCAGAGATCAGTGACCATTTTGCTTCAACACGTGGCAACTGACCTTGGTGAGAAAGCTACCTTGAGTTGGACTCTTTAGAGTCTTGTAACTGTTAGCTTTTATCCCAAATAAATACCCTTTATAAAAGCCAATAACTCTCTGGTACTTGGCATCAGCACCCCTTTGGCAGACTAATATACTAAGAAACAGAAAGAGATGGCCCAGTAAAGGCAAAACCAAAACTCCTGATGAGACACAAGACTTAAGAACCTCAATAAGATTAAGTGCCAATCTCTCATCAGAAACCATGGATGGGAGAAGAAAGTGGTATGAGGTATTAAAGGTATTGAAAAAGAAAAACTGCCAGTCAAGAATTCTTTATCCAGAAAAACTGCCCTTCAAAATGAGAGTAAGTTCAAACTCTTCACAGACAAAAACTAAGAGAGTTTGTTACCAAAAGGCCAAATTTACAAGAGATACTAAAGGGAGTGCTATAGCCCAAAAAGAAAATACAAGGGCAAGAGACCTGGAGAAGAGTGTAGAAATGAAAGTTATCTGTAGTGGTAATTTAAAGGGTAAAAAGACAGACAATAGCACGATATGATAATGGAAAGCCAAAGGATAAAAGGGACAAAGTAAGTATTGCCTTTACAAAAATAACATTGAACATTAATGGACTGAACTCCCCAATCAAAAGACACAGATAAAAGGGGTAATTCACCAAGAAGATATAACTATAATAAGTATTCATGCACCTAATCTGGGTACCCCCAAGATACATGAGGCACACACTGGCAAAACTAAAGGAGAAATAAACAGCTTTGCAGTAATAGTTGGAGATTTCCATATATCACTCTCAGCACTGGATAGAACATCTGGACGGAGGATAAATAAGGAAACAGAAAGATTGAATTTGATAAATGAATTAGACCTAACAAACATTTACAGAGCACTATACCACCAAACAGCAGGATACACATTCTTTTCAAGTACTCATGGATCCTTTTCCAGAGCAGACCATAAGTTGGGGCACAAGAGAGGTCTCAGCAAATTTTTAAAGACTGAAATTATACAAAGCACTGTCTCTTATCATAATGGAATGAAACTGGAGATCAATAACAGATGAAAAAGAGAAAATTCACAAACACATGAAGATTAAATAACACACTCTTAAAAACCCAGTGAATCAAAGATGAAATTGCAAGAGAAATCAGTAAGTATCTCCAGATGAATGAAAATAAGAACACAACACATCAAAATCTATGGGATACAATAAAAGCAGTCCTGAGAGAGAAATCTATAGCCCTCAAAGCTTACATTTTAAAAAAAAGAGCTAAAATCAAAGACATAACTAACTGCACACCTGGAGGAACTAGAAAAAGAACAGCAAACTAATCCCAAACCAAGTTGAAGGAAAGAAATAATAAAGATCAGAGCAGAAATGAATGAAATTGAGAACAAAAAAAAGAATAAAGAAAATCAACAAAACCAAAAGTTGTTTCTTTGAGGAGATCAAAAAAATCAACAAAGCCTTAGCTAGAATGAAAAGAAAAAGAGAGAGAAGAAGCAAATAAAATCAGAAATGAGAGCAAGGACATTACCACTGACTGCAGAAATAAGAGAGATCATAAGAGGATCCTATGAACATCTGTACACCAACAAACTAGACAACCTAGAAAAAAATGGGCAAATTCCTAGAAATACATGAACAACCTACACTGACCCTAGAAGAAATAGAAGATCTCAACAAACAAGTCATGAGGAAAGAGACTGAAACAGTCATAAAAAATTCCCCAAAATGAAAAGCCCAGGACCAGATGGCTTCATAGGTGTGTTCTACCAATCATTCAAAGATGATCTAATACCAATCTTGCTCAAGCTCTTCCAAAAAACTGAAAAGGAAGAAACACTGCCTAATTCATTCTATGAAGCCAACATCACCCTAAAACCAAAGCCAAATGAAGATAATATGAAAAAAGAAAATTATGGACAATTTATCTAATGAATATAGAGGCAAAAATCCTCAACAAAATACTTGCAAACTGAATCCAAAACCTCGTTAAAAGAATTATACACCACAATCAAGTGGGTTTTATTCCAGGTATGCAAGGGTGGTTCAACATAAGAAAATCAATTAATGTAATAAATCACATTAATAAATTGAAGAAGAAAAATCACATGATCCTCTCAATTGATGCAGAAATGGCATTTGACAAAATACATAATCCTTTTTTTTTTTTTTAAGATTTATTTTTATTTACTTCTACCCCCCCACACCCCATGTGAGGCAGCATTCCCACACAGCATGGCTCTCCTGTGCAGGGTCACATTCCCATATGGGCCAGCATTCCACATGGGCCAGCTCACTGTGTGTGCCAGCTTGCCCTCACCAGGAGGCATCAAAGCCTGAACCTCCTATATGGTATATGGGAGCCCAATTGATTGAGCCACATCCTTTTCCCTTTAGCATCCTTTCTTGATAAAAACACTCCAAGAAATAGGAACAGTAGGAAGCTTTCTCAATATATGAAAACCCCACAGCCAGCATTGTACTTAACGGTGAAAGACTGAAAGCTTTCCCACTGAGATAGGGAACAAGACCAGGATGCCAACTGTCACCACTGTTATTCAATTTTGTGATAGAAGTTCCAGCTAGAGCAATTAGGCTAGATAAAGAAATAGTGGAGTGGATGTGGTTCCAACAGTTAGGTGCCCACCTCCCATATGGGAGGTCCGAGGTTCAGTTCCTGGTGCCTCCTAAAGAAGATGAGCAAGACAGTGTGAGCTGATGTGATGGGCTGGCATGGCAAGCTGATGCAATAAACTGATGTGACAAGGAGACACAACGAAAAGGCATAATGAGAGACACAACAAGCAGGGAGCAGATGTGGCTCAAGTGGTTGGATGCCTCCCTCCCACATGGGAGGTCCTGGGTTCAGTTCCCAGTACCTCCTAAAAAAAGAAGATGAGCAGAGATAGAAAGCCCACAACAAACAGACAGAGAGAACAGAAAACAAGCGAAAACAATGGCAGGGGGTGGGGGCAGGGAATAAATAAATCTTTAAAAAAAAAGAAGAAGGAAATAAAAGGCATCCAAATAGGAAAGGAAGAAGTAAAACTTGCTCCATTCACTGATGATATGATCCTATATCTAAAAAATCCTGAAAACACACAACAAAGCTACCATAACTAGTAGAATTCAGCAAAGTGGTGGGATACAAGATTAATACACAAAAGCTGTAGTGTTTCTATACACTACTGATGCACAATCTGAAGAGGAAGTCAGAAAAAATTTTCACTTAAAACAGCAACTAGGGAGGGCGGGGCAAGATGGTGGCTGAGGGAGCTTACCTGATGGTCTCTCCTGCAAAGAAGCGGCTGGGCAGCGTTGGAGGTTCTCCGGGACCAGGCTGTTTCAGGATTTTTGCAGGGCAGGAGGTGTCTGGACATCGATTTGGTGGGAAGGTAATGGAAAGGATTAGTCTATAAGATATAATTGAAACTCTATTGCATGGAGGTGAGAGCTGCATGCGACGCTCCCTCCTGGGGTGGGTGGAGCCGCGGAACCGGCGCTGCGGCTGCGCTTTTTGGAGGCTCTGCAGTACTGGGGAATTTGCGAGCCCTGGGCGGGCTGTTAGGGGGTTGACAGGACGGGACGTCTTTGCAGACCAATTTGGGGAGACAAACAGGGTTTTGCGGCGAAGCAGGGAATTTTTGATTGCGGACACAAGTAATAGCGCTTCCACCTGGAGCCCTGCCCCCCCCAAGCCCAGCTGCCGATCTGCAGCAGACTTAGATTGCTGGCAATAAAGGGCGTAACCGGGAGGCTGTTTCAGGGTGTGTGTATTGGGGGGGGGGGTGGAAACGACACATCTGGAAGCCGATTGGGGGAATATTTTGTGAAGCTTGGGAATTTCGGTTTTGGACTCTGTTGTTGGCGTTTCCTGCTGGAGCCCCACCCCCGGGCCTGGCTTCTGATCTGCGTCATTAAATTGGCTACAGTGTAGAGGCACCCTCAGGTGGCCGTTCTGGGGGCTTACAGGGTGGGAGGTGTCCTGAAGCCAAACTGATGATACATCCACAGAATAGACCCCAGTGAGTGAGTGAATTGCAGGGTTCAGACACATAAGATAGAGTTTGCGGATCTGACTTCCCCCATAGGGCTGGCACCCAGCTGCAGGGATCCCTGAAGGCTGTGTTACACTGCAGTGCTCCCAGGCTCCCTGTTGACCAGATTTGAGGTTGCCAGGTCTGAGTCCCCTAAACCCTGGTGGCCCAAAACCCAGAGACTCACACCTCTTGAGTCTTCAATATCTCAGACTTTCCATCCCTGAATCCATCACGCCCTGAGGTCCATCTGAGATCCTTGAATGTCCTAGCCCTCAACGTTTGCGTTTTTTCTTTTTTGTTTTGTTTTGTTTTTATTTTCATTTTATCTTTTTTATTTTTTAAATGTCCTGATTGCTAACATTGCATTATCCCCTAGTCTTTTCTCCCAGTGTATCCCCCAAAGTCTTTTTTTTTCCTTCAGTTATTTAGGGTTTTGTTGTTGTTGTTGTTGTTGTTGCTGTTGTGGTTGGTGTATATCTTTTTTTTCTTTTCCCTACCTGTTCCCCACCCTTTACCACCCCCTTTTTCTTTCTTCCTTTCTTCTTCTTTTTTCTGTTTTTCTCTCTCTCTTGTCCCTCATTTCCTTATTTTATTTTATCTTAATTATACAATAGGTGCTGCAGGGAACACCTCACATTTGCTGGGTTTCCTCATCCTCCACTGCCTCATTTCTGTGTGAATTGATTTTGGCTACCTACACTATCCCCTTTCCCCTACATCTTGATATCCTCCATCATCTACTGTCTCTCCTATATTCCACCTCCCTTTCTTTGATCCACAAAGTGTCTAACTCTTAATTTCTAATACCTTTGTTTTGTTTTCTGTCTGTTATCCACTCTTGAAACTATTACCTTTCTTTTCTCTTTCCCTCTCTCACGAAAATACTAGCTTTTTAATTCATACCATATTCCTCCCATATTCAGTTGACTACCTCATTATAGGTACTATACCTACTGCTATAACTCTACACAACTTACATGAATCTAATATCCATCCTCCCAGATCTCATACTGTTGCTCTGTTAACATTTATCACCAATACTACTTTACACTTTTTCCTTGCTTACATAATTGCCTTTCCCTGGCTCTAATACTTTCCTTTAAAGTGAACTCAACCAGCAATAAGAAATTAGAATAAGAAGAACAAAGTGACAAAGAGAAGATATAACACTTACGCAAAAACAACAGCTAATTAATCCCCAAGACTAGACAAAGAAGCTAAGGAACTGATTAAATCCGTCAAGATAAAATGATGACCAGACAGCAACAAAAATCTACAAACCAAACCAGTAATCAGGAAAACATGGCTGAATCCAATGAACAAACTAAAAATCAGGAAGGGGAGCAGAACTTCGCACAAGTAATGAAAGATCTCAGAACATTTATCACCGACAAATTTAATGAAGTAAGGGAAGAGGTTAACAACATGAAGACAACACTTGGAGGGGAAATTGCAGACATACACAAAAAGAGAACAGATATGATGGGAATGAACACCACAGTTCAAGAAATCAAAAATACACTTGCAGCAAATATCAGCAGACTAGAAGAGGCAGAGCAGAGAATTAGTGATGTGGAAGATAGTACATCGGAAATCAAACAGATACTAGAATTGATCGATAAAAAGATAGAAAAAATCCAGCTAGGACTTAGGGACCTGAATGATAATGCAAAACGCTCAAACATATGTATTATAGGCATTCCAGAAGGAGAAGAGAAGGGAAAGGGGTCAGAAGGAGTGTTGCAGGAAATAATGGCTGAAAACTTCCCAAATCTACTGAAAGAGACAGAAGTACATATCCAAGAAGCACAGCACACCCCAATCATCATAAATCCCAACAGGTCCACCCCAAGATATATACTTGTCAAATTATCCAATGCTCAAGACAAAGAGAAAATTCTAAAAGCAGCAAGAGAAAAGAA
Source organism: Dasypus novemcinctus (assembly GCF_030445035.2). NCBI lineage: Eukaryota > Metazoa > Chordata > Mammalia > Cingulata > Dasypodidae > Dasypus > Dasypus novemcinctus. Next base: position 44,197,224 of record NC_080689.1, read on the forward strand.
AACCATCACATACAAGGGAAGCTCCATAAGATTAAGTGCTGATTTCTCATCTGAAAGCATGGAGGCAAGAAGGCAGTGGTATGATATAGTCAAAGTACTAAAGGAAAAAAATTTCCAACCAAGAATACTCTATCCAGCTAAACTAGCATTCAAAAATGATGGAGAGTTCAAAATATTCACAGATAAACAGAAACTGAAAGAGTATGCCAACAAGAAATCTCCCCTTCAAGAAATTCTAAAGGGAGTTCTACAGGAAGAAAGGAAAAAACAGGAAAGGCAGTGTTGGAGGAGAGTGTAAGAGCAACAAAAAAGACAAAAAGAGAAGGGGGGGGAAGCAAACAAAATATGACAAACACAAGTCCAATCAAAATATGGCTAACAAAAATAATTCCTAGAAAGTAATAACACTGAATGTCAATGGATTAAACTCACCTATCAAAAGATTCAGACTGGGACATTGGATAAGGAAATATGACCCATCTATATGCTATCTACAAGAGACACATCTTAGACCCAGAGACTCATGGAGGTTGAAAGTGAATGGTTGGAAAACAATCATACAAGCAAACAATAACCAAAAAAAGGCAGGAGTAGCTATATTAATATCAGACAAAATAGACTTTAAATGCAAAACAATCGTGAGAGACAAAGAAGGATACTATATTTTAGTGAAAGGGACAATCTGTCAAGAAGATCGAACAATCATAAATATTTATGGTCCTAACAAGGGCGCCTCTAAATACGTGAGGCAAACGCTGGAAAAACTAAGTGAAAGAATAGATGTGTCTACAATTATAGTGGGGGATTTTAATACACCACTATCAACTCTGGACAGAACATCTCAAAAGAGAATCACTAAAGAAACAAAACATTTGAACAGTATATTAGAAGAGCTGGATCTAATAGACATATATAGATCATTACACCCAAACACAGCAGGATATACATTTTTCTCAAGCACACATGGATCATTCTCCAAGATAGAACATATGCTAGGCCACAAAGAAAGGCTTAATGAATTCAGAAAGATCGAATTCATACAAAATAATATCTCTGACCACAGTGGAGTGAAGCTGGAAATTTGCAAGGGTCAGAGGCCCAGATTTCACACCATGATTTGGAAATTAAACAGCACACTCTTAGAAAAACAGTGGGTCAAAGAGGAAATCTCAAAAGAAATCAACAACTACCTTGAAACAAATGATAATGATAACACAACATACCAAAATTTATGGGATGTAGCAAAAGCAGTACTGAGAGGAAAATTTATAGCCATAAATTCATTTATCAAAAAAGAAGAAAGCAAAAATTGAAGAACTAACTGCACATTTGGAGGAATTAGGAAAAAAAACAACAAAGTAATCCAACAGGAAGAAGAAGGAAGGAAATAACAAAGATAAGAGCAGAACTAAATGAAATAGAAAATAAGAAAGCACTTGAAAAGATAAACAAGACCAAGAGCTGGTTTTTTGAGAAGATCAACAAAATTGACAAACCTTTAGCGAGACTAACAAAGAAAAAAAGAGAGAAGATGCAAATACACAAAATAAGAAAGGAGAAAGGAGATATCACCACTGACCCCACAGAAATAAAGACTATCATAAGAGGATACTTTGAAAAACTATATTCCAACAAAAATGACAATTCTGAGGAAATGGACAAATTCCCAGAAACACATAAGCAGCCCATATTGACGAAAGAAGAAACTGATGATCTCAACAAACCAATCACAAGTAAAGAGATAGAATCCATCATTAAAAATCTCCCAACTAAGAGGAGCCCAGGGCCAGACGGCTTCACAGGTGAATTCTACAAAACATTCCTGAAAGAACTAACACCAGTCCTGCTGAAACTCTTCCAAAACATCGAAACAGAAGGAACATTGCTTAACTCCTTCTATGATGCCAACATTACCCTAGTACCAAAGCCAAACAAAGACACCACAAGAAAGGAAAATTACAGACCAATTTCTCTAATGAACCTAGACACAAAAATACTTAACAAAATATTTGCTAATCATATTCAACAACACATTAAACGAATTATACACCACGACCAAGTGGGATTCATTCCAGGTATGCAAGGATGGTTCAACATAAGAAAATCAATCAATGTAGTACACCACATAAACAGATTAAAGAAAAAAAATCACATGATTATATCTATAGATGCAGAAAAAGCATTTGACAAAATACAGCACCTTTCTTGATAAAAACACTCCAAAAGATTGGAATACAAGGAAATTTTTTGAACATGATAAAAAGTATATATGAAAAACTTACAGCCAACATGGTTTACAATGGAGAAATCCTAAAATCCTTCCCTCTAAAGTCAGGAAGAAGACAAGGATGCCCATTGTCTCCCCTTCTATTTAACATTGTCTTAGAAGTACTTGCTCGAGCACTGAGACAAGAACCAGAGATAAAATGCATTCAAATTGGAAAGGAAGAAGTCAAAATTTCATTATTTGCAGATGACATGATCCTATACATAGAAAACCCTGAGAGATCTACAACAAAGCTTCTAGAACTCATATATGAGTTTAGTAAAGTCGCAGGTTATAAGATCAATGCACAAAAATCAGTAGCATTTCTGTACACCAATAATGAGCAAGATCAGGAGGAAATCAAGAAACAAATACCATTCATAATAGTAAATAAAAAATCAAATATTTAGGAATAAATTTAACTAAAGATGTAAAAAACGTATACACTGAGAACTATACAAGACTGTTCAAGGAAATCAAAGAAGACCTAAATAAATGGAAGAATATTCCTTGTTCATGGATAGGAAGACTAAATATTATTAAGATGTCTATCCTACCAAAACTGATCTACACATTCAATGCAATCCCAATAAAAATCAACACAGCCTTCTTTAAGGAACTAGAAAAACTAACTATGAAATTTATTTGGAAAGGAAAGAGGCCCCGAATAGCCAAAGACATATTGAAAAAGAAAAACGAAATTGGAGGAATCACACTACCTGACTTCAAAACATACTACAAAGCTACAGTAGTGAAAACAGCATGGTATTGGCATAAGAAGAGACACACAGACCAATGGAATTGAATTGAAAGTTCTGAATTGAAAGAACCTCATATATATAGCCATATAATATTCGATAAAGCCACCAAACCCTCTCAACTGGGAGAGAATGGCCTATTCAACAAATGGTGCCTGGAGAACTGGATAGCCATATGTAGAAGAATGAAAGAGGATTACCATCTCACACCTTATACAAAGATCAACTCAACATGGATCAAAGACCTAGTATAAGAGCCAAGACCATAAAGACCTTGGAAAGCAGTGTAGGGAAACATCTACAGGACCTTGTAATAGGAAATGGCTTCATGAATATCACACCAAAAGCACGAGCAGCAAAAGAACTAATAGATAAATGGGACTTCCTCAAAATTAAAGCCTTCTGCACCTCAAAGGAGTTTGTCAAGAAAGTAAAAAGGATCCCACACAATGGGAGAAAATATTTGGCAACCATATATCTGATAAGAGACTTATAACTTGCATATATAAAGAACTCATATATCTTGAAAACAAAAAGATAAACAACCCATTTAAAAAATGGGAAAAAGATTTAAACAGACACTTCTCCAAAGAAGAAATACAAATGGCTAAAAAGCACATGAAAAAATGCTCCAAATTCTCTAGCTATCAGGGAAATACAAATCAAAACTACAATGAGATACCATCTTACTCCCATAAGATTGGCAGCTATGAAAAAAAACAGAAGAATACAAATGCTGGAGAGGATGTGAAGAAATGGGAACACTCATCCACTGCTGGTGGGAATGCAGAAGGATACAACCATTCTGGAGGACAGTTTGGCGGTTCCTCAAAAAACTAACCATAGATTTGCCATATGACCCAGCAATACCACTGCTTGGTATATACCCAGCAGAACTGAAAACAAGGACACAAACCGATACATGCACACCAATGTTCATAGCAGCATTGTTCACTATCGCCAAAAGCTGAAATCAACCCAAATGCCCATCAACAGATGAGTGGATCAATAAAATGTGGTATATACATACAATGGAATACTACTCAGCTTTAAGAACAAATACACTACAAACACACATGATAACATGGATGAATCTTGAGAACCTTATGCTGAGTGAAGCAACCCAGGCATTGAACGACAAATACTACATGACCTCAATGATATGAAATAAGCAAGCTGCCTCAGAGAGCTAGAGACTGGAAGATAGGCTTATAGGAAATCGGGGGGTGGAGGAAGGATGTGAGCCGACGTCTGCAGGGGTGGAATCTATGATGAGCTGGCAGTAAGTATGAGCACAAAAAAGAGATAAAATGGGGGCAAGGGGTTGCCTTTGGGTGGGGCTTTGCGGGTTTGAGGGGGGATGGGGATGGGCGGATGGGTAATAGTGCCTCAAAAATTGGGGGGAGGGAGGGGCAGCATACGAACATAGGAGAGTGTCAGGTGTTGGTTGAGAGTAAAATGCTGAGAAAACCGTATCAAAATATAATTAAGAGGGTTACCTGTTTAGGATGCTCAGAGGGGATGGTCTGACATGGGACGGACTCCTGGGGAATGTCTCAATGCTTATTTTGCCAGGGTGGGTTGTACCATTGGATAGAGACCCAAGTAGTGAGAGTGAGGTTGGACCCACATCCTGGGGAGGACTAATGCCATCAAAAAAGAGGGAACTGTATCTCTCGAGAGAAAGGATGGCTCCCAGGGCATTAGGGCAGTTGAGCAAGTCAGGCCCTGAACACTGTTGCAAGTATCTCTGGACGTGGCTCCTCAGGAAATGGAGATTGGCTGTCACTGTAGGCCCCAAGGGGAGGGGAAAATGAATGTTGAATGGATGGAACCAAGGTAAATGTGGGGGTAAGAGAGGAGTTCCGCCAGAGTACACAAATATGGATATAAAACATGTAATATTATACCAAAAACATATAGGGTATGACAGACTAATAATGTAAACCATAATGTAAAACATAGGATAACTAAAAATTTAGAAAACTGTATATCCTAAAGTATGGACCACAATGTAAGCACAGATGTCACCTTGTTTGAAAGCTATTGTCTCAGAGTCTGTACATCAGTTTAAGTAAATATGATATGAATAAGTTATAAGAATATTGCTGTGGAAGGGAAAAGGTTTTATGGTGGATGTGTGGGAGTACTGTATATTGTATATATGAATTACTGTGATCTAAGGCTCTTGTGAAGAGAAGCTCAATAATTAGGAAGAAAGAAAAGAAAAAGATAGGATGTAGAATTTTTCCAAATCAATACGTATTCTATATCTAACCTTTAAACCCATTGCTATATTCCATTTTACTAGTAAGGGATCCTGACATTATATTGGGCTTCACTTTTCAGGAAGTTTTGGATCACAGAGTGGTTCATCAATGGCAGCGGAGGAATACTGGTATAGGATGTTACTGACAGGTGATATATGGTTGACAGGGAGTTATACAGGGCATATGTCCAGGGTGCATGGTAATGTTTGGATATACTCATAGTGGCAACAATAAAAACAACAGCTGAGGGGCTACTGGGTTCCTGGCCGGGGGTGCTCTGTCGTGGTCCCTAGGGGAGCAGCGGCAGTCCCCCAGGTGCAACAGTAAGGACCAGGAAGGAATGAGGGTCCAACAGTGAGCCCCTGGTACTAATGACTATGCTTGTGAGCCTATACGCCTGAAATAAGAACAAGGCCTAGAGCAGCACTGTGCCTAGGAGTTTCCTCCTGACAGCCTTCATGTTACTCAAATGTGGCCAGTCTCGAAGCCAAACTCAACATGTAAATGCAATGCATTCCCCCCAGTGTGGGACATGACACCCGGGGATGAGCCTCTCTGGCACTGAGGGATCACTACCAAGTACCAGCTGATGATGCAACTAGAAAATGACCTTGAATTAAAGGTTCAATGCGGACCAGCAGAATATCCCTGTCTACATATAATAACAGGAGATTAAAATGCTGTTTCACCTAATGTAAGGGGGAAATGGAAAGGAGAAATGAGTTTATATGGCTATGAGTCTCTAAAAAAGAGTCTGGAGGTTGTCAGAAGGATTTCCCTTATGCACACCTGAGCAGGGTCTCAGAGACAGATAAAGTAGATACAACCCCAGGTATTGGTTCTTTTGAGGGCTAAAGAGACCCACAGGTTCTATGGTCATGGCAGATGGGGTTCACTGCCATGTCAGTTGGCCCTTCTTTGGAGCTGGTGTTTCTGAGTGATGGAGCTGGACACAGATGGGATCTCTTTTCACAAGACTTTCATGCTACTTTACTGGAATTGTAGTTGGTGCTGGGGTTTAAGATATATCTAGGGGATTTGAATCTCTGGACTGACAATATGATAGCCAGGCCCTGAGCCTCAACAGACTTCAACTCCTATACTCTGATTTATTGGACTTACCCCACTCAGCTAACATGGAGTTGAAGAATGTCAACCACCACACCATGGAGCCTAAGGTGCCTACAACTGAAAGCAGGAGGATTGCATTCAGTATCCATGTGGAATATAAGCCTCCTCTTGACATAGATGTGCAATGGACACAACCAATCCAAGGTCCACAGAGAAAATGTGGCATTGGTGTGGGAAAAGTGGCCATGGTGGCTGCTGGGTACGGGGAATGGGAGGAAGAGATGAAATGTGGAGGTGTTTTCGGGACTTGGAGTTGTCCTGGGTGGAGCTTCAGGGACAATTACCATACACTGTAGATCCTCCCAGGGCCCACTGGATGGAACATGGGAGAGTATGGGCTATGATGTGGACCACTGACCATGAGGAGCAGCGATGTCCAGAGATATACTTACCAAATGCAATGGATGTGTCATGATGATGGGAGAGAGTGTTGCTGTGGGGGGAGTGGTGGGGTGGGGGCGGTGGGGTTGAATGGGACCTCATATTTTTTTAATGTAATATTTTTTTAAAATGAATAAAAAAATTTAAAAAATAAAATAAAATAAAACAGCAACTAAAAGAATCAAATATTTAGGAATAAACTTAACCAGGACATAAAGGACCTATATTCAGAAAACTATAAAACATCACTAAAAGAAACCAAAGAAGCCCGAAATAAATGGAAGGACATTCTGTGTTCATGGATTGGAAGACTAAATATTGTCAAGAAGTTAATCATATCCAAACTGATTTACAGATTCAACACAATCCCAATAAAAATCCCAATAGCCTTTTTTGCAGAAATGTAAAAGCCAATTATAAAATTTATTTGGAAAGGTAAGTGTCCCTGACTAGCCAAAAATTTATTTAAAAAGAAGAACAAACTTGGAGGACTCTCACTTCCTGACTTTAAAGAATATTACTTAGCTACAGTGCTAAAAACAGCTTGGTGCTGGCATAAAGATAGACATATTGACCAATGGAACCAAATTGAGAACTCAAAAACAGACCATCATGTCTATGGTCAAGTGCTTTTTGACAAGATTGTCAAGCTCATCCAGCTGGGCTAGAACAATTTATTCAACAAATGGGGCTAGGAGAACTGGATATCTATATCCAGAAGAAAGAAAGAGGACCCCTATCTCACACCTTATACAAAAATTAGCTCACAATGGATCAAGGACCTAAATATGAAAGCTACGGTCATAAAACTCCTAGAAGAAAATGTAGGCAAACTCTTCAAGATCTTGTGGTGGGGTGGTCATTTCTTAAACTTTACATCCAAAGCACACATGCACACACACACACACATACACAAAATAGATAAATGGACTTTCCCAAAATTAAACACTTTTTTTCTTCAAAAGACTTTATCAAGAAAGTAAAAAGGCAGCCTACACAATGGGAGAAAGTATTTGGAAACCACCTATCTGATGAGGGTTTGATATCCATGTTATATAAAGAGAGCATACAACTCAGCAATAAAAAGACAAGCAAACCCAAATAAAAAATGGGCAAAAGACTTGAATAGACATTTTTCCAAAGAGGAAATACATATGGCCAAAAAGCACATAAAAAAAAATGTTCAACATCACTATTAGGGAAATGCAGATCAAAACTACAATGAGATAGCATATCACACCTTATAGAATGGCCTTATTTTAAAAACCCAGAAAACTACAAGTGCGGGAGAGGATGTGGAGACACATGAACACTCCTTCACTGTTGGTTTGGTGGGAATATAGAGTGGTACAACCTCTGTGGAAGACAGTTTGGCAGTACCTCAAGAAGCTGCATATAGAATTTATGTATGATCCAGCAATCCCATTACTAGGAATATATTCAGAAGAACTGAAAGCAAGGATGCAAAGTGACATTTGCACACAGACATTCACAGCAGCATTATTCACAATTGCTAAAATATGGAACCAGCCCAAGTGTCCATCAAACAATGAACACTTGAATCGATAAACAAAATTTGGTATATACAAACAATGGAATACTATTCAACTGTAAAAAGAAATGAAATCAGGATGCATATGACAACACTGATAAACCTTGAGGATATTATGTTGAGTGAGATAAACCAGACACAAAAGGACAAGTATTGTATGGTCTCACTAATAAGAACTAAATATGATGGGTAAACTCACAGAGGTAATCTCTGGAGTGTGGGTTACTAGGAGATAGAATGTGGGTTGAGAATGGGAGCTGATGCTTAATGTATGTAGAATTTTTTTTTTAGATTTATTTTTACTAATTTCTCTCCCCTTCACCCCCTCCCCACTGTCTGCTCTCCGTGTCCATTTGCTGTGTGTTCTTCTGTGTCTGCTTGTATTCTTGTCAGCGGAACCGGGAACCTATGTCTCCTTTTGTTGCGTGATCTTGCTATGTCAGCTCTCCCTGTGTGCGGTGCCACTCCTGGGCAGGCTGCACTTTTTTTGCACAGGACGGCTCTCCTTGCAGGGGCACACTCCTTGCATGTGGGGCTTCCCTACACAGGGGACACCCCTGAGTGGCACAGCACTCCTTGTGCGCATCAGCACCGCGTGTGGGCCAGCTCACCACATGGGTCAGGAGGCCCTGGGTTGGAGACCTGGGCTCCATGTGGTAGGTGGACTCTCTATCAGTTGAGCCAAATCTGCTTCCCAAGGTATGTAGAATTTTTAAGAAGATTTATTGTAAAAGTATGGAAATGAATAAAGTTGATAGTAACACATAGTGAGTATAACGAATTATTCTGATTTATAAATGTGGTTGTGGCTGAAAGGGGCAGTCTGTGGATATAAACGTCAACTGAAAGGAAGCCAGAGAATAATATAGGGAATGTATAACAGTGATTTTGGCAGTGGATGAAGATTGTGGTTAATAATATAAATATGAGAATGTTGTTTTACAAAGTGTTCAGAATATGGTGTTAAGTGGGAAAATTACAACTAACGTAACTCAATTTTGAATGATAGTTAACAGTACTATTATAATACTTTTGCAGCAATGGCAAAGAAGATATATCAACTCTAAGGGACAATAGGGAAGTGTAAGTGGGTATGGGATTTTTCCTTTCAGAGTAATGACAGTGCAACTCTACGATCAATCTGAGAGTCACTGAGTATATGCTTTGAATGGATTGCACAACACATAGAGGTCTGTATAACATATTTTCCTGTGGTGGAAAATGGACTGGGGTCCATTTTTATAGTTTATGAGCATTTTCTCATAAACTATAACAAATATATAATACTAATACAGGGTATAAATACTTGGGTGGGTTGTGGGGGAAATACACAAATGTAAGATATTGGCTATAGTTAGGAGTAATATTTCGATGATGGGCTTTCTCAGTTTGTAACAAATGTTTCCAACAATGCAAGGAGTTGGTGGTGGGGTAATATACAGGAGCTCTGTATGATGATATGCATGCTTGTTTTTTAAGTTCACAACTTTTCCTTTACACTTATTATTTATGTATGTTCATGTATGAATGATATACCTCAATAACAAATTTTAAATTAAAAAATATAAATTAAAAAATTTTAGGCTGAAGGTGAAGAATTACTGGGGAATCATTTATATCTTTTCAAAATCACTGAATTTTAGATTTAGAAAGTACATGAGACATTATCTAGTTTTTAAAAATTCATTTTAAACATGAGGAAAGGATGCAAAGTTAAATTGTGAAAGATTTGGTCTGGAACACAGGCTCCTGTGCTTCAAAGAGAATATTTCTTATTTTAGTGCAGCTTACAAAGATGTTCTTACAGCTTCCAAGCCCTACATACCTCACAACTCAACTCTTTCCCCTCTCCCACCCATCTTTATATATTTGCTCTTTTTCCTGACTCCACTTTCCATCTCCAGGCATTTTAATTCACTTTCCTTGGGAAATTTGCCAACGTAATGCTAACAGAGAAGGAATAATAATGAGTGGAGGAAAACATTTTTACACCAAGGCAAAATTAGCAGGAACAACAACAACAAATGCTGTTTTATGCTTTCCCCAGATTTCTATGTCAACTTCATCCTCCTGTCTTTCATGGACACATTTTTTTTTCCTAAGTTCTATAAATGGACATATAACAGCCTTCTATCAATCATACATAATCCATTAAAAAAGGATTTAAATCATCAGTACCTGTATTAATCAGCCAAAGGGGTGCTATACAAAGTACCAGAAATCTGTTGGCTTTTATAACGGGTGTTTATTTGGGGTAAAAGCTTACAGTTACAAGGCTCTAAAGAGTCCAACTCAAGGTTACTTCCTTACCAAATGTCTGTTGCCACATGTTGACACAAGATGGCAAGCGATGTCTGTGAGGGTTCAGCCTTCCCCTTCCCTCTTGATGCTCCGTGGGCCCAGCTTCTTCCGTTCCCAGCTGTAGGCTGCCACAGGGCTTGTCTCTTTTTCCTGGGCTTGCTTTTTTCTGGGTTCAGCTGTTCTGTTCTCTTCACAAGGTCAGCTGGTAAACTATCAGGCAAATGGCTCATCTCTCCTCCTGGGGCCTCTGCCTTGTCTATGGAGCTGCTGTCTCTCTTCCTCTGTGTATCTTCTCTGTGTATCTACTTCTGTGTGTCTCCTTGATTGAGTAACTGTTATATATATAGCCCACAAAGGGAGTGGGGACTCAAACTGAGTCATCCTTATGAAGTAGTCCAATCAAAACCCAAATCTTAACATAATTTAATCAAAGTCATCTCAGCTGAATCTAATGCAATCAAAGGGTATCTTGCCCAGAGGCAGAGACCAGTTTACAAACATAATCAAGTATTTTTTTTGGAATTCATAAACAGTATCAAACTACTACAGTACCTAAAGAATCAATGCTAACATCTAGACAGAAGGTCAATAAGGAAATAGAAGATTTTAACAATACTATAAACCAAGTAGACCTAACAAGCAAATACAGAATACACCCAACAGCATCAGAACACATATTCTCTAGTGCACATGAGTCATTCTCCATGATAGACTGTATGTTAGGTCACAAAATAAGTGTCAGTAAATTTTAAAATATTGAAATTTTACAACATACAATTGTATGACCACAATGGAATGAAGAAAGAACTCAATAACAGAGGGAGAACTGGAAAATTCACAAATATGTACAAAATAAACAACACACTCTTAAACAACCAATGGGTCAAAGAAAAAATCATAGGAGAAATTAGGAAATATCTTGAGGCAAATTAAAATGAAAACACAGCATACCAGAACTTACAGCATGCAGAAAAAGGAGTGCTAAGAGGGAAATTTATAGCCATTTGTGTTTACATTACAAGGAAGAAAGATTTAAAATTAGAGGCCTAACCACACAATTGAATGAACTAGAAAGAGAAGAGCAAACTAAATCCAAAGAGAGCAGAAGTAAGGAAATAGCAAAGATTACAGCAGAGATAAACACACACACACACAAAAAAAAACAACAGAGAGAAATCAACCAATAAAATCAAAAGTTGGTACTTTGCAAAGATCAATAAAATGGACAAATCTTTAACAAAACTGACAAATGAAAAAACAGGACATGAAAAACTAAAACAAAAAATGATTCATGTATGAATGACATACTTCAATAAAAATGTATTTTAAAAAAAGAAAGGGGAGCAAGTGGATGTAGCTCAACCAGTTGGGCACCCACCTGCCACACAGGAGGTCCTGGGTTCAGGTCCCGGTGCCTCCTAAAGATAAGCAGATGTACACCTGCCACAACGACCTAAACGCCACACCCACTGCACTGAGCAGATGGCTAAATGAACAGATAACACAAGCCAGCAGACACTGCAGCCCACAGGGAGTGAATGTAGCTCTGGCCTTTGGGCACTCACCTCCCATATGGGAGGTTCCAGTTTCAGTTCCTGGTGCCTCCTGGAGAGGTTGAGCAAACAATGAGCAGACAGATGAGAGAACCATCTGGGGGAGCAGGGGGGTAAATTTTTAAAAATAAAGTAAATAATCTTTTTTTAAAAAATGAAAGGGGGTGCATTACTTCCAACCCACAGAAATAAAAAGGATTATAAGAGGAACTATGGGGAGCAGATGTAGCTCAAGTGGTTAAGTGCCTGCTTCCCATATATGAAGTCCTGTGTTCAATCTCCAATACCTCTCTTAAAAAAAAAAAAGGATACTATGAACAATTGTAGATAACCTAGATGAAATGGACAAATTCCTAGAAACATTCACAAACTACCTATACTGATTCAAAAAGAAATAAAATATAACAACAGACCAATAACAACTACAGAGACTGAATCAGTAATCAAAAATTCTGGTCCCCTCTATATGCAAGAACATGTTAAGATTCCCAACTTTTTTAGTAGAAATGTATAGCCTTTGCCATGTGTATATACTAAAGCAGGTGTCACTTCCTTTAGTACAAAGTTACTAAACTTTAGGTTCTCATGGGAAGGTTCAACCTTGGAATGACATCCTGCTTTTCTTATGAAAAGTCAGGTTTGTAGCATTTGATACCTGGGAAGACAGAATAATGGACTGGATACTACTTTACACCTTCCTTAGTTCTAGTTAACAAATAGATCACCAGAGAGAAATGTATCTGGACACTAGCTTAGATCCTTAGATAGAAATGTCTATACTCAGTTTTACATAAAATTGTATTCTTGGATTTTATCAAGGCTCAATATAAGAATATAAGAAATGACCATATTTAAAAAAAAAAAAAAAGGAAGGGAGCAATGGTATAAATGTATCAAGGACAAATTGAAATGTCATCATAACAAAAAGTGTGATTTGTTTCTAAGGCTTCATCTTCTAGATTTATTTATAAATTAGTTATGCTAAGACCAGTTTACCCCACCAACATACATAAAATGTTATACAAGCTCCCTCAACTGGTGAAAATATGGAACTACCAAAAAACATGTTCCATTAAGTTGACTGTATCATCCTCTTCAGAAATTTCTGTGACTCCCGCCCGAGATCGAAGAATGGACATGATGTCATCAGATAATTTTTCAAAGCCAATCTGTAAACATATATTTGCCATTTCTTGCCACCTTTCTAGGCAGAAAAATGGATCATTTATGATAATATGTTCAATTGCATCTGCAGAAAAAATACCATATTATTTAGCATAGCACTTATTCTTTTTTGATAATCTATACTTAAAGATTCATCACAAGTAGAAAGGACATCATTTCAAGCCTCTTACTACTCAACTCCACCTGATTCCCATAGGTTTAATAACATAACATTTGGAATGCTTAATTCAGCTCATGTTCCTTCTCCTCCTTCTTTAGCATTAACCTCTTCATGACCCTCTACCATTTCTCACATTCTACACTCTTCCACTCATCTCCTTCTTGGTAAGATAGCAATGTTGAAGTCTATGTGGCAGGAAGCTCAGAAAGTGAAGAAGTAGAATCAGCCTTAGTCACAGAGGATAAAAGGCACCACTGGAAACTAATAATTGAAGGCCTACAGATCTAGTTTTCTCAGTCCTAGTAGTGCTAACCCATGGTCTTAAGGAACTTTCTGGTAAGCCCATCATCCTGTATCTAGATTGAGACTTCTTAATGATGGTGCTTCTTTAACAAATATCTTTCTAAAGGAAAGAAAAGAAGGATTTTGTTTATCAAATAAATCTAAGATATTACTTAATTTTGAAAATCAGTTATAGTGACTCTCTTTGGGATATGTCTATTCATGAAACATTTCTTATCTCTTACTTGCATTACTTATGATACTTCATGAAAGAGTATCTCTTTCTCAAATATTCTCATTTCTATTATCTTCTTTCTACCATGATTATTATTTTCCTATCAAATAAAATATTTAGTTGATATCTGTAGTGATCATTTCAAATTACAAAATTATTTTACAAAATATGTTTTCATACAATTTACAAACCATATAATCCATTCTTTCCTTGACCCCAAACAATAATTTAAGATAAAGTTGTATGCTCAAGTTACTACATTAAATTAGTGAAAGGAAAAAGTGAGTTCTGATTAGATATTCCTGACCCCACTGCAGAATTAGGTTCGGAGTGAATATCATACGTAAATACGCATATATTTTGTTGAGGAATAAAAAAATATATGTTTTATGTCTAAATAACATGGAAAATACATATAAAATATTGCTAAATATATACATATTAATACATATAAGGTTTTTAGAATAGTCTTAGCAATTATAATTATGATATTTCTCTAAGGCTTCATAAAGATTATCTCTTTATTCTAATTCCCTCAAGAAATATATTCTATTCCCAACAAACTATTATTGATATGGTAATCTTTACATTTATAAACTCCCAAAGTTAACACTTACCAAGCATGAACTATTAGGAAAATCTGAATTAGCTCACACATAATAATCTTGAACCTCATACACAAGGTTGCCAAAGTATTTCAATTGCAACTAGCAACTTCCTTTTTCATCTCGGTCTTCTTAAGAACCCAATGCTATTATTTCCACAAAAACATTTTACTCTGCTTACCTTTCCCACCTTTATTCATTTCTTGAAGCAGCTTTATGCCAACTTTTTTCATATCTACAGAAAACAGATGGAGTATGGCAAGACCAAAAGATAAAGATGGTGGTTTCCCATTCCATTCTTTAGTGAGACATTGAATTAGTTCAGTTTGGGGACATAACATTATTAGTTGCAACAGGTCATCTGAAAGCGAAAACGAAAAACTATGTCTCAACCTCCTAATATGATAAATTAGCTAGAAACTGGGACTTTGCTAATGCCTATACCTTCCAATCAACACTTCTTTACCCAATATCCTTCCTAACCCCTCTGTACCCCACCCCAACCCAAACTCCAACCCAACCAAAAAAATCATGCACAGCATAGCAAAAATCAAATGAAGGAAAACGTCTATAACAAATGAGTATGAGAGAAAAATAAAGTTTATCCACGGACAGTGTAGTAGACTGAATTATGTACTGTAGTTTAGACATGTTCTTAATCTTAATCCACATTCCTGTGGGTATGAACCCATTGTAAATAGGATCTCTTGAAGATATTTTTAGTGGTCCAACTGAATGAGGTTGGGTCTTAGTCTGGACTATTGAGGCTTTATAGAGAGAAAGGAACTGGAAGCCAGAATCAGAGAAAGCCACAGAGAGAAGCAGAAAATCAGCAGGAACCCAGAAGAGAGGATATTGACATGTGACATGAGGCAGGGATTCAAGCCAAGGAATCCCAAGGCTTGTGGCAAGCCAGCAATGGAACACTCCCTACTCTGGAAGAAAGCAAGCCTTCTAGTCTTTAAAAGTATGAGACAATAAATTCCAGTTGTTAAGCCAAACCCATTGCGTGATATTTGTCACAGCAGCCTGGCAAACTAATACAGACTGTATTGAAAAGAATTGTGGTAAAATAAAAAAAAGAACTACATTGGCAATCAAGACACCTGAATTCTAATCATAGTTTCATCTAGTTACTCTGGATCTTAGTTTTTGCATTTGAAAAGTGGTGGTGGTAATTTCTAAAGTCCCATCTAATACTATTTTATGCTTGTATGTATCTTGTTGCCCATATCTGGTCAAATTCTAGTGAGTGTAATATCTTTCTTTCCATATCTTGCAAACAAAAATGGGCTTCTTATTTTTTCCTAAAGATATAAAGTATTTAGAAATTCTAAAATGATTTTAAGAAGACATTGGCTAGTTCAACGAGCTATAAGATGAGCCATATGAAGTTGCCGACATTTGACAATTTCATATGGTTCAGTCTACTAATTAATCATTGAGGTAAGCAAAAATTATGATTTGTATTTTTAAATTTCTAAACTTTGTGTTAAATTGCTAAATTTTTGTTTGGTTGTTTGTTTGTTTAGGTAATGGAGGCTGGGTATTGAACATGGGACCTTGTATGTGGGAAGCTGGTGCTGAATCACTGAGCCACACTGGCTTCCCTGAGTTGTTTTTTCTGACAGCTGACACAGCAAGATCACGCAACAAAAAGATACACAGACTCCTGGTTCTGCGGACAAGAATGCAAGCGGACACAGAAGAACACACAGCGAATGGACACAGAAAGCAGACAACTGGAGGGAGGGGGGGAAGGGGAGAGAAATTAAAAAAATAAATCTTTAAAAAATGATAATAATAATATAACTGAATATCTAGCATGAAAGTCAATCAGCTCCAGTTTAGAACTATTTTCATTAAAAACCTCAAAAGAAATCTCCTACTTATCAGTATATGTAAAATGTATTTTATAAATCACGTTCAAAATATTACCTGCAATAATAAGTCATTTTAAAATTAATTTGAATGTATAGGAATAAGCAGCCTTTTTCATCATACCGGAAGTGAAGTCCTTGAATTGTTGTATGTATTCCATGGCCCCATAAATTTGACCCTGTTTACACAGGCAAAGAAGAACTTTCTTGTGCAGGCCACATTCACTGTAGATAATTTGAGCTAAAGCCAGGCACTTGGATTTGTTATAAGTATCCTGCTCCCCATAATCACAAATCACATCCCCAACTTCTTCAGAAAACGTCAGCCTAGAAAGAGCCAATCAATAAAGCACATGTTATAAAGTTCTTCATGAGTGGGTAAATTCTGAAATATCTGAAAATTCAGCAAGGTAGAACTGATCTTTCTATGATCAGTAAGAATGCCAAGCTAATAAGCAATTGGTGATATAAGAGTAATTAAGCATATCCAAGAGTTAACAAGAAAAACAAAACCAATCAGAGCATGCATGCTTTTGGGGGAAGACATTTTGGCAAAGCAGAGCTCAAGATTTAAAAAAATCCACAAACAAGGTTAAAACTTTTCAGAAAAGATTGATGGGATTTAAAATTACAAGATAAACAAAAATTCTCTTATAATTGAGGGTCTCAATGTTCTCTTCACTTATCTAGATTCTTAACCCTGTACTTATTAAAATGTTAGCTTGAATGTTATTTAAAGGTAATGACAACAAAATTCAGCTCACAATTTCTGATGAATCTTGGAAAGATTTGTACTAAAAGGTAAAAAGAAAGTGTGACACCCATTGCTTTTTTAAAATTTTGCTAGAGATTTACAAGAAGCAACAGGAAAAAAGCACATAATTGTGCCTATTAGGAAGTGGTTCTTTTAAGATGGTTCAATTGAATAGAATTCATGTGGTATACTTTAGTGTGCAATCTTCATACACAATTGATGTGGACCACCTGAAATTTAGTAACTTCACCTAGAAACTATCAGCATAAGCAAAGACCATTTGAGTGTGATTAAAGATACAACTTTTAATTACTAATTATACGGAAAATGTGCTTTAGTTATATTTTTAATTAATAGCTACAGAATAACAGCAATCACATAATATTGGTGTCTGTATACATGTAACAAAATGCCAGTAACATTAAAATGAAATCCTAAAACCCCTACAAAAAATATCTCTTGGGAAACGGACTTTGGCCCAGTGGTTAGGGCGTCCGTCTACCATATGGGAGGTCCGCGGTTCAAATCCCGGGCCTCCTTGACCCGTGTGGAGCTGGCCATGCGCAGCGCTGATGCGCGCAAGGAGTGCCGTGCCACGCAAGGGTGTCCCCCGCGTGGGGGAGCCCCACGCGCAAGGAGCGCGCCCGTGAGGAAAGCCGCCCAGCGTGAAAAGAAAGAGCAGCCTGCCCAGGAATGGCGCCGCCCACACTTCCCGTGCCGCTGACGACAACAGAAGCGGACAAAGAAACAAACGCAGCAAATAGACACCAAGAAAAGACAACCAGGGGAGGGGGGGAAATTAAATAAATAAATAAATCTTAAAAAAAAAAATCTCTTCACTGAAAACTCTTATAAAAGAAAATAAAGTTCTTGGTGTTTGTTGGGGTAGACAGCAAAGAGGAGGTCCTAAAATCAAAAAGCAGCTTCTGGGTACAAATTGTTTAGTAAACAATTCTCGGCAAAATATTGTCGCAAGTTTTCCTGAGGCTAAACAGGTAACTATTTTAGTCTATGTAGTGTCTGCAATACCAGAGCAAAATGAGAATACCAGTATTTTAGTATTTATTTCTCTTATTGGCACCATTAATTTTAAGCCATCATCATCAGCTTTAATTTGTCCAAAGATGCTGTTCCACCCGAGAGAAGGGTCCAGGTCCAGGACTGAGATTGCGCGGTCCTTATCATTTTCCAAAAGGATGGTAGGAAAGAAGATTCTGATTTAATAGAAAAAATATCCTGAGGGAGAAAGAGGGTCAAGCCTCCCCAAAATGGAACTGGCCCTGGAGTTAAGAAGGGAAAAGAAAAGCAGAGGGATTCCAGGGATTTCCTGGGGGAAAGGGAGGTAATCAAACACCCTGGAGAATGCAGGAAATGAGCGTGGGAACCTTCCTCCCTGCTTTTTCACCCAATCACCGCATAATCCACTTTTTGTTTTCCTAAAGTCTCTTTCTGACATTTTTATAATTGTTTTGTTAATATTAACAAAATCCCATCATTTATAATAGGGTTCACTGTGTTGTACAGTCCTATGTGTTATCTTTTAATTTTTATTCTAATAACAAATATACCACCTAAATTTTCCCTTTTAACCACATTCGCATATATAATTCAGTGCTGTTAATTACAGTCACAATATTGTGCTGCCATCACCACCATCCATTTCCAAAACTTTATAATCAACCTAAATAAAAATTCTGTAAAAATCATTAACTCCCCAATCCCTACTTCCAAACCAGCCCCTGGAATTCTAGATTCTAACGCTATAACTTTGCTTATTCTAATTATTTCATATCAGTGATATCATACAATATTTATCCTCCCCCCCCTTTTTTTTTTTTGAGGTACTGGGGCTGGAGATTGAAACCAGTACCTCATATATAGAAAGCAGATGTTCAACTACTGAGGCACACCAGCTCCCCTGAGTTGGTTGTTTCATTTGTTTGCTTGTTGTTTTGCTTTTGTTTTAGGAGGCACCAGGGATCAAACCTGAGACCTCCCATGTGGGAAGCAGGCACTCAATTACTTGAGCCACATCTGCTCCCTGAATTTGTCCTTTTGTGTCTGGCTTGTTTCACTCAACAGGTCTTCAAGGTTCATCCATGCTGTTGCATGAATCAGGACTTCATTCCTTTTTACAGCTGAATAATATTCCGTTGTATGTATATACCACTTTTATTTATCCATTCATTGCTTGATGGACATTTGTGGTGCTTCCATCTTTCAGCAATTGTGAATAATGTCAAAGCTGCTATAAACATCAGTATTCAAATATCTGTATCAATCCCTGATTTCAATTCTTTTGGATATATACCTAGTAGAGGGATTGCCAGGTCATATGATAATTCTATACTTAGCTCCCTGAGGTACTCTCAAACTGTCTTCCACAGTGGCTATACCATTTCCCACCAACAACAAATAAGTGCTCCTATTTCTCCATATCCTCTCCAACACATGTAATTTTCTGTTTTTGTTTTTTTTTTTTTAATAGTAGCCATTCTAGTGGGTCTGAAATGGTATCTCACTGTGGTTTTGATTTGCATTTCCCTAATGGCTAATGAGGTTGAGCATCTTTCAGGTGTTTTCTAGCTAACTCTATATCCTTTTTAGAGAAATGTCTATTAAAGTCCTTCGCCCATTTGTTAATTGGGTTGTCTTTTTTTGTTGAGTTGTAGGATTTCTTTATATATTCTGGATATTAAACACTTATCAGATATTTGGTTTCCAAATACTTTTTCCCATTGAGTAAGTTGCCTTTTCATTTTCATGATAAATTCCTTTGATGTGCAAAAGCTTATAATTTTGATGAGGTCCCATTTATCTATCTTTGGTGCTTGGGCTTTGGGAGTAAAGTCTAATAAACCGCTGGCTAACAAAACATCCCAAAGATGCTTCCCTACATTTTCTTCTAGGAGTTGATAGTCCTGGAAGAACTCTATTTAGATCTTTGATTCATTTTGAGTTAATTTTTTCAATATGGTGTGATATAGGGGTTAAGTTTATTCCTAAATATTTTATTCTTTTAGTTGCTATTATAAATGTAACTTTTTCTTGATTTCCTCCTAAGACTGCTCATTACTAGTGTAAAGAAGCACTACTAATTTTGCATGTTGATTTTGTATCCTGCCAACTTGCTGAATTCAGTTATTAGCTCTAGGAGCTTTGTTGTAGATTTTTTGGGACTTTCTACATATAGGACCTTGTCATCAGCAAATAGTGAAAGTTTTACTTCTTCCTTTCCAATCTGGATGTTTTCTTTTTTTTCCATTACCTAGTGTTCTGACTAGAACTTCCAGCACAATGTTGAATAACAGTGGGACCAGTAGGCATCCTTCTCTTGCTCTAAATCTTAAATGGAAAGCTTTCAGTCTTTCACCACTGAGTAAGATGTTTGATATAAGTTTTTCATATATACCCTTTATCATGTTAAGGAAGTTTCCTTCTATTCCTGTTTTCTAAGTATTTTTATCAAGAGAGGATGCTGGATTTTGTCAAATGCAATTGAGATTATCATGTGGTTTTGTTTCCCCTTTGATTTGTTCATTGACTTTCTTATGCTGAAGCACTCTTGCATACCTGGGATAAAGCCTACTTGATCATGGTGCATAATTCTTTTAAAGTGCCACTGGATTCAATTTGCAAGCATTTTTGATGAGGATTTCTGTATCTCTATTCAAAAGAGAAACTGGTCTGTAATTTTCTTTTCTTGTAGTATCTTTATGTGGCTTTGGTATGAGGGTGATGCTGGTTTCATAGAATGAGTTAGGGTTCCCTCCTGCTCAGTTTTTAAGAAGAGTTTAATGAGCAGAATTGGTATTAAATATTAATTATTCTTGGAATGCTTGGTGGAATTTACCTGTGAAGCCATCTGGTCTTGGGCTTTTCTTTTTGGGGGAGGTTTTTGATGCCTGTTTTAATCTCTTTTTTGTAATTTGTCTGTTGAGATTTTCTGGTTCTTCTAGAATCAGTGTAGGTTGTTCCTGTGTTTCTAGGAATTTGTCCATTTCCTCTAGTAGGTCTAATCTTTGGAGTACAGCTGTTCATAATATCCTCTTATTATCCTTTTTATTTCCTCAGGGTCAATGGTAATGTCCCCCTCTTATTTCTGATTTTATTTGCTGCTTCTCTCTTCTTTTCTTTGTTAGCCTAGCTAAGGACTTGTCAATTTTATTGTTCTTTTCAAAGAACCAACTTTTGGCTTTGTTAATGCTATCTATTGTTTCTTCATCCTCAATTTCATTTATTTCTGCTCTAATCTTCATTATTTTTTCCCTTCCGCTTGCTTTGGGTTTAATTTGCGGTTCTCTCTCTAGTTTCTCCAGGTTTCAGTTAGGGGTTTGCTTTTAGCTCTTCTTTTTAATTTAAGTGGTTAGGGCTATACATTTACTTCTAAGCACTGCCTTCATGAAAACTCTTAAGTTTTTTTATGTTGTACTTTCATTTTCATTCACCTCAAGATATTTACTGATTTTCCTTGTAATTTCTTCTTTCACCCATTAATGACATAAGAGTGTGTTATTTGGAAAGCAGATGTGGCTCAAGTGATTGAGCTCCCACCTACCACATGGGAGGTCCCAGATTCAGTTCCCAGTGCCTCCTGGAGAAGACAAGCAAGACAGAGAGCTGGTGCAACATGATGACACAACAAGGAGACACAAAGAGGAAAGACAATGAGAGACACAACAAAGGAGGGAGCTGAGCTGGTTCAAGCAATTGAACACCTCTCTCCCACATGGGAGATGGTCCAGGTTCGGTTCCCACTGCCTACTAAAGAGAAGATGAGCAGACACAGAGAGCACACAGCAAATGGACATAGAGAGCAGACAGCGAGTGCAAACAACGAGGTGGGGGATGGAATAAATAAATCTTTTTTTTTTTGAAGTGTGTTATTTAACTTCCATACATTTATGGATTTTCCAGTTCTTTGCCTGATATAGATTTCCAGTTCATTTCATAAGGTCAGAGAAAGTGCTTTGTATAATTTTAATCTTTTAAAAATTTGAGACATGTTTTGTAACCCAACATGTGCTGGAGAATGGTCCATGCACACTTGAGAAGAATGTACACCCTGCTGTTGTGTGGTACAATGTTCTATATATGCCTGTTAGGTCTAGTTCATTTATCATATTTATTCAAGTTTCCTGTTTCTTTATTGCCCTTCTTTCTAGATGTTCTATTTTTTTTAATTCTTTTTTATTTTTCAAAAAAATTTCTCCCCCGCCCCCAGCCAGTTGTGTTCTCTGTGTCCATTTGCTATGCGTTCTTCTTTGTCCGCTTCTGTTGTTGTCAGCGGCACAGGAATCTGTGTTTCTTTTTGTTGTGTCAGCTCTCCATGTTCGGGCACCATTCCTGGGCAGGCTGCACTTTCTTTCGCACTGGGCAGCTCTCCTTACAGGGCGCGCTCCTTGCACGTGGGGCTCCCCTATACGGGGACACCCCTGCATGGCACGGCACTCCTTGCGCACATCAGCACTGCGCATGGGCTAGCTGCACACAGGTCAAGGAGGCCGGAGTTTCAACCGCAGACCTCCCATGTGGTAGATGGACGCCCTAACCACTAGGCCAAGTCTGCTTCTCTCTAGATGTTCTATTGATGAGAACGGTTTATTGAAGTCTCTAACTATTATCTGTAGAGGTGTCTATTTCTCTTTTCAGTTTTACAGTGTTTGCCTTGTGTGTTTTGATGCATCATAGTTAGGTGCATAAATATTTATGATTGTTTTTTATTCTTGGTGGATTGCCTGTTTTATTAATACATAGTGTCCTTCTTTGTCTCTTATAGCAGCTTTTGACTTAAAGTCTATTTTGTTCAATATCAGTATAGTTACCCCAACTCTTTCTTTGATTACTATTTGCATGGAATGTATCTTCCATCCTTTCACAGTCAACCTATTTTGAAACTCTGGTAAACAACATATAGTTGAATCATGCATTTTTATCCATTTTGTCAATCTGTGCCTTTTGACTGGGGAGTTAATCCATTAACACTCACTATTATTACTGTAAAGACAACACTTCGGTTATTCTGTCCTTTGATTTTTACATGTCATATCCTTTTTCTTGCCTCACTTTTTCTTTATTCCATCCTCCTTTTCTGTAGTGCTGATCCTTTCCTGCATATTTTTAAAATGCTTTCTTTAAGGTTACCCTGAGGTTTATATTAGCCAACCTAACTTTCTAACCTATTAATTTGAAAAGACACCAACCTTGCTTTAATAGCATACAATCTCTACTTCCATATCCCTGTTTCTCCTCTTTATGTTTTTTCTGTCCCACATTACCTCTATATATTTTGCATGTTCATTATCAGGAAATATGTCCTTTTCTTGTTCAATTGTATTCTTTTTTTTATTCCCTCCTGTATTAGTCAGCCAAGGAGGTGCTGATGCAAAATACCAGAAATCTGCTGGGCATTATAAAGGGTATTTATTTGGAGTAGGAGCTTACAGTTACCAGGTCGTAAAGCATAAGTTACTTCCTCACCAAGGTCTATTTCCACGTGTTGGTGCGAGATGGCTGCTGACGTCTGTGAGGGCTCAGGCTTTCTGGGTTCCTCTGGGCTCAGCTCCTCTGGTTCCTCCACAAGGTCAGCTGTAGACTATGAGGTTCTCTAGGCTTTGCCTCTCTCTACAAGGTCAGCTGTATACTATCAGGCAAATGGCTCAGTCTCTTTCCCACGGGCTCCAGCTTAAGACTTCAGCATCAAACTCCAACATCAAAACTCCAACATAGAAACCCTCAACTCTGTCCTTTGCCATGCCTTTTATTTGTGAATCCCCACCCACCAAGGGGTGGGGACTCAATGCCCTAAAACGTGGCCCAATCATAACTCAATCAGGCCCAGGTGCAGATCAGATTACAAACATAATCCAATATCTATTTCTGGAATTTATAACCATATCAAACTGCTACACCTCCCCTCCCCTCCCCACCCTGTGATGTCTCCCTCATTTGTCTGCTTATTGTCTGCTCATCTTCTTTAGGAGTCAATGGGAACCAAACCCAGGAGTTCCCATGTGGGAGGCAAGTGCCCAACCACTTGAGCCACTTGTGCTCCCTGCTGGTTATGGTGTCTGCTGGTTGCAGCATCTGTGGCGTCTGCTGGTTGTAGCAACTAGTCATTGTGGTGTCTTCCTAGTTGTGGCATCTGCTCCTTAAGGTATCTGCTCTTCTTCTTTAGGAAGCACTAGGAACTGAAAACAGGACCTCCCATGTGGGAGGCAAGTGCCCAATTGCTTGAGTCATATCCACCCCCTCAATTGTAATCTGAGTCTTACAGGAATTAAAGGGTAGAGTTGTATACTGAGGATACAGTACTATTGGGTTTTGCATTTACCCTTTCAGTTACCCTTACTGAAGATCTTCATTTCTTCCCACTTCCCCGTCCACTCTCTTCTGTCTTTTCCCTTCAACCTGCAGAATTCCCTTTAGTAATTCTTGATGAACTCTCTTAGTTTCTGTGAGTTCTGTGAATATTCTGTGAATATTTTAAACCCTCCCCCATTTTTGAAGGACAGTTTTGCTGGATAAAGAATTTGGGGCTGGCAGTTTTTCTCTTTCAGTACCTTAAATATATCATACCACTGCCTTCCCATCTCCATTTTTCTGATGAAAAATTGGCACAGTCTTATGACAGAGCCCTTGTATGTCACAAATCATTTTTCTCTTGTTGCTTTCAGAATTTTCTCTTTATCTTTGGCATCTGACATTCTGATAGGCATGCACCTCTGAGAAGGTCTATTAGGGTTCATTTGGAGTACATTCTGCTTCTGGACAAGTATATTTATGTCTTTCATAAGAGTTGGAAAAATTTTGGCCATTATTTCCTCAAATATTCTTTCTGCCCTTTTCCTTCTCTTCTCCTTCTGTAACTCCCATGGTGCCTATGTTTGTGTACTTCATGCTCTCACTTAAATCCCTGAGAGACTGCTCAATTCTTGCTATTCTTTTCTCTACCTGTTCTTCTGACTGTATGATTTTGATTGTCCTGTCTTCTAGATTGCTGGTGGTTTTTGATTCCTGTTCCTATCTGCTGTTGTATTCCTCAAATGTATTTTTTCATCTCCATTATTGTGCCTTTTATCCCCATAATTTGTTATGTTTCTTTTTAAACTTTCGAATTCTTCTTTATGCCCCCACATTGTCTTCTTAATATTCTTTAGATCTATATCCATATTTTCCTTCATCTCGTTGAATTGATTTAGGAGACATGTTTTAATTGCTTTGGTTAGTTCTTCCAAATTCTGTGTCTCCTCTGATGTTTACTTTTTTAAAAAAATATATTTATTATTTATTTCTCTCCCCTTCCCCCACCCCACCCCACCCCAGTTGTCTGTTCTCTATGTCTATTCACTGCATGTTCTTCTTTATCTGCTTCTGTTATTGTCAGCAGTATGGGAATCTGTGTCTCTTTTTGTTGTGTCATCTTGTTGTATCAGTTCTCCGTGTGTGCGGCACCATTCTTGGGCAGGCTGAACTTTCTTCCGCACTGGGTGGCTCTCCTTACGGGGCACACTCCTTGCGCGTGGGGCTCCCCTACGCGGGGACACCCCTGCATGGCACGGCACTCCTTGCGCGCATCAGCACTGCGGTTGGGCCAGCTGCACACGGGTCAAGGAGGCCCGGGGTTTGAACCACGGACCTCCCATGTGGTAGATGGATGCCCTAACCACTGGGCCAAGTCTGCTTCCCTGATTTTTAAATTTCTTCCCTTGACTGACCCATATTTTCTCATTTCTTAGTATGGTTTATAATTTTTTGCTGATGTCTAGACATCTTATTATCTTGAGGTAACTCTGAAGGTCTATCTCTCCCTCTTGTCTAGGGTTTTACTGTTGATTGGCTTTGTGCAAAGGCTCTTCTTTAACATTTGGTCCAACTTATTCTGGACCTTTAGAGGAGCCTTTGTTTGTTCCAATTTTCTCATTTCTTGACATTCTGATTAGAATTCTTTTCCCGGATATGCGGTACTATTTTTAGTGTACCACAGTCATTTTTATCTCCAGGAGAAAGATTCCTTTCTTCTGTTCTTTCTCTGGGAATCTTGATCTGTTCTGTTTGCTTTTGTGCATAATTTTCTCCCCAGCTCCTATAACTTATTTATTTATTTATTTATTTATAAAGATTTATTTTATTTCTTTCTCTCCCCTTCCCCTCCTCCCCCATTCCGGTTGTCTGCTCTGTGTCTCTTTGCTGCGTCTTCTTTGTCCGCTTCTGCTATAAATTATTTAAATTTTCTCCCTCACTCAGTGCCCCTTTTCCTTATACTTTTCAGTTATGGTACCCACCATGTCTTCAGCAGTTCACCCCACCCCCAGTTTTTTTTTCCTGTGAGGCTCTTCTGCCACCAGTTTCTTCCCTGTTAAGAAATCCTGTCTTTATACCCAGATGGGGCCAATCCGGTAAAGTCATTTTGCATTTAGGTGGCCCAGCCACAGAAACTGGACTGAGTATGTGCACCTCTTGCCAAAAATTCTGCCAGTCTCTCCCTCCCCCTGGAGGCTCTTTTATATATGACACTCCTCATTGGCTTGTTCTGCCTTGTGTTTCTAAGGACTCAAGTCCCTTTGCCTGAATATGCATGGGGTTCTAACTTGCTGCTGTGAGTAGCTCTACGTCTACATCCACGGCAAGGACTGGGTTTGTGCTGTCTCTGTGCAACTCCCAAGCTGCTCAGGACCGAGTGAGGCAGAAGGCAGTTCTGGGAAGATTATCTCCTACATGGTCTTGGAGATTACTTTTCTTTTTCTTCAATTCAGTGTTTGTAGAGTTTTTCTCCAGTCTTTATTCCCCTTCAGAGTTCCAAGCAAGTAGAAATGATCCTTTCATTAGTTCATTCTGAAGGGAGACTTTTCTAGGGGATGCTGACATCACTATGTTGATCAAAGTATCATTTTTTAAATGTAAGCTTTGTAAGCCAAGTGATTAGACTTTTCCCAGGTAAGGAAAACTAAGAGAGCTGAGATTAGTTTATATCTCAGGGTGCTTAAGGTTGGTGAAGAACTGGAGAATTTTTAAGTGTAACCATGTAGCACAGACCAGGTCATTAGAGTAAGAAAAAGAATACAGAGCCTAAGAAGAAAGAATGTGAATTGCCTTGACTATTCCCTGTTATATCATCTCAAGATCCTTGAGAGTGGTGGTACTTTCCAAATATATGCAGAGTAAATTAACTGGACAGGAATTTAAATTTTTACAACTGCGGTAGTTTTGAGCTAGGTACCCCAGAAAAGCATGTTCTTAAACTTAATTCATTCCTGTGGGTGTAAACTCTTTGTAAGCATCTCCTTTTAATGAGGTTATTTCAGTTAAGATGTGGCCCAACTCAATCAGGATGGGTTTTAAATCTATTATGGGAGTTCTTTATAAACAGAATGAAATTCAGACAGAAAGAAAACCATATGAAGCAAGAAGCTGAAAGTAAACAGAACCTGGAAGAGAAGGGAGAGGCCAGGAGAGTCTGCCATGTGCATTGCTTTGTGACAGAGGAGCCAAGGACCAACCATCACCAGCAGCCAGCCTCAGAATGCCAGTCTCCTGGAAGAAAGCATCACCTTGATGATGCCTTGATTTGGACTTTGTCTAGCCTCAAAACTGTGAGGCGATAAATTTCCATTGTTTATGGCAATCCATTGTATGGTATTTGTTTGTTTTAAAAATGAGGAAACAAACATAACAGCAAATGTAGAATGGATCAAGAACCATGATTAATCTTGTCTAAAGTGTTTTGGCACTAAATAACAGGTGTTATTAATGAATATATACCTTCTGAAAATGACCTCAAGTCAGAACCATTTCCAGAGCTCCCTGACAAGTACCTTTGGTGGTATTAGAAGTGGGACTAGGGGGTATAAAAGTATGACCAGGCAAAGGGAAAGAAAGAAGGAGACAGAGATAAAACAAGGGAATACATATACGAAAGATAGTCTCTAAAATAGAATTAACTAGTGTGTGAACTGTAAGCGAAGATCAAAGTAAGAGAAGGTAGGAGAAAGATATTTTGTTCTGAGAAAGGGATAGTGCCATCAATCCAGGAGGGCTTTATGACTATCCTGAGTGGCGCAATAGAAATGGTGGATCTGGAATGGAAGTCAGTAGGCAGTAATTAACAAACCTGCCATTTTTATGTTTGGGACATTTTACATCACAGATCTGTTCTTTAGGGGAGCTTATATTAGTCTACACAGCTCCCTTATAAGATGATACGCCTCTGAAAGATGAGGAGTGTAACTATTCTATCATATAAATGTCCTATTCCCTATGCATTCAGAGCCTAATAAGCATAGCCCTTAAATTGTAATCATCAGGCCATGACTATAAAGAAGGCAGGGAAGCCTTCTGCCCCTTTGTCTTCCAATACTCACAGCTTAACCCATGTCCACATAGACCCAGCAAAGGCAGCTAGAATCTATCCTCATACCCTTCATAAGATACTAAGGAAGACACTGCTTTGGTGCCTCACCCAGATCCACTTTACTAGAAAAGTTCCCCTCTCCCACTGGAGACAGCTCACAGATTATATTATATTAACAGCTCACAGATACCCCCGTCTCTAGAGAATTGTACTCAGCTGACTGTAGGCACTTTACCTGGAAAATTATGCCTATCCCACAATCCCACAACCCCACTCCTCACCTCCTATAGTCCAGAGCCAATGATTTACTGATAAGGGGGTACAAAACACTAGCTTTATTTCCCCTAATCAAGGGGAAATAACTCTGTGGTATGGCTATGTTCAAGAGTCTTCCCCACTGTAACAACAGCTAATGTTAGACTTTACCTGATGTTTTAGTTTCCTTGATATATACCATGAAATGGGTTAGGTTAAACAATGGGAATGTTTTAGCTCACAGTTTTGAGGCTAAAAGAAAGTCCAAATCAAGGCATCATCAAGGTGATGCTTTCTCCCCAAAGATTGTGGCCTTCTGGGACTGGCTGCTGGTGACCCTTGGTCCTTGGCTTGTCACATGGAAAAGTACATGGCAGCATCTCCTGGTCTCTCCCTTCTTTTCTGGGTTCTGTTGATATTCTGCATCTGGCTTTCTCTCTGTCTGAATATCATTCTGCCTATATAAGACTCCAGTAATAGGATTAAGACCCATCCTGAATGAGGTTAGGCTACACCTTAACTGAAGTAACCTCTCCAAAAGGTCCTACTTATGCTGGGTTCACACCCAGAGAAATGGATTAAATATTAGGATATGTTTTTCCAGGATACATATAGCTCAAACCACCACACCTGAGTTCACATCCTTGTTTGTTTGATTCTTTCCCCTTTCCTATCCTATTCCACTCCTTCCCTTACAAACTTTCCTGAGAAATACTCTACCAATAACAAATGCACATATCCAGCTCTCTTTAAGGGAATATATATTTCAAATGTATTCCTCACTGACATGTTATGTGGCAAAAGTCCTACTTTCTCATAATAATAAAGATCAATTGGAACCTCTAGACCCACAGAGCCTAAAGACACAGGCACAGGAAGCAAAAATTCCCCAAGAGGCTACTGGAACAGGCCCAATTGTCTACCTGTTGGAGATACAGCACCATACGATTGCCATTGGTTTAAAGAGTACTCTTCATCCTGAAAGATGTTACTCCATCTTCAAAGCATGTGTTATTTCCAGGTAGCATCACCTGGATAATACCTGATCCACCCATGAACCAAGCTTGGGTATATAGTTCCTCTGTTAACTGGCCCTAAGTGAGCCTTCCCCTGCATTAGGCCAAATTGTAAGCTGAGGAAGCAGTATAAGCCAATCCCCACCAGTAGACAGGGGTTTTGGCCACCTCTTCATGTGTGGATGGATTCCTGGTGAGCCTACATAACCTTATCACTTGGTGGGCCTATTAGATCGAGTTTATAATCGGAAATCCTGGTTACACAGTTATTGATTTATCCCATGAATAAATGCTCAATTCTAGCAGGGCCCAGAAACATACAAGAAGCTGTTTTTTAAATGGTGAGTTCTTATTTCCTGTGAAAAATGATCTACTGGCATGTCTCTTGGTACTCCCTTGCCAATTAAAAACTGTAAATGGGTAAGTCAATAGTCATGGTTTGATAAAGGTATGGTAACCAGGGTCATCCTACCAGGAAAGCCATCAAGACTAACAGAAATGCAAGAGTAAAAAGAATGTAAAATAGGTGCCAAAAGGGACAATGAGCACCAATTAATATAGATGAATCTCAAAATAATTATGAGTGAAAGAAGCCAGACCAAAAAGTCAGGCTGTATTGATTCCCTTCACATGAAACTGTAGAAAATGTAACCTCATCTGTGGTAACAGAAAGCATATCAGGAAAGCAGATGTAGCTTAGTGACTGAGCACCTGCTTTCATATATAAGGTCTTATGTTCAATCCCTGGTATCTCCTTAAAAAAAAAAAAGCATATCAGTGGTTACTGGAAGAGACGGGGAGTGAAGTGAGGTGGTAGATGTAAGGATGAGGCATTAAAAGGAGGCAAAGAAATCTGTGGGAGGTGATAGATTTGTTCATTCTCTTGATTGTGGTGATGATTTCATGGGTGTATATAAAAGTCATGTACCCACAGCCTGTCTGGAACCAGGTTACTGCCTCTTCCCTCCCAGTGGCATGATACTGATCAATCCCTCTCTACCCTTATTTCTCAAATTTCATCCATCATCAAATGGTAATGAATCATCTTGTGAACTTCCATGAATCCACATTTGGGCTCATTACTCCATGAATGCTTAGTAAATACTTTCTGAGATATTATTTATGAGTTGCAGAAAGAGATATTGATTGTGTTTTTAAACTGGTCTGTTTCTCTGGCTGTGATACCCTTTGACTATTAAATTTAAAGGATTTATGTTCACTTGATTAAACATAAAACAAGTCAAGATTAGGGCTTTGATTTGACCAGGTCCTTAGTACATGCAGGGTTGAGTTCCCATACCCTTGGTGGGCTATATAAATGGACACTCAATCAAGAACACAGAAGTAGATACACAGAGCAGATATGTGAGAAAAGAAAGACAGCTCCACAGACATGGCAGAGGCCCTGGGAAGAGAAATGAGCCATTCACCTGATAGTTTACAGCTGACCTTGTAAAGAGCTCAGAGCAACTGAGCCCAGAAAGAAACAAGCCCTGGGAAGAGAGATGAGCCCTATGCCAACCTACAGCTGAGATCAGAAGAAGCTGGACCCAGAGCCTTAAGAGGGGAGAGGAAGGCTGAATCCTAACAGACGTTGCCTGCCATCTTGCTTCAACACGTGGCAAAAGACTTTGGGTGAGGGAGTACTTCTTATGGTACCTTGAGTTAGACTTTTTAGGGCCTCATAATTATAAGCTTTTACTCCAAAAAAATACCCTTTATAGAAACCAAAGGGGAAGCAGCTGTGGCTCAATCAGTTGGGCTCCTGTCTACCACACGGGAGGCCCTAGGTTCGTGTCCCAGGGCCTCCTTGTGAAGGCAAGCTGGCCCGTGCACCACAAAGAGCTGACTGCCCATACACCACAGAGAGCTGACGGCCTGTGCGCCACGGAGAGCTGGCACAGCAAGATGACACAACAAAGGGAGACAAGCAGATACAGAAAAAACATGCAGTGAATGGACACAGAGAAGAGACAGCAAAGAAAGGAACAAGCTGCAAGGAGAGGAACATTTAAATTAAAAACAACAACAACAACAACAACAACAGGGAAGCAGATATGGCTCAACAGAGAGAGCTTCTGCCTACCATATAGGAAGTTCAGGGTTCGATACCCAGGGCCTCCTGTCCCGTGTGGCGAGCTCGCCTATGTGGAGTACTGCCATGCACAAGGAGTGTTGCCAAACACAGGGGTGCCCTGTGCACAAGGAGTGGCCGCCACACAAGGAGTGCAGCCCTACACAAGAGAGCAGACCACCCAGGAGTTGCACCATCCACACGGAGAACTGATGCAGCAAGATGATGCAACAATACGAGACACAGCAACTAGGGAGCTGAGGTGGAGAAAGAAATGATCACCTCTCTCCCACCAGAAAGTCCCAGGATGGGTTCCCAGAGCTGCCTAATGAAAATACAACAGACACAGAAGAACACACAGCGAATGGACACAGAGCAGACAGCGGGGGGTGGGGGGGTGGGGGTGGGTAATAAAGATACATCCATTTAAAAAAAAGAGAGAGAGAAAAACCAACAGATTTCTAGCACCCCTTTGGCTGACTAATACAGAGATTAAATTGCAATAGGGACCTGAAGTAATGTTTAAATAACATATTGATAAGAAAACCACTAAAATTTTGAAAACAACTTTTTAAACAAATATCAAAATAAAGTTAAAATTTTGGGGAAGGGAAGCAGATGTGGTTCAGGTGACTGGGCTCCTGCCTACCATACGGGAGGTCACTGGTTTGGATCCCAGTTCAGCAAGCTGGCACAACAGGCAGGTGCAGTAAGCTGACACAAGAGACCAAGAAGAGAAAAACATAATGAGAGACACAACAAAGCAGGGGGCAGAGGTTACTGGTGCTTCCTAAAGAAAGACAGCAAGCTGACACGACAGGCAGGCACAGCAAGTTGATGCAACAAGAGACATGGGAGGAAAAAACATAATGAGAGACATAATAAAGCAAGAAAGTGGAGGTGGCTCAAGTGATTAGGCACCTCCCTCCCACATCAGAGGTCCTGGGTTCGGATCCTGGTGCCTCCTAATGAAATAAGGAAGACAAACAGACACAGCAAGTGAAAAACAATAAGGGGGTAGGAAGAAATAATAAAACAAATCTTAAGGAAAAAAAAGCTTGGGGAAGCAGATGTGGCTCAAGCAGTTGGGCACCCACCTACAACATGGGAGGTCCTGGGTTCGATTCCTGGTGCCTCCTAAAGAAGACATGCAAGACAGCGAGATGAGCGAAATGGGCTGACACAGCAAGGACATGCAACAAAATGATGCAACAAAGAGACATAATGAGAAACACAATGAGAGACACAACAAGTGGCTCAAGTCGCTGGGCACCTCTCTCCCACATGGGAGGTCCCAAGTTTGGTTCCCGGTGCCTCCTAAAAAGACAACAAGCACACAACAAATAGACACAGAGAGCAGACAGCAAGTACAAACGAGGGGGATAGAAATAAATAAATCTAAAAAAAAAGTTAAAAGCTTAACTTCACTTACCGTTCTTGGGTAATCCAATGGATAACTAAATCTAACCGTTTTTCAGATAATCCACATTTGATTCCTTCCAGGGTTAGATCTGCATCAATAGGACGTCTAACAGCATGACTTGTTCTAAAGAGAGCTTCAAAAAATAGCAGTAATGGAAGAGGCTTTCCCTTAATTTTTCCAACAGCTATAGGAAGAAGAAAAAGTTTTACATCAAATACTTTAATACAGTTTGCATTTTAAATTCTATTAATCTCTTTTTTCATTTTCTAAAAACTTTAATAATCTAAAATTAACTACATATTTGTAATTTTCAACTAATACTTGTGGGTTAAACTTCATAGTCTAGATAATAACTGAATAATCAGTGACATGTAAAGACATAGTCAGAGATTGAAAATGAATCTACAATCTGCTATTAATCCCATCTAGTATATTTCATTTCAGATATTATAGTTTTCATCTCTAGAAGTTTGATTTGTGTTTGTTTTATATCTTCCATGTTTCTCCTTAATATATTCAATCTTTCCTCTAGCTTCCTGTGCATATGGAGTAATACATTATAATAAATGTTTTAATATCCTTTTCTACTAATTCTACTTATGTCATTTGTGGATAAAATTTGAGTTATTAAATTATCTTCTCATTTTGGGTCAGAATTTCCTGTTTCTTTGCAAATCTAGTCATTTTTGATTGACTGCCAGAAGATATACAAATGGCCAATAAGCACATGAAAAGATGTTCAATATTGTTGGTCATTAGGGAAATGTAAAATCAAAAGCACAATGAGATATCAATTCACACCACTTAGAAAGGTTATAACAAAAAAGATACACAATAACAAGTCTTGGCAAGGATGTGGAAAAATTGGAACTCTCCTACAATGCTGGTGGGAATGTAAAATAGTTCAGCCAGTTTGGCAGTTCCTCAAAATGTTAAAATAGAGTTACCATATGACCCTGACCCAGCAATTCCACTCTTAATTATCTATCCAAGAGAAATAAAAACACAAGTCTACATGAAAACTTGTAAATGAATGTTCACAGCAGTATTATTCATAACAGCCAAAAAGTAGAAACAATCCATATGACCATCAACTGATGAATGGGTAAACAAAAAATATTATTCGGTGTCAATTCTCCCCAAATTGGTCTATAAAATCAATAAAATTCCTATTTTATATGTATAATATTTTATATGTATAATATTCCATAGAATGGAATAAAGCACTGATATCTGCTACAATGAGGATGAACCTCAAATACATTATGCCAAGTGAAAGAAAGCAGTCACAAAAGAACACATACTGTATGATCCTATTGACATGAAATGTCCAGAATAGACAAATGTTTACCAACAGAAAGGATATGAGTGGTTGCCCAGGGCTTAGAAAGGGGATGGAAGAGTGGGGAATGAGGAGCTGATGGGTACATAATTTCTTTTTGGAATGATGAAAATGTTCTGAAATTAGATTTTGGTGAAGTTTGTACAATTCTGAAATTATAAGAAAATCTTCAAATAGTGTGGGGTAAGGAGTGAAAGATTAGTTGCCATTTAGCATCAATTAATGTAATATATATGAATATATAGTGTACAATTCTGTAATTATAGTAAAATCTTCAAAGAGCGTGGGGTAAGGAGTGCAAGACTAGTTGCCATTTAGCATCAATTAATGTAATATATATGAATATATATATATAGTCCAAAGGACAAAAAATACATGATCATCTCAATAAAGCAGAAAAAATATTTGACAAATCTAACATCCATTCCTGGTTTAAAAAAAAATCTCACTAACCAGGAATAGAAGGGAATTTCTTCAACCTCATAAAAGGCATCTATGAAAAAACTACTGCTACCATCATATTTAATGGTGAAAGACTAAATGCTTTATCCCCAAGATCAGGAACAAGGCAAGGATATCTGCTCTTGCCACTAATATTCAACATTGAAATGGAGGATAAAGGCAATGTAGTAATGCAAGAAAAATAAATAGTGGGCATCTAGATTGCAAAAGAAGAAGCAGAATTGTCCTTACTAGCAGATGACATGATCACCTATGTAGAAAATTCTAAGGATGCTCAGTTAAAATACTAGAAAAAATGAGTTTAGCAGGATTGTAAGATTCAAGACCAATATACAAAAGTAAAGAATCTTTCTATATACTAGCAATGAACAATTGGAAATTGTCATTTACTGTAGCATAAAAATATGAAATAGGGATAAATCTGACAAAATATGTGCAAGACCTGTACACTGAAAACTATAAAACATTGCTGAGATGAATTTTAAGAAGCTAAAATAAAAAAGAGAGATATCTTGAGTTTATCGGTACACTGGGTCAGAAGACCCAATATATTCAGTGTCAATTCTCCCCAAATTGATTATAGAATCAATAAAATTCCAATCAAAATCCCAGTAGGCTTTTTTTTTTTTTTGGTAAAAATTGACAAGCTGATTCTAAAATTTTTACAGAAATACAAAAGACCTAGAATATACAAACCAAATATGATAAAGAGCAAAGTTCAAATATGAACATTTCTGATTTCAACAATTATTATAAAGTTGCAGTAATCAAGGTAGTGTAGCATTGGCATCAAGAGAAACAACTAGATCAATGGAACAGAATAGACCCACACATATAACTGGACAACTGATTTTCAACAAAGGTACAAAGGTAATTCAGTGGAGAAAGTTTTTTAACAAATTATCTTGAAACAAGTGAAGAACCATATGCATAAAAAAGAAAAACTTCTACCTAAACCATGCACCATTTACAAAAATTAACTCAAAATGGATCATAGACCTAAACATAAACCTAAAACTATAAAGCTCTGAGAAGAAAGCATAGGAGAAAGATCTTTGTGACCATGGATTAGTCGAAGATTTCTTAGTAAATGCAGAAAAATACCATGATCCACAAAAGAAAAAAACTGATAAATTAGGCCTTAACAAAATTAAAAACTTCTGCTCTTAGAAAGACACTATTAACTGAAGGAAGAGACAAGCCACTAACTGGGAGAAAATATTTGTCAATCACATATATCATAAAGGACTTGTATTCATACAATGGAATACTACACAGTAATAAAAAGGAATTAATTATTGATAGATACAACAACTTGGATAAAACTCAAAATAATTATGCTGAGTACAAAAAGTCATTTTTAAAAGTCTACCTACTGTAGGATTCCATTTATGTAAAATTCTAGAAAATACAAACTAATCTATAATGACTAAAACAGACTATGGTTGTCTGGGGATGAGGGTGAGGGAGGTTGGGTGAAAGGGATTACTAAGGAAACTTTTAGGTGATGTTTTCACAGTTATATAATATGTCAAATTTATCAAGTTGTATACATTTTTTTTTTCTTTTTTTAAAGATCTACTTTTTATTTATTTCTCTCCACCCTCCTCCCCTCCAATTGTCTCCTCTCTGTGTCCATTCGCTGTGTGTTCTTCTGTGAACGCTTCTACCCTTATCAGCGGCACCGGGATCTGTGTTTCTTTTTGTTGTGTCATCTTGTTGTGTCAGCTCTCCGTGTGTGCGGCACCATTCTTGGGCAGGTTTACTTTCTTTCGTGCTGGGGGGCTCTCCTTACGGGGCGCACTCCTTGCGCATGGGGCTCCCCTACGTGGGGGACACCCCTGCGTGGCACGACACTCCTTGCCCGCATCAGCACTGCACATGGGCCAGCTCCACATGGGTCAAGGAGGCCCAGGGTTTGAACCGTGGACCTCCCATGTGGTAGGTGGAGGACTGATCCATTGGGCCAAGTCCGCTTCCCAAGCTGAATACTTTAGATATGTATAGTTTAATGTATGTATATCAATTACATCACAACAAAGCTATTTTTAAAAGGATTAGAGCAAATTTGGCAAAATATTAATATTTATTAAATCTGGATAGTGAGTACATGTGTATGTTTCTTCATCCTTTTCAGAATATTTGAAATATTTTGTCATTTAATTTAAAAAATTGAATTAAACCCCTTAATGTTATAGCTAGGGAAACTGAATAAATGGTGAAGATGAGACTAGAGTCTAGATCTTTAGATTTTCATTCTATCAGAAAGAAAAAGTATAATTTGTACCCATATATAAGGTTCACAGAAAAATTCTCACCTTTAAATTTATTCATTGTGCCAATGTTTTGAAGAATTCTTCTAGGACTGTTTGCTGCAAAAATAGCTGCCTTTTCATATTCACCAAGTGAGATTAAGTCATTGA
Organism: Dasypus novemcinctus; assembly: GCF_030445035.2. NCBI lineage: Eukaryota > Metazoa > Chordata > Mammalia > Cingulata > Dasypodidae > Dasypus > Dasypus novemcinctus. Next base: position 44,234,882 of record NC_080689.1, read on the forward strand.
ATCTATAGCCATTGTATTTTATAATGTATTATAATGGTAAACACACATACACAAAAAGAAAGAAAACTCATTAGAAATGTCTCATACAGACCAAACATAGTGAATAATAATAGAAAACAACAAAAAGCAATTCTAATGTACTATAACTAGATTCATTCACTCTGCTATATGTTCTTTCAGTTTTTTCCCTAACAATATTCTTTGCAGCCTCAGAAAAAACTCTCACCTGCTAGCTGACCTTTGAACCTGATACTGTACTTTATTTCTATAGTACTTACAGGAAGCCATAAAGAAGGGAGTGAATGGACTTGAAGTAAATTTACTATGAACTCAGAGTTTTTTCTCTCATGTCAGATTTAAATGAAAAGAGGTATTAGGGGAGTGAATGTGGCTCTCACATGGGAGTTTCCAGGTTTGGTTCCCAGTGCCCCTTAAACAAACAAACAAACAAAGAACAAACAAACAAATGAAAAAAAACCAGAAAACAATTCCGGGGAGCTCATGTGGCTCACGTGATGCCAGCTTCCTACATAAGAGGTCCCAGGTACCACAAAAAAAAAGGGGGGGCGGGGTATTAGGAAAGAAGGGTGATCTGCTTAGAGGCTCATCCTAGGGGAGAATAATAATTGGGCATGGAAGCTGTCAAGGTGGAGATCAAGAGGTGTCCTTGGTACTCAGGACCTTATTTTGTTCTGACCAGCATCAGATTCTCAATTAAATAGTAGGCTAACACAAGAATGAAAGATAATAGTTAAGATAAACCTCTACTCCTCTTCCTATGCAAAAGGTTGATAAATTAGGCCTTTCCTCACATTAATAAAACTCTACCAAGCAGAACTTATAATGTTGCAAAGGAATATGTGACCCAGAACGAGAAGCCAAGAAAGCCACTGAAGTAATATTAGGCAAAATACATGAAATATTCAGCCTCAACAAGGAGTTTTACTCTCATCTAAAGCTGGTAGACTGAGAGAAACACACAGTGTATGGAAACAAGACAAGCTTTGGGGCAAAACAAACAAAAGGATCTTTACTGCCTTCTTTTTACTATTTTAAAAGAGGAAAACAACAGTTGAAAACTGTTGAACATATAAAACTAGGAATATTAAAGAATATTCATTATATATTGACCACATAGCTATAACTAACTTCTTAAGGAATGCAGTCTTAGATCACTATATATTTTTTAAATTTTTAATCTATTTTTTTACAGAAGAAAGACAATAGCATTTAACAAAATTATTTTTAAAGTTGACTGATAACCTATTTTGCTTGCCCATTCTAAATCTGACATTTTTCTTTCTATTTAGATGACTTTTAAGTCTCTATTATACACAATATACAATAATAAAGTAGAGAGAGATGTTTTCTTATTATAGGCTGATGAAAAAACAACTGAATTGGCTAGAAAATATAAAAAATTAGATATATTCTTAAAAACATTTTGCAATATCAGGTTGAGAGCTAGGGAATACAAGAAAAATATAAATAAACTTTTATTGACACTATAATCCTTCTATCCCTTCTGAAAAATATCATAGATTACAAACCTGACATTTTTTTCACAAGTAATCTATGAAAAAAATAAAATTCTAGTTTATCTTCTAATTCATGTATTAGAGTAGAATTTTAAAGATACAAATACTACAGATTACAGCTCATCAAGATGCTAAATACAGTCATTTTAACATGGAAAATCAAAGGTTTTAAAGTATTTGCCTTTCAACGTAGTAAAGCAAAATTTCAGCTTCTTTGGCCCTGTTTGGATCATCTTCAAGTAACTCCTCAGCAATGCCTTGGTCACCTGTAAATATTCAAAGTACCATCAGAAGTGTTTAAGGATATTTATCAACAGAAAATGATAAATACATTTAGTACCAACAACTTAAAGCTTTGGTTTCTAAAAGCATCAGCCTCTTCCTAAACTTCCTTGTCCTTTTTTTCCTTATTCTCAGGTACATTTTCAGGTATTCTCTTTTTGGCTCAATAGATCTATTTCTTCACCAACTAACTGTCAGCTGGCTGTTGAAAGAAGAAGCCCATAGAGTAACAAAGACCTAGAAGTATATTTCTGCTTCCTTTAAACTCATCTGAGGAAAACCCCACTCTTAAGGTTTCTGGGAGGAAAAAGAATGTCTTTCATTATTTGTGCTAATTGAAAAAAATACAGATAACTACCCTGCAAATCTCTGGTTTTCTGAATTTGCTCCACGAAGTCTGGAAATGAGCTGCTCATATCAGATTTTACCCAGGAAGTGAGTGCATTTGAAATAATCTGCAGTCTTTGGTGACTATAAAGATAAGAAACAACAACAGCACACTGACTGCCTAAATTCAAATAGTGGAATATTAAAATAAACAAATAAAAGCTTCAAATTAAAAAAAAAAAAAAAGTAATCAACTTTCATACCGAAACTGTAACTCTTTATTCAGATTTTCAGCTACATCCCGTCGTTTTAATAATACATTCATTTCCTCATCTAAATCAGCCTTCTTCTGAACTGGTATGTATTTTATCAACATAGCTTGCTTAATTTCGGCATATTTATCTTCAAGATATTTCAAGAATTTAGTAAGAGCATCTAGATTGACGGATTCTTGGAGAGTCATACCTATAGGAAAAGGGAACAAATCAAACACCCCCAAGCCATTTTTGAGACTTGTACTCCAATAGCAAGTCTTTGCAAGATAGGTCACATAGTTCACTACATTAAGAAATACTTAGGGTCAAGAACCACAAAATAACCTAAGGAATACTGAATTCCCATCCTGGGGAGCCCTGCTATATTCTCTTACAGAGTGGCAAGAATCTCTAGAGTACATGAGTAGTGCCTAGCGAAGGAGGAAGATAGGCCCTTGATATTGACACTTGTACTAATAAACTTTGTTCTTCTGAAATCAAAACTTAGCCTAGTAATACATATTGCCTAAGAGTTACCTTCTGAAAGCCTCCTTGTTGCTCAAACGTGGCCTCTCATTAAGCCAAATTCAGCATATAAATTCACTACCTTCCCCCCAACGTGGAACATGATTCCCAGGGATGAGCCTACGTGGCACCGAGGGATTACTACCAAGTGCCAACTAGTGATGTATCTGAAAAAAGACCTAAACCAAAAAGGGGGAAATAATAAGTGCAAATGAGTTTTTATGGCTAAGAAATTTCAAAGTGAGTCAGGGAGGTCATTCCAGAGGTATATTTATGCACATCTCAAGAGGATCTCACTGGTTGCCACAGTAAGCAATGCCTCAAGTAGGGGTGCTCCTAAGGGCTCTAGAGACTTCTAGACACTATCAGGACAGATAACCCCAGGAAACCAGCACCTGGTCAGTGGGCCTTACCTTGGAATATACGATAACCCATCCCCATCCCCCTAGTGTATCAGAGTTAGACTCATTTATAATTTTCCTATACGTGGTTCTTCTGCTCCTTTTATTTGAACTTATAATTAGCCCTATACCCATTAAATAAATGTCCAAGAGACTTAAATCTTCAGTCTGTTCATATGCCAGTTGAGCTGTGAATTTCAGCAGAGTTGTAGTGACTATCTACTCTCCAGTTCATCAGACTCACCCAGGACAACTAACAAAAGGATAATGATGGGCAATGCCCATTTCAAAAAAGAGTATCTGCAAGTGCAAGCAAAACAGTTCCATCCATTTGCCCAAAGGGATCTAAGCCCCCTCTCAATCAGAAGCAGAGTAGGAATCACCATCCCAAAATCCTCAAGATTGAGGAGTGAAAAATCATAAGAGCGGAATGCAACTATGGACTAAAGTAGACTTATTATTATAGTACTATAAGAACTTGTAACAATTTTAAAGACAGTGGTCACCAGAGGTTGTGGGGGTGGAAGAGGGAAGAATAGGTGTGACATGGGGCATTTTGGGGACATTGGAATTGTTCTGCATGATATTGCAATGATGGATACCAGCTCTTATACATTTTGCCAAAATGTATAAAATTGTGCAGTTCAAAGTATAAAACATAATGTAAACTATAGACGATGCTTAGCAGCAATACTTCAATATGTGTTCATCAATTGTAACAAATGTACCACACTAATGAAATTAATGGGGGGAAGTGTGGGAGGGGGAAGGGGTGAAGTATATGGAAATCCCCTATATTTTGATGTAACATTTAAGTAATCTAAAGCGCCTTTAAAAAAAATGTGGTGTATATATTTATTAAATAATTCAGAAATGGCAGAATTTACTTATAGCTTATTGAACATAAATAGAAATATCCTACAACCTTAATGATTAGCAGTTTTAAACATAAAATCAGTGAAGATGGACTATCCCAAGAATATATAAACCACTAACATCTTAAAACATTTTTTCAAAAAATGACCTTAAAAATGACCACATCCTGCAAACTCCTAAATATCACTGACCACTGATCCTCAGTCAAACCAAAAGCCTCTGTCTAGCAATTCAGGATTTCTGTCAACTGATTTTTCCCTAACCAAATCTATTATCAACCTCAACAAAATTTATTTTTTCTCCCTAACACAAAATTTATAAATGCCTGCCAAATCTTCAGCCATCTCTCCTTCTCTCATTGTCCCTCTATTCATAATACACACACACACACATCCCAAATGCCTTCCCTTCTACTTTAGGCCAATTTTCACTTTAAGATATAACTCAAAATTCTTCTCTCTAGAAACCTCCCTGGGTTAATTCTACTTGTTTCTTTTTTTTTTTTTTTTAAAGAGAATAAATAAACAAAATGTGCTCATATTTATTCAATTGAATATTCGACCACTGTTATAAGTAACTAACTAGACCTATACATAGAAACATGAATGAAGCCCAAAAATATAGTAAGTGAAAATGAAGAATATATCCATCTGGATGACATTTACGTACATTTTACCAACAACAAAACAATAGTTTCCTATGGATGTCAGGTGAAAATACAATGAAAAAAAAAAGATGAAAGTATACATAACAGTGCAGTGGACAAGACTGCAAGAACTGATGAAAGGGGACTTTATTTACATCTTAATATTTTATGTCTTTAAAAAACAGAAGTAAAGCAAATATAACAAAATATTATTACTTCTGAATGGTGGGAATGTGTATATTTAGTATTTTTCCTTTTCCATTATTTTTTCAAGTTTTCACTAACTTCCTCTGGTGCTCAACCATATACTCTTTTCCAATATTGGCAAGAAATACTGGTAGTGCTAGACACATGGAGAAATATTACATTACGGACTTCCTATATGATTTAAGTGATATTCAAAGTTAATGTTGGCTATACGTGATTTTTTTACTTTAGTATTAATCCTCTTTTAAGACTAGACTCCAAACACTGATTAACATGATAATTTAAAGGAAAACTACATGTAAAACACTTTCTTCCTTTATATATAAAGATTTTTTGAAGGACCAATCCTTTGGGCAAAATCAAGTTAATCAAAATAGCTTTTTCTCCAGTGCCATCAGGAGGAAAGCAGCAGCAAACTCGTCTGTACCTTTCACAACTTAACCACAGTTGGCGTCATCATAGCACCATTTTTTTCCCAGTAGTACCTCCTCTTTTATTCTGAGGTTACAGTATAGCATACTATCTATTATATTACTGTTTACTTTCTTCAGAGCCTTCCTCAAACTAAATTCTCTGCTTATAGGTTAGATAAGAAGCAAGTGGAGGGAAACGGACTTGGCCCAGTGGTTAGGGCGTCCATCTACCACATGGGAAGTCCTCGGTTCAAACCCCAGGCCTCCTTGACCCGTGTGGAGCTGGCCCATGCGCAGTGCTGATGCGCGCAAGGAGTGCCATGCCACGCAGAGGTGTTCCCCTTGTAGGGGAGCCCACGTGCAAGGAGTGCGCCCGGTAAGGAGAGCCGCCCTGCGCGAAAGAAAGTGCAGCCTGCCCAGGAATGGCGCCGCCCACACTTCCCGTGCTGCTGATGGCAAAAGAAGCCCACACTTCCTGTGCTGCTGATGGCAACAGAAGCGGACAAAGAAACAAGACACAGCAAACAGACACAGAGAACAGACAACCAGGGGAGGGGAGGGAATTAAATAAATTAATTAATTAAAAAAAAAAAAGAAGCAAGTGGATATTTCACCTTTATTCTTTCAGCTAAACCTTTTTTTTTTTTTTTTGCTTTCATGGCTGTCGTTCTTTTGCCTTTTGCAAGACAAACTAATCACTTAGAAGAGTTTTTTAAATCTTCTCCTACTCAGTGATTACGTCTTTAATTTTCTTAATCAACCAATGCCTTAAGTTCCACACCAGACCATTTTGAAATCATAATCTGCACTCATCTACATTCCAAAACACCTACAAAAAAAAATTCCAACCTTTGATTCCTACACACAAAAAAAACTGGTGTCACTTTACTTTCCATAAATTTATGACAGTAAGAATTTTTCATTTGACCGGACATTTTTTATATAACATATTGCCACTATACATATGCAGTGAGAATTTATAGAACAAACTGTTCCTTCTCTTAAACACTATGTGCGATAGTAAAAAGCATACTGTATCTTACCAAGAGCCAATAAAATAGGCCAGATTTCCAGAGAAAAATATCAACATAGGAAAAAGGAATGAAACATAGTAACAAGATTATTAATCCCCCATTTTACAATAGTGTGTTTTTTCATCCATTTACAAACCAGAGATGGAATTGAACAAGGTGGAGAAATTAACCCTGGAAAACTACTCAACAAATAATTCTTTTCTAAATGATTTTCCATTAGTGTTTTATGTGGCTACATCTGCTTGGTTTTAATCATCCTCTTAGCCTGAATCCTCTCAGCATTTAGTCATTTTATCAGTTATTCTGTACTTCTTCATATGTATCTTATTTGTAATTTGCTATTCACAACTTTATATTTGAAAGTGAATCTAGCTCCTTCTTCCACCGAAGGAAGGATGACCATTCAACCTCAGTTTGAAATCCTTAGTAGGGAGGAGATCATAATCTCAAGACATACCTTCTTTTATTGAGACTAAATCTGTCTTCCTAAAATTCCCACCTATTGATCCTATGATTTTTTTTTTTTAAGTCTATCATTCCTCCTCAAAATCCTTAAAAGTTTTAAATATAGTTATCTGGTCTCAAAGTATTTCATTTCTCCAGAGCAAATATTTGCAATTCTCCTAATCATTCATCATACAAACCTTCAAAATCTTGGAAAAATTTCTGGATGTACTCCAATTTTTTAAAATGTGACAAGAATATTATACTGAGCGCGTGGAGTCAGTGAATGCTGACATCAACATTTATAACAATAGTCACTAGAAGTTAATACACGAGTTTTTCTGTATATTATACCAGTGATTCTCAGATTACAGAGTACAACAGAACAACCCGGAAAACTTAAAACATGGAGTGCTGGGCTCTACCCACAGAATTCCTGAGCCAGCAGGTTTGGATGGAGACTAAGAATTTGCATTTCTAACACGTTCCCAGTTGAGGCTGATGTTAATGCAGGGACCACATTTTAAGAGCCACTGCATTACACTTTATATCATCTAGCCAGACTGTAACTCTTCTAATCTTTTAGGGTTAAGTCTCCCCATTCCTTTGTATCTCCCTAGAGTTCTGGCTGAAGTTGTTTGCACAACATATGCTTGGTAAATGTACACTTATCATTTCACTTATATCACTTTCTGTATTAGGTAAAAATGGAAAGAGTTGGAATTTCAAATATTTTCAGCAAAACACAGTACCTGGAATAGGTTTTGAAGGATCTTTGGAGAAAGTACAGTATTTTACTTCTTCCGTGTCATATTCCACCCTAAGCTGTTTCATTTTGTCTATTTGCATTTGAATCTTCATGGAATTATTTTCAATAACCCTCATTCTGAAAAATAAAAAGGCTTTCTTACATTTCCTTCAACTAATTAGTTCTTGACTTATAAGATTTAAAGTAAAACATGTTAAATTATTACTTTATTTTGACTAATTATAATTTTGAACCATTATGGCCTAGGTGGAAACTTAAAAAACAATGCTCTAAAAAGTTAACTAAACTCACAAGAACAATTTTCTTCCAGTAAAATATCATACTGATTATGATTCTTAACCCTATTAGAAATTTATGGGTTAAATATAATAATCTAGGTAGAAGGTACTATGTCTTATTCCCTTTAGTCAAAAATTACCTTGGCAATTTAAAATATTTTTGTAAATTTTAAAAAAATTTGTAAGGAATATTAGTTTGTGGCTGCTATAATATTTTACCACAAATTGGTGGTTTAAAACAACAGAAATTTATTCTCTCATGGTTCCAGAGCACAGAAATATGAAATTAGTATTACTGGAGCAAAACCAAAGTGTGGCAGGGTCATGTGTCCTCTTTCAGTTTCTTAGAATCTTTCCGCTTTTGGTGGTTGCAGTTCCTTGATTCATCATTCCACTTTCTGTGTCCGTGGTCACATTGTCTTCACTTCTGTCTGTGTCAAAGATGCCTCTGGTTCTCTCTTTATAAGGATAAGGATATTGTGATAGGGTCCAATACCCCCATCTCAAGATCCTTAATTTAATCATATCTACAAAGACTGAAACAGTATTTGCACACCAATCTTTACAGTGACATTATTCACAATTGCCAAAAGATGGAAACAACCCAAGTTTCAATCAACAGATGAATGGATTAGCAAAATGTGGTATATACACACAATGGAATATTCAGATGTAAAAAGGAATGAAGTTCTGATACATGTGACAACATGGATGAATCTTGAAGAATCATGTTGAGTGAAATAAGCCAGATACAAAAGGACAAATATTGTATGATATCAGTAATATAACTAGAATAAGCAAATTCACAGAGTCAGAAACTGGAATACAGTTACCAGGGGCTAGGGTCAGGATAGGGAATGCAGAGTTAGTGTTCAACTGGTATAGTTTCTGTCTGGGGAGATGAAAAAGGTTTGGTAATGGATGGTGGTGATGGTAGCACAACATTGTAAATGTAATTAACACCACTGAATTTTGTATTTGAATATGGTTAAAAGTGGAAATTTTAGGTTGTATGTATTACCAGAAAAAAAAAATCCCCCCTCTAAAAAAACCATACTGCTGCATGTGTACACACACGCACACACACATACACAGCCACACATGTACATAAAGTAAACAGACAGGTTTAATTTTTATGTCAAGAAGGAGAATTATAAGGAAATGCCTTCACAGGTGGAATAAGTCTCAGTAAAATGGCTATCAAGGGTCTCAGGAATGCAAACTGCCTTTTTGAGACAAATGACACCTATCATTTCTCTGAATGCTTGTGTCTTCAAGAGACAATGTTGGGGTGAAATCATGATGGGAAAAAGAAATCTAGAGGGCCTTCTGTGTCAGAAACAAAAAAAGGCTAATAGAGGTCCAATTGAGTTTCTGGTACCATCTCAGAAAGGAGGCAAGAACTATCAAACAGATAGTTTAAGTGCTTTATAAGATCTCAGAACCTCTGTAACTTCTATATTTTATGTTATCTACTTGTTCCTTATGGTTAAGAACATTAATACCTTTAAAATAAAACTACATTCTTGTTTTCAGGCAGAAAGGAAGATGAAATATGAGCATGCCAACAAAGTCTGAGTAATGATGTTGGGCATATTTTATTTATTTATTTATAATTTCTTTCTTTCCCCTTCCCCCTCCAATTCCCCCGTTGTCTGCTCTCTGTCCATTTTACTGCATGTTCTTCTTTGTCCGCTTCTGTTGTCGTCAGCGGCATGAGAATCTGTGTTTCTTTTCGTTGTGTCATCTTGTTGTGTCATCCCTCCGTGTGCGTGGCACCATTCCTGGGCAGGCTGCACTTTCTTTTGCGCTGGGTGGGTCTCCTTACCGGGCGCACTCCTTGCGCGAAGGGCTCCCCTACGCAGGGACACCCCTGCGTGGCAGGGCACTCCTTGCGCACATCAGCACCGCACGTGGGCCAGCTGCACACGGGTCAAGGAGGCCCGGGGTTTAAACCGCAGACCTCCCATGTGGTAGATAGACGCCCTATCCACTGGGCCAAGTCTGCTTCCCTGGGCATATTTTTAATATGCTTATTTTCCACCTGGATATCCTCTTTTGTGAAGTACCTGTTCAAGTTTTTTATTGAATTTTTTATTGATTTGTAGGCATTCTTTATTCTTGAAACAAGTCCTTTTTCAGATATATTTATCACAAATAGCTTCTCACAGGTTGGGGCTTAAGTTTCTAATTTCTGGTGACTTCTGATGAAGAAACATCCATTGTAATGATGTCCAATTTATCAAATCTTTTCTTTCATACGTATTCTTTTCGTCCTGCTTTTTAAAAATCTTTGCCTACCTCAACTCCTATATTTTATTTTGAAAGCTCTGTATTTCACATTTTGGTGTATGATCCATCTTGAATTATTTTTTATGATGGTATGAGTTATGATTAATTTTTATTTCCCCCATAGTGATATCCAACTGACAAGCACTTTTACTGAAAAGACCATCATTTTCCCCTACTGAACTATATTAACACCTTTGTTACAATTCAAGTGATCATATATACACAAATCTACTTCTGGATTCTCTATTGTTTCATTGGTCTGTTTGCCTATTTTTGTCACTGCTACACTATTTTAATCACTGGTGTATTTGTTTCCTTAGGGATGTCACAACAAATTACCCCAAAATGAGTAGCTTTAAAAACAGAAATTTATTCTCTCACAGGTATGGAAACTAAAATTGTCAGCAGAGCCACATTCCCTCTGAAGGTTCTAGGAATAATCCTTCCTTGCCTCTTCCTAGCTTCTAGTGGCTCCTACCAATTCTTGACTTGTAGGTGCATCACTCCAATATCTGCCTCCATTGTCATATGGCCTTCTTTCCCTTGTCCCCTCTGATACTGTATCTGAATCTTCCTCTCCTTTCCCTTATAAAGACACCAGTCATTGTTTTTAGTACCAACTCTAGTCCAGTATTATCTTAACTACTTACATCTGCAGACACCCTATTTCCAAATAAGGGAGAGGGGCACTATTCAACCCAGTAAATGTGGCTATACAGTAAATCTTGATACCTGCCATTTTAAGTGCCCTAACTTGTTTCTTCTTCAAGATTGTCTTTTGCTATTCTAGATCCTCTGAATTTCTACATAAAGTTTTGAATCTGCCTGCCAATTTTTACAAAAACACCTGCCCGGATTTGAGAGACTGCATTAAATATATAGCGCAACTTGGCAAAAAATGCTTTCTTAACCATATCAAATACTTTAATTCATGATCCTGGTATCATTCTCCATTTTTGTAGGACTCCTTTATCTATACCTTTTCATAAATATTTTGCAATTTCACTGTTGAGGTCTGGCACATCTTCCACTAGGTTTGTGCTCGGTATTTCATGATTTTTATGCTAATGTAAATGATATTGTTTTATTTTCCAATTGCTTGAACTAGCATGGAAATATAATTCATTTGTATATATAGATTTAGTACCCAGTGACCTTGTTAAATTTGCTTAATTCTAATAGTTTGATGATAGATTCCTTCAAATTTTCTATGTGCACAATCATGTAATCTAAGAACAAAGATAGCTTTACTGCTTCATTTCCAATCTTCATACTTTTTTTCTTGCTTTATTGCACTGATCATTATCTCCCATACAATGTTGAAAAGAAGCCCTATTAGATATCCTTGTTTTGATTCCAACACCAGAGGTAAAGCATTAACTATTTCACCATTGAGAACAGTGATAACAGAGGGTTTTTGTAGCTTAAGAAAGTTCCCTCTTATTTCTAGTTTGCTGCAAGTTATCATAGACGTTTGCTGAGTTTTATAAAATGTTTCATCTGCATCTCTTGAGCTTAACATGTTTTTTTCTTTTATTGTTCAAGTGGTAAATATTATTTATTTTTCAAATGGTAAACCAACTTAACATTCCTGCAATAAGCCCCACCTTGGATAATGCATTTTCCTTTTTATATGTTGCTGGATACAAATTATTAATATTTAGAATTTTTATCTATATTCATGAATGACATTGGGTTATAATTTTCTTTCCTCATTAATTCTGTCAATTTTGGCTCTATAGATACACTGGGAAGAGTTTCTACTTTCTCCATTTTCTGAAAGAGTTAGCTAGGATTCATCTTACTTTTTCTCCCCTTAAATGTATTAAAGAATTCACCAATGAAGCCATCTAGGCAGGAGTGTTGTGAGAAATTTTTTAATTGAGTCAATTTCTTTTGTGTATAAAGAGGTATTCAATTATTTTACTTCTTGGCCACTTGGGGGTGTTTTTCTCAAGTAACTTATACATTTCATCAAAATTGTCATAATGTTGAAATAAATCTATTATCATTTTAACCTCTGTAGGATCTGTAGTTATGTCCTCTCTTCCGTTCCTGAAGTTACAAATTTGTGTCTTCTCTCTTTTTCTTATTCAGTCTTATTAGGAAGTAATCAATTATACTAATCTTTTCAGAGAACAAAACTTTCACCTTTGTTGGTTAATATCTACTGTATGTCTTCTACTTTATTTTTGCTCTGTATTATTTTCCTCCTCCTCCTTTCTTTGTATTTAATTTGCTATTTTCTAGTATCTTGAGATAGAAATTGAGTTCACTGACCTTCAATCTTCCTTTTATATTATACACATTTTATATTATACACATATGTCCCTCATCACTGCTTCATCTCCATTCCACAAGTTTTAATATTTCATATTTTCATTCAGTTCAAAACCTTTTTGTGATTTTTTTCCTTTGACCTGTTATACTAATTTATAAACATTTGTAGGTGTTCTAGTTGTTTTGCTGTTGTTTGTTTGTAGTTTAATTCTGAATGATTTCAATCCTTAAAATTTGAATATGGCCTATTTTGGCCAGTCTTCCCTGGGAACTTGAAAAAAATTTTTATTCTGCAATTGTTTGGCATAATGTGCTAGAAATATCAATGAGGCTGTTTTAGTTTGCTAACAGCTGCTAGGAGCAATATACCAGAAATGGTTTGGCTTTTACAGATGGAATTTATTAGGTAAAAATCTTACAGTTCTAAGGCTGTGAAAAGTGTCCAAATCAAGATATTATAGGAGGGAAGTGGATTTGGCTCAATGGATAGAGTGTCCACCTACCACATGGGAGGTTGAGGGTTCAAACCCAGGGCCTCATGACCCATGTGGTGAGCTGGTCCACGCACAGTGCTGAAGCACGCAAGGAGTGCCATGCCATGCAGGGGTGTCCCCCACATACGGGAGCCCCACGCACAAGGAGTGTGCCATGTAAGGAGAGCCACCCAGTGTGAAAAAAGCGCAGCCTGCCCAAGAGTGGCGCTGCACACACAGAGAGCTGACGCAGCAAGATGATGCAACATAAAGAGACACAGATTCCTGGTGTTACTGACAAGAATACAAGTGGACACAGAAGAACACACAGTGAATGGATACAGAAAGCAGACAACAGGGGAGAAGGGGAGAGAAATTTTTTTTAAAAAGATATCAAAGGAGATCATTTTCCCCAAGCTACAGCTTTGGGCAATCAGACACGTGGCAGAGCACAATGGATGGCATAGGCTCCCCTCTCCCTTCTCCTCTGGACCTCACTGCTTTCAGTTTATGGCTAAAGTGGCTTCTTCTCATCCTCTGGCTCCTGGGGCCTTCTCTCTCAGCTTCTGGGTTCCTCTCTGTCTCTGCAGCCTTCTTTTTGTGTCTGTAGCTATTTAGTCCTGTTTATAAAGGACTCCAGTAAGAGGATTAAGCCATACCCTGGGTCATGCTGTATTGAAGGGATCTAACCAAATGGAAGGTCCCTTAACTGCATCTAATCAGAAGGTCCCATCCACAATAGGTGGTTCACACACATAGAAATGGATCAGCTGTAAAAAAGGATTTTCTGGGGTCCACAAAAAACTGAAACTGCCCCAGATGTCAAGTTAATTAATAGGAATAATCAAATCTTCTATGTCCTTTACTGATTGTTTCATCTGCTTTTCCACTAGTTATTGAAAGTTGTGTTAAAAATCTCTATGGCTGCAGATTTGTCCATTTCTTTTTAGTTCTATCAATTTTTGCTTTGTATATTTTGAAGCTACATTATAAGATACATACAAATTTAAGATTATTACATCTCCTTGTTAGTATTTACATGGATTATTTTTGTACATTCTTTTATTTTAGACCTATATGTGCCTTTATATTTAAAGTATAGTTCTTGTAAAGAGCATAAAGGTGGGTATTGTTTTATTAATCCATGTTGATAAACTGTCTTTTAATTGGGGTGCTTATTCCATTTATATTTAGTGTAATTATTAATAGCTGTCTTGCCATTTTAAAAGGTAAAGAGAAAAAAATTAATTCAATAGACATTTGTAAATCTGAAAAATAACATAAAGTGGGTAGTAGCAGCCAAAAAGAGATGGGAGAATTGCAGACAGAATTATTTACAACCACAAGAAAAAAAAAACAAAGAATCACAAAGAATAATTATAAAGCAAACACCCCTATAATAACCAGCACCCACATCAAGAAATAGAACAGTACCAGAATTCCAGAAGACCTACTATATGCTATTCATCAATCCCAACCCCTAAAGAGGTAATTCCTAGTATGTTTCAGCAACTATTTATTCACCTGTGTAACCCCTAAACAATATTGTTTAGCTTTTCCTGTTTTTTAATGGATAAAATGGAATCATATTTTATCTATTTTTCATGCCTTGCTTCTTTTGTTCAGCATTATGCTTATGACATTCATCCATGTTTTGCAAGTAACAGTAGCTTATTACTTTTCATTGCTATAGAAAAGTCCATTGAACTTTTTAGTCCACAAATTTAATTACATACCTAAGCACACTGCATAGTTCAGCAAACATTTCTTTTGATTGCAAGACTTATTGAAGGAAGCAGCATGTTCATTTATATTCTGGCACAAACTCCTTATTTCACTGCATTGCTATAGAATATTCTGAATTTTCCATAAATTATTTATCCTTTCTACTGCTAATGAGCATTTGGGATAATTATGAACATTTATGTAGGAAAATCTTTATACATAAACCCTAGTGCAAATACGCAAAAGTTTCTCCAAAGAGGAGTTGCTGAATCAGAGAGTGCATATCTTCAACTGTACTAGATTATGTCAACCATTTTCCAAGTGCTAGCACCAATTTATATTCCCAACAAACATATATGGAGTTTTAACTTGGAATTGTCAGACTTTTTATTTTTAATGAGGTAATGGAGATTAACCCAGGACCTTATACATGGGGAAATGGCATTAAACCACTGAGCTACACTTGCTCCTCTGGAATTGTCAGATTTTTAACATTTTATTTGACAACTGTGCAATGCTCTTACAGTTGTGTTCTTTGGTTTTCCCTGGATAATAAAGAAGTTGCAAGTTTTCTCAAATTTTGATTGGCCATTTTAATTTCCTTTTCTAGAAGTACCTATTCAAGTGCTTTGCCCATTTTTCTGTTGAATTTTGTCTTTTCTTTGGATTGTGGGACACAATCGTATGTATTCTGGAGACAAGTCTTGTGTTTTGTTTTTTTTTAAAGATTTTTCTTTTTTATTTCTTTCCCTTCCCCTTCCCCCCCTCCCTGCTCCATTGTCTGCTTTCTGTGTCTATTCGCTGTGTGTTCTTTGTGTCCGCTTGCATTCTTGTCAGCAGCACCAGGAATCTGTGTCTCTTTTTCGTTGCGTCAGCTCTCCGTGTGTGTGGCACCACTCCTGGTCATGCTGCGATTTTTTCGCACTGGGTGGCTCTCCTTACATGGCGCACTCCTTGAATGTGGGGCTCCCCTATGCGGGGGACACCCCTACATGGCATGGCACTTCTTGTGTGCATCAGCACTGCGCATGGGCCAGCTCACCACACAGGTCAGGAAGCCCTTGGTTTGAACCCAGGACCTCCTATATGGTAGGCAGACTCTCTATTAGTTGAGCCAAATCTGCTTCCCTCTTGTGTTGTCTTATGCATGCAAAAATCTTCTCCCATTCTATGGACTGTCATTTCACTCTTTTCAGTGTTTTTTCAATAACAGCTATTATTCTAGTATAGTCAAATATCATTTAGTGGTCATCTATTTTTAAAATGTATGCAGCAGGCAGTTTTCTTTTTTCTTTTTATATATATATTTATTTTTCCCCCTTCCCTTCCTCCCACCCTGCTGTTTTTGCTGGGTTGTCTTCTCTTCTCATTTACTCTCCTCTAGGATTCACCGGGATTTGATACTGCAGACCACTGACGTGGAGAGAGGTTCCCTGTCAATTGTGCCACCTCAGTTCTTGGTTTCTGCAATGCTTCACTTTGACTCTCCCCTTGTCTCATTTTTTATGTGTCATCATCTTGCTGCCTGATTCATTTGTGCGGGCACTGGCTTGCCTTGCCATGCGGGCAAGCTTTCTCTTCTTTTTCACCAGGAGGACCCAGGGACTGACACTGGGTCCTCCCATATGGTAGGTGGAAGCTCTATCACTTGAGCCACATCCACTTCCCAAGTTTTCTTTTATAGTTAGTGCTTTTAGTATCCTGTTTAAGAAATTCATCAAACCTGAAAGTCATGAAAACAGGCAATCTCACTAAGAGAGTTTTGTCTATTACATTTAGTTCTTTATACCACCTGGAACTGATTTTTGTGTATAGTGTGAAGTAGGAGTCCAATTCCTTTTTTTTTCCATGAGTAATTTTTTCCAGATTGAGTAACTGACCAAACACCATTTATTGAGACATTTGCCCTTTTAGGTACTGATCTATATTGCATGCTCTGTCAAACGTCAAGTGCCTACCTATATGCTATGTTTCTGGGCTCTCTATTCTGTTCCCGTAGTCTATTTGTCTATCAGTACACCAATACCACACTCTCGTTAGATTTATTACTAGGAACCGCATATTTCTTATGCTACTCTAAATACATTTTTTCTTATTTAAAAATTTTTGGCTAATGTGTAGGAGTACAAATTATTTTTATATATTAATTTAACATTGAGCAACTTTGTTAAAAAGATGTATTAAATATAGTAATTCATCTGTAAATTCTTTTGGATTTTCAACACATGCTACCAAATTTTCTATGAATAATGGCAGTTTTATGCTGTCTTTTGTAAAGCTTTATGCCTTGTATTTCTTTTCCTTGACCTTTGAGCTAGGACCTTGTGCAATGTTGAAGTGAAAAGTATCCCAGAATGCATATGGAAAGTTTTCAGTGTTTCACTATTAATTTTAATGTTCACAATATGTTGGCTGGAAGTTTTTTGTATAAATCCTTCATTCAGTTGAAGAGGTTCCCTTCTAGCATGAATTTAGTTGTTGTTTTTATATATCCCGGGCCCCCCCCCCCATGGCTTTCTGTGTGCTGTCTGCTCTGTGTCCATTAGCTGTGCGCCCTTCCGTGTTTTTGCTTGTCTCCCTTTCTCTGTTGCGTCACCTTGCTGAGTTCGCTCTACGCAGCACTTGTGGGCCAGATGGCACTCCACAGCGTGTGGACGAGCCTGTCTTCACAAGGAGGCCCTGGGGTGCAAACCCAGGCCCTCCCATATGGTAGACGGGAGCCCAACTGATGGAGACACAGTCGCTTCCCTAGTTTATTTAGTTTTAATCATGAAACAAGGTTAAATTTTATCAAATGCTTTTCCTTATTTATTGAAAAAAATATGATTTTTCTTTTAATCTTTTCATTGATTTGCTAATTTAAACCAACCTTGCATTCTGAGATAAACACAATTTGGTCATAACTGTGCATAACTGGTAGACTGGGGGCACTAATATTTTCTTTAGGAATTTTGCCTCTATGTTCATAAGTGACACTGACTTTAATTTCTATTCTCATACTTTTGTCAGCTGGTGGTATCAAAGTTATGCTAAATTTAAGCACAGGAGGAGCATATGCCCTCCTTTTCTATTGTCTGAAAGAAAAAGTGTAAGATTTTAATTATTTTTCCTAAATATTTTGTAGAATTTCTTAGTGAAGTTATCAGGACATGAAATGCCATTTGTGGGAAAGCTTTTAATTTCTTACTTATTCTCATTAATGTTTGTAAGACTACTCTGGTTTCTTTTTCCTTTAGTCAGTTTTTTGTAAAATGTATTTTTCCTAGAATTTGCCCATTGCATATAAATTTTGAAGTTTATTTTCATTAAATTGTTAATGATAATCTACTTTCTGTGTATGTATGCAGTAGGTAAAATCTGATATTGGTTGCCATTCTTTTTTTTTTTTTAAAGATTTATTTATTTATTTAATTTTCCCCCCTCCCCTGGTTGTCTGTTCTTGGTGTCTATTTGCTGCGTCTTGTTTCTTTGTCTGCTTTTGTTTCTTTGTCCGCTTCTGTTGTCCTCAGCGGCACGGGAAGTGTGGGCGGCGCCATTCCTGGGCAGGCTGCACTTTCTTTTCACGCTGGGCGGCTTTCCTCACGGGCGCACTCCTTGCGCGTGGGGGCTCCCCCACACGGGGGACACCCTTGCGTGGCACGGCACTCCTTGCGCGCATCAGCGTTGCGCATGGCCAGCTCCACACGGGTCAAGGAGGCCCGGGGTTTGAACCGCGGACCTCCCATATGGTAGACGGACGCCCTAACCGCTGGGCCAAAGTCCGTTTCCCAGGTTGCCATTCTTTTCCTCGAAAATTTTTGAAGTGATTTGTTAATCTTAATAGTTTTTTCCCAACTAACTGATTTAGGACTTTTTTTTGGTTTTTATTGTAGATTACTTTCTATGTTATTCCTGCTCTTAATCTTTTTTTTTTTTTTGGTCTTTATTTTTTTAAAATTACATTAAAAAAATATGAGGTCCCCATATACCCCCCAACCCCCTCACCCCTCTCCTCCCCTCATAACAACAATCTTCTCCATTATGAGACATTCATTGCATTTGGTGAATACATATCTGAGCACTGCTGTACCTCATGGTCAATGGTCCACATCATAGCCCACACTCTCCCACATTCCACCCAGTGGGCCATGGGAGGACATACAATGTCCAGTAACTGTCCCTGCAGCACCACCCAGGACAACTCCAAGTCCCGAAAACGCCCCCACATCTCATCTTTTCCTCCTACTCCCTACCCCCAGCAGCCACCATGGCCACTTTCTCCACACCAATGCTACATTTTCTTCAATTACTAATCACAATAGCTCATGAATAAAATATCAGTAAGTCCACTCTAATCCATACTCTATTCCTCCATCCTGTGGACCTTGGAATGGTTGTGTCCACTCCACATCTATATCAAGAGGGGGCTTAGAGTCCACATGGATGCTGGAGATGCAATTCTCCTGCTTTCAGTTGTAGGCACTCTTGGCTCCATGGTGTGGTGGTTGACCTTCTTCAACTCCGTGTTAGCTGAGTGGGGTAAGTCCAATAAACCAGAGTGTAGGAGCTGAAATCTATTGAGGCTCAGGGCCTGGCTATCACATGGTCAGTCCAGAGATTCCGGTCCCCTGGGTATACATTAAACCCCAGCACCAACTACAGTTTTGGTAAAAGTAACAGGAGAGGCTTGTGAACAAAGATCACATCCGAGTCCAGCTCCATCACAAAGAAACACAAACTCCAAAGTAGGGGCAACTGACACGGCACTGAACTCCATCTGCCATGACCACAGAACCTGTGGGTTTCTGCAGCCCTCAGAAGAACCAATACCTGGGGTGGTATCTACTTTATCTGTCTCTGGGACTCTGCTGAGGTGTGCATAAGGGCAACCCCTCTGATAACCTCTCAGCTCTTTTTGGAGACTCATAGCCATATAAACTCATTTGTCCTTTCCTTTCCCCCTCTGATTCAGGTCAAAAAGCATTTTTAATTCCTGATATTATATGTAGATTGAGATATTCTGCTGGTCCGAGTTGACCCTTTTATTCAAGGTCATTTTCTAGCTACATCATCAACTGGTACTTGGTAGTAATCCCTCAGCACCAGGGAGGCTCATCCCCGGGAGTCATGTCCCATGCTGGGGGGAAGGCAACGCATTTACATGCTGAGTTTGTCCTGCTCTTAATCTTTTTTTTTTTTTTTTTAAAGATTTATTTATTTATTTAATTTCCCCCCCTCCCCTGGTTGTCTGTTCTTGGTGTCTATTTGCTGCGTCTTGTTTCTTTGTCTGCTTTTTTGTTTCTTTGTCCGCTTCTGTTGTCGTCAGCGGCACAGGAAGTGTGGGCGGCGCCATTCCTGGGCAGGCTGCACTTTCTTTTCACGCTGGGCGGCTTTCCTCATGGGCGCACTCCTTGCGCGTGGGGCTCCCCTACGCGGGGACACCCTTGCGTGGCACGGCACTCCTTGCGCGCATCAGCACTGCGCATGGCCAGCTCCACACGGGTCAAGGAGGCCCGGGGTTTGAACCGCGGACCTCCCATGTGGTAGACGGATGCCCTAACCACTGGGCCAAAGTCCGTTTCCCCCTGCTCTTAATCTTAATCATTTCCTTCCTTTCACATTCTTTAGGTTTGTTTTGCTGTTTTTTATCTAACTTCAAACTTTTTGACACCACATGAATCTTAGAACACTTTAAGTTCATATACCTCCCAATCAACTTATGGTATTGTTGTCATGTATTTAATTCTTCTTTTTAACATATTAGTATTGTTCCATAAAGTTAGTATTAATTTATGTTTACCTACACATTTTTAACTTTCTCCTTCATTCTTGCTTCTCAGCCTTTCATACAGGTTCAACATCCTTCTGCCTGAAGTATATCCTTTAGTTTCTTTATTGAGGGTCTGCTGGTAGCAAACTTTACCTGAAAATATCTTTGATCTCCTTCCTAAAAAATATTTATATATATATATGTATATATATAAATGTGTGTGTGTGTAAATATATATATATATATATATATATATATATATATTTTTTTTTTTTTTTCCCCAGTATTGGGACTGAGAATCAAAACTAGAACCTTGTAAATGGGAAGCCGGCACTCAACCACTGAGCCATATTGGCTCCCAAGTTGGTTTTTTTATTTACTTGCTTGTTGTTTTGGTTTTTGGACAGCACCAGAAACCAACTGGGACCTCCCATGTGGGAAGCAGGTATTCAACTTCTTGAGCCACATCCACTCCCCAGAAGATATTTTTATTGGGTATAAAATTCTAAGTTGGCAGTTATTTTTTTTCCAGCTCAATGACTATTTCAGTTCACAATATTCTCACTTCTTTTGTTGCTTATGAGAAGATGTTTCTCCCTTCTATGGCTACTTTTATGATGTCTTGATATTTGACGATTTCACTATGATGAATCTAGTTGAGGATTTACCATGCTTGAGATTTTGGGGGTTTCTTGAATTTGAATTTTATAGTCACCAATTCCAGAAAATCCTCAATCATTATCTTTAAATACTATCTGTGTGCTACATTCTCTTCTCTATCAATACGATGATTGGAAATATTATGACTTTCTCACTCTATCTTCCGTATTTCTTTTTATAATAGCTTTCACATACCATAAAATTCACCCTTATAAAGAGAGCAAATCAGGGGTTTTTAGTATGTTCAGAGAGTTATGCAACCATCACTACTACCTAATTCCAGAACATTTCATTAACTCCAAATAAACAAGCACCCACTAGCAGTCACTTCTCAACCCCCTTTCTCACTAATCCCTGGCAAATGCTAATTTACTTTCTGACTTTATGCATTTGCTTATTCTGGACATGTTATGTAAATTGGATTATATGTACGTAGTCTTTTGTGACTGGCTTCTTTCACTTAACAATGTTTTCAAGATTCATCCATGTATCACTACTTTAATCCTTTTTATGATCAAATAATATTCCATTGTATGGCTATACCATATTTTGTTTATCTAGTCATCAATTGATAGACATAAGGCTGTTTCTACTTTTTGGCTATTATGAATAATGCTGTTACCTTCCATGTCTCTTCTCTTTCATAATTTGTCTCTCTGAATTTATTAGACCTCTTTTTGATTGTAGCTAATCTGAAATTAAACCACCCACTGAGTAATTTGTTATTTTATCTAATTTCTAGAAGGTATATGGTTCAAATACGGTAGATTACTTTTAATAGTTTCCTGTCCCTGAAATTTATTCTTTCAAGATTATCTTTTATTTCTTTTAACATTGTAAGCACAGTTACCTTATAATTTATCTGAGAATGTCAAATCTGAAATCTTTGTGTTTATTTCTACCTTGTTTTCTCTGGTTCTTATTCAAAATGCCATGTTCCCTTGTGTGCTGAAGTGTTCTTTTTTACTGTAAACTGCTCATTTCCCTTAACAATTATTTGGGAAAATTCTTTGAGGCCAAGGAGGAAAGGTGTGGTACTCCAGAATGATTTGCCTTTGCTTTCACCATGTGCTTGGGGAAAGTACCAGTCTGGACCACATTAAATTCCAAGCTTCAGTTTTTAAAGGTGATGCAAGAGATGTGAATTTGACTACAAATTCACAAAAGGACCCATTTTTTGTTGCTATTGTTTCTCTTGTTCTGCTAGGAAGGCAATTTCCATGCATCCCCTGGGGGTCAGGTGAAGCAGTTTACCTCTAATTCACCCTAAAGGGTACAGCCTTTTTTCATTCTAGCTTTATATAGGGAGGGATTCCCAGTGACTTCACACCTTGGACAGATGCTAGGTTTTGTCTTTTGTACCCATGCCACGGTAAAAACTGAAGCTCCTGGTCACTAATTTTGATAAATGTTCTCGGGGCCAAAGCAGCTTTTGTGGTCTACTTGTATTTTTGTCTTCTATTAATTTTGCCTTGATAATTTGTCACTGTCTTATCAGTTTTCTGATGCTTTTGAAAAGATTTAAAAAAATATATTTTATGTAGCATTTTTCCTTAATATGAGAGAATATTTCAATATCTAGCCATTCATATTACCAGGAATATGTCAAACTTTGCATAATCTTTTTGAGATTACCTAAAAAATTAATTTACCCATTGTTTACCAAATACTGAAAAAAATATGAGAATACCAAAAAAAGAGAACATTTTATCTTCTTCTTGTAGGTTACTTATCTTAGTACATCCCAGAATTAAGTGATCTAATTCAGACAGTCATCACAAAATTGTACTATCAATCTTCCATGTAAGAAATTACCTGGAGCAATTATCTGTATCCCTCATTTTATAATACTCCAATGTGCCTCCAAATATCCTATGAATATTACAAAATTCTCAAAAGCAAAATTCATATTTTTACTTGAAATAAGTAAAAAAATATAGTAATTTCAAGTTGATAGACAAGGGTAATATAAAAAATGGCTTGAAAATAAAAATGAAATTCAAAAATACTGAAAACCACTTGTTATAGTATAATAGCTAGTTAATATAATTGAGTAACAATTATGATCTTTTGGACTTCTTACTAACATACTTACTTTGCTTCAAGTTGCAATGTTCTTTTCTTGTGATATACCAATGCTGTGGGCTCTGCTGTCAACATTTTAAGCTTTCCATGAAGATAAAATGCACTTCTTCGGCCCTTCTTTATTGTTTCAATAAAGGTATCATATTCTTTTTTGATTGAAGTAAGAATGGATTTG
The DNA here is from genome assembly GCF_030445035.2 of Dasypus novemcinctus. NCBI lineage: Eukaryota > Metazoa > Chordata > Mammalia > Cingulata > Dasypodidae > Dasypus > Dasypus novemcinctus. The sequence continues at coordinate 44,258,315 of NC_080689.1, forward strand.
TATACGGTGACATATTCTATTACCTGAAATATGATTTTTCTGCATATGGTACTGGTTTTTTTTAAGAAGACTATGGATCAAAAGCCTTACAAATAAGAATGTCCTTCTGTGAACTAGAACAGATGTACATCACTATTGCAGGGTGGTGGGAATGTGGAGAAACACAGGAAGAATAAATTAATGTAATCTATGTAATGTAATCAACAATATGGTAATATTCTTGCATCAAAGCCAAAGATGTACTGTGGTAATAGGTGGGTATGAAAAATTATGCCAAATGTATGCTAGGGACCATAGTTAGTGATAATAGTCTGAAGATATTATCTCATAATCTGTAACAAATGTTCCACCAAGATGTGATGAGTTGGTGAAGGGGTGTTGTATAGGAACTCGACACATGTGCATAACTGTTTTGTAAATTCACAACTTCTGTAATACAAATACATATTTTTTAAAGCCTTGCAAACAGCATTATAGATTACTTAAAAATAAAATATGATTAGCACTTAGAAGTCTAAAAATTTTACAAATTTGAGCATGCATTCAACAAGTTCAAATATGACTGGGAAATAAAAACAATATTTATTGGTGCTCTTTGTGGATCATTATGGTAGATACTGTGAGCTTAAGAAAGGAAAAAAAAAAGACTATTTTTGCTCTACCTTGGTATGAACACATACATTATATGATGTTAGCTAAAACCAACACACATCTAATTTTCCCAATTCTGGTTCTTTTAAACATAATTATATACCTTCCCTTAGCCCCTCCAAACTAGTCTCCAAACTGATTCAGACCTTATAATCCTAAACTACCTTCACTTCTCTGCTTTATTAACCTATTAGCTCCTATAGGTTGTTCAATACCTTCAATTCCTAAATTGCATTTCTATTTCCAAGCCAAGTACAACTGTAGAAAACCAACTTACTACTATATATTCATGGTTTCCAGTGGTGTTTTAACATAGAATATCTCTGGAAAAATAATAGAAGAAACTAGATAAAGTGGGTGCCTGAAGAGAAAGAAAGGGGAACTAGGACGAGAGATAAAAAGCAACTGACTGCATTGCATATTCTTCTTTCCTGGTTTATTATTTGTTAATCTTACACCAGCATTATTCATGCAAAGCAAAGAAATATTTTTAAATATTTTTTTTAAAAACCAAAAAAGTTATAAATATAAATAACGTATGGTTTCCAAATTCTTCTCAGTTGATGCGATTTCAAAAGGGATCAATGTGTATAAGGAATAGATGTGATAAAGCCATAATTTGCCCTGTAAACTATAATTATGCTTTCTGCCCTGCTATATCACCAGCTGCCTTAGTTTCCTAGGTTGTTTAAAGCATATATTATGAAATGAGTTGGCTTAAACAATGGGAATTCATTAGCTTACAGTTTGAGGCCATGAAAACGTCTAAAGCAAGGCATCAACAAGGTGATGCTTTCTTCCTGAAGACTGGCTACAAGAGATCCTGGGCTCCTCTTCCATACGACAAGGCACACGGCAGTGTCTGCTGGTCTCTCCCTTCTTTTCCGGGATTCATTGCTTTCAGCTTCTTGCTTCTGTGGCTTTCCTATCTCTCTCTCTCTGTATTCACTCCATTTTGTTGTTGTTGTTGTTGTTTTAATTTTTCCCCACCCCCTTGTTGTTTTTCACTTTACTGAGTCTGTTCATCTTCCTTGTTTCTTTAGGAGGCACCTGGACCGGAACTTGGGACCTCTGATTTGGGAGGGAGGTGTCTAATTGCTTGAGCCACCTCTGCTCCCTGCTTTGTTGTGTCTCTCATTCTGTTTTTTTCTCCCCATGTCTCTTTTTGCATTACCTTGTTGCATCAGCTTGCCGTGCCTGCCCATTGCAACAGCTCACTGTCTTTCTTTAAAAAGGAATGGGAACCTCTGCTCCCTGCTTTGTTCTGTCTCCCATTATGTTTTTTTCTTCTTGTGTCTCTTGTTCTGTCAGCTTGCCATGCCTGCACATCATGCCAGCTCAGTGTTTTCTTTAGGAGGCACTTGTATCCAAACCAGCGACCTCCCATGTGGTAGGCAGGAGCCCAGTTGCCTAAGCCACATCCATTTCCCTTCATTCCTTATAAAAAGAACTCCAGTAAAAGGATTAAGACCCATCTTGAATGAGGCGGGTCACACCTTAACTGAAGTAGCATCTTCAAAAGGTCCTACTTACAATGGGTCCACACCCACAGAAATGGATTAAACTTAAGGACATGTTTTTCTGGGGTTCATACAGCTTCAAGCCACCACACTAGCCTTCCTGGTATGCCCCATGGTTTTGTATTAGCCCTTAAAATATCTAAGAAAAGTTATCAAAGAAAACTTCTGGTCTACCAAGAAATGGTATTAGAATATTATCAATGGATAGTGGTGACAGTAGCATAACATTGTAAATGTAATTAACACCACTGAATTGCATATTTGAAAGTGGTTAAAATGGAAAATTTTGTTTTACATATGATAGTAGAATAAAAATGAAAAAAACAAACAACCCATAGAACTGTATAATACAAAAAGTAAACCCTAATGTAAACTATGAACTATAGTTAATAATATAATTATAATAATATCAGTTTATCAATGTAACAAAGGTACCACATTAATGCAAAATGTTAATAATAGGGAAAACTTGGGGGGAATATATGGACTCTGTCCTTTCTGCATAACTTTTCTATAAACCTACAACTGCTCTAATTTAAAGAGACAAAAAGAAAAAGAAAAAAAAAAAAAAAGATTACTGAACAGTGTCAAGTACCAGGAGAGGATACTGAGTAGGAGATATTGGTTGTCTTTTCGACATTTTCAAACTACCTATCCACCCAAATCAGGATTACTGCCATTTGAGAACCTTTAAAAAAAAAGGAAGTCATAAATCTTGTGGTCTTCCAAACTCAACATTCTACTGCTCCTGTCCACCCTCCACTCCACACATCCCAGGGATGGGTTCTAACAATTACACACAACTAAGATATATTAGTGAGTAGATAATAAACTTGTTGGGACACCATGATCAGCTCCCATGTCTGTTTGCTAGAAGCAGCAGATTACAGAAGAACACTCATGGGAATCTTTAAGAATGCACAGAAAATGTATTAAAGTAGAGGCTGAAAACTGGCATACTACAGGTAGAATACAACAGTTTTGCTTGAACAAAGAAAACATTTTGTTCTCAAAAACTCTGAAAAATCTACCATTCTGGAACCCTCATTCCTTAATAGCAATAATGAACTGGAGCTTTAGACTGGGGTTGCATCTTCATTTTACAATCCCCCCCATTCCTTATTGTCTTATATTTACTAGGAGCCTGAAGGAGAAGAGGGACAGTATCCATTCCACCTCAACTCCAATACATGGATCTAGACTATTTGTACAACTTGTTACCAGGAACTGAAAAGGCCAGCCACTTTCTGACTCCAGCTGCCTCCATAATTTATAATATAGAAGGTGATTCTTTCTAGATTTGGTTTTTATAGCTCACTAAGTCCTTGGCTCGTTCTATCTTGGTATATGAGTCTGAGGCCTTCCATGCTATGAATCAGGCATGGTTCTCAAGGTAAAACCCCCTATTTAAAAATAAATAAATAAATTTGGTGTTTGTCCTTTGGTTTCAAGTACCCAGAGATGCAAATTGATACTTTCATCTTCTGCCCAACCAGATCCTTCCAAGTAGAAAGGGAAATCAGACAAGGCACTCACTAATATTTTATTAACAATCAAATGTGCTGGAATAACATAAAAACGGAAAAGGGAGATTACCTGTTATTGGGAAACTAATAGCAAAGTTTTTCTAAGTAACATGATTTCTACTTTGGATTCCTTCTTAGTCCTCAAGAATAGGATTATTTGATACAAGCAAGTCTTGGGAAATGGGAGAAAAGAAACATGTAGATATTTTTTGTTTAATTCCATGTCTTTTCTGTAAGAATTAAATTTACCAACACCATCCCTAAAATGACTTCACTATAATTATACTCATTTAAATCAGACTCCTCTTAATGTAATAAAAATTCTGACAAGTGTCAGCATTTGGATATGCAAAGATAAACATGTCACAGTTATAACTTTCCTTTGCTGCAGGTAGACTGTCAGCAAGATTCTTGATATTTACAGAACCTGTTTGTGGTAGATAGCATCATGTCTCCCACAAAGACACGTTCAAGTCCTAACCCCTGGTCTATGGGCATGAACTCATCTGTAACTGGGACCTTTAAGTCCTCATCCCTTCTCTCCCAAATTCTCCCTTACCCAGTTCTGTGTAGACTCATTTGTAAATAGAATCTTCGAAGATCCTATTAACATGGGGCCAAACTAAATCAGGGTAGGCTTAATCCAATATGACTAGAGTCCTTATAAGGTCTAGACAGAGACAGATGGCTGAGCAAGAGAAGCAGAAGCCACAGGAAGAGAGATCAATGGAGACATATCACCATGTGATGGAGGCAGACTGATATAAGCCACCACCAGAATGCTACAGACTTTTGAGAAAGCATGGCCTGCTGATACAATTAATTTGTACTTTCAGCCTCCAAAACTGTAAAACATAAATTCCTGTTGTGTAAGCCAACCAGCCTGTGATATTTGTCATAACAGCCCTGGAAAACTATTATTCAAGGCATTGTCTTGATTTAAACATTTATCTAATATATTCATTAGTTACTAACATATCAAGAAGCAATATCATTCATCATAACAACAATGTATGAAATAAAACTAACCTGCCAATGTACCAACTCTAAAAGACAAATTTTCTGGATGAAACGTAAGGAAAAAAGACTGTTCCTCTATTTTATATACTTATAGATATGTCTCAATTTTTAAAATTCCATTGGCAAGCACATATCACACCTTTGTGCTCACTTTTGCTTAGAGTGAAGCAGTATATTTTTTAAGAGAAATAAAATTCATACAACTCATGTTCAAAAATTAAACGAAAGACTGAATTCTTATTTTGCCTGTAGCTGTTTTACTCAGAGACCACTGGTCTTAAGTAACTATTTTCTCTAAGCAAAGAGGAAAAGATATTGATTTCACTTATTTTACTATTAGGGTATCTTCAAAGGGTTTTTTTAAAAAAACTGGTAAAAATTAGGATATACTGGTAAACCGTTATTGTTTATAAGGAAAAATAGGTATTTCTAAAACCTTGATGAGCATTATCAAATAAGTTCTATAAAGCCATAACATTTTCTAATCTCATCTTCATATTGCCAAGTTGAGTCCAGTCTCATCCTTTGTTTATCCTGCCTATTCACTTCTTTTATCTACAAGGGTCAAATCTAAACCATGACTTTTTAACACAAACCAAAAACAATAAGAACTAATACAAGTTCCTGCTCAGAGCCCAATTCCTAACAGAGCAGATGATACCTTCAGATGTGAGGTCAAAATGATGTCAAAGTACACAACTAGGTTATTGTTCAAAGACTGATAGCCTGGCCTTAAGCCGAAATAATTGAAATACTCATTAACAATCTAGTGATATAAACCTGGCAATGCCTTTTCCCCATTCATCCTTTCCTGACAAATGCAATGAACTTATCAAAATTGACAAATAGTATGTGGTCAAACAAGCATTCATATTACTAAGGCAGGAACACTAGTTGTAAAGATATACCATTTCCAACCACATGAAAATGCCATTGTCTTAAGAGCATTATGATACCTTATCAAAAACATTTCGGTATATGATGTAATATTCATCAGCAGGTCCTTCCTCATTACAGCCCACTCTTTCAGTTTCTGTAATTATGTATCTTTGAATACTTTCCAAAAATTCCTGGTCACTTCTACTAATGATGGGAGGGAGAACTGCATGTTTCTTTATTTCTTGCACTGACATATGTCACAATCTGCACACTTGTTTACCAGAGACAAGTTCTGTCTTGACCTGCTTTTGCAACAAAGTAGTTATTTTGATAAACCTGAAATTAAAAAAAAAAAGAATCAATTAATCTAAAGCTTTAAAAAATTAAGTCAAATATTGGTCTAAAATATAAGTTTCAGAAAATAAATGTTCTGTGAAGCTCTGAGATAAATATTGCAATCTATGAACTAAAAGGTCTGTGGTCACAAACAGTGAACTCTAAGTTAAACCATGGACTATAGTTAATAGCATAATTATAAAAATGTGCTTTTATCAATTGTAACAAATGTACCACACCAAGACGAGATATTAATAATAGAGGGCAGAAAGCAGATGTGGCTCAACTGATAGAGTGTCTGTCTACCATATGGAGGGTCCAGGGTTCGATCCCTAGGGCCTCCTGATCCATGTGGTAAGCTGGCCCATGCGCAGCGCTGCCACATGCAAGGAGTGCTGTACCACACAGGGGCATCCCTGCATGGGGTGTCCCATGCGCAAGGTGTGCGCCCCGCAAGGAGAGACGCCCCACATGAAAAAAGTGCAGCCTGCTCAGGAGTGGCGCCACACACATGGAGAGCTGATGCAGCAAGATGACACAATAAAAAAGAGATGCAGTTTCCCAGTGCTGCCTGCTAATGCAAGTGGATGCAGAAGGAAACAGAGCAAATGGACACAGAGAGCAGACAACAGGAGGGGGCGCAGGGGGGCCGGGAGAGGAATAAATAAAAATAAATCTAAAAAACAAATTAGAGTGGTATATGGTATCCTGTAAACCACAAATTCTCTAACAAAAATAAATTAATTTTTTTTAAAAATAAAAGGTTTTTAACCTTTTTTGTTCTATGGACCTCTTCGCCAGTCAGGTGAAGACCATGGACCCCTTACTAAGTCCACACTATACTGTGTATTATTTAATAAATATATCACACCCACACTAACACGTCCCTGCAAGAAAAATGTTTTTTTTTTTATTTCAAATCGGGCTCACACACCCCTTGTTAAGAACTCCGGTCTGTACTATTCAACTGTCATATGCTATATCTCTGAGATAGAAATACCAAATACTATTCCCAATAAATAGAGAGCTCTTGTTTTACTAATTAAGCACAGATTCTCCCAGGTGTATTCTAAAACTGGAGGATTTATGTTTAACATAATACTTTCTAATAGAAGGTTAAGTATTTTATTTGTTTCATGTAGGAAAATTCATTTCTAAGCCTCTTGATGACACAAACAGGTGAAATACTTCTCCACCCCAGTGCCTATTTGGCCCAATTACAGTAACTCACAGTAGCTATAATAATTAACATGTTATGTTGATAAACTTCTGCTAAAGGACTACTGCTAAAATCTATCCACTAGTGATGTTAAACAGTACTTCTGAATACAGTCTTGAAGCAACTACATTATGCTGCTCTTTTTAAGTAGAATTGTTTAAGAATTGTCAAGAGGAATTGACTGGAGAAGTTGGTTCTTCAGATCTATACGTAACAACAAACAGAAACATTTTAACTTAGCCCCCTGATTACTCATGTATAATCAGTATATACTCATGGCATAAAATGTGGAAAATAAAATCCAAAGAAAACTATGATAAAAACCTAAAAACATCCAGAATCCTATAACCCAAAGATAATCACTATTAATATTTTGGTATATTTCCTTCCAATCTTTATAAAAACTGAGATCAAAATCTATATTCAGTTCTGTTTCCTAATTTTTTGCACTTAATACTACAACCACATTTCCCTGTTGTTAAATATTTTTCAAAAACATGACTTCTATTGATTGCCTACTATTTCATGGTATGGTATACCATAATATATTTAAAAATTCCCCCACTGTTAGACATTTTCACTATGATAAATAATGCTGTGATGAATACCCATCTAAATTAATTTTACAATGTTTGGTAATATAATTGATATCTGGTTATCTGAAATAACATAGGTGGCCTGTAAATACTGCCTAGAGGCCATTTAATGGAGGGAAGAAACCAAAATAATTTCAAAGTTTAAAGAAAGGCCAAATTTATCTTTATGATAAACTGGATTACAAAAAGTCAATAATAAACATACAGTTTTGCAACAAGGTAATAATCTGTAAATAGAACAGCAGTATTCCCAAATAAGTAATCAATTTGTTCGTTCATTCATTCAACCAGTATTTATTAAGTGCCTACTAAATGCCAGACATTGTTTCATAGCAAGGGATTGTGCAAAAAGTAAATAGTCCCTGGCTTCTTGGAGCTTACAATCCAGAAGGAGATACAAACTAAAAGCTTATAAATAGTGTAATTTCAGATAGTAAAAGGTGAAAGTCAAAGGAGGAAAGAAAGGTTTTTTTAAGGTTGGAGTTTTGATGTTGGAGTTTGATTCCAAAGCCTTAAGTTGGAGCCCCGGGAAGTAAGCTCACAGAGGAAACAGAGGCAAGCCCCAGAAAGAGAGGAACCCTGAGCCCAGGAAAAAGAAGCCTGAGGAAGGGAGGAACCCAAGGAAGCCTGAACCCTTGCAGACATCAGCAGCCATCTTGCTCCAACACATGGAAATAGACTTTGGTAAGGGAAGTAACTTATGCTTTATGGCCTGGTGTTGGTAAGCTCCTATCCCAAATAAATACCCTTTATTAAAAAAAAAAAAAAAAGAGGAGGAAGGAATGGGTGTGATCATGGAGTGAGTGATCACATTTGAATATCAGACTTCCTATTACTTTTAGATAAAATTCAAGGTCTTTTACCTGGCCTACTAATGCCCTTTAGGATCCAGGCATTCTTCTGTCTAATCAAATTTAGCCTTTTCATGTCCCCAAACTCCTCCCCATTCTCCCATCCGTACTACCCATTAACTTGCTCTCTTACCATAGTGCCTTTCATAATTCCCTCTCCCTCCATGGGTTTCCTTCCCCCACTCCTCACCCCAACACACATAGCATATCACCACACTCATTCTCTTGGGGATTACTCATTCTTCAGATCTCTGCCTATAAAGCTGCAGGAAAGCTTCCCTAGATTCCCTTAAACTAGGTCAGGTGTCTGCCATGTTCTCCCATAGTACTGTGTACTTCCCTATCATGGTGTTATCACACAATCATACTATACTGTATTGTAGACATTCTGTTTCTATTCTGTCTCCCCCATTAGGCTGACAAGGTCAGGAACCAAAACAGTCTTTCTCCATTATATTTCCAGGGCACGGTACAGTTTCTGGCAGAGTTGGTACTCAAAAAAACAAAACAAAACAATGCTGAATGATTAATAATCACTGAGTAATAATCTGGTCTGCTCAGAAGATATGTGATTTGCAATGCCCTCAAACCAAAACACAGCTAAAGTTCATTATGTACAAAATGCCACTGAAGAACATAAAGTAACCAAGATTACCGTTCACTTATTCTCATATTAACCACTAAGAGATACACAGAAAACAAGGGTTCCTAAAGAGATCTAATGGGTCTAGTAAATGTGCACCTGCTAAAGAGCAGGAAAGGCAGTGTGTGACAGAGGTAGGCACAATAAACTACAGGAGCCCAGAGGGACGGCTTACTAGCCTGAGGGGAGAGGGCAGGGAAACAGCAGGGAAATTTCTAGTTGGACAGTTAACGGTGGTGCGGAAGCTGTGCTGCATTCATTTATTCAATAAATATTTTGGACAAACTGTTTTATATCTGGACTATTCTAGACTCTGGAGATATAGCATTGCACAAAACAAAGTCCCTAACCTCACAAAGCTTATCTTTGTAAGAAACAAAGATTAGTTTAGTTTTCACATAAAGGAATGTAACCTGGCAGCCTACTGCCTCAGTCTCCCACTCCTGGGTTAAAGAGCAACAAAGGAAACCAGCTTAAGCCAGTCCTACAGGGAGTAAAAAAAAAAAAAAAGGAAGATGCCCAAGAAAAAGCTAAGCCAATACCAATTCAGCACCACATTCCATTCCTTATTTGGCAAAGGGGAGCAGGTAAAAACAAAAATGGTTGGAATGTGATGAGGGAAGCAGTTAATCACAAACTTTTGCAGGGGAAAGTTATATCTTCTCAGATAGGTTGTAACTTCTGAAGTATCCAATCTATGGAGAAACAGAGGAAGGGCTTGCGTGCTAGGCTTAGGGGTATAAATTGTGTCATTTTTCTTTGTTCGGCGCGCCAGCCATGTTTTCTGGTTGTGCGCCTCTTCTTGCAAGATTGAGAATAAATTCTTTTCTTCTCCACAATCGGGTGAGCCTTATTTTCTTTCAGAAGAAAAAGATTTCTTTCTAACATCTTTCAGTGGAGAGAGAATAAACAAGTAGAATAGTAGTATGACAGAAGCTAGAATAAGCTGTATGGAGAAAAATAAAGCACATTATGGGAGATAGTAATGAAAGTGGGAGGGTATTATTTGAAAGAAGGCACGTCAGTAAAGAGGAAAGCCCTCACTGACAAGGTGACATTTCAGAAGAAATCTGGAAGAAAAAAAAAAAGCAGTTCATGTAGATACCTGCGAGAAAGTGGTCTGGGCAGAGAGAAGCAAGTTCAAAGATTAGGACTCGAGGTAGATAGTATCTTTGAGCAACAGCAAGGCCAGTGGGGCTAGACAAGAAAGACAAAAGAAGAAAGAGATGAGGTCAGAGAATTAGCTAACAGATTATTTAAGCTATCGGGCCTTGAAGGCAGAAGCAGCCCCAGTTCATGGAGGCAACTTTGTGCAAGCAGACTGGGAAAGAGAAGCAACTGGCTGGACAGTAGCCTTCCAACCGTGCTGGAGAGACAGCCTCACAAATAGGAATTTAGGCTTTCCCCACATTTAAGAAGCGCTGGAGAGCTGTGGGCAGAAGAGTGTTATCGTTGATTTACATTTTAAAGAATTGCTTGTTGTTCTATAGAGAACAGACTCCGGGAGACAAGGGTCAAAGAACAGTTGGAACAATCCAGACAAATGATGGTGGCTGAATCTGTTGGTAGTGGTGAAGGTGGTAAAATGTGCTCTGAACACATTTTGAGAATGAAGCCAACAGAGTTTGCTGAGGGATTAGATGTCCCATACTAGAGAGGTGTCAAGGATGACCATAAATTTTCGACCTTAGCAATTGGAAAGTTGAAAATTGCTGTTTGTGGAGATGGAAAGAGTGAATTTCATGGGAAAATCAGGAATTTGGGGTTTGCCTTTTAGAAATGTTGAGGAGTTGGACATGTGGATCTGGATTTCAGGTGAGTGAGAGATAAAATTTGAGTCACCTGCATAATAAATGCATTTACAAATTATGAGACAGAATGAGACAACCTGGAAAATGTAAACAGAGCAGAGGTCCAAGGACTGGGCGTGGAGGTACTCCAAAGTTTGGAGGTCTTAGACCGCAAAAGAATGCAGCAGGTGGGGTGATATATGGGAGCCCTGTATGATGTTATGCATGTTTGTTTTGTAAGTTTGCAAGTTTTACTAAACACTAATTTTTTATACATGTTCATGTATGAATGATACCATTGAATTAACTGTTTTTAAAAATGGAAAAAAAAAGAGGAAGCAGCAGAATCTAGAAAATAACACCAAGGTAGGCAAAAGAGAGAGTATCCTAGCTGTCAGGTGAAGAAAGTGTATCAAAGATGGAGTGATCCAATGTCAAAAGCTGCTGACAGATCAAATAAGATGAACTGCCATTGAATTTAACATAAGGGAGGTCATCAGTGACCCTACAACTCACTAGAATGGTTGGGGACAAAAGCCTGACAGGAGTAGGTTCAAAAGTCAATGGGGGAACCAGCAAGATGGTGGCAGAGTAAGGCGTTCCTGGAGTCAGTTCCTGCTACAGGGCAGTTGGTAAATACCCAACGCTCTCTGGAATGCTAGCTGAAACACATGTTTGGGCTCCAGGAGGCGAGAAGAGCATCCTGCAATGTCCTTGAAGGAATGAAAGGAGGAGACTACCCATCTGCAGAGAAGATTTGTAGGTAGAGCGCGCCACACCATAACCCATCTGCAGAGAAGATTTGTAGGTAGAGCGCGCCACACCATAGAGGCCGGTACCCATCCTCCACTGGAGCCACAAGTTGCCTCGGGAGCTGTTCTGCGGCTGGAATGAAAGCTCCACTTCCCCAAAACGGAGGAGGAAGAGATGGTTGGGTACGACTTCAGCCACTGAGGAGTAAATTCAGTGGGCTAAAGCATAAACCTGAGAACAGCTAAAATCTGAGCCTGTCCAAGTTAGAAAGAGGCCGATAACCACCATCTTAACTTCACACCTGGCACAAGGGGAAGTGGGGTGGACTGAAAATCACAGTGCTGGTAGAGACCAGCTTCTTTCCATCTAGATTAGACTGCAGCTCTAGCCTAGGTCCCAGTGCCACCTCTAGCAGGAGGAAGCTATGGGAACCTGAGCCAGCCTCTCTGGGAACTTACCGGCCAAGCTGCAGAAGCTGGTGATCATCCTACTATGGTGGCATGAGCCACACCAGGAGCTATTCTGCGGCTGGAATAGGAAACTCCATTTCCCAAAAACAGGGGAGGAGGAGAAGGTTGACTGGCCGATTTTGGCTACTGATTGGTATACTCGGCTGGCTAAGATATAACTCTGGGAACAGTTGGGTTGTGAATCTGTCCAAGTCGGAAAGAGGCCAGTGGCCTCCATTTTGACTCCACCCCCAGCCTGAAGGGAAGCCAGGACTGAAAATCACAGTGATGGTAGGAACCAGTTTCTTTCACCCAGATCAGCCTGCAGTCCTAGACTAGGCTTTAGCCCTACCTCTGGCAAGGAAGAAGCTGGCGGGCTCTGCACTGGCCTATCCAGGTAACTGCAGGTAACTTTGGCTGGTACAGACTGAAAATTGGAAGTCTACTAGGACAACTGTGGTCATCTGGGACCTGCACTGCATAGACTGCTGCCCACACCTGCAGCTCCATACCCACTCCAGACAGGGAAGAAGGGGGCGTGAAGCTTCATCAGTCTCTTTGGGCAACTACAGTCTAGGCCTGCACGACTTACATTATTCCACACAGCTATGACTCTGTCCCTGCCCCTGGCAAAGGAGAAAGTTGGGAGAAGCTTCATTGGTCCCTGGCACAATGAGGGCAGCTTGAGCCTCCACAGTCTATATCACCAATTACAATCTTGGCTCCTATTGTACAACCAGCAAGGGAGAAAGGGAAGGAAGCCCTAAACTAAACAGAAAAACTGTACCCAGAATAAATACTCTAGTAAGCCAGATGCCACGACACCAACGAAAAAATTACAATCCACATCAAGAAATAGGAAGCTATGGCCCAGTGAAAGGAACAAGATAAGCCTCCAGATTACATAAAGGAGTTGAGACAACTAATCATAGATGTTCAAACAAATCTTAATAAATTCAATGAGATGGCTAAAGATATTAAAGATATAAAGAAGACACTGGTTGAGCACTAAAAAAATTTGAAAGCATATATAGAAAAAGAATAGATCTTATGGGAATAAAAGGTACAATCAATGAAATTTAAAAAATACTGGAATCATATAATAGCAGATTTGAGGAGGCAGAAGAAATGATTGGTGAGCTTGAAGAAATGGCCTCTGAAAGTGAAAATACAAAAGAACAGATGAAGAATGGAAAAAATTGAACTAGGTCTCAGAGGACTAAATGATGGCAAAAGGCATGCAAACATACATGTCATGGGTGTCCCAGAAGGAGAAGAGAAGGGAAAAAGGGCAGAAGGAATACTTGAAGAAATAATGGTAGAAAATTTCCCAACCCTATTCAAGGACATAGATATTTATGTCCAAGAAGCACAACATACACCCATCTGAAAAAATCTGGATAGACCAAGTCCAAGACACATACTCATCAGAATGTCAAATGCCAAAGACAAAGAGAGAATTCTCAGAACAGCAAGAGAAAGGCAATGCATAACATATAAGGAATACCCAATAAGGTTAAATGCTGACTTCTCACCAGAAATCATGGAGGCAAGAAGACAGTGGTCTGATATAGGTAAGACACTGCAAGAGAAAAACTTCCAGTCAAGAATCTTATATCCAGCAAGACTGTCTTTCAAAAATGAGGGCGAGATTAGAATATTCACAGATAAACAGAAACTGAGAGAATTTCTAAGCAAGAGATTTTCAGGAAATACTAGAGGGTGTCCTAGAGCCTGAAAAGAAAAGACAGGAGAGAGAGGCCTGGAAGAGAGTCTAGAAATGAAGATTACATCAATAAAAGTATCTAAAAGTGTCAAAAGAGTGGTGAAAATAAAATATGACAGATAAAACTGAAATAGGAATAAACTTAACCAAAGATGTAAAGCACTTGTATTCAGAAAACTGCAACTTGGTTTTAAAAGAAATTAAAAAGGCCTAAGTAATTATAACAACAGTCCATGCTCATGGATTGGAAGACTAAATATCATTAAGAGGTTAATTCTATTCAAATTGATATACAGATTCAATGCAATCCCTATAAAAATTCCAACAGCATTAAAAAAAAAAATGAAAACATGATCATCAAATTTATTTGGAAAGGTAAGGGGTCCTGAATAGCCAAAAACATCATTAAAAGGAAAGGTAAACCCTCATCTCCAGACTTTAAATCATATTACCTAGCTCTATTTGTAAAAACAGCATGGTTCTGGCATAAAGACAGACACATAGACCAATGGAACTAAATTGATGGTTCAGAAACAGACCCTCATATGTATGGTGAAGCGATTTTTGATTAGCCTGTCGAACCCACACAGCTTGGGCAGAACAGTCCATTTAGCAAAATGGTGCTGAAAGAACTTGATATCTGTAGCCAAAAGAAAGAGGACCTCTATCTCATACCTTATCCAAAAATTAACTCAAAATGGATCAAAATCCTAAAAATAAAAGCAAGAACCATAAAACTTCTAGAAGAAATCATAGGAAAATATCTTCAAGACCTGGTGGTAGGTGGTGGATTCTTAAAGGAGATAAAGAGGAGGACTGAGATGGACTACTGATGTTTAACATATGTAGACGTTTTAATTAGCTTTACTGTAAAAGTGTGGAAATGCATAGAGTGGATGGTAACACATAGTAAGTAACAGCTAGTTTATAAATGGGGATGTGGCTAAATATGGTAGTCTAGGTACGTAAATACCAACTGACAGAATACTAGAGAATAATCTAGGAACTGAGTAGCAGAGCAAACCAAGAGGTGGATAAGAATTGTGGTTGATGGTACAGGTGCAAGTGTCCTTTGTGAGCTAGTGCAAATTGTACATCACTACTGCATCCCACTACTGGTGGGAATGTGGAGAAGCAAGAGAAAAATACAGCTGGACTTGACCTATGGACTGTGGTTAGCAGTAATAATATGATATTCTTGCATCTATGCCAAAGATGTACTGTGTTAATAATGCAGCAGTATGGAAAATGTGAGTGAAATGTAAGCTATGGACACAGTAACAGTCAGATGGTATTATTTTATCTGTAGCAAATGTTCCACCACAGTGTGGTATGCTGATGGAGGGGTGTTGTTTGGGAATTCTGTACATATGCATGACTGTTTTATCAGTTTACAACTTCTGTCATAAAAAACATATTTGAAAAATACTAAGAGTGGGTTGGGGGAAAAACACACAAAACGTAAGATAATGATGATTAGTAGTAAGATTTTGACAATAATTTTTCATAATCTTTATCAAACGTTTCACAACAATGTACAGTATTGGTGAAGGGTTGTTGTATGGGACCCCTGTATGATGTTATGCATGTTTGTTTTCTATGTTCACAACTTTTACTATATACACTTGTTTATGTATTTTCATACATACATGATATACAGATAATAATAGGGTTGGTTGGGGGAAAAATACATCGGTTAGTAGAAATATTTTGACAATGCTTTTTAATCATTAGTTAAAAAGGTTTAACATTGCAAATTATCGGTGGTAGGGTGTTATGAAAGTACTGCATGACGTAATACATGTTTGTTTTGTAAGTTCACAACTATTATTATACACTAATTGCTTATATATGTTTATGTATTAGTGATATACTTAAATAAATTAATTTTTTAAAAAAAGTCAATGGGGGAAAGCAGATGTGGCTCAAGCGACTGGGCTCCTTTCTACCATATGGGATGTTCCAGGTTCGTTTCCCAGGGGCTTCCTGGTGAAGAGAGATGGCCCATGTGGCGAGCTGGAAGCACAGAGAACTGGAACAACAAAAAGAGACAAAGAGGAGAAACACAACAAACCAGAGAGCCACTTGAGGTGGCTCAAGTGATTGAGTGGCTCTCTCCCACATAAATGGTTCCAGAATAAGTTCCTGGTGCCTCCTAAAGAGAAGACAAGCAGACATAAAGCACACACAGGAATGAACACAGAGAGCAGAGAGAGAGCACAAAAAAAAGGGGGGGGGAGGGGAATAAAATTTTTTTTGAAATTTAAAAAGTCAATGGGAGGGGAAGAATTGGAGACAATCAGTATAAACAATTCTTTCAAGGAGAACTGTTGAAAGATGGAGAGACTAGTAGCAGACTAAGGGATGAATATTGTTCCAAAAAAGGTAATGGACTCTTTAGAATTGCCAAAGCATAGGACAGCCTAAGTCAGGAACTTTTACTAGCTCCATGTTATTAAAGTGTGAAGTGAGTAATGGGTTTCATAGAGTAGGTGGTAAGGGAGGCAGAGGCCAAATGTCATACTAAGGAATTCAGATGAAAGGGAGCTGATGAAATATCAAGTAGAAATAATGACAGTCATTTTCACTTTTTAGAATATTTGGAAGGTTAATAGCGAAGGTGGGTGGAAAAGGGAAAAGACTGGAGACAGGTTAGAAGTTAGAACTCTTTCAGGAGAGCCTGAATTTAGGGACAAGGGACTAGACAATAGAAAAGGCCTTAAAAAGGTCCATTAGAAAGGACTCTGTAGTCTGTGGAGTAGAAAACACCTAGAGTTAAGTGGCTTTCAACTGGCCTGCCTTGCTGGGAGAGCACCCTACCGCACTCAGGTCCTTCGCCACCAATCCCAAAGTCCAAATTTGGAAATTCTATCACTAAAGAACCATTCTGCAGGACTCTTTCCCTTATGGCTTCATTTCAAAATTCATTCATAAACCTCCTGAGATTTTTCAACATGTTAAACCATTTCACACCAAGGAGTGACACACGAGGCCCGGAACTTTCCTTAAGCTAGATTAGGGTTGAAGACCTGGAGGAGGTAAAGGGTGAGGAAAGGATGAACGATCGTTCCTAAGATTTCATCTATTTTTGAGTGGGGTCGGTCACAGGGATTCCTTTCCCTCGGAGGCCCAGGCAGCACCCAGCGGATCTAAGATCCTCCGAGGTTCAACACTTCGGCGACCCAAGCATTTCCCCAGCCCCTTAACGTTACCCCCTAGTCATTTCCGGCCCGTTTCCACCATTCCCCAAACTATTACTCTTCTCTTCCCTCCTCACCTTAATCCCTTTCTCCAAACACCGATTCTAGTGCTTGAAAATAGTAACTAGGAACACGGGCCTGTGGAACTGCATCTTGGGATAAGTAGTCCTAACCAGACGAAAGCAGTGGGAAACTACAATTCCCAGAATGCACTTTCACTTCCTCCCCCAATGAGACTCGCTCAACCCCTCCCCCCCTTGTAAATTCTCAAATCCCTTTCGACTGTACGGGAAAAGCCTTTTAAAAAAACATTTTTTAAAGTTGGCTAAATCTACCATTTAAAGAGCATTCCGAAGGTTAAGCTGAGAAAATGAAGAAAATGAGGTTCACGACCTGGGCGAGCACTGGTTGGTCCGCCACTGTCACGGTAGTCAGGCATTGGTGTGGCCACCTCAGGGGTGGGGCTTTCGGCGAGGGTCTCTGGGAAACCCGTGGGCCGGCGCCGCGCGCTTCCTTTCCGATCCGCCATCTGTGGTGAGTGTGTGCTCCTTGGCCGCTCTCTGGCCAGCGACCTTCCCACTTCTGTCTTCTGTGACCCCAGGTCTAATCGGTCTTCTCTTTTTCCCTCATGCTCAGGTGGAACCACCACCAAGATGCAGATTTTCGTAAAAACTCTGACGGGAAAGACCATCACACTTGAGGTACGGACCAGGTGGTGCGAGGAAGTCAAGGCCCTAAGTTCCTGAGGTGCATTTCAGGACCCGCGCGATGTTTCGCCTTAGTCTTTGCTTCCGAGTTTCGGATCTGAAGACTGGGCCTGGAGACCCGGAGTGGGTCAGGCTAGTTAGCCAAAGCCGGGGTCCCTTCTCGCGGCGGGGAAGAGGTGCGCTCGTGCGTTTGGGCACGAGTGTGTGTGACCTAGATGCAGCTCGCTCCAGACGGCGCCGGTGTCTGATTGTGTTGTCAATGTATTGCATTTTTAAACTTGTAGGTTGAACCTTCGGATACAATAGAAAATGTGAAAGCCAAGATCCAGGATAAGGAAGGCAAGTTTAATTTTTTTCTCAGTTCAGGAAAATTAATCTATAGAGGCATCAGCCTACCTGTAGGTACTACATGAGCTCTGCAGCATATCTGTTACGGGTGGGGTGGGAAGTGTTCACACTGACCAAGAGAATAATATCTTGGACAAATATGAGCATGGCACAGTCCTGCCGAGCTTGGAATCCGTGCACTGCCTTTAAGAGTAAATGAGGTTAAATGTGTAAACATTTAGAAGCATGCCTAACCTATAGTAAGAGCTGTGTGACTGCTTTGATTCAAATAAATTAGTACATTAATTGATTCAGGATTATTACGAATTTGACTGTGGCTTTATTTTTCCATAAGGAATTCCTCCTGATCAGCAGAGACTGATCTTTGCTGGCAAGCAACTGGAAGATGGACGTACTTTGTCTGACTACAACATTCAAAAGGTCTGTTTAGGGAAAAGTAAAGTCCCTTCTTAAGTAAATCGACCAATTATCCAGCTTTGGCAATTATTAACATCGGTGCAGTGATGCTTCACCAACACCCCTCTCCCCCACATTTAATAGTTTGCAGTGGACAACAATTGCTGTCATTAATGTCTTCATTTGTTAAGTTTCTTTTTAACCATTTTTTCCCCTTTTGTCATTTTGATGACAAAATTTGGTCTTTTAGTCAAGGGCCTGGTATGAAGACCAGCTGCGTTTCTGCCAGCACCCAGGAACTTGTTCCTAGAAATCTGAGTCCTACACACATTTGAGGAATGCTGCTATTATTTTCTAACATTCTAAATTTTGTTAATTGCATCCTATAATGTTATTTCATGTATTTTTTAATCTTCCTGTAAAGTGGTAGTTAAAATCAGATTTGTTTTTTTAAGACAGTCTTGTAGATGCACCCCATTAGAAGATGAATAATACCCAGTTGTCCGTTCTTAATGTAGCATAAACATTAATGTAATCCTCTAAAGTCTCTTCCTCTGTTAAATTAACAGGAGTCCACTCTTCATCTTGTGTTGAGACTTCGTGGTGGTGCTAAGAAAAGGAAGAAGAAGTCTTATACTACTCCCAAGAAGAATAAGCATAAGAGAAAGAAGGTTAAGCTGGCTGTCTTGAAGTATTATAAGGTGAGTCAGTTCAAGATGGTGGAGAGAATATCAGTAAACTAATAGAGTAATTGGATTGGCTATGCAATATTTACCTACTCTTGATGTAAATAAGCTATTGTAAGTTTTCCGTCTGCTTAGTATGTCTCTCTGTTTGATTTCAAGCTCTAAAGTTCCTGTTTGGAATTTGAATAGTGCTTTTATAATGTTTCACCTTTAGTAGCTTGTTCCAAACCAGGGTACTTTAAATTATATCTGAGTCCTGGTTGTAGTTCCACCTAATACTTGTAAAGCAGGACCTTTAATATGCAACTTTTTTTTGTTGTAGTAACTTAAAAGATTTCAGAATATGTTGTACATTTATCTTACAACAGGGTTTGTATTTTTCAGGTGGATGAGAATGGCAAAATTAGTCGCCTTCGTAGGGAGTGCCCTTCAGATGAATGTGGTGCTGGAGTTTTTATGGCCAGCCACTTCGACAGACATTACTGTGGCAAGTGTTGTCTGACTTACTGCTTCAACAAACCAGAAGACAAGTAATTGTGTGTGGATTAATAAAAAACATGAACTAAGATTAATTGTTGAATTTTATTCCAGTAATTTAAACAGTGGTTTCTAAGTATCAAAGTAATATTCACTCTTTCCTCTGATAATGTTTCCATGTGGGTTATAAGTGTCATGTGAATATTCAATTGTCCATTGGTACCAGTGTTGGCTGGTACTCTACTTTGCTCATGGAGCTCAATTCAGGGAGTGCTTCTCTTAACTAAAGCATACACTTGATGGGTATTCATGATTCCTTTTACCACTTGCTGTTCTAGTTGGAGGTATCCTTAAATAAGGTTTAGCACCTTGACAGTTTTCTCTAGTACATGTGTACTTTTTGACTAGTAGTGGCATATCTTAATGAATTCAAAAAGCAAAAACAGTTCTACAATAAAATATATTTATTTACATTTTTAATGTAATTTTAAAATCCTGGATCCCAAGAAGTCTTGGCTAGAACTTCCTTTTCTTCATAGCAAACAATTTCATCTCCTACTTTAAATTCTATATTTCCTTCATCCAAACTGAGACCACAGTCCATACCAGTTTTGATGACTGAAACATCATCCTTATGGTGCTTCAGGGAGGTTAATGAACCTTAAAGAAATGAAAAACTATATTCAACAAAGATTCAATATCCACTAAGAGCTATGTAGTATGGTGTGGAAAGGAAAATTACACAAATTCTTAAAAATACTGTACAAAATCATTTACATTTAAGCTATGAATAAAATACCGAGAATAACATTTGGGAAGTCTAAATACAACAAACTTTAAAGCTGCACATTAAATACTGGAGGGTTATATATCATAACCAAAATTTAAGTCCTGGCAGGTTAAGCCTAAATAAGGAACCAAAGGAAATTAAGTGTGCTGTACATGATTGGACTTGGGGTTCCCATTTCTAAGGTAGGTTAAGCCTTTACAGGGGATGGGATTGTACTCAGGACATAAAGAATGGGAAAACCAAAGAAAAGGGAAAAGACATTACAGGCAAAAAGCAATAAGATAAAAATGTAGATGAAGTGTAGATATGGCTGGAAGAGTAGTTTGGTACCAATCTAAAACCACTTAGAAAACCAGATTGGGGATCTGATAGTCTTGGAAGTCAGGACTAGGGAGAGGAAGGGAGCCCATCAACTGAAGATCAGTTTTGTGAATAAGAAGTAATGGCCCGAATGAGGATGAATGAAAGTCAGAAATGGATAGATCTCAGTAACAATCACCAGATTTTAATGATGGATCTGACATGAAGGTGAGGAGGGAGATAAAGGAGTAACTCAGGTTGGATGCCGCAGCAATCTCCAGCTACTAATCAAAGTACATGCTAAAGGAAGAGTAGGTTTGGAAAAGGCAAGGAAAGATGAACAGAATGGGTGAGTATGGATCAGCAAAGGAGGGTCTCGGTAGGTAAGTATTTTACTTACCCTTCCAAATCACTTGTCCATTACGGATTAATTTAAATTTCTGGGTTTTTTCTAACTGTCCCTTTTGGACTCTGCAGCCAGCCACAGGAACTTTTTTCTTCCCTTCTGTCACAGAGAAGGTAGCTAGTATAGAAGCTTCACCTTTAGGAAGAAACAATATTAAATACAGAAAATAAAGGTGCTGAGAAATAATTTTTGACATTCTTTGTAAGAATTAAAGGTGTTAAAAAGAAACTTAGGCACAGAAGTTCTGGTTTCTTTGGCTCCACCAACTTTATCCCTAAACAGAAATAAAAATATGAAAAACCTTTGATATTCTTGGAAAAGAATTACAAAAATAAACATGCTCACTGGAAGAGTGAACAGTAGAAAACTACCTCACTCTTGGCTCAATAAAATACACAGAATGATAATAGCAAGTAATAGCTTGGTACAATTCCTGCCTGCTCCATTAAAAATCTAGTTTTCTGCTCTCAATTTTCTAGAATAGATCACCTGTCATCACCTTACTTATTTTATTTTATTTATTTTTTCACTCTTTATGGTTTATTTGACATTTTTGAGGTACAACACTTGAACAGTTGGTTGCATTGTAATAGGTAATTTTTTTTTTACATTACATGGCAATGTACACTACTTTGATACATTTGGTACACAAAATAAGATCCTTTAAAATAGTTATGCACAAGACATGCAATGTTGGATTTACACATTGGAGTTCAGGATATGATTGATTGGGAGGAAGGAAATTACACGAGGCATGTTAGGTAAAGGAACCAGAAGGTATAAAATACACAGTAACCACACTTCTGGTTTGAAAGGCAGCTGCAGCATGTGCATTGGCACTGGTGCCTCAGACATAAACTATTTTATATAATCAGTTTGGGACTATACAAGATAGGTATCATCTTCAGTATCAGTAAATACCTTTAAGGTTTTAAGAAACATTCCTATGTCTAACTTTTTTCCTAGGTCATCTTACTGCCGTAATCCAAGATCAGATAAAAAGAACAGGAACAGCCCCCAACTAAAATCCTGTTGTAGCTTAAACAATGAAGTGGTACATTAGAAGACTTTAAAATTGTAGCTCTTTTTGGATCCCCCAAAGTGTATCTGCACTCTTCTTCAAACGGCCTTCTTCTTCAGGAGTCAGAGTCACCTTGACAACATCTGAGATACCATTCTGTCCCAAGACGCAAGGAACACTAAGGAAGACGTCATCTTTTATTCCATAGAGTCCCTTAATCATGGTGGAAACAGGATGTACACATCTAAGATTCTTCATTATAGTTTCTGCCAAATCTGCCACAGATAACCCAATGGCCCAGGAGGTATAGCCTTTCAGTTTGATCACCTCATAAGCACTGTCAACCACCTGTTTGTGAACCTCTTTCCATTGTTCCTTATCTGCATCAGTGCCTAACTCAGGGTGCAGATTTTTCAAGGAGACACCAGCAACATTCATTCCACTCCACACAGGCACACTAGAGTCTCCATGTTCCCCAAGGACCCAGCCATGACAGCTGGATGGGTGAACTCCCAGCCTCTCCCCAATTAGGTAACGGAACCGGGCTGAATCCAGATTGCAACCACTTCCAATAACACGGTTTTTGGGAAAGCCACTTAGTTTCCAAGCCACATAGGTCAATATATCCACTGGATTGGAAACAATAAGCAACTTGCAGTTTGGGCTGTATTTTACAACATTAGGAATGATGAATTTAAAGATGTTTACATTACGCTGGACCAAATTAAGACGGCTTTCTCCCTCTTGCTGACGAGCCCCAGCTGTGATGATAACCAGCTTGGAGTTTGCAGTCACACTATAGTCTTTGCCAGAGACAATTTTTGGTGTTCTAAGGAAAAGGGTGCCATGTTGGAGATCCATCATCTCTCCCTTCAATTTGTCTTCTATGACATCCACAAGTGCAAATTCATCTGCCAGTTCCTTCATCAGAATACTGATGGCACAGGCCATGCCAACAGCACCAACCCCAACAACTGTAATCTTATTCTGAGGGATCTGTTCTTCCTTAAGGAGATTCTGAATCAGCTGATCCTTGAGAGTTGCCATCTTAGATTTGGAATGGGAAGGAACCGGGACTACACGTCGAGCGGGCGTCTGCTGCGTACGGTGCTTGGATCCAGACTGGGCGGCTGCAGCTCCGGGACCCACCTTACTTATTTTAAATCTCATCACTGGTAATTTAATTATATCCATTTAAGGATAATTCTGGAAATAAGCTTAATTTTTTCCACAGAAAATTAAATTCCAATGATGAAATGATAACACATGATGTACGAATTTTCTAGCCATTAGTAGTATTGGATGGTGCTTGCTCATGGATAGAACATGCAAATCTCTGATCATGAGCAGATCAGAAAAGGCCTATAAATAAATCTGTATGTGTACCAAAACTAAATAATGTATCTAATAAAGAGTTATCAGACAAATCCAAATTAAGGCACATTCTACAAAGTCACTGGCCTAAACTGATCCAAAATGTCAAGTCAAAAAAGACAAAAAGGTTGAGGAACTGTTCCAAATTAAATGAGACGAGACAACAACTAAATGTAATACAGGGTCCTGGATAATGGGAAAAATATAAAGTACATTACCGGCACAATGGACAAAATTTGAATATGAACTGTGGATTAGATGATACTGTATAAAATGTTAAATGTCCTTAGTTTACTCACTAATGTGTGGTTCTGTAAGAAAATGTCCTTGTTCTTGGGAAATACAAGTATTTAGAGGCAAATGGGCTTAATATCTCAAATTACACTCTCAAATGGTCCAGAAAAATATGTTTAAGTATGTGTCTGTGTACATAAAAGGGAGTCTGGAAGGATTCAACAAATAGAGCAAAATGTAAGCAACTGCTGAATTTAATAAAGGGTGTGTGGGAGTCCCTTGTACTTTTTTGCAATTTTCCTAAAAGTTTAAATCTAAATCGAAATTAAAAGTTACCCCCCAAATTCTACAGGTGTGGATGCAAAAGAACAGGGTAATTCAATCAATCTTAAACAGCCTTTAATCCAACCAAAGGATTTACTATAAAGAACATTTAAATGTAAATTTCTTCTCACACTGGATATCTCTGCCAGCCCTAGGAAAAAACCAGCGCTCCATGACACTGTTAATAATCTATTTTTAAAAAACTTACTATGCCTCCCTATCCCAATCTAACTTGTACTACAATGACTTGTTCAGGTCTGTCTCGGTAGGCAAAAACTCAAGGGCTTGCTCTTCCTGACTTATTTGCCTTTGTGTCCTCAGGGCCTAAGCACAGGAGCATTCCTTGTACAGGGCAGGTGTTTATAATCCATATTATGTTACAATGAATTCTCATCTGTGGTAGTCACGGTTTTTTGGTCACAGGATATGAAATAGGAAGACCCTGGATACAACTTTGAAATACATTTCCCCTAAACTTGCTACCAAGTATTATTTAAAGCACTTACAATATAACAGTTTAAAAGTAACATTCACTGAACACTAACCTATTGGGTGTTCTTCCACAATGCAGGACAGTCTGCTGCTCAATTCTGCCTGCAAATCTTCAATAAGTCGGTAAATGATTTTGTGAAGTTTAATTTTTACTCCTTTTTTTGCAGCCGACTTTTGAAGAACATTTCCTGCATTCACATTGAAGCCATATATAACACCTGCCAAGCAGAAATAGAATCAGTAATATAACACAAATACTGCATATTTTGTTTTTCAAGAAGAAACTCAAATCAAAATTTTTTTTCTTTCCTTCCTGTGTAAATAAAAACAATTATGGGAGATGAAAAGTTCTGTAATTTTTTCTCATGAAAACTAGTAAATTTTCAAATTAATGAAAGTGAGAATTTTATAAAGTTCTATTGTGTCTTATTTAATAAGGAAAATTTATTATTTCATCCTTCACCTATGAAACATTATTTGAAGTGCCAATAATGTACAAGGCAGTATGCCAAACAAAGCTTTGGTTTTTATACCAAGGAAATAAGAAAATGGAAAACAGTAAGGCTGAAGTATTATTACCTTATGTTAGTAATTGAATTATTTTATTAAATTATCCTATGCCTGTAATTTTTGTTGTTTACTATAGGATGTTTGGCTAGCCAAAAGACGTCCAAAAATAGTGATTTAATTGGTAAATTTCAGGAATTATTTTAGGAAGTAAGAAGTTTCATGGAGTTGACCATTCCCACCCCACTTTACCAAAGACCAAATAAATAACGTATTTAACTGCAAATACTAGGGACGTGGGGAGTAAATGCAAAACACTCTTGCCTTAAACAAATGACAATAATTGACCTAAACAGCTTCAGCAAAAGAAAAACACAATCACATTGAAAGTCTTATCAGTAAGAAATCATTCACTACTGTCAGAGGCCTAGGCCAGTCAATGCCTAACAAAATCTGTGAAATAACCAGCATTACTGACAATAACTTTTCAGTAGTAGAGGTGACATCTAATTCTCATCAAATAAGGTTATGAAGTACCTCCCTCCTAAATGATTCATTAATCCCTCAGTAATGGTGATGCTATACTAGGTGCTATACCTAGTTAAAGCGATAGTTACGAGTATCTATCCTAAGTTCCACTAATAAAGACTGTGCCCCTGTCTTCTAGGTATTTACTGCTAAAAGGAGCTTTTGATCAAAGAAAGATATGGGTATTTTTTTGTTTGTTTGTTTGTTTTAGGAGGTACCAGGTATTAAACATGGGACCTTGTACATGGGAAGCATGCACTCAAAACACTGAGCTAAACCCACTCTCTGGATATGGTTTTTAAAATGAGAAATTAACAAAAATTCTGAATGGGCTGGTAAGAGTGTTAGGAGCATTCAAAAGTCTAAATCAATGAAAGATACAAAGAATTAACCTTGAATTGGGATGGGGAACCAGGAGTAACGGTGCCCTCAAAGAAAAATCAGAAACACTACTCGAGCTTGAATAGTTCCCTGAGGTTGCAGTATAATGGCAATAAGGCTGCAATACTGCACATCTCAGTTGGCCTTAATTGCTAGTTGGGACTTGACGATAGCAGGAAGGGTAATGCTGATAGGGTTACATTTCTGGCATGAGTAGCCAAGCAACAAGGGACAGAAGCAAATGGTTCAGAGAGTGATCTAGGGAGCACAGTTAAAGAGAAAATGGAGTCCTCACCATCAAATGTTTCAGCAAGGTTAACATCATTTTCACTAATATCACCCACTCCAAAATGTACTAATTCTAGTTCACACTCGTGGGAAGCATCATAGGTATTCAATATGTTCAAAATGGCTTCAACGGAACCATCAACATCTCCTAAATAGAGAAAAGTTTAAAATTGTTGAAAATAAGAGGTCTTAACACGCAAAAATGGCAATCTATTTAAAGCCCTCTTGGGAATGGCATTTACCACTAAATCCACATTAAATTTGTTTTAGCCCTGTAAATACCTACTTAATTTAATAAAGTATAATGAACCAAAGGCACATTTACAACAAAATCAGCAAGAAATGTGTTCACTCTGTGAAAATTACCCACAAAATACTGAAATATTTTTGGCTTAAATTAAAGGGACCAAACTAATTGTGAGAATGAAGAAATGCATATATTCCAAAATGAGCTGTAAAGTAAAATCTTTAAAAAGGCACCTTTAATAATTACAGGAAGTACATTTGAATCTCTTTCTGTTTTCTCTTTTGGCTTTAAAGGATTTTTTATTTTTTCCTGGTACTTTTTAAGTGATCTCTCCTTCCAGTGCAAAGTGCCATACTTCTCGCGGTCTTTCCGATGTGCTTCTTGGTGTTCCTTTCGTTTTTCTTCTAATATTTTTATGTCTTCTTTGTTTTTCTCCCGTTCTTGTTCATACTTCCTCCAGTCAACAACTTCACGTGCCTTTGGCTTTACAGGAAAAAACCCTGTCATTATTTAGCTAAATACAATAAAGGCCTTGTTTTTCTCTCCCACTAGGAAATTAGCCTAACTCATATGTGAAAATTACATGAATTTTATTTGTTAATATGAGTACTTATTTGGTGTAACATTTTAGATATTTAAAATCATCATATCATATTTAATATATAGGAATTAAAGTTGATGTACCTCAGATTCTACTTCAAGAATCTCATCTCCTGCAGAAGGAAGGTCTCTCCAGCCTATAATTCCCACTGGCATGCTAGGACAGGCCTCATTGATTGTTTTTCCATTTTCATCAAACATTAAGCGCACTTTTGCCCAACTTTTTCCGGCAACCAAAATTGAACCTTTTCTCAAAGTTCCTCTTTGAATTATAGCTGTGGTAACAGGACTAAAGCAGAAATAAAAGTATATCCTAATGTCACAGTCAGGATGTACAGTAAAGCCAAGATATCTTTATGAGGTTTATATATATATACATATGCATACATAGTTAATTCCACTACCATTTAACGTAAGCAGTTTTTCATATTATAAAAACGTTTCTTGTAAAGGTACATACTATGGGAAGGAGCAGGGAGCAGTGTTCTGACAGAATCCTAATCCTCTTTCTAAAACTGGTTTGTTATCAGTGAGGAGACCTCTTTTGTGATAGGAAGGGAAGTTCAAGAAAATACCATTTCAAAGACCTTCTTATATGCTATATTAATGGGTAAAGTCAAAAACAACTAAGAAAACCTAAAATGCAACAATTATTTCATCCCAATTTATGTTAGTTTATGCGGCTTTATCAGTTTAAGTCAGTGGGGTAAAAAAATAAAAGTGAACGACAAATCATTTAAATACAATTACTAGATATACAGATGGTTACTATGGTCTACTGATAACTAGCATTTTTGTGTCCTAAGTGCTTATGCAATAAAACATTTTCAAAACAAATGCTTTGAAACATGGGCTAACAATAACATGCAAAAATAATAATACATTGTTATAATTAAGTAAAAAAACATCAACCATGGAACAAAATTATTAAAAGACAAGCATTTTAACATTCCTACCCTCTTCCTTTGTCTGTGAAAGACTCTATTACTGTTCCTTCTACTGGACCAGTGGGATCAGCTTTTAATTCTAACATTTCTGCTAGAGTAATCGTTGCCTCCGCCAAAGCCATCAAATTATCGCCCTTTAACAATAACACAAAGGTATTAATTAGAATTGTCTGTAAATGTAAATACTAGGGTCAAAAGCCAAATAATTCCTGACAGTTACACTTTTCTCTTTATGCATTAAAAATAAGAATTGCCAATTAAAAAAAAAAAAGATCAGTAAGAAAACCTGGCCCAGCAACAAATCACACAAAGAGCAAGTGGCTATTTTTTTTAAATTAGAGAAGTTGACGGTTTGCAGAACAATCATGCATAAAATACAGGATTCCCATATAGCACCCTATCTACTAATATCTTGCATTGGTGTGGAACATTTGTTGCAACTGGTGATAGCACATTTTTACAGTTGTAATATTAAAGTCCATAGTTTAACAGTATAAAGTGTAACTGTGTACTGTAGTTCCATGGATTTTTAAAAAAATTTTATTCTGTTACTATATATAAAATTTAACATTTCCTCTTTCAATCACATTCAGACATATATTTCAATGATGTTAATGACCTTCACAATGTTGTGCGACCATTACCATCACCCATTACCAAAACATTTCCATCATTCCAAATAGGAATCCTGTATATTTTATGCCTTCATTTCCCATTCCCTATCCCCAACCAATCCCTTGGTAATCTATATTCAAGATTTACAAGTTTGCTTACTCTAATTATTTCACATAGTGAGATCATACAATATTTGTCCTTTTGTATCTGGCTTATTTCGCTCAATGTGAAATCTACAAGGTTCATCTATGTGTTGCATGTATTGGAACTTCATTTACTTTATACGACTGAATAATATTTCATTTTATGAATATACCACATTTTATTAGCCATTCATTAGTTGATAAACACTTAGGGAGCTTCCCTCTTTTAGACTGTGAATAAATGACAAGTAGCAATTTTATTAAAGGATGGCCACTGGTGGGTGGTGCTTCTTAATTCCCTTTCACAAACACATGCTTCATTTATTCTCTTTCCAACATCTTTTCTTTTTTTTTTTTTAAAGATTTTATTTATTAATTTACTTCTCTTCCTTCCCCGTCCCTCCCCCACCCAGTTGTCTGCTCTCTGTGTCCATTCGCTGTGTGTTCTTCTGTGACCGCTTCTATCCTTACCAGCGGCACCGGGAATCTGTGTTTCTTTTTGTTGCGTCATCTTGTGTCCGCTCTCCATGTGTGCGGTGCCATTCTTGGGCAGGCTGCACTTTCTTTCGCGCTGGGTGGCTTTCCTTACGGGGCGCACTCCTTGCGCGTGGGACTCCCCTACGCGGGGACACCCCTGCATGGCAGGGCACTCCTTGCGCGCATCAGCACTGCGCATGGGCCAGCTCCACACGGGTCGAGACCTGGGGTTTGAACCGCAGACCTCTCATGTGGTAGACGGGTGCCCCTAACCACTGAGCCAATTCCGCTTCTCCTACTCACAAATCATTGCCATTTATTCTTCACATTCTAAGCATGTCAATTAGAAAAGCATTAAGTTTTGTGACTGGCCTTTCTGAGCTTTATTCTTAAGCTCCTAACAAGGGTAATGATACCAGCTTTGCCTAGTACCCAGAGAATTTTTAAACAACTTTAGAAATAAAGTTTGTCAAATGCTCTTTAAGCAGAAGGCACTACGTACACTGCACATGGCATTACCAGCTGAATGCACTGGTCTCTGAGGGCCCACACTTACCGTAAGTGCAGAGACATGCACTGCTTGAACATCGCCTCCAAAATCCTCACATACCACATCGTAGGCCAGAAGCTCTTTCTTCACTTTCTCAGGATCAGCCTCAGCTTTGTCACATTTGTTAATGGCAAGGACAATAGGAACTGAAAGAGACACAGTTACGAAAAGTACAAACGGTGAGACCTCCAATCCCAGATATTCACAGTGAGACAACAAACTGTTACTGCGTCTCTTTACTTGGTGGACAAACTTATCTAATGAAAGATCTAAACGACCCATTTTGCAATCACACCACTCTATTCTGTTCTCCAAATGTAAAGAGGGAATCCAGGTATCTACAATTATAAGCAGATTATGAATAAAGAGCAGATACCTAAGGTTATTAAAAAAGAAATATTTTGAATTGAGAAACACCCGTTTTTAAACCTGAAAGCAAAATCAATAACCACATTGGAGATAATCTCCAGAAGAAAATCAAGAGAAGATTGTAATTCAATGTCTTCAGATCATTGCCTTTCTTTCCAGGAGCTATTAACTTATTTTTAAAAATCAACATCTTTAACTGGGGTGAAACTAAGTATCATTACTGCAAATTCTCTTTTAGGATTACAGCAACTCTTTACATATACCTAGCTCAGAGATTGACACATGGTAAACTCTCCATAAATGTTTACTTAATGAATGAACCAAATAATCCTATAATTTACTTCTCATTACCA
The DNA here is from genome assembly GCF_030445035.2 of Dasypus novemcinctus. Lineage (NCBI taxonomy): Eukaryota > Metazoa > Chordata > Mammalia > Cingulata > Dasypodidae > Dasypus > Dasypus novemcinctus. The sequence goes on from NC_080689.1 coordinate 44,289,034, forward strand.
GACACAACCACCCAGAGAAGAGAGATCAAACAAAACTCTGGGAGATAATAATTCACTGGTTGAGTTTCACCATCTCTGCAGTTTTCTCAGATATCAGAAGAGAACTTGAAAACAGACACAAAAATGCTATCCTCTCCAACAAAGCCACAGTTATGAAAAAGTACATTCCATAATGATAAACTAACTTTATTAGAACCATAAAAATAAGTGCAGAAAACCATGATATAAAGAATTTATCCTATGTTGACCATCTGATATGTCATAAGAACCCTGACAAGTTTAACACTCTCTTCTTTTTGCCATGAATTCCCTCAGGACCATTCAGAATTAGTGCATCTCATGAAAGCAGTTTTGAGGAATTAAAAAGGAAAGAGAAAAACTTAAAAAAAAAAATTAAATTTTAAAAATGGGAAAGAAACACTGGAAGCTAGGAGACCCAGAGTATAAATGCAGACATGCTGCAAATTAGCTGTGCAACCTGGGAGAGTTACTGCAGCTTTAAGTCTTAGTTTTCACTTTGTGAGATGCAAGAATTGGAAAAGATCAGTAATTCTCAATCTTTTTTTCCCTTGCCAACAAACCTGAGAAACAGGGCTCATTGCATCAGGTACATTTTCTCAAGGTGATAGTATTTTCTCAGAGAGAGAGTATGTATAGTGTTTATTATTACAATTTTTAAATAGAGAAATAAGGGAAAAGGTGGCCAAGGGATTTTCCAAAAGTTTAAAATGTTTACATTTGGTCAAATAAGTTATTTAAATTAGGTAATAGAAATTTCTCTACATTTAAAGAATTCCAGATAATAAATGAAGTAATAACAGAATTAGAATGTCACTACTTTGCACCCCTAATACATTTAGGGGGTGGATACATAGAAGTCCATTATTCTTTTCTTCCTACTTTTTATCTCTTTGGATTTTCCATGACAAAAAGGTTTTTTTAAAAATTTGAGACTTTTTTTTTTTTTTTAAAGATTTATTTATTTTCATTTAATTTCCCCCCCTCCCCTGGTTGTCTGTTCTTGGTGTCTATTTGCTGTGTCTTGTCTCTTTGTCCGCCTCTGTTGTCGTCAGGGCACGGGAAGTGTGGGCGGCGCCATTCCTGGGCAGGCTGCTTCTCTCCTTTCACGCTGGGCGGCTCTCCTCATGGGCGCACTCCCTGCGCGCGGGGCTCCCCCACGCGGGGGACACCCCTGCGTGGCACGGCACTCCCTGCGCTCATCAGCACTGCGCATGGGCCAGCCCCACACGGGTCCAGGAGGCCCTGGGCTTGAACGGCGGGCCTCCCATGTGGCAGACGGACGCCCCAACCACTGGGCCAAAGTCCGTCTCCTTGAGACATTTCTTATACCATGATGCCATGTATGTGAAATATAGAGAAAGAGTACTTATGGGCACAAGTCCCAAATTGAATTCCAATACACTAATCTCATTAGTTATACATCTGTGGGAAAAAAATTTAACAATTTTGAGCCTTATCTGTGAAACACTATAAGAATTCTGGGGTTGCCTTGAAGATCAAAAGAGCTACATTTGAACAGGGACACTATGTAGCATATCTCTTAAAAATACAAAAACAGGAAGCAGCTGTGGCTCCATTAGTTGGGCTCCCATCTACCATATGGGAGGCCTGGGTTTGCATCCGGGGGCCTCCTTATGAAGGCTAGCTGGGCTGAGTGCCATGAACAGCTGATGGCCCGTGCGCCGTGGAGAGCTGGCACAGCAAGATGACACAACAAAAGGGTGACAAGCAGATACAGAAAAAACGCACAGCAAATGGACACAGAGAAGAGACAGCAAAAGAAAGGAACAAGCCGCAAGGTGGGGAGTAAATAAATAAATCTTTAAAAAAAAATACAAAAACAGGTAAGCGGATGTGGCTCAAGCAGTTGGGCGCCCACCTCATGCATGGGACGTCCCAGGTTCAGTTCCCAGTGCCTCCTAAAGAAAAAGAGCAAGATAGTGAGCTGACGTCATGGGCTGGCATGGTGAGCTGATACAACAAGCTGTTGCAATGAGATGACGCAACGAGGAAATACAATAAGAGCTATAAAAAGCAGGGGGCAGGGAAGCAGCTGTGGCTCAATCAGTTGGGTTCCTGTCTACCATATGAGAGGCCCTGGGTTCATGTCCTAGGACCTCCTAGTGAAGGCAGGCTCGACTGCATCCAGATGCCACGGAGAGCTGACTCAGCAAAGTAATGCAACAAAAAAAAAGGGAGACAAGCAAAAAACACAGAAGAGTGCACAGCGAATGGACACAGAGAGCAGATGGCAAGCAAGCCACAAGGGGGAAGGGGAAATAAAATAAATACAGACACAGAAGAACACACAGCAAATGGACACAGAGAGCAGCGAGCATGCAAAAAGCCACAAGGGCGGGGGGAGATAAAAAAAGCAGGGGGGAAATGTGACTCAAGCAATTGGGCACCTCCCTCCCACAAGGGAGGTCATGAGTTTGGTTCCTGGTGCCTCCTAAAAATAAGACATGCAGACAAAGAGCACACAACAAACAGACACAAAGAGCAGACAGCTAGCTCGATGAGGCGAAGGGGGAGAAATTTTAAAAAATACAAAACAATTAAAAAAATACAAAAACAACAAGCAGTTTCCCTCCTGACACATTCAAGAAAGTCACACAGTACCTTTAGCATCTTTGGCATGCTGAATAGATTCTACAGTTTGTTTCATTACTCCATCATCTGCTGCTACAACCAATATGACAATGTCAGTGACCTGAGCACCTCTGGCTCTCATTGCTGAGAAGGCAGCATGGCCTGGAGTATCAAGAAAGGTTATTTTTTCTCCAGAAGGCAGAGAGACTGTGGAAACAGAAATCCAAAAACACTAAGAACTCAAATATTTACTTCCTTAATATGAAAGAATATATGTGACATTATCAAATGTAATCAATAACCCTTTAATTTTATTACTTTCATTAATTTTAATCAGAACAATACAGATTATCATTTCACAATGAAAGGTGATAACATACCAGTGAAACCTTTATTCTGTCCACATAGTAGTTTCAAACTAAAACTCTTCACATTTCTAGAACATAACTACTTTCATAAATGTAATATCTGGTGTCTATTCTGGGAAGAGAAAAGACCTAATGGAGGCAATCAAATCACACTTACACAACCACCTTGAGTCACAGGAAAGCAATTTAATAACAGTTAGTTGCTCAGGAATTAAGAGTCCAACAGCCTTAGGTTTGATTCCAGGCTATGCCACTTAGTTGTATACCTTGGGCAAGTTTCTTAACCTGATGAAGCCTCAGCCTCCTTATCTATAAACAGGAATGTGAATACCTACCTCATAATGTTGTTGTGAAGATAAAAAAGATAAAACATATAAAGTGCTCAGCACAGTGCTGGTGCATGCTAAGTACTCTGTAAATAGTAGCTATTATTTAATTATATTTAGTAATTATTTAACTATATTTAGCAATATTATCACAACCTAGCATTTGAGGTTATATAAACTAACGAAGAATTTTAGGTTCATTTAACCAAACTAAGAATGGGCTAGAATAAAGAAGGCAACATAATTTTTTTCTTATAAGTATAAAATAACCTTTATTAACCATCTGCTCTACCATTCATTAAATCAATGGCTCTATGCTTTAGCCTTCCCTTTTATTTTGTATTTGTATAGTTCAAATTATGATATTTGGCTTAAGAAAATCGTAAGTGGGGTTCCCAAACACGTTGTAATTTGTGTTCATACCAAGAAAGGCACCAATGTGCTGAGTGATGCCTCCAGCTTCCATCGCTGCCACTTGAGTTTTTCGCAGTTTGTCAAGTAGTGTTGTTTTCCCATGATCAACATGGCCCATTATGGTAACAACCGGGGACCTTGGGGCTAATAAAGCTGGATCTGCCTGGGGTCTACAATTAAAAGCAGAAGAGTTTCACTTTTTAAATAGTAGAAACACTTTATAGCCTGTGAATTGGTTCACAGTTCTTTTTGTGAACTACCATTAACTATAAAATCCAACAGTCAGCTTTGATCAACTTTCCCCATCTATACATATATTGACTTGTGACAGAATATATACTGACTATCCACCTGCAGCTGGATCTTCATAGCAATAAACAGAACTGAATCAAATGTTAAACTTCAGGGTCAATATATATATATATATTCAGCAAACTAAGAAAAATAACCCTTAGCATTTTATAATGACTTTAATTCCCCTCTGGGGCTTTAAGTACTTTAAAGAAAAGTTTATCCTATTACATTCACACATCATTTAATAACAAAAGAAATGTTGAGGCAAATCTTTCCATTAAAAGTGGTCTCCTCATGTTGAGTGATAAGCACGACACAAAAGGAAAAGATATTGTATGATTTCACTTAAAAAATATGCAAATTTGTCAGAAATTAGAGCACAGCTTATCGGGGAAGGGGAAGGAGACAGTTAATGCTTAATTGGTACAGAGTTTCTGTTTGGAGTGTTGAAAAATTTCTGGTAATATATGGTGTTGATGGTAGCACAACTCCATCAATATAATTGACACCACTGAATTGTACATTTGAAAGAGATTAAAGTAGGAAATTCTATGTTGTATATTTGTTTCTACTATAAAAATCTAAAAAAACAAAACTATATAATCTCCCTTCCCCAAAATATATGGTTAAGTTTACCTTCTTACAGCATTTTTATTTTCTCTGATTTTGTCCTGTTTTAATTTGCTCCATTTTAATTTCATCCCTGTTTTCTTTACCACTTCTTTGATCCAGACATCATCTAAACGTGAGTTTGCTTCTAGTGAATCTATGTCAATAGCAGTGTTCAATAAAGCTTCATATACACAATCTGGTTGGAATAAGATAAAAGCTTTTAAGTTCATGAACTAAATGCTCAAGAAAGTAACCTTGGGAAAGGGATATGGCTCAAGCAATTGCACTCCTGCCTACCACATGGAAATCTCTGGTTCGGTTCTGGTTTGGTTCCTAGTGTCTCCTAAAGAAGAGAGCAAGCTGACACAACAAGATGACACAACAAGAGAAACAAGAAGAAAAACATGAGTGACAGCAAAGCAGGGAGTGGAGGTGGCTCAAGCAATTAGGCACCTCCCTCCTGCATCAGAGGTTCAAGGTTCAGTAGCCAGTGCCTCCTAAAGAAACAAGGAAGATGAACAAACACAGCAAGTGCAAACAATGAGGGGGAGAGGAGAAATAAATGAATAAAATAAATCTTAAAAAAAAAACAAAGAAAGTGACATTTATTAATAAATATCTATATAAACAGTATATTCAATGAGTGGAAAAACTATAAACTGTTCATTTCTCTAATGTTAACAAATAACAAAGAACCTGAAAAGAAATAAATAATTAAAATGTGTTCCATTTATATTAATATATCTGCATATTCATAAGTATTTGAAAATAAGGATACCTCAGAGTCAGTGACTTACCTTCTGACCCATCAATAAAACATTAAACTGCATGTTGTATACACATTTAGTATTTAGTTTATTATAGTCAATGGCTTTGAACAGTTGTAATCATACATGTCATATATATATACACAAATGTGTATTTATCTATCTATAGAGATACACAGTATGTATGTCTAAGTACAAATACACACAACTTACTTATGTGTCTATTTAGAGTATCCAAATAGTCTGGAAATATGGGAAAAATATTTATCTATTGTTCTTTTTTCATTTTATTTATGTGCTTTGTTTTAATCTCAGTCATGTTTCCTTATGGATAACATATGAATGTATCTCTGATGATAATGAAATAGTTTTGTTTCCAGACTTTCAGTTAACCTATTTATAGATAGAAATTTAGAGATATATAAGAAAGAAAGATATCCTCAGGTAAGCAGAACATTAGATTAAGAGTATTCTATTCAGATCACAAACTTTAATAATGGGTTCTCACAAGCAAATGCAAACTGGCCCCAGCAGGCCCCAGCATACCACTGACTTTTTTTTAAAAAAAAGTTTTTAAGCTGGGGAATGACATGATCAGATTTGAATTTTTAAAAAATTTTTATTTTTTTAAAGATTATTTATTTCTCCCCCACCCTCCTCGTTATCTGCTCTGTGTCCATTCGCTATGTCTTCTTCTGTACCTGCTTGTTTTCTCTTTAGGCGGCACAGGGAAGCGATCCTGGGACCTTCCAGAATGGGAGAGGTGCTCAATCTTTTGTACCACCTCAGCTCCCTGGTCTGCTGTGTCTTATTATTTCTCCTCTGTGCCTCCTCTTGTTGAGTCATCTTGCTGTGCCAGCTCTCTGCTCAGACCAGCCTGCTGTGCGGGCCAGCACTCTACTTAGGCCAGTTTGCCACATGGGCCAGCCCTCCATGTGGGCCAGCTCTCTGCTCGGGCCAGCTTGCCTTCACTAGGAGGCCCCAGGAATCATACCCTGGACCTCCCATATGTAGACAGGAGTCCAATTGCTTGAGCCACATCCGCTTCCTACACCACTGATCTTATTACTTCATAATGTCAAGAAACCATAATTTCCTACATGTTTTTCCCCACCTTCATCCTATTGCAATAGAACATATTTTAAAAATATGACTCAAATTTTCTATGTGGATACACTCTCAAAGAACAACTCTTTCAAAACATAAAAACTGTAATACTGTTTCTAATAATGCAAAAAACACCTAATAATCAATTTATTTCAATTTTCTAAAATGTTACCCTAAATTTTCGAAAGGTTAGGTTAAACACTGGGATTATCTTTTCACCACTATATTAAATGTATATGGTACTGACAATATATAAATATTTACATGTAGAAAAGTGCACAAAGAATTTTTCTTAAGAATTCCTTTTTTTTTAAGTATTTTTTTCTTTCCCTTGCCTTCCCCCTCCCTGCTATTTTTGCTGTCTATGTCCATTTGCTGTGTGATCTTCAGTACCTGTTTCTCTTTTTGTCTTCTCATCTTTCTCCCTCAAGGATTTACCAGGATTCGATCCTGGGGACCTCTGATGTGGAGAAAGGTTCCCTGTCAATTGCACTACCTCAGTTCCTGGTTTCTGCTGCATTTCACCTTGACTCTCCCCTTCGTCTCTCTTTTGTTGTGACATCATCTTGCTGCATGACTCACTTGAGCGGGCACTGGCTCACCACGCAGGTACTGGCTCACCATGCGGGCACTCACATGGGCACTTAGCTCACCATGTGGGCACTCGGATCGCCGCACAGACCCTTGGCTTACCGCATGGGCACTGGCTCACCATGCGGGCACTCATGCGGGCATTTGGCTTGCCCTGTGTGCACTCATGCAGGCACTCAGCTCACCATGTGGGCACTCAGCTGGCCATGCGAGCACTTGGCTTGCCACACGGGCATTTGCGCAGGCACTCGGCTTGCCACATGGGCACTGGCTCGCCACACAGGCACACTTTCTCTTCTTTTCCACAAGGAGGCGACAGGGATCAAACCCAGGTCCTCCCAGAGGGAAAAAAGGAAGTACACACATTCTGATACAGTAGTTATTACTTTATGAAAGCTATCTTTAATTCAGAAGAGATTTTAATATAATAGTAAGTAAGCTTCAAATAGATATTTTATTTAAATAATCTCAGATCGGTTTGGGACTTTGGGCACTGTTCAATGAGACTAATTTTATATTTTAATGATCTATTTGGTGATAATAAGGAATTATTGTGGTTATATTTTCTGTGTGGGTGGTTATGTTTTAAAAAAACAAAGAAACCTCAATTTTTAGAGATACAAACTGAAGTAGTTACAGATTAAATGATATATTAATAATTGCGGTGACTGGATTATAATTACTTTCAAGTATATTATTCTACTCTCACTACTTTTATATATGTTTGAAAGTTGCCAATAATAAAAAGTTTTTAAAAAATCAAATCTATTATCAATATTATTTACAAAATTATATCAATAAAATTTTCCTTGGAAAATTTCTGAATGAGGTATCCATATTCATTTATTTTCCTAAGGTTTAGAATGATTGTATAATCTACCTGCAAAATTATAAAAATTCAAGACTGTGTGCTAATTTCCTATTTTTTGTAAAGATGTACATGCATAAAGTGTTAATACTTTCAGGCAGGAACAAAATCTCTCTCTCTCAGTCCATCTTATCTAACTCTTCAGTAACCTGACTACATTTAAAATTCTGGCTCTCTGTAATTTACAAAATACTAATTCTTGAGTGGTAATTGGTTCATGAGTAAGAGTATGGGCTCTCAAGCCAGGCCCCCGAGTTCAAATCCTGTCCCACCATATACAAGCTGTGAAACTGCGCTAGAATATCATCAATTATTTCCCTTTTCTTTTTTTTTTTTTTTTAAAGATTTATTTATTTATTTAATTTTCCCCCCTCCCCTGGTTGTCTGTTCTTGGTGTCTATTTGCTGCGTCTTGTTTCTTTGTCCGCTTCTGTTGTCGTCAGCGGCACAGGAAGTGTGGGCGGCGCCATTCCTGGGCAGGCTGCTCTTTCTTTTCACGCTGGGCGGCTTTCCTCACGGGCGCACTCCTTGTGCGTGGGGCTCCCCCACGCGGGGGACACCCTTGCGTGGCACGGCACTCCTTGCGCACATCAGCGCTGTGCATGGCCAGCTCCACACGGGTCAAGGAGGCCCGGGGTTTGAACCGCAGACCTCCCATATGGTAGACGGACGCCCTAACCACTGGGCCAAAGTCCGTTTCCCTATTTCCCTTTTCTAAGCCTCAGTTGCCTTAATCTATAAATGGAGATAATAATAATACCTACCTTTAGGGTACTGTGAGGATTATAAGAGTTAACACACAAAAATTACTGGTATATATTAATAGCTTAATAAATGTGAGTTATTATTATTAATTCTAGTTTCAAGAGTCTGCTTCACTTGTCACATTATTTTGTTACAATAGGTTATTCTTATGTTGTCAGATTACAATGAAACTTCCAATCCTGTTCTAGCAATTCTAAATAGTTAATAAATACATTAATGGTTCAATGAAGAATAAAAAAAATGACAATTATGCTTTCCATTTATAAGTAAAAATAGTATTCTTAAAAGCTGTAGTTATTACTATAAAATTTATCTGCTGGTCTTATGGACACTGAAAATGTGTGAAAAAAGGACATTTAAAAAATTATAGAAAAATAAAGAGAAAAATATGAATATAAGTATAGTCCCTCAGTCCAAAAACATTGTTTGGACTTATTTTAATAGATGACAAAATTTCTAAAAAAGAAGGGTTAATGTAGATAAGAAAATATTTTCTACTTTTGGTAAAAGCAAAATCTTGGAGTACTGTATTTGGTAGCACCAAGATACTAATTAGGGTTTGTAACCTAAAGTGGAAAATATTAGGACTTAGGTAAAGTCTTTTAAAACTACCAGTCTAGTTTTCATCCTTGAATCAATCAACCTCATAGCAAATAGATCAGATTTTCCATGTTCCCATATTTTTCCTTGTAAATATGATCTGGCTCACCTATGTCTTTTTCCATTGCTCTGGCCAGCTCCTTAACTGTCATTCCAATCCATACCTCTACCTCCTTTTTAGATTTTGTCACAGATGAACGAGATTTCTGTGGCCTTTCTTCCTATTAAAAAGTCAAACATATAATGAAGAAGGAATAAAATATTAAGTGGCAACTTTAGATTCTGGAATATCTATCACAAAAACAGCTCCTATTTCTACCAACAAACACTCCCATAAGTGGTTAAGCCTTAGACTAAAATTTAAAATGCATCTTTAATTCAATGTTAAACACTCACTTCCATGTGTGTGTTTGGAACCTCCTTTTCTAAACAATGCTGTATTCCCTGGAGTATAGCACTGAGGACAGATTCCTTAAACAACAAAATACTCAAATAAGATTTCTACTCATGGCTCTAGTTACTTCCTTCTCAGACCAAATAATATAAGTAATGAGCAGAAACCTTTAACTACCTTCTTTGTTATTAGAAGCCTATATTGAGACAAAGTAGCTGGGATGAGTGCATCTGGCCGGATAAACAACTGAGCTGTCCACATGGGGTAAGGAGATGAAAACACATGCCTCCAGAGTGGTAAAGTTCTTCTTTGACAAAGGCTATGAAGCTGTCTACAAAGACTGTGAAATCGTAACAGATTCTCCAACTTCAGTATCTTCTGGTTCATGTTTCTCCTATTAAAACAAACAAACAACAGCAAAAAAAACTCAAAATAATATTTGGGTTAATATTCAAATCAAGTTAACAAATACAAATTGGATATCTACTAGATGGGAAGCACTGGCCCAGGTGCTAGAGTTACAACAATGAGTCAAACTTGGGAGTCAGTGAAATGAGAATCCAAACTAAGCAGCCTCTAGATATTAGCTATTATTATTGTTAAATGTTACTACCATGACAGAACTAAAATACAAAGAAAACTTCATAAAAATTCTTTTCTTAAATCTTAAAACATCAACTAACCAAATCACAACTAGAGTGATTTTTCTAAAATGCAAACTGGAACTCATTACCTCTTTGCTTAACGTCCACTAGTGGCTCCCCATTACCCCAAGGATAATGTACAACTCCATACCATAGTATATAAGGACTCATTATCTGCCCTCCACTCATTTTCACACTTCATCTCTTATAATCTTATAGTTAGTTCCCCCACTCCTACCTCCCAAGTTTTTGTTATTCTGACCCATCTATAATCTCTGATGACTTGTCATCTAATTTCTGAAGCTTTGAATGTGCTCCAAGTGCAATGTCTTTCAAGCCTTAACACTTTACACTCTCCAAAACCCTAATAAAAAGGGTGAGAAAAAGGCACCCAATAAATATTAAATAATGCCTTTTGAATATTATTCTTGGAATGAAAGAAAAGTTTATTAGAAAGAATACTGTAACTGAAGTCAACAATAGCATAGTTCTTTTCCTCCTTGAGTCCTCTATTTCCTCTGCCTTTCCATGGCTTTGCTTTTCAGTTTTGAAGGATAAGAGCAACAAGAAAATAACATAAGCACAAGTTTACTCCTCAGCAAACATTTCTTGAGCACCATATGCCAGGCATAGTGCTTGATGTTGTTGATTCAAAGTTTAATAAGCCAGAGTTCCTTCCTTCAAAAAGTTTGCTGTCTTTAAAAGTATTCCAACATAATGATACAATATAATGATTCTTGGGCACACTGGACGCAGTGACTGATTACAACCATAGGGTAGTATTTTCATTTCAATAATAAGCAAGATCCTTTTTGTAAATTGTGGCATCATTTTTTTAATGAATAATATATTTCAAAGTAGTAGATATAGCCTTTCAGATTCTTCAATATAGACTTTCTTTTACTCTCCACTCAGAAACAGTCTCATTAAATATACATTTTAATGTATATCTTTTCAGGCCTTTTCTTGTGCTCATAGCTATTTTACTTCTCCAAATAAAATCATACTATATTTTGTTTTATAACTTTTTTTAAAAAATTTATTTTTATTTATGTCTCTCCACCCCCCCCAGTTGTCTGTTCTCTGTGTCCATTTTGCTGTGTGTTCTTCTTTGTCCACTTCTGTTGTCAGCAGCACAGGAATCTGTGTCTCTTTTTGTTGCGTCATCTTGCTGCGTCAGTTCATGTGTGCAGCGTCATTCCTAGGCCGGCTGCACTTTCTTTCGTGCTGGGCGGCTCTCCTTAGGGGCGAACTCCTTGCGCATGGGGCTCCCCTACGAGGGGGACACCCCTGTGTGGCACGGCACTCCTTGCGCACATCAGCACTGTACATGGGCCAGCTCCACATGGGTCAAGGAGGCCCGGGGTTTGAACCGCAGACTTCCCATGTGGTAGACGGATGCCCTAACAACTGGGCCAAGTCCGCTTCCTGTTTTATAACTTTTTTTGACTAAAGAATATATTGTGAAGGTTCTTATAGCAAGAGTCTTAACTACATATCCCTGTGAATTTTAACATGAACAGTCCTGTCTGGGCAGGTCTGAATGAGACCAGGAATGTTTCAGGAATTTTATGAAAACATAGTCATTATTAAAAAGTAAATTACAAAAAAATAAGAGGGGAGAGGATGTAGTTCAGTGGTTGATCTCCCGCTTTCCATTTATGAGGTCCTGGGTTCAATCCCTGGTACCTCCTAAAATAATAATAATAATAATATATAATTACCAAATGATATTGAAAGCAAAAGCAATAAATACTCAAAACTTTTTTATAGGGAGTGGATGTGGCTCAGGCAGTTGGGCACCCACTTCCCACATGGGAGGTCCCAGATTCCGTTCCTGGTGCCTCCTAAAGAAGACAAACAAAAAACTAGCATATAATAAGCAGACATCAAGCAAAAACAATGAGCAGACAACAAGCGTACAAAAACAAGCAAACAACATGCAAAAACAATGAGCAAGACAACAAGCAAACAATGAGAAGACAGTGAGCAAAACCAAACACAAGCAGGGAATAGATGTGGCTCAAGCAGTTGTATGCCCACCTCCCACATGGGAGGTCCCAGGTTTGGTTTCCAGTGCCTTCTAAAGAAGAAACAAACAGAAAACGAGCAAAAACAAGCACACAGATATGGGAGCCATCAGGGGGGCTTAAAAAGAGACTCTATTGTGAGCATTTTTCTGTATCATTAAATATTACCCTTCAACATTATAAAAACCAAGGAATAAAAATTATGGAATATTTCAGTGTGTTTACCTTAACCCAAATAAAGCTACCTTCTATAAAATACTACTTACATTATACTGATATTTTAAAACCTGTTTTTCCCATACTATGGTATTTCTATAATGTGTTTGATTTTTTTCCTGCTATATATTTTCAAAATGTGTTCAGAAATGATAACGGCTATTTGATATGACCAACAAAATTGAGACTCTGGACAAGTGAGCTTTGCTGGATAAATGAATGCTAAATTAAAAATAAAACGTTCTATTTTAACCAATCTTCCTAAACATACTTTATTGTCCTGACACAATATACTGAATATTTTTTAAAAAGTAAAGAAGAAAAGAAAACTGAAAAGAGGGACAATATAGTGGACAAAGTACTAGTCTAAGCAACAAAAGACCTTGTTTGGAGACCTGGCTCTGACAAATACCAGTTCGTATTATCTTGATTGAGCAAGTCACTTGTTTCCTATGGGCCTCATTTTCCTGATCTCTGCAAAAGAAAATAAACGTGATTAAAGGTCTGTCCTTCCTATTACAAAGGCTATGATGAGGAAATGAAATACTACATATACTTTATCACCAGCTATTTAAAACCTGTATCATGTCTTTTAATGATTTTAGATATGCTTTGAAGAGATACTGCTTAAAGTTGAAAATATTTATAAGTCACGATCTTGTTTATTTATGGATAATTCTGAGATTTAGTGTATGTAAGATAGCAAGCATTTTACCTTAAAAGATTTATTCAAGTTAGACCTTCAAAAGAAAGCCCAAACTTAATTACAAAAAAAAAACCCAAAAAACCACACATTAAGATTTAGAAATTCCTTCAATAGTAAATGAATATTTACACACATTAAACGACTAAAGAATGATACAAATTTTCTTATATTGGTAAGTGACCTTGGACTAAGCAGTAAAGAATGTTCAGGAAGCACAGGATTCTGTACCAAAAAAAAATTTAATTGTGGAAACCAGGTTTGAAAAGGACATAAAATAGTGGAATGGAATGGGAAGAAGGGCCCTACGGGGAAATTAACCAAAGCACATATAGATAATTGAATCAGGAATTAGAAAGACACATTGGGGGCAATAACCTAAATGTCTAAACTGCAAAGAATCTTAGTTATTACTAACTCCAAACTCCTTATTTTAAAAAGGAAACGACTCCAGAGAGATCAAAAAGCCTTCTCCAATGGCATACCGCTAGCTAATGGCAGTCGTTATTAAAACCCAGGTTTTCTGACCGCTGATTCGGTTTTCTTTTCAAGGAATCAAAGATGTTGGAAATGGTCACTGTGTTAGTGGAAATGTCTAAATATAATAGTTGGAAGCTTTAGAACTTATCTGAAAGATAAAAAGAAGTCCCTGCAGAAAACTACGGATTTGGGTGGATACACGTAGAATCCGAGTCCCGAAAGCCTGGGTTCACGAGAGGCAGAGGAACAAAAAGCCAGCTGACCGATGCGGGGAGAATAATGAACATATTCTCGTAGAATCAAGGCGGGAAATAAGTGCATCACTGGAAATCTGGCTGATGCACGACGTTTATGAATTCAAGGGATTTGTGTCAATGACACTTTAGGCCAAACAACGTACGCCACACAGGATAAGAGACGCTACTCACTTAGCTCCTATATAAAGTCCCGGGAGTCTGGAATCCCAAGCCGGGCGGAGATAACCTTCGGGCCCGCTGAGAACTGTCGGTCCTTCCCCCAATCCGTCCCCAACAGGCTTCCGGACCTTTGGGACCGCAGCGAACAGTCGGTCCGTCCCCCAATCGGTCCCCAACAGGCTTCCTGCCACCGCCGGAAGCGGTTCTTTCTCGAAGGCATAAGTACAGCGTCCTCCGGTCGCCGTTGCCACCTGCTGGCACGGTTCAGCCTGTGACGTTCGTGAGAGCCAGTAAAATGTCGCTAATCGTTTCTGTAGGTCCCTTTTTTGGAAAGAAATTACTGCTACTCTGGTCCTGAGGGAGTTCGGTGCATTTACCCGACGGAAGTTAAACGGGGAAATGTGGGAGAAATGTGCTCTTAAAAGGCTCATCTGCCTAACAGGAAGGAAAAAGGGCAAGGGAATGTGGGTGTAGAACCATTTAGTACCGTCGGGTGGGAAGCAGTTGGGGTAGTAAAGCAGAGTCCATTCCCAGTTTTAATCATTGCCAGTTCTGTGGACTTGGGGACAAATACGTAAACTCCCTGTGCCTAGTTTCCTCATCTACAATGTGGTTATAATAGCGTTTACTTCATAAGATCAGTAGTAAGGTTTAAATAAATTGATAAAATGCTTATAATAGCTCCTGGTTCATACTGTTTACTATTGTGGTTATTGCTATTAACAGTCCCCTTGGCTCCTAGAGCATTACCACACCTTTATTGGACATTTTGTCTTTTGGCTCGTCCTCTTTTGAGGGGTGGGGAGTCGAGGGTGGAGAAGGGAAAGAGGCATTATCATCCTATCACAGAAATTAACATGGATACATCACTATCGTCTAATACTCAAACCCCATTCTGGTTTTGTCAGTGCCTCAATAATGTATATTACAGAGAGATCCAAATCAGAATCACCATTGCATTTAGTTATCTTGTCTCTTTAGTCTTCAGCCTGGAAAAATTTCTCAGTCTTTCCTTGACTTTGATGACCTTGATAACTTTGAAGATTACAAGTCAATTAATTTGCAGAAAAAATTGCAATTTAGGTTTCTCTGAAGCTTTCTAATGATTAAGTTCAGGTTATGTGTCTGTGGCAGAAATATCACAGAAGTGATGCTGTGTTCTTTTCATTGAACTTTCTCAAGTCACACATGATTTCAATCTGTCTCATTGCTGACCCTGCTCGCCCTCATAATTCGATTAAGATGGCATCTGCCTGACTTCACTGTAAAATTACTTTTTCCCTTTGTAACATGTCAGTATTCTGTGGGGAGATACTGTGAAACTATGTAAATATCCTGTCCCTCATCAAATACTCAGTGAATTCATTTATTTACTTACATCTCTGTAGACTGGTAGCTTCATACCCATTTATTCAATGGGCTATAATTTGCTCTTGTTTATTTTGATGTTCAAATGATTCTTGATTTGGCCAGTAAGAACTTCAGGCTTGGCTTCTGGGTCCTTTTGATATGTCCCCATCATTCTTTGAGTACTTCCTTGCTCTCTGGCACAAGATGTTCCAATCTCATCTTGTATCTTCTGTGCCCAAGACCTGGAAAAAGAAAATTTTCCAAGGATCCCTATTTCCTTTCAGTGGAGAATGGTATTTACTAAGATCTGGGTGTTGGGCATGTTCATTGTTATTGGGGCTCCACCCCCTGGCCCTCTCAGTGGTCAGAGCTAGGGAATATATGTACACGTATGCACACATTTCTATCTATATTTGTTTTTACAGCAACCTATAAACGTTGAAAACTGTAAGGCCACCGATACCTCCAATTCCAATCTAACATCACAGGGTACATTCTAATTTTCTTCCTTTCTACGTTTGTAACTCCCTTTTCTGACAGTGAGAAACCTGGTCTGCATCAGCCTTGGTATATTTAATTATCTGAGAAATCCCCCTGTATGAAACCAATCTCCAATCTGGCTGCCATCCCTCTACTGTACTTATGTCCTCTTTGCCTCTCTCCAGTTCTGATTCCCCAAGCCAGGACACCCCCCTCAAGTGGATGCCCTCCTCACCTTGGTTGGGCTCTGACACCCCATGTAGGGCCACTGCATACCCCCCAGAAACGCCCTTCCACATACCTGCAGATGCCTGCCTTTGCCTCTCCCCTAATAGCCTTTTTTTAAAAAGATTTATTTATTTATTTTTGTCCCTTCCCCCGCCGCCCCAGTTGTCTGTTCTCTTTGTCCATTCGCTGTCTTGTTCTTCTGTGTCTGCTTATATCCTTGTCAGCGGCACCGGGAATCTGTGTCTCTTTTTGCTGCGTCATCTTGATGTGTCAGCTCTCCGTGTGTGCAGTGCCACTCCTGGGCAGGCTGGACTTTCTTTCGCACTGGGCAGTTCTCTGTACGGGGCACACTCCTTGAGCATGGGGCTCCCCTAAACGGGGGACACCGCTGCATGGCAGGGCACTCCTTGTGCGTATCAGCAGTGAGCATGGGCCAGCTCCACACGGGTCAAGGAGGCCCTGGGTTTGAACCGTGGACCTGCCATGTGGTAGATGGACACTGTATCCTTTGAACCAAGTCCTCTTCCCTCTCCCCTAATAGCTTTAGGACTGAATTGTTGAGGAAGGGAAGGGACAAGTAAGACCTCCTATGCCCACTTCATCTCATGTCCTCTGTTGGCCTTCTAAAAATCTGATCATATTAACCACGGGACATATTATATTGGGACATAGGAGCCATCCTAACCACAAATACGGTTTCATATTGCCATCTCCTCCATTACTCATAACTATATGAAATGATAGATCATAAATATACTCAATAACCAAACTTTATCCCAAGGAAGAGTAGCAAAAGAAAATAACTATATTGCAGCCATTCCTTACCTATCAGGCAAATGGCTTGAAGTTCTGTTATGTTAGTGGTTGGCCTTTCAATCTGCCCACTCTACCAACTTTTCTCGACTTTCTGAGTCGTTTCTGAAAGGCTCCTTAAGGAGCTACATCTCTTCAATACCCCAAAAAACTATGGTTCTTGGTGATAATTTGGAACAAATAGTGTCTTCAGCAAGAGGGGCACAAGGGCAAATTGCTGCCCAAAGGACCCTAGCAAGGCAGTGCTAGGAGCTACCATCATCTCTATGAGTTGCTAGGAGATGGAAATCACAAGGAACAACAGGAGCACTAAGTGTCTTCCAAAGAGAAACTGAAAAGGCTGCAAGAAAGCAGATCAAAATAAGATCTGTATCTGCCCTTTTTATTTTTGTTTTCTGTCTCAAGTGTCAACTTGTTAGTTCCACGAAGTAAAGCAGAAAAAAACCTTCCAATACAAATTGCTAGGAAAATACTGCCAGGAATTTTAAAATAGAAAAGACTTGAGAACCTGAAACAGCAAATCTAAAGTCATCAGTAATAGTTACCACGACTATCATTTTTTCACTGCCAATTATATACTAGGGCACATAAATAAACTATTTTATTATACTTAATGTTTAAACAGCATTTGTTTTAGCATGTCAGCAGGTGTGGTTTGATATTATTTATGAATCCCCAAAAAAGAGAAGAAATATGTTTGTAAGCTGGTCTGTTCTGGGTGTGTTGCCCTTTGAATGCATCAGATTCGGCTGACATGTCTTGATTAAATTACCTGTTAAGATTAGGGCTTTGATTTGACCATGTCAGTAGGGCATGACTCAGGG
This sequence comes from Dasypus novemcinctus, assembly GCF_030445035.2. Classification (NCBI taxonomy): domain Eukaryota; kingdom Metazoa; phylum Chordata; class Mammalia; order Cingulata; family Dasypodidae; genus Dasypus; species Dasypus novemcinctus. The sequence continues at coordinate 44,306,936 of NC_080689.1, forward strand.
TTGGGTCCCCACCCCCTTAGTGGACTCATATAAACAGACACTCACTCAAGAAGACACAAAGAAGAAGACACACAGGAAGAGAGGTGCTCCATAGATGCCAGAGGAGAGAAGGCTCAAACAGCTAAAACCCCAGGGAGAGATGAGCCATCTGCCTGATATTTTTCAGCTGAAGAGAACAGAGCAGCTGATAAGTCCTGGAAGGAAAGGAGCCCTATGCCAGACTGATACAGGAAGCCCTGAGAGATAAGCCCTATGCCAGCCTGCAGCTGATTTCTGAAGAAGCTGGGCCTACGGAGCCTTAGGAGGAAGAAGGAAGGAGAGATCAGGCAGAGATCACCCACCATCTTGTCTTCAGCACATGGCAGCTGACTTTGGTGAGGGAAGTAACTTACTCTTTATAGCCTCATGACTGTAAGCTTCTAGACAAAATAAATACTATTTATAAAACACAACAAATTTCTGGTACTTTGCATCACCACCCTTTTGGCTGACTAATATACATTGTATCGTTGTGCTACTATGAACTAAATATATTGTGCAACATATTGTATGATTCCATTTATATAAAATATAAGTCAATTTATAAAGATGAAATTGGATTAGTGATTATGTAGGACTGGAAATGGTGTGTTAAGGGGTGTGGAGTTTTTCTTTTTGGAATAATGAAATCATTCTAAAATTTTTGAGGTGATGAATGCACAACATTGTGATTATACTAAAAGCCATTGATTAAACACTTTGGATAGATCATATGATATCTGAATATATCTCAATAAAACTGCTTAATAATTATGCAAGAATAGCCAGAAATAGCAGTTATGCACAGCAGGGGAAACAGAGAGAGATTGAGGGGTGAAGAATTTATTTGTTGGTCTGTTTATTATTATTATTATTGAAATAATGAAAATGCTCTAACAATGATTGAATAAATGTACAATGATGTGATTATACCAAATACCATCGATTGTACACTTTGAATGAATTGTATGCTTTATAAATATGCACCAATAAAATTTATTTGCTTAAAAAAAACTCTAAATCAGTCTTAAAAGGTAATCTAATAAAAAAATCCCTCAACAGAATTTAATGCAATCCAATGATACCATGCCCAGAGGAATAGATTAGTTTATAAACATAATCTTTCTTTTTGGCTTTCATAAAATCATCTCATACTGCCATAGAACCCCAAAGATCTTTAATTCAACTTCTTCATATACGAAAGTGGTAAGGAGACATGTCTAGAATATACAGACTTAAATTTAGGTACCTCTCACCAATTACTACCAGTGTAACCCAGGCAAGTAATGTAGCCACTGACATGGCCAAATCAAAGCCCTAATCTTTTTATTTCAGGATTTATTTATTTTATTTCTCTCCCCTTCCCCCCGCCCCAGTTGTCTCTTTGCTGCGTGTTCTTCTTTGTCTGCTTCTGTTATTGTCAGTGGCACGGGAATCTGTGTTTCTTTTTGTTGCATCATCTTGTGTCAGCTTTCTGTGTGTGCAGCGCCATTCCTGGGCAGGCTGCACTTTCTTTTGCACTGGGCAACTCTCCTTACAGGGCGCACTCCTTGTGCATGGGGCTCCCCTACACGGGGGACACCCCTGCATGGCACGGCACTCCTTGCGTGCATCAGCACTGCGCATGGCCAGCTCCACACGGGTCAAGGAGTCCCGCTGTTTGAACTGCGGACCTCCCATGTAGTAGACGGACGCCCCAACCACTGGGCCAAGTCCGCTTCCCCAAAGCCCTAATCTTAATTTAATCAAGTAAAAGTTAAACCTCTGAATACAATCAAAGGGTATTATGCCCAGAAAACAGACCAGTTTACAAACATAATCTATATTTCTTTCTGGAATTCATAAATAATATCAGACTGCCACATGTACTATTTGTCCTTTTGTGTCTAGCTTGCTTCAGTCCATCCTCCAGGTTATCCATGTTGTCAGATGCTTTATGACTTCATTTCTTCTTAGAACTGCATAATATTACATCATGTGAATACACCACAGTTTATCCATTCATTTGTTGATGGATACCTAGGCTGTTTCCAACTTTTGGTAATCATGAATAACGTCACTATGAACATTGGTGTGTGATTTAGAGCTTTTGATTCAGCAACATCAGTGGGCATGACTCAGGTTGAGTCCCTGCCTCCTTGCTGGGTCAGATATAAATGGACACTTATCCAGACAGACACAGGAAGAGAGAGTTCTGTCATTTTTTATTCTGCCATGTGACAGAAAGGCGAAGGCTCAAACAGCTGAGGCCCTGGGAAAAGATGAGCCATTTGCCTGATGGCTTACAGCTGAGATTGGGAAGAGCCTAGACCAGCCAAAACTGATATAGGAGGCATGGCGTAAACTAGCCCAAAGCTAGAAGAGAGAGGACTACAGGATCACTTAAGCATGATGCCTCAAGGGTTTGGGCCCACAGAGCTCAAGAGAAAAGTGTGAGCCTGGAGGGGAAGACAGAGACCAGCCAGGGATAGCAGCCACCTTGCTTCAACACATGGCAACTGACTTTGTGAGAAAGCACCTTTTATTGTGCCTTGAGTTGGACTGTTTACAGTCTTGGAACGGTAAGCTTTTACCCCAAATAAAACCCCTGTATAAAAGTCAATAGATTTCTAGTACTTTGCATCTGCACCCTTTTGACAGACTAATTCCATGCAGCTTTGAGATTTTACTTTTTGTACATCTGAATATTGGTATTTTTTTTTTGCTTAAATTTGATATTAACCTGTATTCCATGAAATATGGTATTTGTTTCCATTAGTATTGCAATTGCTGTTGAGCAACATTTCCCTTTATGAAAAAAGTAACAGCAACAACACTGTTAAATTCCAGGTGGAAAACAAGACATTAATCTCTTGTAACCTATAATAAAAGCCTACTGATACTCATTAAAGATATCTGCCTTGAATTTTCATCAGCAATTAGATTTTTGTCTTTTTCCCACTCCATCCAAGTTATACAAAGCTTTTCTGCAGGTTTCCTCTTGAATCTCATCAAATTTAAACTACACTCCAATTCCTCTGAACACAATTTTATCTTTTTTTAATGTGTGAAGAAAACATATTATGTTTTCTGTATGTCATGAGAATTACACAACTCTTATGAATGAATATTTCTGCCAAACACTATTTTTTTTGCAATTTCAATCTTTAGCTTTAAAAATGTTTCTTCCTATTTCATGCTTATGAGATTTGCCCATATATAATATGGTCTATTTGGACCCATTTGAGGGGACTCGAGAGCATGGAAATGCAGATTTTTAAAGATTGCAAACTACTGCCTCAATGCAGCAGAGAAATTCTTCATCTTTTTCTCTTTTTTCATTAATGTTGTTCAGAGATAAATTGAAACACATTATAAAGCTACTGCTCTAACCTTAGGATTCAGTGTTAGAAACTGGTCTTTGGAAGCTGAAAGAAGTTTTGTGGCATATTTTTATTTCTTACAGTCCAAAGAACTAAGCAAAATGAAAAATTGGTCTCTGAGAAAATACATGTGCAATCTAAATTTCACATTATAGGAATAATGATTGTTAAATTTTGGAGTAGATAGGGAAAAATCAGTGAAATTTTTGAACTCACACACAGATGATTCAAAAAAGAATATATAGAAACAATTTTAAGCAGAAATTTCTGTGGCAGTGTTAAGACACACTTTGATTTTTATTGTCTTAGTTTAAATACACAGAGACACAACAAAACGAGCAGAATATCCTGGGCTTGCGGGGTGAGGGGATATAATGGTAAAGTTCCAGGCTGCCTGGTTTTGGGAGTGGGAGGGTGGTGGTGGGGATGAAGTACCTCCGTCTGGATAGAGAAATAATATCCTGGCTGGACCAGGAAGATTTGCAAGTGTGGAAAAGTTTGAAACTGGGTAGCCAAAGCTGGATGGACTGGAATTGGCAGCTAAGGCCAAGAGGAAGGGCAACCAGAACCAGGAAACCCATAGGCAAATTGTAAAAACAAACCAGGTTCTAGGGAATAGCAAGCTGGAATCAAGTAATCAAGACTCTGCACCTATTTATTAATCTATGGTTTTGTTCAAGTTGAAATTCCCATGGTCCAAAATTACCTTTGAAGCCCTTGATGTAGGTCTAGGTACAAAGTTGAGAATCTTTCCTACAAATGAGCACAATATTTAAAATGGCCAGTGTGGACAGTTTTCTATCAGTAGAGGTACTTTAGGAATCACCGCAACCTGTATTAGTTAAGTTTATGAATCTTCAACTGGGCCCAGTGAGGCAGGTTAGTATAGGGAAAGAGGGAAAACGAGTCACACCTGGGACCCAACAACAACAAAAAAACATGGCCCTGAGACCCAGCCTGGAAACCTCCTGTGGGGAAGGCAGATACTAAAGAACAAAGCCAGAAAGACCCCATGAGACCTGGGCCATGAGGTCCCACATGGAATTCTTTCTGGGGTCAAAGAGAAGTCCCAGATAAACAACAGTCCTCCTTATTGGGCCCCTGAGAGCTAACAGGAGGGGATGGTAAGGCAACCAATCAGAACAGCAAACAGCTGGGGCCCCTCCCCAACATTATGAAGGGGGAGAAGCAAAAGTTTTAAAAGGCCTATTCTGGGCCCCCATGCTGGACTCACCTGGCAGTATGCCCACAGTCTATGCCTCAGATTGTGTACTGTTTTTCTTGTTTCTTAATGAACTCTTTACTCCCTTGCCCTATGGTGTGTCCTTAAATTCTTTTATGCGACATAAGCCAAGAACCTAGAACCAAGAAGCCCAGAACCAGTGCATTCTGCTAACCCCAGGGTGTCTGTTTTACTCTTTATAGGGTTTTGGACCACATATAATAAATAATAAAGACCTATGGAATTAAGAGTCAGCCTTACTGTTCTGTGCATTTTGAAAATGGCATGTGGTAGGAAAGGGGACCTGTTGGCAGACTAGACTGACCATTCACTGGTGTGACAATTCCCTGGTGTGGCCCTCACCTTCCAGGTTCTGGTGATCTGCTTCGTAGATGCACAGCATCAATTGTGAACACACACAGATGTACCTGGAGAACAGCTCAAGCTAACCAAACTCGGGAGTCATCAGATTGATCTATTGGAAAAAAAAGCCTATGAAGTTACAGTTATAGTGAGAAACAATACATTCAGCAGATACTCATTGACACCTTACATTCTGTCAAATGAAAACATTTTTCCAAAATTAAGAAATAGGCAAACACATATTCTGCATCTTTGCTGATTGAGAAAAAGCACTGTTAATGGCTATTTAAAGTTAGAACTTGCTCCTGAACTCTGTTTGACATAGTGTTATGCTTCCATATGTTAAAAGAGAAACTTTTCATGCAATTTAGGATCTCACATTTTTACTGAGCAATTCATGAGTATGGCAGCATGCCATTTTGAAAGTAAAGGGAGCTCAGCTCATAGTTAAATTGCTGGATTTTCTCTAGGTTCTTGGCTAAGCTAAAAAAATGAATTTTAGTGTGAGCCAGTTTAGTTAGGCCAGTAATTTATTAAGGAATGAGAGAAGAGAAATGGGAGAAAAGAACAGATTATGGGTTTCAGGTAGAGAGGAAAGGGGCTGAAAAGAGATTTAAAGGGCTGATGTACAGACTATAAATTCCCATTACAGATTACAAATCCCTAGGTTTACTTGCGTAAAGGGAGAAAAGCCAAGAACAGAGCAAGCACAGGGCTAGAATAGGACAAGGAAAAAAGGAAAAAAGGGGTGATTTTTCTTCTGTGCTTGCTTTTTGAACTATTAATTATTCTGCCCCTTTGCTAATGTTGGGAGAAGAATCCCAGCTGTTTGCTGTTTTGATTGATTACCCCACCACTCAATCCCCCAGGATGGCCAAGTGATAAGGCCCTGTATTAGTCAGAATTCTCCAGGGAAACAGAATCAATAGGAGATATGTCAATCGTATGCAATTTTATAAGTCTCTCAGGTGACCGTGGGGATGCATGAGCCCAGGTTCTGCAGGCAGGCTGCAAACCAGGGGCTGCAGTGAAAGTCCAATGAAGGTCCTTGATGAGTTTTCAGGAGATGTTGGCTGTCTAAAGACAAGCTGGAAATCCTCTCTGAATTTTGAAATCACTTCCCCTTTTCAGGCATTCAAATGATTGGATAAAGCCTCACTCATTGGTGATGGCAATCTCCCGGATTGATGTAGATGTAATCGCTATCTATGCAGTAAAGTCACTGGTGATTAAAGCCCATAAATGTCCTTGTATTACAACTAGCCCAGTGCTTGCTTGACCAAACAACTGGGCACAATTACCTAGCCCAGTTGACAGATTAGCTTAACCATTAGAGCCCTCCCCTTGTCAATTCGGCAGCCATACATATTACCTTAAACCATACTTAGTTTCTAAGTAAAAACAATAACAGACATGCATATATATACATTTCCACCTAACAATGTTCAACTCTCCTACATACAACTGGAAACACATTAATTCCCTTCAGAATAGGTGCAAGTCATTGGGGAATATTCACTCTCAAAGTTGACATCCTCAAGTATTATGACATGAAATTGATACAACTTGTTATATGATAAGGGAAAATTTGGGGAAGAAGACAAAGAAATTCATTTTGTGTACATATACAATCAGACTCTAACAAAACCAGGAAGAAAGATTTAAGACTATTAACAGTCCTGTTTCTGTAACTGGTCACATGGTCGAAGTTCATATTCATCACTACCTTCTTCAGCAAGCACTTCAGCTGGCCATAGTTCTTTGCCTGGTGGGGTGACCCAAACCTTCACACCTGAAGATTCTGGCCCATTGTTAGTCCTGCTTGTATTGGGTTGTTGCAATTTTCCATTGACTTTAATCACAGGGCATAGCGGAACTAGAAGATGCCCTAGAGGATCTCCTGTATTCCAGGCAACCTCTTCTTTATCCCCATTATGTAGATGCAGTCCTATTTCCCCTTGATAGTGAGGATCAGTCACCCCAGCCAGGACAGTAATTCCCTTCTTTGACTGTTGATTCAGAGGGAGGAGGAGCCCAAAGTGGCCAGGTAGCAGTCTTAACTTCAGTTCAATGGAATCATTGTGTTCCCTGGTGGCAGCACTCTTCCTTTTGGGACTAAAACCTATAGACCAACAGAGCTTGAGATTGCAGGGACAGAAAGCAAAAATTTTCCTAGTGGGTCACTAGGGGTAATAGAGAGTGGTGCCACTTCCATTTCCACCCCTTGATTCCTGGACTCACAGATCCTGCTTTAGAGCATACACAGCCTCCTGAAGAACATTGTCCCAGCCCTGCAAGGGATTGTAACCTAGTTGGTGCCATAATTGAGTCTTCAAAAGGCCATTCCACCATTCTATCAATCCAGCGGCTTCAGAATGATGTGGAACATGGTAAGACCAGTGAATTCCATGGGCATGTTCCCATTCCTGCACTTTATTTACTGTGAAATGGGTCCCTTGATTGGAAACAATGCTCTGTGGAATGCCATGGCTGTAGGTAAGACATTCCGTAAGTCCACAGATGGTAGTTTTGGAAGAATTGCATGCAAGAAATGCAAACCCATAGCCAGAATATGTGTCTCTTCCAGTTAAAACAAATTGCTACCCCTTCCATGGTGGAAGGCTGGCCACTTTGAGGAATGGTGCCATATCAGGGGCTGAGTATTGGTCTCTGCTGCCGGCAGATTAGGCACTCAGCAGTGGCTGTAGCCAAGTCAGCCTTGGTGAGGGGAATTCCATGTTGCTGAGCCTATGCATAACCTCCATCCCTTCCTCCATGGCCACTTTGTTCATGAGCCCTTTGGGCAATGACAGGAGTGGCTGGGGAAAGAGGCTGAGCATTAGTCAGAGAAGGTCATTTCATCCACTTGATCATTAAAATCTTCCTATGCTGAAGTCACCCTCTGGTGAGCACTCACATGGGACACAAATATTTTCATGTTTTTTGCCCACTCGGAAAGGTCTATCCACATACCTCTTCCCCAGACCTCTTAGTCACCAATTGCGCACCATGTTCCTTCCAAGTCCCTATCAGCCCATGATGAACAAATGCCATTTCTTCTTCCAGGCAAAATAAACAATCAGGTGCACTGCTTGAAGTTCTACCCACTGGGAGGATTTGCCCTCACCATTATCCTACAGGGATGTCCCAGGAAAGGGCTGCAGTGCTGCAGCTGTCCACTTACGTGTGGAACCTTCATATCGTGCAGAACCATCTGTAAACCAGGCACAAGTATTCCCATCCTCAGTCAAATGATTGTATGGGACTTTCCAAGAGGCCAAAGCTGTGGGCTGGGAGAGAGAAGGTAATATGACAGGGGTGGTGACCATGGGCATTTGGGCTACTTCCTCGTGTAACATACTTGTGCCTTCAGGACTTGCTAGAGCCCAGTCTCATATATACCACTTCCACTTTATTATGGAGTGCTGCTCTGCACACATATCTTTATGGTTTGGTGGGTCAGACAATACCCAGCTCATGATAGGCAACTCAGGTCTCATGGTAACTTGATGGCCCATGGTTAAGTGTTCAGTCTCTACTAGGCCCAGTAGCAGGCCAAAAACTGTTTCTCAAAAGGAGAGCAGTTATCTGCAGAGGATGGCAGGACTTTGCTCAAATCCTAAGGTTCTGTGTTGTGATTCTCCTATAGAGTCCTGCTAAAGGCTCCAGACAGCATCTGTATTTGCCATTGAAACTTCCAGCACCATTGGACCTGCTAGATCATATGGTCCAAGTGATAGTGCAGCTTGCAAAGCAGCCGCCACCTGTCTCAGAGCCTTCTTTTGTTCTGGGCCCCAGTCAAAACTAGCAGCTTTTCTGGTCACTCTTTGTATTTCACCTTTGGGGGCTTGTTGAGATTTTACTCTAGTCTCAACTTTACTCTTAAAGATTTTACTCTTGTCTCGAAGACAAGAGGGGTGGTGGGGGTGGATAAGGAGAGGGATTAGAAATTTCTTGCAAGCAGACTGGAGGTTCAGCAGTGCAAGCTGGAGTTTGGAGGGTAACTGTATCAGGGCTGGGAGGAGGTCCAGACTCCCTGGGGCAGGCTGGAGGTTGGGTGATGCGAGGTTGACCAGGTGTGGTCTCCACAGGGCAGGCCAACACAGGTTTATCTGGTAAAGTCTCAGCAAAATTTAGGGTTCCAATGTCCCCACCAATATTATCATCATCCCATATGTCTCCATCCCAATCCTCTGGGTTCCACTCCTTTCCAATCAATGACTTTAACTGAAGAAACCCTGGAGGGTTGAGATTTTAGTTTTCTTTGTAACTCTGCTACTCGTACAATGAGTGTCTGAGTCTGGTTCTCAGATATTTCAAGCCTGTGGCTACAGGAGACAAGATTTTCTTTCAGAGCACACATAGAAACTTTCACATCATTCATGTGGTATTAAAATTTCAAATTTGAAGCCTTTAGCTCATCTCTTTCTTTTGTAACTGTATCCAGAATATCTAGAAGGAGCCAGCCAGAGGTATAAAAGGACATTATATCTTTTGACTCCACAAAACTCTGTACAGGAATTAAACACATTTTCACTCAGATCCTTGCTTCTTATAAGCATGGAAGTAGGGGCATCCAGTGATGATATTTGTGTGTCTCTATTGCCAACTCATGCCATGAACTGTTAGAGGCCTCTTTATTATTGGAAAGAGAGTCATTAGTACCCTTGAGTCCAATTAGAGTAGAGAGCCAATTGTGAAACTCCCAGAACTACCTTAGACATCCCATGTTTAAGACTTTGTTCCTCAAAAACCACTCCCGATACCAAGTTGTATTAGTCAGGGTTCTCTAGGGAAACAGAATCAACAGGAGATATCTGTCAATAGTGTGCAATTTTATGAGTCTCTCACATGATCATGGGGGTACACAAGTCCAGATTCTGCAGGCAGGCTGCAAACCAAGACTGATGAAAGTCCAATGAATATATTGTATATGTGAATTACTATGATCTAAAACTTTTGTGAAGACAAAATTAAAAATTAGAAAAAAAGAAAAAAGAAAGGATGTAGACACTGAGGAAGAAATGAAAGAAATTGCCTTGCCACTGTACATACAGGGCAACACCTATTGCAGTGATGAAAGACAAAATGTCAAAAACAAAGCTTTATGATATTTTTCATTTTTTAATACCCCAATTTATTTTTACTTTATTTTAGTTTTTCTAAATTAGTATGCATTCTATTTCTAATCTTTAAACCCATCATTTTATTCCATTTTCCTATTAATTGAATTTGGCAATATATTAGGCTTCATTTTTGAGGAAGTTTTGGACCACAGAGAGGTTCAACTATGGCATGTGGGGTGTTATTGATGGAGGGTACATGATTGGGAGGGAGTTCTCCAGGGTATGTATATAGGGTACATAAAAATGTTTGGATATATATTGGGTATTTTCATAGTAGTACAGTTACAAATGACAACTGAGAGAGTGCTGAGTTCCTAGCCAGGGGAGCTCTATTACATTCCCCAATAGAACAGCAGCAATTCCCCAAGTGCAGTGGCAAAGACCAACAAAGAAGGATGGTCCAACAATGAGCCCTTGATACTGATGACTATGCTTATGAGCCTGTGTGCCTGAAATATGAACTAGGCTTAGAGCTGTAGGGTGCCTAAGAGTTACCTCCTGAGAGCCTCTATGTTGTTCAAATGTGGCCACTCTAAGCCAAACTCACATGCAAACACATTATACCCCCACCCCCACCCCCGCCCCCGGTGTGGGATATGACTCCTGGGGATGAGCCTCCCTGGCACTGAGGGATTACTACCAAGCACCAGCTGGTGATGTAACTAGAAAAAGACCTTGAATTAAAGGGTCAACTCAGATCAGCAGAATATCTCAGCCTACATGTAGGATCATGTGTTAAAAACTGCTTTTTGACCTTGAATAAAAGGGGGAAATGGCAAAGACAAATGAGTTTATATGGCTTAAGAGTCTTCAAAAAAGAGTTGGGAGGTCGTCAGAGGGGTCGCACTTATGCACACCTCAGCAGGACCCCAGAGACAGCCAAAGTAGATACTACCCCAGGTACTGGTTCTCCTGAGGGCTACAGAGACCCACAGGTTCTCTGGTCATGACAGATGGCTCTGCAATTCAGTGCCGTGTTAGTTGGCTCTACTTTGGAGTTTGTGTTCCTGAGTGTGATGGATTTGGACTCAGGTGTGATCTTTCTACACATGCCTCTTCTGTCACTTTTACTGGACCTGTGTTGGCACTAGTGTTGGTATATACTCAGGAGACTTGAATCTCTAAACTGGCCATGTGCCAACTGGGCCCTGAGCCTCAGCAGAGTTGCACTTCCTACCCTCTGGTTCATTAGACTTACCCAGGTCAGCTAACAGGGAGGTGAAGATGGTCAACCACCACACCAGGGAACCAAGAGCACCTAGAACTACAAGCAGGAGAATCGCATCCATCATCCACATGGAATCTAAGTCCCCTCTCAATATAGTGGTGGAGTGGACATCACCATCCCAGGGTCCACAGGATGGAGGAATAAAATATGGGTTAGAGTGGACTTACTGGTATTCTACTATGGAATTATTGTGATTAGTAATGGAAGAAATTGTAACATTGATGTGGAGAAAGTGGCCATGGTAGTTGCTGAGGGCAGGGAGAGGGAAGAAGAGATGTGATGTGGGGTTATTTTCAGGACTTGGAGTTGTCCTAAATGATATTGCAGGGACAGATGCTGGACGTTATATATCCTGCCATAACCCACTGAATGGACTGGGGGAGAGTGTAAACTACACTGTAAACTATTATCCATGTGGTGCAGCAGTTTTCCAAAACATATTCACCAAATGCAATGAATGTGCCACAATGATGAAAGAGGTTGTTGATGTGGGAGGAGTCGGGGGGAGTGGGATATATAGGAACCTCTATATTTTTTTTTTTAATTTTTTTATTTTTTATTGACTTTGTAATAATATTACATTAAAAATATATATGAGGTCCCATTCAACCCCACCCCCCCACCCCCCCTCTCCCCCCCCCCCAACAACACTCGTTCCCATCATCATGACACATCCATTGGATTTGGTAAGTACATCTTTGGGCACCTCTGCACCTCATATACATTGGTTCACATCATGGCCCATACTCTCCTCTATTCCATCATGTAGGCCCTGTGAGGATTTACAATGTCTGGTGATTACCTCTGAAGCACCATCCAGGGCAGCTCCATGTCCCGAAGACGCCTCCACCTCTCATCTCTTCCTGCCTTTCCCCATACCCTTTGTCCATTATGTCCACTTTTCCCAATCCAATGCCACCTCTTCTATGTGGACACTGGATTGGTTGTGTCCATTGCACCTTTATGTCAAGAGGAGGCTCAGATTCCACCTGGATGCTGGATGCAATCCTCCCATTTTCAGTTGTAATCACTCTAGGCTCCATGGTGTGGTGGTTGTCCTTCTTCACCTCCATCTTAGCTGAGTGTGGTAAGTCCAATAAATCAGATTGTAGGTGCTGGAGTCTGTTGAGGCTCAGGATCTGGCTATCACATTGTCAGTCCAGAGATTCAAATCCCCTAAATATATCTTAAACCCCAACATTAACTGCACCTCCAGCACATTAGCATGAAAGTCTTATGAAGGGAGATCCCATCTGAGTCCAGATTCATCACACATAAACACCATTATATTTTTTAATGTAACATTTTTTGTGTGGTATATGTATCTTTTTTAAAAAGACAATGAAAATAGTCAAAAAAAAGAAAGTCCAGTGAAGGTCCTTGACGAGTTTCCAGGAGACAATGGTTGTCCAAAGATGAGCTGGGATATTCTCCTTGAATGCTGAAACCACTTCCCCTTTTAAGGCATTCAACCAATTGTCACTCATTGGTGATGGCAATCTCCCTGATTGATATAGATGTAATCAGCTATCTATGCAGTAAAGTCACTGGTGACTAAAGTCCATTAATGTCCTTGTATTATAATTAGCCCAGTGCTTGCTTGACCAAACAACTGGGCACAATTACCTGGCCAAGTTGACATAGTAGCCTAATGATCACAGGCCCCTTAAAAAGATCCAGGGCTGCTTCTTGATTCCAGAGGAAATCCTGTTCCAAAAGGGGGTTCTCACAAGCCTCTTCCAGCAGCCATTTTGTGGGGTATCCATGGCCATGTGGGCTTTCTGCTAGGTTCCAGATCTGACTCTTGGTTCCCTAATCTAGCCTGCCTCAGTTAGAAAGTGCAGGGTTTATATAGATAGGCTTACGCAACTAACAAGGAAGGTAGTAGTATAAATGACTTATTGGCTGCATCAAGATAATTATCCTTATTTGACTAAAGCCACAAGCTAAACTGGAGTTGGCAGTCTGTGATTGGTCTAAAATGGCACTGGTAGACTGTGATTGGTTGGCCTTAGGTTTGTGGTTGTGGGGGAACCCAGTGCTAGAAGAAACAGAAATGAAGTTAAATTTGGTTTGCAGCATGAGTGACTCCATCTTGAACGCACCTACAATATTTACACTTGAACTGGATAATTAAACACTTCTTTATGAACCGTCACACGTGTATCTTTTCACTGCTTGTTTTCTCCTGACAGATGTCAATATACCTGGCATCTTTGACCATTTAACAAGATTTCCTCTGGCACAATTGAATTTTACCTAAAACTAGGAGAGAGCCAAACCCACAATTACAGACTCTCCCATCTGCCTTTTCTAATCCAACCCCACTCCTACCCCAGCACCTGCAGTCACACATTCTTTCTGTACAAATGTTAACTATTCAATTAATTGCAATCAAGTCCTGGCCTTATGGTGCCTCTAAAACAGGGGTTCTTAACAAGGGGTCTGTGAGTTTGAATTTAAAATTTAAAAAACCACATTATTCTTGCAAGGACATGTTGGTGTGGGAGTGATATATTTATTAAATAATACACAGTATAGTGTGGACTTAGTAAGGGGTCTGGGGTTTTCACCTAAATGGCAAAGGGGTCCACAGAATAAAAAAGGTTCAGAACCTCTGCTCTAAAATGACTTTGCAAATCACTCTAAAGTTGAACCCTCTGAGAGTAATATTGTTTTCCTAAATTCTAAATTCTTAGATGGGAATGGACACTTTACGGTTGCCCCATGAAGACTGTCAAAGAAAAAACCTGCACTGGACAATGTAAAACAGGCAAGGATGACTGCAGTACAAGAAAAACTCATTATGGCTTAAATATTAAGGCATTGTAGTATACCTTATCATGTTAGAAAAATTCAGTGTGATGCTTGCTCACAGGCATGTAGCTGTGCTACAGGTCTAACATTAACCAGATTTAGCTACACCAAAAATGTATAACTATGCACTTCCTCCCTCATTATCTTTATTTGCATTATCTGTATTTTCATCCATTGTTTTTTTAACCTTTATTTTGTACATTTAATAATTGAAAATATAAACAATTAAAACTAAAAAGAAAACCCAGTTGAATAAAAGCATACATTTCTCAATTACATGTACTGGATATCTATAAGAATTTTTTGAATCATACAATATATTGCACAATATATTTGGTTCATAGTAAGGCAATCATACAGTATTTGTCCTTTTGTGTCTGGCTTGCCTTGCTCAACATAATGTCCTCCAGGTTCATCCATGTTGTCATATGCTTCATGACTTCATCTCTTCCATGGATACATAGTATTCCATTGTGTGAATAGACCACAGTTTGTTTATCCATTCATCTGTTGATGGACACCTGGGTTGTTTCCAACTTTTGGTAATCATGAACAATGTCACTATGAACATTGGTGTGAGGATGTCTGTTCATGTCACTGCTCTCAGTTCTTCTGGATATATATCTAGCAGTAGTATTATAGTGTCACATGGCAATTCTATGTTCAACTTTTTTAGGAACTGCCAAACCATCCTCCAGAATGGCTGTACCATTCTGCCTTCCCACCAAGAGTGGATAAGAGTTCCCACCTCTCCACATCCTCTCCACCACTTGTAGTACTCTATTTAATAGTGGCCATTCTGATAGGTGTGAAATGATATCTCATTGTAGTTGGTTGGCATATCCCTAATCATTAGTGATGTTGAGCATTTCTTCATGTGTTTTTTTGCCATTTGTATTCCTTCTTTGGACAAATGTCTATTCAAGTTTTTTATCCATTTTTTAATTAGGTTATTTGTCTTTTTATTGTTGAGTTGTCACATCTCTTTATATATCCTGGATGTTAAACCCTAATTGAATATGTGATTTCCAAATACTTTCTTCTATCGAGTTGGCAGTCACCCTTTTAACAAAGTCCTGTGAGGTGCAAATGTGTTTAATTTTGCGGAGGTCTCATTTATCTATTTTTCCCTTTGTTGCATGTGCTTTGGGTGTAAGATCCAAGAAACCATCACCTACTACAAGGTCTTGAAGATGTTTTCCTACATTTTCTTCTATAGTTTTATGCTATTGGCTTTTATATTTAGGTCTTTGATCCATTTTGAGCTGATTCTTGTATAGGGAGTAGAAAAGGGTCCTCTTCCAATCTTTTTGTTAGAGATAACCAGTTGTCTCAGCTCCATTTGTTGAAGAGACTGTTTTGTCCCATTAACATTAACTTGGTAGGCTTGTCAAAAACTAGTTAACTGTATAGGCGAGTGTTTATTTCTGGGGTTTCAATTCTATTCCACTGATCAGTATCTATCTTTATGCCAGTACCATGCTGTTTCGACCACTGTAGCTTTGTAATATGTTTCAAGTTCAGGCAGTGAAATTCTTCCCATGTTGCTCTTATTTTTTAGAATGCTTTTGGCTATTCGGGTGCACTTTCCCTTCCAGATGAATCTGGTAATTGCCTTTTCTAATTCTGTAAAGTAAGTTGTTGGGATTTTAATTGGCATTGCATAAATCAGTTTGGGTAAGATTTACATCTTCACAATTTTTATTCTTCCAGTCCATGAACACAGACTGTCTTTCCATTTGTTTAGGTCTTTTAAATTTTCTTTTAGCATTATTTTGTAGTTTTCTGTATATAGGTCCTGTACTTATTTGCTTAAATTAATTTCTAGGTATTTGAGTCTTTTGTTGCTATTGAAAATGGAATTTTCCCCCTGATTTCCTCCTTAGATTGTTCAGTACTAGTGTACAAAAACATTACTGATTTTTGCATGTTGACCTTGTATCCTGCTACTTTGCTGAACTCATTTATTAGCTCAAGCAGTTTTGTCATGGATACCTCAGGATTTCCTAAGTACAGGATCATATCATCTGCAAACAGTGAGAGTTTTACTTCCTCTTTTCCTATTTGGTTGCCTCTAAGTTTTCTTTTCTTGTCTAATTGCCCTCGCTAGAACTTCTAGTACAATATTGAATAATAGTGGTGACAGTGGGCATCCTTGTCTTGTTCCCAGTCTTAGAGGGAAAGCTTTCAACCTTTCCCCATTGAATATGATGTTGACTGTGGGTTTTTCATATGTGCCTTTTATCATATTGAGGAATTTTCCTTCTATTCCTGTCTTCTGAAGTTTTTTTTTATCAAAAAAGGACGCTGGATTTTGTTGAATGCCTTTTCTGTATTGATTGAGATTTCATGTGTTTTTTTTTCTTCAGTTTGTTAATGTGGTGTATTACATTGCTTGATTTTATGTTCAACCAGCCTTGAATACATACCAGGAATAAATCCCACTTGGTTGTGATGTATAAGTCTTTTGATATGCTGTTGGATTTGATTTGTAAGTATTTTGTTGAGACTTTTTGTATCCATGTTCATTAGAGAGATTGGTCTATAATTTTCTTTTCTTGTAGTATCTTTATCTGGCTTTGGTATTGCTGGCTTCATAAAATGTGTTGAGTAATTTTCCCTCCTCTTCAATTTTTTGGAAGCGTTTAAACAGGACTAGTGTTAATTTTTTTTCAAAATTCTTGGTAGAATTCACCTGTGAAGTCATCTGGTCCTTGACTTTTCTTTGCTGGGAGATTTTGATGACAGATTCAATCACCTTAAATGTGATTGGTTTGTTAAATTCTTGTATTTCTTGTAGCATCAGTGTAAGTTGGTTGCGCATTTCTAGGAATTTGTCCATTTCATCTAGGTGGTCTAGTTTGTTGGCATAGAGTTTCTCATAATATCCTCTTAGGATTCTTTTTATTTCTGTGGGATCAGTTGTAACTTCCCCCCGTTCATTTGTTTGTATTTTTTTTTTCCTCTTCTTTCTTTTTTTCTTTGTTAGTCTAGTTAGGGGTTGCCAATTTTATCAATCTTCCCAAAGAACCAGCTTTTGGTTTTGTTGATTTTCTCTATTGTTTTTTTTTTGTTGTTGTTGTTGTTGTTGTTCTCAATTCATTTATTTCTGCTCTAATTTTTATTATTTCTTTCTTCTCACTTTGGGATTTGTTTGCTGTTCTTTTTCTAGTTTCTCTAGTTGTCCAGTTAAAGCTTTGATTTTAACTCTTTCTTCTTTTTTAATATAGGCATTTAGGGCTATAAATTTCCCTCTCAAGACCACCTTCATTGTAGTGCATAAGTTTTGATATGTTGTGTTCTTGTTTTCATTTGTCTCAATATATATATACTGATTTCGCTTGCAATTTCTTCTTTGACCTGCTGATTATTTAGGAGTGTGTTGTTCAGCCTCTACATATTTGCTAATTTACTTTTTCTTGTCTACTATTGATTTCCAGTTTCATTCCATTATGATCTGAGAAGGTGCTTTGTCTAATTTCAATCTTCTTATATTTATTGAGCGTGTATTGTGCCCTAACAAGTGACCTCTCCTGGAGAAAGATACATGGGCACTTGAGAAGAATATATGCTGTGTTTGGATGTAGTGTTCTGTAGATGTTTGTTAATTCTAACTCATGTATCATATCGTTCAAGGTCTGTTTCCTTGTTGATCTTCCATTTAGTTGTTCTAGCTAATGATGTGAGTGGGGTGTTGAAGTTTCCAATGATTATTGTGGAGAAGTCTATTTCTCCCTTCGGTTTTCCCAGAGTTTGTCTTATGTATTTTGGGGCATCCTGGTTAAGAGCATAGATATTTATGACTGTTATATCTTCCTGGTGGATTTTCCCTTTTATTAATATATAATGGTCTTCTGTATCTCTTATAAATTTTTGCATTTAAAGTCTGTTTTGTCTGATATTAGTATAGCTACCCCTGCCCTTTTCTGTTTATGTAGAGTATCTTTTTCCAACCTTTTATTTTCAGCTGGTTTGTATCCCTGGGTCTAAGGTGAGCTTCTTGTAAGCAATATATGGATGGCAGCATATGGATGTTTTTTTAAATGCACTCTGTCAGCCTGTACCTTTTGATTGGGGAGTTTAATCCATTCACATTCAATGATATTACTGAAAATGCACTGTTTACTTCCTTCATTTCATTCTTTGGCTTTCATATGCCATATCTACTTTTGTCTGTCCTTTTTCTCTTTTGGTTATCCTTTCTGCTATTCTTTCTTTTATACTTTCCTCTAAGCCTTTCTATCCTGTCTTTTTCTTTCAGGTTCTGAGGCTTCCTTTAATATTTCCTGCAAAGGTGGGTTCTTTTTGCAAACTCTCTTAGTTTCTGTTTGTTGTGAATCTTTTATACTCACATTCATATTTTAAGGACAATTTTGATAGATAAAGAATTTGCGGCTGGCAGTTTTTCTCTTTCAGTACCATAATTATGTGGTACCACTGTCTTCTTGCCTCCTTGGTTTCTGAAGAGAAATTTGCACTGTCTTACTGGATGTCCCTTGTATTTTATGGTTTGCTTCTCTCTTGCTGCTCTGAGAATTTTCTCTTTACTTTGACATTTGACATTCTGGGTAGTATATGTCTTGGAGTAGGTCTATATGGATTTATTCTGATTGGGGTACATGTGCATCTTGGACATGTAAGTTCATTTCTTTCATGAGAGTTGGGAAATTTTTAGCTATGATTTCCTCAAATATTCTTTCTGCCCCTTTTCCCTTTTCTTCTCCTTCTGTAACTCCCATGACATGTATGTTGTTGCATTTTGTGTTGTCATTCAACTCTCTGAACTTCTGCTTGTTTTTTCCATTCTTTTCTCTCTTCAGTTTTGGCTGTTCTATCTTCGGTATCACTTATTCTTTCTTCTATCATTTTGAGTCTGCTGTTGTATGCTTCAAATATATTTTTGATCTCGCCTGTTGTGACTTACATACCCATGAGCTCTATTACTTTTCTGTTAAGGATTTCAAATACTTCTTTGCACTTGCTCAATGTCTTTTTTTTTTTTTAAGATTTATTTATTTTTTATTCTTTTCTCTCCCCTTCCCGCCCCCCCCCCCCTCAGTTGTCTGCTCTCTGTGTACATATGCTGTATGTTCTTCTGTGACCACTTCTATCCTTATCAGTGGCATCAGGAGTCTGTGTTTCTTTTTGTTGCGTCATTTTGCTGCATCAGCTCTCCATGTGTGCGGCACCATTCCTGGGCAGGCTGCACTTTCTTTTGCGCTGGGCAGCTCTCCTTACGGGGCACACTCCTTGTGCGTGGGGCTCCTCTATGTGGGGGACACCCCTGTGTGGCACAGCACTCCTTCTGCGCATCAGCACTGTGCATGGGCCAGCCCCACACAGGTCAAGGAGGCTCGGGGTTTGAACTGTGGACCTCCTATGTGGTAGGTGGATGCCCTATCCATCAGGCCAAGTCCGCTTTTCTCAATGTCTTCTTGGTGTCATTTTCTTCTTTGACCATATTGTCTTTCAAGTCATTAATTTGATTTTGGAAATTTGTACACATCTCACTGATTAGTTCTCTCAAATTCTGCACCTCTTCTGGGGCTTTAATATATTCCTTTTCTTGGGCCATGTCTTCTTTTTTTTTTTTCTGTAAAGATTTATTTATTTATTTATTTCTCTCCCCTTCCCCCCCCACCCCAGTTGTCTGTTTTCTGTGTCTATTTGCTGCATCTTCTTTGTCCGCTTCTGTTGTTGTTAGCGACACAGGAATCTCTATTTCTTTTTGTTGCGTCATCTTGTTGGGTCAGCTCTCTATGTGTGCAGCACCATTCCTGGGCAGGCTGCATGTTCTTTCGCGCTGGGCGGCTCTCCTTACGGGGCACACTCCTTGTGCATGGGGCTCCCCTACGCAGGGGACACCCCTGTGTGGCATGGCACTCCTTGTGTGCATCAGCACTGCGCATGGGCCAGCTCCACACGGGTCAAGGAGGCCCGGGGTTTGAACCGTGGACCTTCCATGTGGTAGATGGGCACCCTATCCACTGGGCCAAGTCCACTGCCCATGTCTTCTATTTTCTTAGTATGGCTTGTAATTTTTGCTAATGTCTTGAAATCTGATTAGGATGTAATTTACTCAGATGCTCAATTTCTTTCTCTTTTGTAGGGATTTAGTGGCAGGAGGCTGTATGTTACCACTGCTTTTTGATTCTTAACTCGACCTGGATTGTTAGGATTGCCATGTTGGTTTCTCAAAACTGGGCACTGGACCCAGTAATTGGCTGTAGAATCACCTCCTAGGGCCTTGGTGAGGGAGACTACAGAAGTCGGATAAAAGCCTATCCTACTTACTTTAAATTTTCTTACATGCACTTACTTGGTCTTCCAGAAGATGACATTCCTTAAAAGTTCAGAGTTCAATGCCTGGTTGGAGTGTATTTGTTGCAACACAGACCAGATCAAAGTGATGAAGCCTCCTGTCTGGAGGCTGTGAGCCTTGTAATTCAAACTTTCTCTGAGACAGAGTCCCCTTCCTTTTCCCAGGTTGGAAATATTTCCACTACCAAGTCCTTGACAATTGGTCCCTGTTAGCAGAGGAGGAGATTGGGAGGTTGTATATCCTGAGCTCCTTGCTGGCTCCAAGACAAACAAGGGTGCAGCCCCACCTGACCTGGAAGGATTCCTGGGATACAGCAGACCAGATTTGTGGGTCAGAAGCTGAGTCAGCCTCAGGCTGTGTCCCTCTCTTTCCCCTTTCCTGTGGAGGTAGATCTCCAGATCCCACTTTGTCTATAACCACAGGCTCAGAGGCCTGAGAATTCTAAAGTGTCTTTAGTGTGCGGGATGGTGCTGGCAGCAGCAGCCCCTAGTTTCAACTCACAGTTCTGGGAAACGGACTTGGCCCAGTGGTTAGGGCATCCGTCTACCACATGGGAGGTCCTCGGTTCAAACCCCGGGCCTCCTTGACCCGTGTGGAGCTGGCCCATGCGCAGTGCTGATGCCCCATGCGCAAGGAGTGCACCCCGCAAGGAGTGCACCCTGTAAGGAGAGCCACTCAGCGCGAAAGAAAGTGCAGCCTGCCCAGGAATGGCGCCGCCCACACTTCCCGTGCCGCTGACGACAACAGAAGCAGACAAAGAAACAAGACAGCAAAAAAGACACAGAGAACAGACAACCGGGGGAGGGGAGGGGATTTAAATAAATAAAAATAAATCTTAAAAAAAAAAAACAAACTCACAGTTCTGTTTTCATGATTTCCCTCCTTTGTCATTCTCTCCTCTGGGCAGTGTCCAGCCTTTGCCAGGTGTCCTAAACTCTAAAAGATCTTCTTCTAGGCTGTTTCAGCTTGTCCTTTAGCTACTTTTCTGGAGAAGAGCGTCCTATGTCTTTCTAGTCGGCCATCTTCCCGGAAGTCTTCATCATTGTTATCTGTACCTTCACATCTGTACCACGCTCTCCCCACCCCCATCCCTCCTGAGGTAGGGAAAGGTAGGAGAAGAGAGAGAACTCAGCAAAGGAGGAGGACCAATGGAAAATCACCACCAGATAATACCTAACCACAGTGGAAAATTATCTGCCCAAGGCCTAGTGCCAGAAGATACCACATGACCAAAAGCCCACCTGACCACCAACCCCTCCCCTGGACAGTTTCCACTCCTACTGGAACAAGGAGCCAATAAAAAGTTGTCATTTTCAATCCCTCTTTGTGTAAGGTGGACTAATGAGAACATTGTCCTCATTTATGTGGAAGGGAAGAAGGGGGCTGGGGCGCCCAGTCTCAATAAAACAGCACCCCCAGCCCCAGCAGGCACAACTCATGCAACTCATATAGCATGCCAACACGCACTCTGGTCTTGAGTGTGTACGTTCGCTTTGCGTTAAGTTCTCCTGCAACTATTCTTTCTGACAACTGCCTCAAGAACCCTCCTAACCTAAATTGAGGTCTTTCTCAAAGACCTCCCAGGGCTTCTCTGAAATCACTGTCATGCCAAGATTGCCCAACCCCAGGTACCATGCATATTTTTAAATTAACTGAGGACTTCCAGGAAGATGGCAGATTAGAGAGACACAGGATTCACTTCTCTTCCAGGAAAATAGGTAAAGGAAGCAGAAATGGCCTGGAAAAAACGTTTCCCATCTATTAGAATGGCCTCTATTAAAAAGTCAGAAAACTACAAGTGGAGAGGATATGAATAGATAGGAATGTTTAGTCCATGTTGGTGGGAATATAGAATGGTGCAGCCCCCGTGGAGAACTGCTTGGTGGTTCCTAAGGAAGTTGAATATAAATTTGCCACAAGTGACATGGTATTACCTCTACCAGGCATATACCCAGAAGACCTGAGAGCAGTGACAGACATCTGCACACCAATGTTCATAGGGCCATTACTCACAATTGCCAAAAGTTGGAAACAACCCAGCTGTCCATCAACTGATGAATGGACAAATTATGGTATATACACACGGTGGAATATTAGGCAGCTGTTAGAAGAAATGAAGTCATGAAGCATATGACAACATGGATGAACCAGGAGGACATTGTGTTAAATGATGCAATCAAGACACAAAAGGACAAATACTGTATGATTGCTCTATTATGAACTAAGTATGTTGTATAAACTCATGGAGTTAATAATTAGAATTTAGGTCACCAGAAAATAGAATGAGGGTAGAAAATGGAAAGCTGAGGGTTAATCTGTGCAGAATTTATAAAAGGGTTGCTCGTAAATCTTTGGAAGTGAATAAAAATGGTGAAAGCACACTGTAATGTTTGTAGCTAGCAGTGCTATTAGATAAGTATGACAGTGGTTGAAAAGGAAAGTCTAAGGACAAGTGTATTACTAGAAGGAAAGATAAAAAATTTAACATTGAACTGTATAAGATAATGAAACCTTGTGTGAAATATGAATATAGGTAATATAGCATATATAGGGCTGTTTTTACAAAATATAAATACAAATAAATTGGAGAGATGGAAAGAGAATAACAGATATATACAGCAGGGGAAGCATAAGAGATAGAGAGGTGATGACTTTTTTGTCTGGTTTTTGTTTTTTAAAAAATTATATTGGAATAATGAAAATGCTCTAGTAATGATTGAAGTGATGAATGCACAACTATGTGATTATACCAATATCATTGATTATATACTTTGGATGGATTGTGTGCTTTATCAATATTATGTATCAATGAAATTTGTTTTAAAAAATTAACTGAGAAAAGCAAAAACTATTTTTTTCTGGATGCTTCTTAGAAATACCCTAGTGGTTAACTTTCTTTGTTTCAACTGTTGTAAAAGCTGTGAGAAAAATCCTTAATGGGAAGGCAGATTTGAGACCTCTATCTTCTGTTCTTTGGCAGATGTTAACAAACCTGCTTTCTCTCATGGCCATCCTGGTGTGGATTCCAATTCATCTGCTCTGGGCAAGAACACAGAGGGACCTCATGTGGGGTTTCCTTCAATAGGGACAGAATAAACCTTGTTTTGCATAGTTTGTCCTGTAATTCCCAATTACATTTTTAAATTTTTATTTAAAAAAATTTTTTTGAGGTACCAGAGGCTGGTAATGAACCTGAGACTTCATATGTGGGTAGCTGGTGCTTGCCTGAATTGGTTCCCTCATCTCTTTTGCTTGTTTTTCATTTTTGTTTTTTCGGGGAGGCACCAAGAACTGAACCCGGGACCTCCCATGTGGGAGGTAGGAGCTCAACCACTTGAGCCACATCCGCTCTTCCCCTCATTACATTTTTTTCTTATTTTCTTTTCTTCCCAATTACATTAAAGTTTTTAAAAAAGATTTATTCCCCCACCCCCCCCACCCCCCCGTCCTGCTGTTTTTGCTGTTTGTGTTGTCTTCTCATTTTGTCTCTAAGATTCACTAGGATTTGATCCTGGAGAACTCTGATGGGGAGAGAGGTTCCCTGTCAATTGTGCCACCTTCAGTTCCTGGTCTCTGCTGTGCGTCACCTTGACTCTCCCCTTGTCTCTCTTTTGATGCATCATCATCTTGCTGCAGGACTCATTTGTGTGGGGCACTGGCTCACTACATGGGCGCTCATGTGGGCACTCATGTGGGCACTGGCTCACCATGTGGGCACTCGTGCGGGCACTGGCTTGCTGTGTGGGCACACTTTCTCTTCTTTTTTCACCAGGAGGCCCCAGGGATCAAACCCAGGTCCTCCCATATGGTAGGCAGAAGCTCTATCACTTGAGCCACGTCCACTTCCCTTTCCCAAATAAATTTTTTTTTTTTAAAGATTTATTTTTATTTATTTAATTCCCCTCCCCTCCCCCGGTTGTCTGTTCTCTGTCTATTTGCCGCGTCTTGTTTCTCTGTCCGCTTCTGTTGTCGTCAGCGGCACAGGAAGTGTGGGCGGCCCCATTCCTGGGCAGGCTGCTCCCTCCTTTGCGCTAGGCAGCTCTCCTTATGGGTGCACTCCTTGCGCGTGGGGCTCCCCTACGCGGGGGACACCCCTGTGTGGCACGGCACTCCTTGCGCGCATCAGCACCGCGCTTGCGCGAATCAGCACTGCTCTTGGGCCAGCTCCACACGGGTCAAGGAGGCCCGGGGCTTGAACCGCGGACCTCCCATGTGGTAGACGGACGCCCTAACCACTGGGCCAAAGGCCGTTTCCCGCAAATACATTTTAACAACCTTTAGATGAGAGTAATTAATAAGCCAATGGCCAAATTTCAGAAAGTAAAGAAAACGCCCTTGAAAGCTATGAAAAGGTTTTTCTAAATTATGATTAAAACGAATAAAACTATTATACTCTACTCTCCAGAGCCTGATCTCAAGTTTGTTTTACTTCCTCACAGAAGC
This sequence comes from Dasypus novemcinctus, assembly GCF_030445035.2. Lineage (NCBI taxonomy): Eukaryota > Metazoa > Chordata > Mammalia > Cingulata > Dasypodidae > Dasypus > Dasypus novemcinctus. Next base: position 44,331,837 of record NC_080689.1, read on the forward strand.
TTTCCTAGACCCACTACCCTCCTCCAAAGTAGTGAAATTCCACGATTATGACCTCCCGTAGCTGGACATACCAGTCCTCCTGAGCACTTGCCACCATGGCAGCTTAATGCTTTTCTTTTCCTGTGATTATTTGCTTAATATGTCTACTCCACTAGAGTTGTTTGCTCCACAAGGGCAGGGTCTTTGTCTGGTTTTGCTCTTCATTATACCTTCTGTCCTTAACTGATGTCCAACTAAATTTTGTTGTCTTGAATTTAATATGATCCAAGTCCCCACATGTTGGAACTGGAAGGAAAATGAACCTGAGGCTGTTGTTGAGATTTCTCCGCTTCTGCAAGGACTCATGCAGGCACCTTAGAAGAGTACATCAGGGAAGGAGCCAAGGAACTGGGGTGAGGGGATGGAATCCTTACATAGCGTGGTTATAGCTCTCAGGGGGTGCCTGTGTCCTATTTGCTTTGGCAGGGCTGCTCCAGGTGGACTCAAAGAAATGCTACACCACATCCCTTCCACTGACAACAGATTTACATCTTGCTACCCATTGTATTTTGCTACAGAGTATGAAAAAGAACTGCACTCTCTTCTCTTGTCCTCACGCTCTCTTCTGACTCTGGCAAAACTCAGTTTCCTCTTAGATTCAGCAGTTTTCCCCTCCCTTCTTGTAGGAGCTAACCTCTCCCATTCTGGGATGAATTGTCTTCCAAGGCCTTTTAGAAACCAATTTTCTGGAGCAGGTTAAGGAAAGAAGACACTGATACTAATTCATTATTGCTGTTTTAATAATTTGCTTTCTAGACAGCATGATATATATTTTTAAGAGTAAAACCAGGGTCATATTATCTAAACTCTTCTATAATTTGTTTTCCTCGTTTTCTATGTTGTGAGCATTTCCCCATATCCTTAAAACCTGAGAAAATGATTAGCTATATAGAACTCCCTTGGAAGATGCCACCTGATTTATTGAATAAGCCCTTTCGTGATTGGATATTTAGGTTAGATATTCCTGGTTCATTAGCATGTGGACTCCTTCGTGCCTCTCTCTAGCCTTGTCTCACTCCTCTCATGCCCAATCATATGTCCCAGGACACACATTGCGCCTTCACCCCCATTCCTGAACTCCTTGAGTCTCCTCTAGCTGGAGCACTTTTCCTGGCAAAGTTGTACTTATCCTTCAAATTGGCATCATTGCAGGCATTCTCTTCTCCTCAGATCCTCCCTTTTGTACTACTCCAGGGTTTGGTGGCCTTCCTCTGGACTCCCAAAGTACTCTCCTCAGACCATTATCATTGCACTGGGCACATTTTCTTGAATTTATCCTCTGGGAATGTTTTTAACCCTCTTTGCTAGATTTTAAGGTCTTTGAGGGCATGAATCATGCTTTCAAAATATGGCACATATAGATGCAAAATATAATTCACATGGCACTTAGAGATGCTCCAAGAGATTTGTTGAAGACTCACAGACTGCAGCAAGCTTTTAAAAATTCTTTTGTTTCGCCTTTTGTTTGGGTATGTACTGCTTCCTAGCACGACTTTCAATTTACCTGTCCTGAAACCACCCTTTGTTTCACCCAATGGCAGGGATTTCTAGCATTCAACCAATCAATGCAAGGATGCCAAGTCCTCTTGGTATTAGTAAAACCCTTATAACTCTGACCTTTTTCCTTTGCCAGGGAGACTATATTTGTAACTGTTTCTTCACTTTGAGCATACCTTTTTTTCATGGACACTGGCATAACTCCAGCTGCTGGCTCCCCTTTTCGGATTGCATCCTTCTGCCAAGTACCCACACTGTTTCTCATGATAACAAGAGTCTTTCCCTTAATGTTTTCTTGTGGAAAATGCTACAAGACATTTTTCTTATTTTAATGCTTTCCCTATTTGTAAATTAATATGGCAACCTTTATCAGATCTTACCCATCTCCCAGAATCATGAGATTTCATATTCAAGCTCCGTGATTAGATAACTATTTTCTGGAGTTCATGCTTGATTATTTTGAATGTAACCCACTTCATACTGCTGTTTAACTTTTTAATGTAAATTTGAGATTTTATTTGCTGTGGGGACAAACGGCCCTGTCAAATATAGTACTTTTTATTTTATATTTAGTACAGTGCTAATAAATATTACATTAAATCTGGGTTTGGATGGTAGTTTTTAAACAGTAATAGAAAGTTTTCACCACAGACAGATTTAGCTTTGCTTTGTAATAAAAAACTTTAGTTGTGAATAAGGTTCTCTTGGTGTAGAATACTTGGGTCATTCAACCACAGATAGACTAAAATTGAGGCCATTAGTGTAGTCCAGGTGTCAAATAATGGTAGCTTGGGCTATAGTGGTGGAGGTGGTGAGAAGTGGAAGGACTTGAGAAACTGAACTGTGACAGATTAGCTAGGGGAGGAGAGGGATACATGGTTTGCATAACTGATGGATGGAAGTTCATTTTCCAAGATTTTCCTAGGTCAGAACAGCCTGGACAATGCTGGATATCACTGCCCAATTTTCCCTCTTTTGTTACTGTAAAGGAAATTATACCCTTGGTTAAGGTTTTCCTTCTTTTGGACCTAATTTACATATTCTTAGTTACAATTAGATTCCAACTCGCTTTTACTGTCAGGTCAGCATAATTGGATTTAGGTATTCTTGAAATTCTTTAAACATTTAAGGATAATCATTTGAGAAATGCTTTTCTCCAAATGGGTGACCCTTGTTATGAAAAAAAAATGTCTTTTTTCAAATGGGTGGTCCTTATTGTGTTCTAATTTCATTTGAAGGAAGCCTATTGAAAAAAGTGAGCCCCACCACACATTATATGCCAAAATAAATTTTATGTGGGTTAGTGAATAGACTATTCTAAAGGAAATAAAAAAGAAAATATATTGAATATATAAGAATAACTTTAGGGGAGTGGATTTGGCTCAACGGATAGAGCATCCGCCACCTACCACATGGAAGGTCCAGGGTTCAAACCCAGGGCCTCCTGACCGGTATGGTGAGCTGGCCCATGCGCAGTGCTAATGTGTGCAAGGAGTACTGTGCCACGCAGGGGTGTCCCATGTGCAAGGAGTGTGTCCCGTAAGGCGAGCCGCCCAGTGCAAATAAAGTGCAGTCTGCCCAGGAGTGGCACTGCACACAAGGAGAGCTGATGCAGCAAGATGATGCAACAAAAAGAGACACAGATTCTTGGTGCCACTGACAAGAATCCAAGCAGACACAGAAGAACACACAGCAAATGGACACAGAGAGCAGACAACTGGGTGGGGAGGCAGGGAAGGGGAAATAAAAAATAAATCTTTAGAAAAAAAAGAATAACTTTAAAAGGAAAAGAAGGGCACTTGGCTACCTAAAACTACATGACTTTTATAGATAAAACCAAAGTGAAAAACAAAAAAACAAAACAAAACAAAATATCTCCTCAAATGAAAAAATGAAAACCTATTTAGGCTATGTGATAAGTTGATCATATAAAGAACTCATATAAATTAGCGTGAAAGACATTAATAGTCATGAAGTAGATAAATAAACCAGACATGAACAAAACTAATTCGCATGAGGAAATAAAATAGTAAACATGAAAAAATATGTGCCCTGTAATTAGAGAAATGCAAACTAAACGTGTCTGTTAAATTTGCAAACTAAAAATATGAAAAAATATATACTACATATTTTGGCAAAAATATAGCAAATGGGTTCATTCATACACTGCTGGTAAAACTGTAAATTGGAACAATTATTTAGAAATGCATCATAGAAGTACCAGGACCTTGAAGTCCACTAATATGGAAATGGCTAAGTAAATTATAAATTATGATACAGCTATATGACATATCTTTATTAAAATAGTTAAGACAGTGCACCAGCAGAAGAAAATGCTTATAAGCAGTATATAAAATTGTATATACTAGGATTTCAACTAGCTGAAAAACTATTATGTATACCAAAAATAATAGTAAAAGAACAAAACCGATTCACCAAAATGACAATAAAGTTGCATGAAATTATGGGTTATCGTTTCCCCCTTTTCTGATTTCTAAACTCTGTCATGTGCTATGTTCCCTTTGTTTTGACATTAATTTCAGAGACAGTGGGAAGCAGGTTGTTTTGGGGGTCCTATAATCAGAGGTCAAAGAACTGGGTAATCTTTGATGGGAAAAATAGTTTAATAGTTTAAAAGGTGGGTTAAGCTGAAGTTTAAACATAGCTCTAACCAGGGTCAACTCTAGGTGAAATTGTGAAGTCGGCTCTGATTATCTTCTCTTTCCCGGCTTCCTCCCAGGTCACTTGCTGGTGAGAACTTGGCTTCATTTTGCTCTCTTAAGAGCGTTCCTTCTCCAGTCCCTTGATTTGCACCCCAGAAAAGACCTACAGTCATCTACTATAAGCTTGTCTTGAGGATGTCTACGTTTTATCTGGAACTTGGGCCTTAATGTAAATTCATAAATGAAATCCTAATGTGGAACTTCAGGCCTCACACTGTTGAGAAGTAAAAAGCATAACCTTGCAGAAAAAAAATCTAACCAACCACTCCTGCCCCCACTTCTGTAAACCAGCTGCAAAGGCCGGGTCTTGCACCTGCATTCTGCTTCTCTAACCCAGCTTGCAAAACTTCACCTAGCAATGCATTAGCCAATGAGCAAAAGTCATGCTGATCCCATATAAAATCCTATTTAAACCCATGAAAACTGAAAAACGGTGCTCACAATTTGGAGATTGACTCTCCTCTGAGCCAGAGTGTAATAAATCTGTTCCTCCACATCTCCGAGTGTCATTTTGGGTTTCTCTGTCCTTGGGAACTGCTGGCTTTGCTGCAACAATACAAGGAGGTGAAGGTTTCCCGGATAGCCAAAAACGGCCCATGTGGACAATCTGCCCTGGAAAAAGGCGAGTTGTGGTTTCCACAGATAATTATTCGTAGATGAACAACAAAAAATTTAACGTTCATAAAAGGTAAAATGTAAATTCATGACTAAGCTGAAAAAGATAGGGATCGTGCCTTAACATACTTTGGCACCCTCCACTTTCCCTATGCTGGCACGTGGCTTCCTAAGGCTTGCTCTAAATGGACCCCACCAGAAGTGGGGTCAGGGAATGCTAGAAGCAGGGCGCCTACTTTCCGTTGAGGGCCCTTAGACGCTGGCAAAGTTTGGCAAGCTTGGGCTCCTCGCCCACGACACCCAGATCCGCTTCCGGAAAGCGCCGGCCTCGGTGTCCCAGGAACTTCCTTTTCAGCAGACTCGGCTGCGGCAGCATAGCCGCCGGAAGCCGCGCCCATTTTCCCTCCCGGCCGCCACGACAGCAGCGGCATGTCGCAGGCAGAGCTGCGGGCGGCACTGGAGGAGCGGCTCAGAGCCTTGGCCATCCGCACCGAGGTCGTGGAGCATCCGGAGGTAAGGCCCCCGCTACGGCCCGAGCGAGCCCCAGACCGCTAAAACCGTGGGTTCCAGGAGTGATGTACTGTAAAAAAGAGGTTCTTAGGCATGTCCTGGGTCCTAGAGTACAAAAGCGACCCCCTGGGACTATGAAGTTATGATAAAACACATTTTCCTCCTGGAGGATTTGATCACATTGCATTTTGAGAACTAGGAATGTGAGGATTTAGCTGGCACACTGGCGTAGAGAACTGGTCTAAAAGAAGCTGCTTTAGTCCCTGCGATGAGGAATTGAGATGGCAAGGGCTTATAATTGTTAGTGGACTGGGGATGGCTTTCTACCCGTGAACTTCAGGGTAACAAGTACTTCCTAAGCTGCTATCACCCAGCAAGTAAAATACATATAGAGGTGTATGTGTGCAGTAGGTATGTATGCAGTAGGTATGCATGCATGCGTGTGTATATGCATATCACTATTTTGAAACTTTTCATTTGTGATACTTTATAGGTGTTTACAGTTGAAGAAATGATGCCTCATATCCAACATTTGAAAGGAGCACATAGTAAGAACTTATTTCTTAAAGACAAAAAGAAAAAAGGCTATTGGCTGGTGACAGTTCTTTATGATAGACAAATAAATTTAAATGATCTCGCCAAGCAGTTGGGTGTTGGGAGTGGAAATCTCAGGTTTGCTGATGAAACAGCCATGCTAGAAAAACTGAAAGTTTGCCAAGGCTGTGCCACACCCTTGGCACTCTTCTGTGATGAAGGAGAGGTGAAATTTGTTCTGGATTCTGCTTTTCTTGAAGGTGGACATGAAAAGGTGTACTTTCATCCAATGACCAATGCTGCAACCATGGGATTGAGCCCTGAAGACTTTCTCACATTTGTGAAGAAGACAGGACATGATCCTATAATACTAAATTTTGACAAAAACAACTAACTGGGATAAATTTATTACTGAAAGCTATTTTTATTTGTAATTTACAAAAAAACATTAAAAGTGACCAGAAAATTTAATACCCTTGTTTTTTGACTAACTCTTTTTAGGAGGACTTTGAATTTAAAGAAGCTGTTTTTAAAAGGATGTATTAAAGCAGTCTAGTTCTGAGATCCGCCTTCTACGTTCCCATGACAATAAGAATTCAACAATTAGGAATACTTCAAGCTTAACCATTTTATCTTTTAGTGTTTATTGTACTTGAAGAAGTTGCAAAACTATATAAAAAATTATACATATGATATATAGAGAGGGAAAAATCAAAAGTAATATTGGAATATATTAAATTATTGATAGTTATTTGTGGTGAATTGGGGAATAAGGATTTTTATTTTCTGTATCTTTGTAAACTGGTAAAATAAAATTTAAAGTATTTTTAAAAGATTTATATGAGGGTTGGAATACGAACTTGCCAACAAGCTAATTAAGACAAACACATGGACAAAGGCAAAGGTTTTCCATTTTTGGGTTTTGTTTTTAAAGCCAGTGATTTTTTTTTTCCTATGAAAAATAGCTGATTAACTGTTAGAAAACGTATCTTTAGAATTTTATTTATTTTTTAAGGAGGTACAGGGGATTGAACCCAGGACCTCGTACATGGGAAGCAGGTACTCAACCACTTGAGCTACATCGGCTCCCTAGAAATTTTTAATTTGGAAAAATGCTCCAAACTAGGGATGGAAAATGTCATGTGGTAATAACTACACTATTGAGGTTACATTTTAAAACTCAGTAGCAGACTGTACATCATACCATTAAGAAAGATTTATTTAGTCTCAGTTCAGAGTCTAGAGATGAGAACTTGTACAAGTTTCTTCTGTAGGCTATATTAAATCTTATTCCTTTTTAATTATGGTGTCTGAAACAGAATAAAACCCAAGAAAATATAGCTAGTACAAAAACAAAGATTGAGGAAATCTAACTTTTTAAAAAAAATCTCACATAGATGCAAAGAGAATCCTTTATTAGTTGAGGATCTAACCTAGCCAGACTACAATAATTTCTCCTTACATGGTTGTGAAAATTGTCTTCCTCCAGTACAACCAAATTCTTAGGAGAAGATAACCACATTTCTAAGTTCTAGCACTCAAAAAATACTTTTCATCTGATGAAGATATTGTGCTTAGTTTGTGACAATTTGTACTACTATAGGCAAAGTAAGAGTAATAATAACTTTAGTTACTTTGTAATACATGTGATCAGAAACTAGAAATTTATTCAAGGTAGAATTTTTATAAAACATAGGTTGGATTTAAGAGATTTGGAATAAGAAATACTTTCCATAAGTGATAAACTTATTTTAAGGTTCCATGTTTTTATCTATTTTGCTCTATATCTCTAAGATAATAAAAGTGGCAATTTTAGATTGCTTATGAAGGCACTAATCAGAAATTGAGGATATGTGGTCCAACTACCCTTCCCATTCCATGGTGAAAAGGGCCAGAAAGATAGACTTTCCTAAAGACATAAGGCCAGTTGCTGTCTATAATATTCTGCCTCTCAAAATCCAGAAGTGAAAATGAAAGGGATCAATTTGTACAACCTATTAAAACTGTAACTTAAACCTCTTCTGTATTAACAGAATTGATACTCTCTTCTCGTCTCAAAACTCTAGAACTCATCCCAAAATAATTCATACAGTTAAAATAATCTAAACAAGGTTATAGAAGGCTATTGGTTATGTCTAAAAATAAGTTTTCTGGTGTAAAGGGAAAGGAATGAAAGAATACTTTATTAAAGTATGTTAAATGCTTTAAAAATGATTAACCACTTGTTATAAAAATGTTCTTTGCTTTATTTCTTTTTTTATACCAGTTTTATAACTGAATGTTAAACCAATTCAATTTTTTTAGAAGAAACAAAAGTTCAAACCTAAAATAAAGTGTTTTTAAAGAAAAAAAGTAACCAAACATAATGGTGTATCTTTGTTATAAGTTGGATTACTATGGTATCATCAATAAACATTTTACCATTTAACTCCAAATACCTCATTAGCATTAGTTTTAAAGGAAATGTAGTGGTTTTTATATTATTTGATCTGGTGTTTAATAGCAGTTGTAAGTACAATGGCAAACTTTGAAAAAGGAGAACCTTAGTCGAAAAGAAAGACAATTTAAAATCAGGTGTTGTTAAAGGGTGTTATAAGTGCAACTTTATCCATAAGCATTGCTTTTAAGGCATTTTCATTGCTTTCACACACAAAATGGGCTCCTTTTGTATTATTTATTCAAAGCGTAAAGAAAAAATACATCTCAGAGATAAGTAGCTAAAAAGAAAAACAAAAATCCACCACTTTTCTCATAAGAAGTAACGTAAAATACAAAAGTTATTTAGCATACATTATTACTCCTCATTGAAATTCGAGATTTGGTACAATGTCTTTACTTCCTGACATAAAGTGTTAAGACAGTGTGGGCCATGATACTTCATTTGTGAGGTGGCTGCAATTCAGTAATATGCACAGTGATGTCTAAATAAGCTCCGTAAGTGTGGACACAAAGGGTACTACACACAAACCTGTTATTAATTCTTTGGTAATCACCAGTTCAAACACTTGGACCAAATATTTCTACATGGCAAGATCTGAAGTACATTAGCACATCAGCTCTGGATGGAGGCTATTACCCTGTATGTTGAATTCTTAGTTTCTTTGGTGGTTGAGGTGTCATTTTAGACACAGCCAGCTAATTAAAAGCATGTTAGGCCTCATTCAGGGAAATGGCCTCCAGTCAATTTCCAGTTGGCCTTCCCATTCTGTTTGGCAAAGGAAATTTATCTAAGGGAAAAAGGTATCTTCTTACACAGTTTGCTACTGAGGGTCTTTTGGAGAAAGTAAAATATTCATGTGGTTATTATATGATCCTTTCTTGAAATGGTATGAAAAAGGTGATGAATATAACTAAGAATATTCTTATTTGTAGCCTCAGTGTGTTGTACTCTTGGCTGTCACCTTAATTGCCCCTTCTCAGGGTCAGCCTACCTTGATTCAGTACTTACCAGTCTGCCCTTAAGCATTTTCTACTTGAGGCTATATGTGCTTCTTAAATAATTCAGCAGGTTACCTATTTTAGGATATTAGTGCCATTGAGAGGTCACGCTGTGATATACCACTCATTTTAATGGACCACACCCTACTCATTAAATTTCAACTTTCAATAACTGTCCTGGGATATGTCCTAGTAGTGCAAATTAGATGCTTTTTAATATAAATCTAAGTTACTCACTTAGTGTATTTAATTAAAACATACTTTCTACAGTTACTTTCAACTTTTCCACCTGAAAATGAATTTACATTTTTTACATGCAAGTGTCTTTAGACTGGCACAATATCCATTGCCAATTTAATACTTGAATCCAGGAAGTCATAATGAAGAGAAGTTTCAAAATCTAAAGAGTAAGTTTTAAAAATGACTTTTATGCAGTATTTGAGTTTAGTAAAAATCCTTTGTATTTACATTTATATAGCACCTTTCACACAAGTTCCAAAGTGACTTAACTTTACAGCATTATTTAGTGGCAAAATCTAAGTTAATGATGGCCTTAAGTTACCTAAGTCCAAATTCTTTAACCTCCCTTTCAATGTCTGGTTAGCTAAACATGCGGTCTCATTTTATTAAATGTTTTTCTGAAAGTAGAATATAAACACAACACTGCTACTGGCCTAAAACTAAAGAGAAAAAGAAGCATAAGAGAGAGACTTTTCTCATGGCTACTGGGTTAGTAATGAAAAACACAGTTCATAAGCCACACTTTATGGCATAAGGAATTATTCCAAAAAGATCTTTAAAGCTGGTAATGAAAGCCTAAGAAGTACACTGTTAAAATAAGAAATAGTATCTTATTTCAGACCTTTAAAATTATTCTAATACTTATGTTACATAATGAATTTGCATTAAGTACTAGTGCATTTTTTTATTTCATTAAGAAAATAAAACTGATATAAAATTGGTACTACTAAAAAACTCATGTCCCTGGGTTAAATAAATCTTTTTTGTGCTTCTTCCAAATGTTTAAGGTAACAAATGCATACAAATATTTCAAAAGTATCAATAACAGTTATCAACTTTAATGTAATTTTTATAAAGGGCAAGAACAGAAGAATACTTATTAATAAATGGTAACCTTAATAATAAATGAGTTCCTGGCAAAATGCAGACCATAGTAAATTATTTACACTATTTTTGCCATAAGAAAACTTCTTAAGCAACAGTCAGCTCTCAAGTTAAAAACAAAGCAAAACAAAAACAAACACATACATAACCTAATACCAAAGAAGGGAAATAGTTAAAACACATATATCTTGGGACTGCTATTTGCTGTAAAACCACCTTACTAAAACAAGTTTTAGAAAAACACTCTAACCTTGGATCCATGTAGATGTAGATGCTTAATGTTATTTAATGGGAAATATGCAAAGCAGATTATTACTGCTAAATTTTTCTTAATGCCTATCATGGATTTTTCAGATTTTATAAATGGAATTTCATTTGCAGTACATCAAAATAATTGACTTTTTTTTTTTTAAAAGAGTAGTTACACATGCAGTCTGCTAACCAAATAAGGCTCTGACATGCTAAAACAATTTTCTCTGTATCTTGATATATAGTACATTCCACAAAATACTACAGCATTTAATTTAGATTTACAGAACTAAATATAAAGGCTAGATTTGGGCTAATACTTAGCAAAAGCATTAAGCAAACATAGATAAAATCATAAACAAATGATGAAAGAAGTAGATCATTCTTGGAGTACTTCCTGAAACCATAAAATGCTTGCTCCTTAGCAAGAGAATGTCCTTTATTCAGTAGATCTTAAAAGTAAAATGTATAGTAAGTCCTAAAACCTTCTAAAATTTTTGGCAGTTGATTCCAGTAGTGCTCCTTGATTCAAGGAAGGAACGAAGGTTTGAATTTCTTGCCTGCTCTATTCCACGAAGGATTGTTAAAAGTCTCGTTAAAGATTTTAAAAAATGATTCTTATAGTTGGCTGTCTTGTTACTTCAGAAATAAAGGCTTCATATTGAGAAACTGAAGGACACTTTTCTCTCTGCATTTAGTCGGAAGGTAGAAAGAAAGAAAATATAAGAATAGCTTGAAAGATAAAAGAGAGATAAAATAGAAAGCAGTCACTATAAGAATAGCATGCACCAGGAATCAGAATGACAGAAAGTCAGAGACACTTTTTCTTTGAGTGGCTCTTCACAGAAAAGGCATTTAGTTTATTTTCATCCATTATCAAGAGAATTTGTGGAGAAGTTGTATTCTTACCACAAAAGAAGTCAAATAAATAATGGAATTTCTAAAACATTATTTGCTAGTAAAAGAAAAATAATTTTTAAAGGTTGTGTTTTCTTTGATGACAAGCAAAAACCTATTGTAACCAACTATTCCTGCTTTACCAGTAAGGCAAAAAGGCAATGAATTAAGCAAGCAATATTTACATCTGTTAATGCAATGTGCACTAGTTCTCATACTTAATGCAGTTAGTCTGTATAAATGAGATTAATCTCATTTACATTTTAAGCAGGAAACTCACCACTTGGCCCACATGTCTTGTAGTGGGTAATAGAATTAGGAGCTTTGTTGCTCCCTAGACCTGCTTTTAAAATTTCTGTTTTCTTGTACTGTGTCCATATCTGCAGGAGAAAAGCATTTCGTGTTATTTAATTGAAGATTAATAATGCATAATACAGTTTATGAAGATAAGGAACTAAGGCACTCTCACTGAATGAGAGAAGAGGAATCTTTCTAGAGGTGCCAGGAAAATGAATTAATTTGATAGTCATCTTATTACAAAGACTGAGTCTATTTTAAAAGCTATAAATAATATAATTATGTAAGCTGTATTAGAAAACCTACAATAATTACATATTTTTCCACTTAGTAGCATTAGGTTTACTTACTATGTTCATTGTACTAAATGGTCACATGCAGTTTTATAAAGTAAAAAAAATAATTCTTGCATGCAGCAGCAGAAACATCCACAGGGAAATATTTTTATTTACTAATAAAACCAAGGCCTGAGGTATATTTCATAGCAAATAATGTACTTAATTACATTAGTTATAGCTAAAACTGCTTTGGTTAAAGGAGACCCAATGCCTAACAATATTAAGTTTACAATGTCTCATAAACAGTGTGGTTGTAATTTCTAGAAACCTAGGCCAGGAATATGAAAACTATTCAGTTTCATCATTTAGAAAATTAATACAGTGGGTCCTTAATGGTTTTTCAAAAAATCCTTTGTGAAGCCCTCAGATACTTATGGAGGAGGTATCTTGGGGAAACAAGTGCAAATGCTCAACTGAATCAGAGTCGCTCCACTTTTATCTCAAAAAGAAAAATTTTTTTTTTAAATTTTTGGGCATCTATGTAATATTTCATTTGTAGAAAGTGTTGGGTTGATTTTCTTACAGCTTGTGAAACACGGTTCTATATGAATTTTGAGGGTCTTCCCACTGCTAGAAATTTTGATTCCAAGTGCTAGGAAAAAACACAGGTAAGAACCTAGTGTTGTTTTAGAGAATTTTATGACTCTACAGCAGGTAGCTGTTTCTGGAGGAAGTCTAGTTCATATCTTCAAACAGTCTTAAAGACATACAGTCATGGTTTGTATCTGTCCTACATTTACAGTATATATGTTCTTTTTGAAAATATGCTATAGAGTCATTTGGTTAGGAAATAATTCTTTTGTATTTGTCTAGTTTTATAAAGGAATCACACAGATATTAATGTAACAGCATACTGATTTTTCAATGTATTTTGAATAAATAAATTTAATGCTTTAAATTTAAAACGTTATAGCCAGGTTTAAAATATTTAAAAAATGAAATAGATGTGAAATAATCTTTGGCATGATGTGAAAAAGAAATAACACTATTATTTTTATATCATATATGGCCCCATCTAATATTACCTGGATTTATCATATAGTTTTATTATTAGATCATGAAAAACCAAAGGGTAATTTTTCAGGTATGGAAAATATTAGTGTCAAAAAGTATTTGAAAAGGGAAGTGGGTGTAGCTCAACCAGATGGGCATCCACCTACCACATGGGAGTTCCCGGGTTTGGGTCCCGGTGCCTCCTAAAGAAGATGATCAGATGCCCACACCCACCACAACGAGCTAGACGCTGCACACTGCTAAAATAAGCAGACACCTAAACGAGCAGAGCAGATGCCACAAGCCCTCAGATGCCACAGCCCATGGGGAGCGGATGTGGCTCAGGCTGTTGGGCACTCACCCCCCATGTGGGAGGTCCTGATTTGGTTCCTGGTGCCTCCTGAGGAAGGCAAGCAAACAATGAGCAGACAGATGAGAGAATCAGGGGTGGAAATGGGGGGGGGGCAGGGATAAATAAAGTAAACTTTTAAAAAAGTATTTGAAAGGTTAGAGTTGACTAAAAAAATTGACAAAATGGACTGATGTACTCATGCAAAAAATATATTAGGCAGACTGAAAAACAGGTAATTTTTCTGAGTTCTTCTGCACTTGAACCATTTTTTAGTAATAGTTTGCTATAATTAGAGTATAAAGATATAAATGGAAGGGCCTTAGCCCCCAAAATGATCTTTTGGAAGTACAAGAGGATGGTTCAGTTTACAAACGATACTAATTTCATTAAGCAAAGACTGTAGAATCTTTTATCCAGTTATTTATAACAATATTAATAATAATAAAATAAAAGTTTCCTCCCTGTTTAGAAAGTCACATTTCAAGGCATTCTTTCCTGATGCCAGGCTGACATTTTCAGTAGAGTTTAAAATTAATCTAAAGGGCAAAAACATTCTAAAGCCAGAGCTAAGATATATTCCTTCAGAAGTAGGTATATCAGGGTTACTGTAGTTTTTATATTCTGAGATTTAGTAATTGATTCTGGATTCTGCTTTAAAAATGGTATGATCAGGGGAATGATTGTAGCTCAAGTGGTTGAGTGCCTGCTTCCCAGGTAAGAGATCCTGGGTTCAATCTGGTACCTCTTGAAAAAAAAAATGCTATGACCACAGAAAGTTAATTTTAAGTTTATGACATTGCAGTCAGATATATAGCAAATATTTTCTCTATCTTACATGGTTAATTTTTAGCTTAAGAGTTTGTATTTATTCTTATTTAGGAAATTCATTCTACTATAAACATACCTGTTTGTTTAAATGGTTTCAAGTTTTAATTTTACATTTTAGCAAAAATAATCAGGTTTAAAAAATCTGTTTTAAGGACATACATATAAAATTTAATTATAAATAAGTTACTTAAAAAGTCTTCACAAAAACTCATCTTTTCATATTCTTTTTTGAACTAAATCTTGAAAATCTATCACTCCCATTTGGTAAACTTGCTATACTTTTTTTTTTTGAAGAAGGTACCATGTATTGATTGAATCCAGGCCTTCATACATGGGAAGCACACACTCAACCACTGAGCTACAATCGCTCCCCAATGAGAGCTGGTTTTATTGTTTTTTAGGAGGTACTGGGAATAGAACCCAGGACCTCATACATGGGAAGCCGGTGTTGAACTACTTGAATTACATCTGCTTCCCTATACTTTTTTTGAAAAGAATTAAAAATACAAATTTCTGACACAATGAGTATGATTTAATTTATTTCTGACTCTAAAAAAAAAGCAAACCTGGGAAAACTGTTATCTGAAACCAAGTAAAAAAAGTCACTTTGAAAGACACAGCTTGAGCTCTTGTAGTTATCAGATAAAGAAATGAAAAGTGCAGAGGAGAAATAGAATTAATACAAATGTCCCTAGTCTCTGTATAAATTACATTTATATTTGTTGGGGTCATCTAAGAATAACACTAAGTTCATGAGTATTAAGGTTTTAAATCTGAACTATTTTATAAATATAGACAATAGTTAATATTTGCTACATAAAGTATTAAATTATTAACTATTTAAAAAATAAAACTACAGGACAGGTGGCATAATTAAATGGCAAAGACAATGACATCTTTTTACATATTTTCCTTACTAATACTCTACAGGTTCATGCATGGTTTAGGGAATAAAAAAGTGGGGAAAGAGGGAGCGAGAAGAAGAGAAAGATAAGATGAATATTCTATTTTGGAAACAACAAAGCAAATATGATTCAGAAATGTCTTCAGAGCAGAATAGAGCATGCAACTGTTTTGACATGCTTATGGATATCAAAGTAATAATCTTTAATAAGGTAACAAAAATAAGAAAACAGAGCAAGTGTTGTTAAGGCTTTTAAAGGCATGCAAAAAAATGTACAATGCAATTAATATTTCATGCAGGCTTTGATGTAGATACAGATTTTCATTCATATACATGCCATGGTGTACAGCTGAACACTATGCCATAATTTAAAAATAAAAATGTAAACCCAGCCACATGATACTTTTCAACAGCAGCTCTTCAAATCAGATTAGAGAAGCGCACAGCATATCAAATGACATCAGTATCACATTGTGCAGTTTTGATCATATACAACCATATTCATACCAAACAGTTTGATTATCCTCAGAAACCAGCAATGCAATTTCTGTATCACCAGGATTAAGGCATGCAGGAGTGATAAGATCACTGCTATCTAAAGAAGACTGTGGGTTACTGTTATTAGGGTTCTGATTATCAGAAAACTGTTTGCTTTCTTTCTGTGAAGATTTATGCATAGAAGAAGAAACCTGATCGGTTCCCCTGATGACTGGCCTGGGAGGTAGCCCACTGATGTTACGAACTAATTCTGTATTCAAGGATAAAAATGGCTCAGATGAATGAGTCACAGTAAATGACCCTACACTACCTTTAGTTGGTATTTCAAATGCATCACTAGACATATTAATAGTGGCAAAAGTTTGGTTTAGAAAATGTGACCTTTCCATTCTTGAGTTTCTAGTCTGGGCATAAAGAGACTCAGAGTAGCCTGATGGCATATCTGTAGCTAAATTATTTTGTGTATGAGAGTCTACAGCATGTGTCAGACCATGAAGTATATGAGAGGACCAGTGTAAACAGTACTCACTAGATGCTGAAGTGATGTTGCTATCAGCAGTAGCTGGTGGTAAGTCAACTGACATAGTTAGTCTACTGTCCTTGGTCAAAAAATCATGGATGCTTGTCCTTCGAGTAGTTCCTTCAGCAGTAGAGATCACACTGCTTGCACGAGGTAAAGTAGCATAAGGATTACTATCTTTTGATTGTCGTAACAGAGAAGTTTCTTTTACTAATTTAATCTTTCCTTGAGTGCCTGCTGTAGTTGTTCCTGGAGAACTAACAAAATAAGTATCTTCAGTCTTTCGAGGATTAGGTTTCACAAATTGTTCAGGCTTAGTTGTCCGTCTATTATAGAAGTCCTCTGGGGTTTTTCCACTTACTGACCTGGCCAGACCACAGCTAATTGGTTTGTCCTTCCCCAAAAAGTCAGAAGAGACAGACAAACTTTTCATTACTTCATCTAAGAGATTCTCTTGACTTGAGGACTTTATCTTAAAAAAATAAAAAAATAAAGCAGATTAGTGAATACAGCCATGTTTTTACTTTCTTGATATATCAGGCTGACCAATATAAAATTGCAGATATGTCTAAATACTCCTTACTTAAAAAGAAAAACAAAAACTCCACATTCAGTCATAGAAATTTTACTTGTGCTGTTTATCTAAATTAAGGTCACCATACATAACCATAGATAAAACTGACCTGTATTGAGGTAAGCTTGTTGCTTTCTTCCAAAAACTGCTGAAGAGTAACAATTTCACTTCCAGGGGAACCAGTTTTGATCCTGTGATGCGCTCGACTGTCTAGTGTCTCAGGCATTTTAGGCTGGAGCATTGGACTTGATCTGGTCTGCCTTTTTAAGTACTGGATTGGACTGCTACCACTGCTGGACCAAGCCTCATGATCATGAAGCAGGCTAAATTCTCCACTGCTGTGGCTTTGTGGCCTGCTTTGGTTATTAACTGCACCTGCTTTTGGAGTAAATGGTGTGTTACGAGTTCAATAATAGAAATGAGATTAATATTATTTAATTGATAACACTTCTTGACTATGTTCTTATATATGAATGGTTAAAACTATGTTTAATCTTTCTTTAGACATGCTTCACAAACCATGTTAATCTTTCATAGCTCTAATATTTATCTGCAAAAGTCTAATTCCTTATTTTGTCAAATTGACAAACATTGTAAGCTCTCCAGAAAAGCAAAGACTTGCTTTCATCACCATATCTAGAGCTTCATATAAAGTAGGAACTCAATATATTTGATAGGTAAATGAATGAATGAATAAATGAGTAATATATTTTGTAAAATTCAGGTTCAATGATTAAATGTAAAAACAGCTCAAACTACTCAGAACAAAAACATATTTTTAAGAAATTATTTTAGAATGTTAAAGCCAAAAGCAGTTCTTAATGCTAAAAATTCTATTCTAATTCTTTGCCTTTTTATGAAGTTTTCATTCCTTACCAGCAGGCTTTTATTTGTTCTCCTAACTGAGTAACCTTAAAAAATTTTTTAAGGGAGCAGATGTAGCTGAAGCTGTTGAGTGCCTGCTTCCTATGTACGAGGTCCTGGGTTTGATCACTGGTACCTCCTAAAAACAAAATATGCAAACAAACGAAAAAACCAACTTGGGGAAACTGGTGTAGCTCAGTGGCAGAATGCCAGCTTCTCACATAGGGGGTCACAGGTTAAATAAATAAATAAATAGTGGGCATGTAAATAAAGAAACGGAGACATGATTCAATTACTTAGAAAATTCCAGTAAAAATATAAAAATAAATATATAGTATTCTTTTTTTTATGTGAAAATTATCTGATTGTTCCTACTCTCCACTCTTCATACAGTGATTATATAACTTTAAAAGACTCTATTTCTGGAATAAAGCTTCTTAAAACCTATGATTTTCTTTTAGGGTGTTAGTTTGTTTTGATCAATAGCAAACTTTATAGTGCATCAAGACATGGTTTCTTAACCATGAAGACTAAGATGGGTCATGAATGCATTTGGCTCAAGTAATGTAACATTTTACAGAAACAAGATTTTCTTACATTTTCAAATCAGAAAAACTTCATATTTTCAGCTTACATTTTTCAAATTGATATAAAATATGACTTAAAAAATGAAAAATTAATCTTCCTTTGAAATCCTTTTTTTCATATTCCAATAAAGTCCTAACATGGGTTCATAAAATAAAATAACTGAACAAATTAATTTTATAATACTAAATATAATAGAGTAAATGCATTCATTCATTATAATTTGACATTTCTGGACTGGAGAAAGTAACTATTTTAACTAACTTTTATAATCTATAAGTAATTCCAGAATCTGAGTAGGCAATACATTCTTTAAGAAAAAAGGGTGTATAACAATTGAAAAAAGAAAAAGAAAAAAGGGTAATAGTCACGATTCCCAGCCGTTTATATAAAAACCTCACCTTGGAATACATATGAAAAAAATTAAGGAAACAAATCATAAACTAATGCTTTAAATGAGTTGTATGTAACCATACAGCTCTTGTTCAACACACACATACACACACACACACACACACACACACACACTCTCATGTGCATAATTGTCTTTTCAAATTGTTTTGAAAATGTTTCCCCTTATTTAGTGGATAAATTAAAGCTAAAAGTAATTCTAAACCACTTTCTGTAATCAGAGTTTAATGTACATGCATCATAAGAAAACTGACAACCATTTTCATGATAAAGACAAAATGCAAGTAAAATGAGGACCTGCTGACATTTTTAAAGTGTAAGAGTTACAATAACAATATTTTATCTGTGAAGATGAAAAACTGTAATCAAAAGAACTGCTCCTGTTTTTACAATGTGAAAAGTGTAAAATGTTCCAAGTAACTATGTGCCAAACATAGATAATTTGGATTTTCTACTTTGCCCCAGAAACCTCACCCCATCTTTCACCTTTAAAAAGGAAATGGATGGAGCATGTTAATAAATTTACCTACAGCATACCTTTGACTTCATGGAGTGAAGCATTGTTATTGCTATTGCTAGTAGATGTTCTGCCACTATCAAGGCTGGCTGGTCTCGAAGCTAAATAAAAAAATCAGGAGACAGTGTGAAAATTTTCAGTTGATGACTGACACTCAACATTACATTCTGACTACAGAATGCTTTGAGAAAGCAATCATGCATACTTTCACAGGCTGTCAAGCCCAGAGACTTGACTCTTACAGATTAGAAAGCAAAGGCATTTCCAGGCAGTTTAGTAAAACACTTCAGAATAGCATACTTCTAAAACATTAGTTGAGATTCAAAGAAAAGACAAGGTGCATATTTCAATTTGAAAATGATTTCTAGATGGGTGCCCAGACTGTTTTAGCTGTATAGAACAACATGCCAAAGAATTGCTAATGATTAGGTCACTTACAACAGATCACACAAGGAACCCTGCACATTGCAGAGATGCCACGAACAGGAGGAATATGAGCATCTGCACAGTTAATGTCCTGTACTCCTATCCATACAAGGGAAACAATTACACAGTTAACACTGCCCTATGCTACTTAAAATTCTGCTTACAGATGAAATCCCTTTAGCATGTTATCCATTTATTGTTAATAATTTAGTTTGGTTAGACATGATTTTCCAAGATAGAAATTTAAAAAGTCTGAAATGTTCAATATCACAGAAAAATTTAAAGTTAGTTTTTTACCAATATAAATATTTTTTAAACCAATGATAAAATGTAACTCTCATAACTTTAACCTTATGTAAAAATGGCAACAAAATTACCTTTGAGTATTGTGCAGGCATACTTTATAAATGACCTTGGCTAAAATGGAGACTATTTAGAGATACAAAATCCTTAAAAGAGGCAAAAAGGAGTATTAGAGTTGAAGAAATGGCAGAAGTAACTATGAGATGCAAGTTAGAAAGAGCATGCTTGCTGGCAATGCCACATTCACCTACTCAATGCAAGATTCTTAGCATTCCCATTCTGTATTCAATACATACTCTTTAAGTAAAGTTCGTATCTTACCATGAACTCTTGATCCCGTACTAGAATCATCACTAATACCTTGTGGACTTAGATCTTCAAAGGATGTAGTATCTACATAAAATAGTAAAATGGATGTAAAAATGTTTTTGTAACAAAAAATCCCTTATAAAAATTTTATTTACACAGAATAAGAAAAAATTTTTTTATCATGTACAATATATCTTGATGCACCATATTTCATAAACAATCAGAAACTGGAACTAGGAGAAAGAAACAGTGGCTGTGGTGAGAGTTGACTGGCCTAGTGAAAAACCCCAGAAGCAATGAAACCATCTTTCTTTCCTGTGGCCCTGTAAAGCAAAATAAGAGTCTGAATTGTTTTTATGTGGTCCCGTGTTTGAACTTGTAGTGTTTTTAGTTTTTAAAAAACTCCTCTATCAGTCCTTTCCCCACACTTTACCTGGTTTACTGCTCCTTTTCTTGTTAGTTTATTAGCTGTTTATTATGCAAAAAGCCCTAAGAAAGATTTTAGTTATTTTTTTCTTAAATTTTTGAAGTGATCTGAAAATTCCCCCAAATAAAATCCAGATTATGGTTTGGGAATTATTTCAGATTGTTGGTTTTAAAGAGGTACACAGATGATAGTCAAATTAAAATTTCTGTTGCCAACAGTTACACCACAGTGCAAATAGCCGACGGCCTATACCTTTATTATTAACCAACTGCTTGGATCGGAAGCCTGTAGAAGAGGTGACAGCTGAAAAGTTGATGGCTGTAGTAGAGAAGGCCATAGCTCCCAATTCTTTTCTCCTTTTACCGGTTGAAATCTCATCAGGAACCTCCAAATTCTCAGTACTACCTGTCCACTGTCCTCCTGCTAGGACCATGGACTGCACCAGGTCATTCATGGCTGGGATGCAAATGAAAGCAAATGAATCAGCATGGTTAATGTATTTGCTCATTATTCTATTCTGTATTATAAATGATCTGGTCTTTGTCTATGGATTAATGCCAAGTGAATATCTAAAACTATAAACCACAAGGCCATTCAAATTATGACATGCATTCAGCTGAATGAAATGAGTAGGGTAAAGGCTGATACACTTCAGTAAATACTTTTATCCCAACTCCCACCCCCTTTAAAAGGCAAGAAAAGGAATTTTACTGTGTTTAATTGCCATGCTTTTGCACAGTGATGTGCAATAAATATAATTAGAAGCCTTCATAATGTGGTTTTGTGGTGACAAAAATGGAATGAATAAAGGTAAGATGGAAAGCAGTTCTTATACAGCATCATTATTGAAAATGATAGAGTCCTTGGTCAGAGCAGGTTACTGAAGAAATTATTCACTTTATGAATCAAAAAAGTATACCATTCAATAAAAACCTGAAAGAGATTATATCCAAAGTGACAGACATTTAACATTATTATGTAATTACCAACTCCACTTAAAAAGAAAACCCAGAGTATTATTATAGAAAGAACCACAAACATTTTCAAGGATTACAGGCCATTTATTTATTTATTTATTTATCTTATCTGGTTCAATAAGGAAAAAAACTCCTAATGCTAAAGGTTTTGTATATTTTCTTTAAGTAAATGTCTTTGGGGAAAAATCTCCATGGCATATAAAATTAAGGGGTGTTTTTCCTGCCAACTTTTAGAAAGCACTGGAAATTTACAAGTATATTACATGTATGACTATACATATGCATGTATACAGACATGTATATGTATCAATGAGCATACATATAATGCAAATTCAGTGCCAGTTTTGAAAAATATTCCTCCAGCTCCTTCTATTACAAGAAGACTGCACTTTGTCAAATGAGAAAAATGGCACAGTCCAGAGAAAGGTTAGTGAAAAATTAGTAATGGAAGCCAGTGTAGTCATTTGAAAGAGGCTGAACTGTCATAAAGTCTTACACATGGAACGACGGTAGCAGGCCTTCATTTTGTCTTTATCCTTCGGTCTGTTCCTCAAAAAGGGCAGTCTTTTCAGTGCAACCACTTTAATGTCAGAGCATGAGGAAAAACAGAAACAGGGAAATGAAAGAAAAAAAAAGGGAGAAGAACAGATGGGAGTTAAATGTTGAAATTAAGGACAGAAATGAATGTTTGAGTTTAGCTATGTATGCTATACTAAAGCTATTATTCTCATGCTGCTGAGTGATAATGAAATATGAAATATGTACTTTGATACTTTAAAATACTTGGAAAAGCACTGAAGACAATGATGAGGAACATATTTGAAAGCCTGGAATGGCTAAAGTTCTATAAAAACAGGCACTGATTACAATTACTTTCAGAGGGAACAATTTTTCTAGGTAAGTTGTGAAGTTATACCTTTAAAATTATGGATATTGGTAGATAACAGAGTATATATGAAAAAATATAAGGTTTTCAATCTATTTTCTTTACCTTTTAAAATGACAAGGCTTTATTCTACAAAAAATTTAGGAAAATGCATAGTCTACCAGAGTATTTTAGAAATACACATCAACAAAAATTGGAATGGCTAAGCAATACTTAAAACAATCCAAAGAAACTTCTAAAAAACATATTAATAACTCATTACTTTCTTAAGCTTTAGTGAAGAAAATAGGGAATTAATTTCTTGGTTTAAACTAAATTCTGATGTATTATTTAGCATCACCATGGAAATATACATTCTTTCTTTCTAGTAAGAGTCTTTCTAAAGAGGAAATAAACATTTTGCAAAAGGCTGGCTGGGAAAAAGAGAAAAGGAGTATTTTTGTCAATATAAGTATTAGCACTGAGCTCCAATAAGGCAAAAAGATAAGGCACCCCAAGAGCAAGCAAAAAGGAGAAAAATATTTATGTATAACATTTTCTGATATTCTGAAGGACGAGTTTATTAAAAAAGAATCAAAGGGAATACTGTTTAAAAAATTTTTGTGAATGAAAGTTAGGATTACCACTAAAGTACAGGAGTAATTGGAACAAAAATAAAAATGCTCACTAGGTCACTAACCACTCAAACTACATTCTAATAAGATTTAAATGTAACAAATTGTTATACCTTTGTGGAAATGCAATTTGGGAGCTAGGAAAACAATATGCATAGAGACTTAAGAACATACTATACACAGCCTTAATAACTATGCTCTTTCTCAGGGTTTGCCATCACCCTGTAAATAATCAAAGCTCTTTTAGACAAGCTGGTAAGTATCATGCATTAAAAAAGGTACAATGGACATGTAAATTTTTAACTTATTTATTTGAATTGCTATTAGGCACAGATATGATTCATTTAAGATTTTAATTTGATCTATTTCTTTTCTAGCTTGGTAAATAGAGCCATTTTCAATGATTTAAAAAAAAATGAACTGAAAAGCAATGTAAAAATGGACACTTAGCTAATACAAAGCTGAGTGGTTGCAGCATGCACATGTTGTTTTGCTTAGATATTTTTTTTTCTTTGTTCTGTTTTCAACTGTTTTCCAAAGACTGTTTTACTGGCAGATATATACACTTCCAAAATGGACAGGATAAAAGGAATTTTGAATTTGCCAGGGCAGAATATGATCCTCCTTATGGCAATTAGTGTATAGATATACAATGTCCTTTTCCCAAACCATACTGAAATTAAGGGTACATTTGTATATGTTGGATTTTGTATTTTTAAAATTCTAAGACTGAAAAATTATAGGAAAGGAGAATGTCACTTCCTTCTGGTTCTTATTCTCCAGCAGAGTATGAAAGAGTGATAGATTTATACTTAAAATGAACAAGATGGCCTCAGAAGAGACAACTGTGTATTTATAGCATGTTCCTCTGTAAATATCTTCTATTAAGAAAAAATTAAATACACTCATTATCATTTCTCATTTAATAACCTGTCAGATATTTTATATCTAAAGGTAGCAGATAAAACTTGATAATTATCTCTACAATTATTCAGAGGTTTCACATAGGTTTCGTGGGAAAGACTGGACTTGCAAAAGACTTGGAAACGACGTGGGTGAAGCGGTTGAGCTCCCGCCTCCCACATGAGAGGTCCCGGGTTTGGTTCCCAGTACCTCCTGAAAAACAAAAACAAAAAACAAAAAACAACACAAGCAAAACAAATGAAGTAAAAAAAAAAAAAAAAAAAGCAAAGCAGGGAAGCCAATGTGACTCAGTGGTCAAGTGCCGGCTTCCCACATACAAGCTCCCAGGTTCAATCCCCGATCCTGACACCTCAAAAAAAAAAAAAAAAAAAAAGAAGCAATAATCTTAAAAGGAGATACAGAATTAAACCACTTTTTTAAAGATAAAGATATACATATAGGTATACATGCAGACATTCTAGTATTTTCTATCACTTACTTATAGATTCTAGTTTTTAAGCTGCTATAGAAATATATCCTATAGTATTTCATCTCATAGCCTAAAATCCTGTCTTTCTCCAGGGGTCAAAACATTGTGGAGCTTTTGAGTGCTTTGAGAGTTGCCCATATGAAAGTCTGTTCCATGGGGAAGAAGTAATTGTTTTTGTTTGCCATTTACTTCAAAATAATGGGAAGTGTTTTGTTTTTTTTTTTAAATTTAGGAACTCTGGTGATAGTGTGAGCAAGTTTAAAATATCCTGTTTACTTATTTTATAATAACATTGATAGTAGTCAACTTCTTGAACATCTTCAAAGGCCCTAGTGCTGAATAATCTTTTTTTTTTCTTTTAAAATACACTTCTTTAGGCTTATATTTTGCTCTTACTGTTTAGCTAAGCACACTTGTAATGAAAAAAAAAGGGCAGTGAATTGTATAGGTATGTTATGTGACACTTCCACATTTGTAATTAAATCAAATTAAATCTCAAGTTTTTAAACAAACTTATATCTCCCTACCTCTCTATTTTAATAGGTTCTTTATCAAGAAATTCCTCAATAATGTAAATTTTAGTTATTTCTAAATCATTGAATACACCTTTTTCAAATTCATACCTATTTTTCTTTGCTTCCCCCACAATGGAAACTTTATTCCAATTTGACACAAACTATATGAGGAAATCATCATTATAAAATGCCTTAGTATTCTGATTCAATTGTAAATAATTATGAAGATAAAAATCTTATATATCTCAGTTGCTCCTCACAACTACACTGTGAAAGGTAGGGAATAAAGGTAAAAGGATTGGCTATGTAACTGAACTAGCAAGTGGCCAAGGTAAAGGTATTCTGGTTCTTATTTCAGTGTTCTTTCCACTACAATATTTTACCTTCCTAGCCAAATGATGGTATCTCTATGTATTGTATGTCTCTCAAAACAGACAATAAAAAAACCCAGACAATATAAAAAAAGAATGTGTTTGTGCACTATTGCAATATGCAATGGATTTTATAATCACACAGAGTTAAAAAGAAATGCTATAACCCAAAGGATTAATATGTTTTTAAAATGTTTAAGTGTTTAAGCACTCACTGCTGCTTTTCTTGGTCCCCAAAGTTTGGCCATCTTCTAAAGAGTTTGAACCTACTGAAGAACTATCTTGACTATCTTGATGGGGGAGCTGAAGAAATCCTTCACTGGAGTCTGAGCGGGTGGGTGTTAATGTTAAAGATTTCTGACGTTCCCGATTAATATCTTTTTTAGATTTAATCAGTTTTCTCATTTTTAGAGTAATCCAGTTGCCTCTCCTAAAAAACATTTAAAAAAATACTTAGTCTAAAATTAAACATATACATCCTCCACAAAACTAAAATCCTTAACACATAATTTACAATTTTTTTTTGTTCAAAGTAAAAATTCATAAAACGTGGTTAATGGTACCTTCTAGGAGGTGATGGGTCATAAAATTTGTACTGATCCATAATTTTCTCTTCCAATTTTTCCTTTTGTCGTCTCAATTCATTTAATTTATCACTATAAAAATAAAGATTACATTTTATGAAACACATCACAGTTTGTATAGCTACAAATGATACTTTTTTATGTCTATGATCTAACTTATCTGCAAAGCATAAATGAACAAAGATATCATGATTAACAACTAAGAGTTCATTAGGTGGTAACAATGGGATTTTTTTCTGTTTCACCTTTTCTTTAAGCTTGCAATTTCCTTAAATAAAGACTAAGGGATTAAAAGTTTCACTTTTTCAAAAGAATTTGTTTGAAGAAAACTTTCCATACTTCAGTGTCATCATAATGGAATCCTCTCAACTTTCTTTTTAAAATGCTATTAAACATATTTTATTAACATTAAGTATTCCTCTATTCTTGGATCTTTAGTATCCCAAATCATTTTTGGCATGAAGGGTAATTTATTGTAATTTATATAAACAAACAAATAAAAGGGTTGGCTATTTAGATTGCTTACAATTATAGATATAGTAAATAATACTGCAACCATATCTTTATGCAAATCTATTTTTTTCTTTTTGGTGAAATTATTTAGACTTCACTGATTTGACAGAGAACAATTTCCTGCCTCCAGCAATGTATGAGTTATACTAGTTTTACCACATCCTAGTCTCAATCTTTTGTTCTTGGTAGTATGTATTATATATGGAAACACCAAAGGTCATAGAACAAAGTAGAGTGAACTCTAAAAATACTGCAATGCCCAAAATACTATTTATTCAACCAGCATTTAGTGATCATTTACAATGAGCAAGGCATGAGATATATACAGATGAATAAGTAGCCCAGCTCTGTTTGTAATACAGGAGAGATTTTATATACACACACACACACACACACACACACACACACACAATATTATAATCCAAGTCAGTAGCAGTGCCAAAATAAAAGAACTGTGGAAGTACAACAGGAGCTTATAAAAGGGAAAAAACTTCCATCTGGGAAGAAGAGGCCAAATTAAATAGGCTGCAAAAGGAAAGGAAAGAATGCTAAATTAAACAGGTTAGCTTAAATGTAGGCTGAGGGGAAGCAGTAGAAGGGTCTCAGGTTTAGATTTTGCTCAGTAGGAAACCAGACATATTGAAGGGTTCATCACAAAGTGAAGTTATAAGATCTTTGCTTTAGGTATTGTAACCCAATGATGGACGAGGATATATCAGAAAGGATGGAAGTAAGAAAATAGGAGGCTGATGGGGTAGTCTAGTTGAGAGGGATGATTTAGGGTGGTGGTGGTGGGAACCGGAAGGAACAGATTTGAGATACACTATGAAAGAAGATGCTTTGAGAATAGATGTTGCCAATGGTTACATCACAGTGCAAATTGCAGATTGCCTACATTTTTATTATTGATTAAATGCTTGAACATTAAGCCTATGGAGGAGTTGGCAGTTGAAAAGTCGATGGCTATAGTAGAAAAGGCCATAGCACTCAATTTTTTTCTCCTTTTACCTATTGAAATATCACTAAGAACCTCCAAATTCTCAGTACTACCTGTCCACTGGCCTACTGCTAGGACCATGTGACAGATGCATTCAACTAGAAACATCTAACATGTAAGATGGATAATTCAGGAAGTAAAATGGATATGCTAATATTATCTGTATTTGGAAGTCAATCATACAGATACAATTACTGAAACCCTGGGAATGGAATAGGTCAGCAAGGGTCAGAAGAGTAAGACAACAAAGTTTTGGATAATGTCTCTGCCTTAGGGGCAGGAAACCCAAATGCCAAGAGCTTTATATAAACTCAGTGCTTCTTAAGCTAAAATATCTCAAATGGCAGAGGAAAGGCATACATACCCTGAAAGGACTGAAGGTGTAGTCCTTAGGGTCTAACCAGAAATGTGAAATTTCTTTCAAGTTTTTGCATTATCTTAAAAGTTCATGTAAATCTGCATTTTGCTCCATGTTACACCTGTGTATTAATATAAATATAATATTCCTTCCCCAAATTTTGTGGTAAAATTGATGCTTCAGAAAAAAGCATGATGCATCTTGTGATTTCTTATGTGCCCTGGCTCACCATCATGTACATCTAGTCTGAAAGATGCAGACATACATTATTTCATTTAATTCCTTAGGATAACTCTGGAAGTAGGTGCTGTTATCTCTATTTTAGAGAAGAAATTAATGAGCAAAGAAATAAAGTTACTTGCATATGGTTACATAACTAATGAATGGAAGAACTGGGATTTGAACTAGGATATGTCTGATTTCAACATTGGTGCTATTTCTATTACATTGTGGCATTTCTCATTTAGAGGGCAAGGGGAAGAGAAGAACTTAGTAAAGGTGAAACGTGGTACAATATAAAGACTACTACTCACTAAACTGCGAGACCTCAAATCCCTGAGTCTTACCAGATTTTTCCCTTCTCAATGGATACACAACTTAAAAATAATCAAGCCTTCTCAATTCTACCTCTCAAATACCTCTTGTAGTTTGATCTCAACTACAACTGCTTGTGATTTCTTTTTTGATAGCTCATTCCTTGTCTCTTTTCTTAGACCCTCCAATCCATTCTTCAAAATGCTATCAGTGATTTAAAAAACAAAAAATGCAAATCTGATCATGTTACTCTCCCCTGCTCAAAATTTTCAGAAACTCCTCTATATGGTATAGAAAGACTTTATGAATTGGCTCCTGACTGATTAGCCACATCTATACTGCACCTTCCTTGGCAACTATGCTCCAATAATAACAGTTAAATTTTAGGTTCCACAGCACACCATAACACTTTCATCATACCTTGATGTTTTTGTACCTTCTGCTCTCTTTGTATTTTAAGTGTTTAGTTGTATTTCTCTTTATATTATTAGCTCACTAAGAGCAAAACCCATGTATTTTCATTTTAGTATTTCTGCCTGGGACCTAAGTACTAAAAAAAAATAGATTTAAATAGTAAATTTCTTCTGCCACTGGGTATGCCTATGATAAAACCATGCGTAATATTTCAGAGTGCAAAATTATTTGGTACCTACATGTATTGTCTTTGTTCAACATGAAAAAGATCCTTGCTTTCCATATTCTGCTCCAATAGTGTTCTGTTCTGTAGCATTAATGTCTGAATTTGATCTAGTAGATGTCGGTTTTCTTCTTCTAAGTTTCCTTTAAGTTGGCTTAACAACTGTTAAAATATCAACATTTATTTTTAAAAAATCATCAACAGAAATCACCTCAAACATTTGAAAAATACAAAGTATGTCACAAATACTTAAGTCTCTGCTATATAAACAATGGATGGTTGCACTTTGATCAGAACATAAGTGATTATTTTAGTACTAACAGCTACAGCACTGTTAGGTGCTATACATGTATTTTTTCTTGCTTAGTTCTCACAAACACTGGGTATTATATATAATAAATTATTAAATGCTTTCTGTCTTCAAAACTGTTCAATTTATAGTGAAAAAGCTAGATTCAAATCTATCAAATCTATCAAATCTAGTGAAAAAGCTAGATTCAAATCTCTGGTTTTCTAGTTAAATAGCCATGAAACTTTGGACAAGTTACTTAAGCTTTGGTTTCCTCATCTATAAAATGAGGACAAATAACTCCCAACCCCAGGATTTTTGCAGAGATTGTAATGAATGTAAAATACCTGATAGCATACCTACACTGTACTTAACACATCTTATTCCTTCCCCAGAAAGAGTTGTCAAGACAGCCACCACACCAAGGAACCGAGACTGTTTACAGCTGCAGGCACAAGCGTCCCATCCACCAGCTGTGTGGGATCAAAGCCCCCAAATGAGAGGTAGAGTGAGCATTGCCACCTCAGGGTCCTCAGGATGGAGGAATAAAATACGGATTAGAGTGGACTTTCTGGTATTCTACTACAAAATTATTATGACTCTAGCAATGGAAGAAATTATATCATTGATGTGGAGACAGTGGTCATGGGAGTTGGTGAAGGCAGGGAGAGGGAAAAGGTGTGACATGGGGGCATTTTTGGGACTCAGAGTTGTCTTGAATGATATAGCAGGGACAGATGCAGGACATTATATATCCTGCCATAACCCACTGAATGGACTGGGAGAGAGTGTAAACTACAATGTAAACTATAATCTATGCTGTGTAGCAGTGCTCCAAAATGTATTCATCAATTGCAATGAATGTATTGCACTAATGAAAGAGGTTGTTGATGTGGGAAAAGTAGGGGGTGTGGGGGATGGGGCACACAGGAACCTCCTATATTTTTTAATGTAATATTTTGTGTGATCTATGTATCCTTTAAAAATAAATAAAAAATATATTTAAAAAAAGAGTTGTCAAGAAACCTCAAAAATTTGTATATAGTTTCTATACTTTGATAAAGGGGAGTTAGCACCCTTGGACTGCTCTTTGCTCTGCAGTTAAAAAAACTGGAAATATGCTTTAGCTAGGTCAGAGGTTCCAGTAGAATGCAGATGTTTAAAGAAGTGATTCTCAAAATTTAGCATCACCTGTAGAGTTTATTTAAAAATGTAGATTCTGGACCCCAGCATCCACAACCAAGTCTGGAGTGAGGCCCAGAAATCTATATTAAAAAAAAAAAGTAAGGAAATAAATACCCTTTCCCAAAAGTAAAGATAAAAAGAATGAAAATATTATGAAAATTCACCATAGGTAGAGAAAAGCAGAGAGAATGCTACTATAAACACCCACCTAAATACAACTGTCAATAGTGTGCCATGTTTATCTATTTATCTATCTATACATGTTTTAAAATTTATTCTCTCCCCTTGCAGCTTGCTTGCTGTCTGCTCTCTGTCTCCATTTGCTACATGTTCTTCTGTGTCTGCTTGTCTCCCTTTGTTGTGTCACCTTGCAGTACCAGCTCTCTGTGGGCACAGACCAGCTTGCCTTCTCAAGAGGCCCTGAGATGAGAACCCAGGGCCTCCCATATGGTAGAAGGGAGCCCAATTGATTGAGCCACAGCTCAATATATATATTTTATAAAGGAAATGATACATGTGGTATATTGATTTTAAAAATGAATGCAGTTATTCTCCTCCTTCTATTTATGCTCTCTTACAATGTGACTTCACCTCTTCTCATCAAGAAGTGGAATCTATTTCCCCTCTCCTTGAATTTGGAAAGGCCTTGGCCCACAAGAAGGTGCTGGAACTAACAGTATGACATTTTCAAGTGTAGGGCTCAAAAGGCATTGTGTGTTTTTCACTCAGTCTTTTGGAACCTTGCTGGAGGGAACAGAGAAGAGTTATTCCAGCTGGGCCCACCCTAAATCAGCTAGCCCCCCACCTCCCCACCCTCACTTGCCAGCTAACTGCAGGTGCAGGAAGAGCAAACTATACCAAGGTAAACTTATCTGGGCCCACATCAGCACATTCACTCAGCCAAACCACAGACTCATAAACAAAAATAAATGATTACTGCCCATTGCCACCAAGGTTCCATGGTTGTTAAACAGCATTATTTTGTCAAAAGAAAACTGATAAAACATATACAGAGATAAGGGGACCAATTTTAAGTGTAGAGCTCGATAAATTTTCATAAAGTGAACACATGTGAAACCAGCACTACCCTTTCCCAAGGTTAATAAGTATCTTGACCTCGCATATGGTCTCTTTCCAAATCATGTTGTTATGACTTAGCCCCTAACCATGGGTGAACTTCTGCCCCAACTTGGGACAGTCTCTCCCTTGGATTTCCTAAACTGAAAATGAGAGAATCATTCTTTTTGGTGGCTGAAACTATGAAATGTAAAATTTATGAGCTTCCAGAAGTGGTGAGGGGGGAAAAAGTCAACATGCAGGGAAGGCAATGAAGCCTATATAAAGGGTATCCTAGTAGCATGTGAATCCCTGTTTCTAGTGGTTTATGAGGCCCAGCTACACTCAGAGGCCTCACAGTTCGATTTCCAACCCTTTCTTTGATTCCATGAACTGAAAAATTTGCCCTTTTGCCTAGGCAAGTTCAAGTTGTGTTTCTAACATTTCTAACTAAGAGCACCTCAAAATAAAACCAAAAAAAACTAATTCCCTTTGCTAAGGAGTATGTAGAATATTTAGCTATTCAAAAATTTTTAAAAAGTGGGGCGATCGATGGTGAGGATTAAGACTTTAAAATTATTTATTGCATGAATTATATAATTCAAAATGAAAAAAAATTATCTCACCAATCATTCCAAAACTAAATATGTTTTAATCTTTTAAAATTTCCATTAGGGTCTTTTCTACATGTATACTTTTTGTTTATAGTAATAAATTGATAACCTTTCTAAATCTTATTTAGTCAACATATTTCATATAATTAGGGATTAGAAATGGTTCAGCCAAAGCACTATACATTGGAGGTACAGAACTGGTAAAATCGTTTCAATGAACATGAGATTAATATTTTAACTCAAAGGACACAGACCCTCAAATAATTTTGAAATAGTTAACATAAAATGTCTTACTGTATTTATTCATCACGTTTTACAGGATGAAATTATTCATCCTAAAAGTTTTATATTACATTATTCATTATTCCTTTAACACAATTAAAACCATGAATTGGGTCAGGAACTACCTTCAATGGAGAAAGAATTTACTAAAACTCAGAGTTCAAGAGAATGGACCAAATCTGTACCTTTCTATGCTAAACTAGAATAAAGAAACTGATGTTCTGTATATCATCATAAAGTCAATAACCAGAGTTTTTCTTATAAATTACCTAATAGGAATGATGAGAAAGGAAATTTTCCAAGGAAGATGTTACAGAACTGGTATTGCACAAATTAAGGATTTTTATACTACACTGCAGTAAAATCTAGGTTAACATGGATTATTAGACACATTTTTTAATATTACTAAGAAAATTCATATTTTAAACTACGATGTAAGATGCATCCTGATTTGAGAGTTGTAAAAATGTGAAAAATATTTGAAATAGATGAAATATGGTAAATAGCTACCCTAATGATTTTAAATTATGAAATACAAAACTGCTTTTCTTATATCTGCCAAGGGCATTAAAAAAAAAAAAAAAAGACAAAATTAAGCATGTTTCAATATGTCCACTAGGAAAAATAACTAACATATAGATTACTGACTTAAAATCTTAGTTTTAAAATGTGCTGAGAGTAGAAAAAGTTGCTTTGGTTAACATATGGAAAATAATAAAAAACATAAAACAAGAAGGAAAAAGGAACTTTATGGAAATTAGAGCTCATATTTTCTCATTTTTTCCTGTTAGTCTAGCTAAGGATTTGTTGATTTTATTGATATTCTAAAAAAAAACGACTTTTGATTTTGTTGAGTTTCTCTGTAGTTTTTTGTTCTCAATTTCATTTATTTCTGCTCTAATCGTTATTTCTTTCTTTGTGTTTGCTTTGGGATTGGTATGCTGTTCTTTTTCTAGTTCTTTCTGGTGTTCAGTTAGGCAAATGATTATAGTTCTATATTCTTTTTTAATACAGGCATTTAGGGCTATAAATTACCCCCTCAGCACTGCCTTCGTTATATCTCATGAGTTAAATTTTTTCTCTTTCTGCTTTGCTTTTTTTAAAGTAAAATTTTACTGAAGTACATCATTCATATACGAACATGCATAAGCAATAAGTGTATAGTAAAAGTCATGAATTATAGAACCAGCAAATCATCACATAAGGCTCCCGCTCCCATACATCTGTCCACCACCAACACATTGCATTGTTGTAGGACATTTGCTTCAAACTATGAAAGAGCATAGTTAAAATATTACTATTAACTAAAGCCCATATCTTATATTTGGTGTATTTTTTCCCCCAACCCATGTGTCCCTTAAGTTTTGATAAGTTGTGCTATTGTTTTCATTCGTCTCAAGATACCTACTAATTTCTTTTGCAATTTCTGCTTTGACCCAATGATTGTTTAGGAGTGTGTTTTTAGCTTCCATGTATTTGCAAAATTTCCCTTTTGCTGCCTATTATTGGTTTCCAATATATGATCAGAGAAGGTGCTTTGTATAATTTCAATCATCTTAAATTTAATGAGAGCTTTTTTGTGACCCAACATGTAATATATCCTAGAGAAAATTCCATGAGCACTTGAGGAAAACAAATAACCTGCTGATTTTGGGTGTAATGTTCTCTATGTCTGTCAGGTCCAGCTCATTTATCATATTGTTCAAGTTCTCTGTTTCCTTGTTGATCTTCCGTCTAGTCATTCTATCTATTGATGTGAGTGGCATGTTGAAGTCTCCAACTATTATTGTACGAACGTCTATTTCCTCTTTCAATTTTGCCAGTTTTCCTCATGTATTTTGAGTACCTGGCTTAGATGCATAGAAATTTATAACTGCTACTCCTTCAAGGTGGACTGTCCCTTTTATTAATATATAATGGCCTCGTACAGCTCAGCTCATCTTTTTTTTTTTTTGCCTTTAAAGACTTTTGTCTAACACCAGGATAGCTATTTATCTTATGTTTGGTTACTGTGCATGAAGTATCTTTTTCCAACCTTTCACTTTCAGTCTTTTGCATCCTTGGGTTTAGGGTGACCAGTCTCCTACAGATAGCATATGGGATAGGTTATGTTTTCTTATTCATTCTGTCAGCCTATGTCTTTTGATTGGGCAGTTTAATCTGTTAACATTAAATGCTGTTACTAAAAAGCCATTACTTACTTCAACCATTTTATCCTTTGGATTTCATATCTGTCATCTTATTTTTGTCTGTCTTTTTACTCTTTTGGTTACTATTTCTGATAGTCTTCACTTCTATACTCTCTTCCAAGACTCTCTCTTTTGTTTTTTCTTCTCTGGCTGCAAAACTCCCTTTAGTGTTTCCAGTAGAGCTGGCTTTTTGTTTACTAACTCTCGGTTTCTGTTTATCTGTGAATATTTTAAACATATTGTCATATCTGATGGACAGCTTTGCTGGATAAATAATTCTTGGCTGGCAGTGTTTCTCTCTCAGTGCCCTAATTATATTACACCACTGCCTTCTTACCTCCATAGTTTCTGAAGGGAATCTATACTAAGTCTTATGGAACAACCCTTGTATGTGATGTTCTGCTTCTCCCTAGCTGCTTTCAGAATTTTCTCTTTTTCTTTGGCATTTGGAATTCTGAATATTGTGCATTTTAGGATAGGTTTATTTGGATTTACCCTTCTGGAATACACTGTGTTTCCTGGACATGTACATTCATGTTTTATATGATAGTTGGGATATTTTCAGCCATTATTTCCTTTAATACTGTCTCCTTTCCCTTCACTTCTCCACTTGGAATTCCCAACACATATATTAGTGTGCTTCATGCTATCATTCATCTCCTTGAGCCCCTGCTCAACTTTTTCCACTCTTTTTTCTCTTTTCAATTCCAGCTGTTCTATCCTCTACACCAGATTCTTTCTTCCATTATTTCAAATCTGCTGTTGTATATTTCTGTTCTTTTTAATTTCACTTATTGTCTTTCATTCTCATAAGACCTATTATTTTTCTGTTCACAGTTACAAATTTTGTTGCTTGACTAGTGTCTTCACAGTTACAAATTTTGTTGCTTGACTAGTGTCTTCTTAATGTCTTTTATTTCTTTAGTCATTTTGTCCTTCATCTCCATGATTTGATTTAGGAGATTTGTATTAACATCACTCATTAGTTGTTTCAAGTCCTGTTTCATCTGGAAGTTGATTTGTTCCTTTGCCTGAGTCATATCTTCCCTTTTCTTAGTATGGCTTGTAATTTTGTTGTTGATGTCTAGAAAAAATTATGCTGAGTTTGCACTGATATTCAGTTCATGATGAACATTCAGTGTGATGTTTTCTCTTGCCTAGGGATTTACTATTAAGTAGCTGTGCACTACCACTGTTCTTTGATTCTTGGTTCAACCTGTTCTAGGTATAAAGGGTTGCTCCTGTTTAACTGCTCAAACCAGGGCTAAGGACCCAGTAATGGGGTGCAGACCAGTTTCCAAGAGCCCTGGAGAGGTAGCAGTAATGGTACCAGATAGCGTATTTTATTTATGTCTTACTAATTTTCCCTTCTTTGCATGCACTTTCCTGGACTGCCAACAGATGGCACTCTTCACCATACCTCTCAGCTCAGGCCCCAGAAG
This sequence comes from Dasypus novemcinctus, assembly GCF_030445035.2. Lineage (NCBI taxonomy): Eukaryota > Metazoa > Chordata > Mammalia > Cingulata > Dasypodidae > Dasypus > Dasypus novemcinctus. Next base: position 44,368,046 of record NC_080689.1, read on the forward strand.
CTAGGGGGAATGCATTCATTGTAACCCTTCCTGGGCAGTGCAGAAGCATTACCTTCAGGGTGGGCCAAGCCTCTAGTCTCAGAAGCTGCTTTTCTCCCCTGGCAGGCACACCCTACTTAACTCTGTGTTCTCAGAAAACAGCCCAGGGCAGTAGGGAGGGTGTATGAGAAGTTACCTTTAGCTCCCTCGCCAGACAGAGGCTGACAGAATGGATAAGAAAACATGAGCCATCCATATGCTGTCTGCATGAAATGCTGTAGGTCCAAAGATGCAAAAGACTGAAAGTGAAAGGTTGGAAAAAGATATTTCATGCTCTCAGGGAAAATAATGTCTTGACTCCACGGGGCCTAGTAATGTGAGATGCCTGGGATGCAGCAGACCAAGTTCACTGGCCAAAGTCTGAACTTGCCATAGGCTGTGTTCCTCTCTACCCTCCTTTCCTAGGACCCTACTGGGTTCAAAGCTGCCTGCCAGGGGCTGGAAAACCCAGTGCTATCTGCTCCAAAGGTGGGGAGAAGGTGGGTGCAAGCCCAGCTGCTTCTGCATTACTCCTAGGAATTTTTCAGTCAGCCAAGACTTCTTTCCTCTGCCCCTCTCTCTTCTGGGTGTTGTCTAGACTTCCTCTGGTGTTCTTTTAATTTTTTTTTCTTTTATATTATCTTATTTAATTCTTCCATCAACTTTTTTTGAACTGGATAAATTTTTAAAAAATCATATGTTTACACAATATATTTGGTTCATAGTAAGGCAATCATACAATATTTTGTCCTTTTGTGTCTGGCATGCTTCACTCAACATAATGTCCTCCAGGTTCATCCATGTTGTCATATGCTTTATGACTTCATTTCTTCTTACACCTGCATAATATTCCATTGCGTGTATACATCACAGTTTGTTTATCCATTCATTGGTTGATGGACACCTGGGTTGTTTCCAACTTTTGCCAATCATGCATAATGCTGCTACTATTAATATCGGTGTACAGATGCCTTTTCATGTCACTGCTCTCAGTTCTTCTGGATATATACCCAGTAGTGGTATTGCAGGGTCTCATGGCAAGTCTGTATTCAGCTTCTTTAGGAACTGTCGAACAGTCCTCCACAGAGGCTGTACCAATCTGCATTCCCACCAACAGTGAAAAAGTGTTCCTATTTCTCTACATCCTCTCCAATACTTGTATTTTTAACAGTGGCCGTTCTAATAGGTGTGAAATGATATTTCATTGTAGTTCTGACTTGCATTTCCATAATCATTAGTGATGATGGGCATTTCTTCATGTGCTTTTTTTTTGCCATGTGTATTTCTTCTTTGGACAGATGTCTATTCAAGTCTTTTACCCATTTTTTAATTGGGTGGGTTGTCTTCTTACTGTTGAGTTGTAACAGCTTTTTATATATCCTGGATATTAAACACTGACATGATTTCCAAATATTTTTTTCCCATTGAGTTGGCTGCCTTTTCACTCTTTTGACAAAGTCCTGTGAGATAAAAGTGTTTAATTTTGAGGAGATCCCATTTATCTATTTTTTCTTTTGTGGCATGTGCCTTAGGTGTAATCTCTGGTGCTTAAGTTTTGGAACAGTTTTCCAGTTTATGCCTGTCCTCTAGCTATTTTTCTGGGTGAGAAGTGAGCCTTCTGCCTCTCTAATCTTCCATCTTCGTGGAAGGCCTAAATTATTTATTAATTTAATTTATTAATTTATTTTAGGAGATAGTAGGTACCAGGACCTTGCACATGGGAAGGAGGTGCTCAACCATTGAGCTACGCCTGCTCCCCTTATTTTTTAATCTTTCATTTCTTCCTGTTCCACACATTGGATAGTTGCTATTGATATATCTCATACTTCAATAATTCTTTATTCTGCCAACTCGTATTTGCTTTTAAGCCCCTCTAATGAATTTCTTATTTGTTGTTTTTGATCATAAATTTCTATTTGAAAATATTTTCATATTTCCTTTTCAATATTTATTATTTGATGAACCATTATTGTCCTACCTTAAATTCTTGAAATGTGGTTTCATTTAGTTCTTTGTACATTTTTTTTATCAGCTTTGAATTTTTTATTAATCTAATATATGGGACCCCTTCAGAGATAGGTCCTATTGCCTGCTTTTTTGGGTCACAATTTCCTGTTCCTTTGCATCCTCATAAAATTTTTTAGAAATGTGGACATTTTAGATACTATAGTGCAGCATTTCTGAGTTCTTATTGCTCCAACGTGCCACTTCCAATCAAGGGTTGATGAGGTAATTGCTGTTTTTTGTTTGATTGTTTAATAACTTGATCTAATTCTGTAGAACCTATCTCCAGCCACTGACATTTGTACTCAGTTTTTTGTTGTTTGTTACTGTGATTTTAATTTACTATTCTTTAAAATATTTATTTAGTTTATTTATTTCTCATTACCCCCTTGTTGTTTGTGCTTGCTGTCTGCTCTGTGTATTATGTGCGTGTCTTCTTTTTAGGAGGCACTGGGAACCAAACCTGGGATCTCCTATGTGGGAGGGAGGCGCCCAATGGCTTGAGTCACCTCTGCTCTCCCTTATTATTTTTAAGCTTGGCTTACTAGAGATCACCTGTGAGTCAGCAGAATTTAGTGGTCAGCCAATGATTGACTAGAGGTTGTGCTTAAATAACTAGAGCCAGTAAGGCTTTTACCTTTTGCTGATGGGTCTGTGTATGGGTTGGGGAAAGCCTTCAAAGTTCAGGTAATTTACCAGTCTGCCATAGCTTTCATTTTCTGCTAAGTCTTCTCCTGTATTATCTGCAAATGAACTTAGAAGAGTTCCAGACCACCAGTGATACATGGGACCTTATCAAGACCCACTAAGACTGTCTCATTCCTTGGATATCCCTGTTGAATTTCTGAAAAGTTCCCTGGTCTATTAACAGTATCAGTATCACAACATCAGGCTATCTGCCTTTGACAACTCTGCTGGGCATGTGACTTCTCTGTGCTCTGCTCCAAATCAAGTCAGTCCCCTTAGGCAGCAGAACTACTGGTTCTCATGGTTTGCCAGTTCAACTCAGGATAACTACCAGGTGTCAGGGCTGGGGAGGAGAAAGGGAAATGGGAAAAATCACAGGATAAAATGCCTTAGGTAACCACAGTTCTTACCCTGTCATTTTTTTTTTTCTTATATTGAATAAATGCTTCTCAATTTGTTGTATGCCTCTGATTTATTTCCAGAGTCATAAAACGGTAATTTTTGACAATTTTTACAATGTTTTTGTTGTTCCTTGGGGAGATCATTTTCCATGTTCCTCACACTGCCATTCTAGAAGCCCATTGCCCCAATTATACTTTATATAGACTTTTTAAAAAAGATTTATTTATTTATTTTTCCCCTTTCCCCTCTTCCCTCCCTGCTTTTTGCTGTCTGTGTTGTCTTTTCTCTCCTCTAGGATTCAATGGGATTCAATCCTGGAGACCCCTGATGTGGAGAGAGGTTCCCTGTCAATTGCGCCACCTCAGTTCCTGGTTTCTGCTGCACTTCACCGTGACTCTCTCCTTGTCTCTCTTTTGATGCATCATCATCTTGCTGTGTGACTCACTTGCATGGGTACTGGCTCACCACACAGGCATGCTTTCTCTTCCTCTCTTTCACTAGGAGGCCCCAGGGATCGAACCCGGGTCCTCTCATATGGTAGGCAGAAGCTCTATCACTAGAGCCACATCCACTTCCCACTTTATATAGACTTAAAAATCACAGGACAGAACAAATGTTCTGAACTTTCTGAGCTTTGTTGGGTAATTTAATGTATTTGCTTTCAAACTGACTTTTCTATTGTTTTCTTAAGTTTATTGATTCCCCCGTCCCCTCTCAGATGGCTCCCTCTTCTGTCTGCTCATTGTCTGCTTGTTGTGTCTGCTCGTCTTCTTTAGGAAGCACCAGGAACTGAACCCAGGACCTGCCATGTGGGAGGTGGTGCCCAACTGCTTGAGCCACATCGCTTCCCTGCTCATTGCATTAGTTCATTGCATCAGCTCATTGTGCCTGCTTGTCTTCTTTAGTCAGCACTGGGAACTGAACCTGGGACCTCCCATGTGGGAGGCGGGCACCCAACTGCTTGAGCCACATCTGTTCCCCTATTGGTTTTTAATTTTAGACAAAAAGCTTTCAGGTATCACTTTTCTGATAGTCTATTCCTAATTCCATTTATTGCCTTGCTTAAGTCAGAGTTTCCTAAAAGTTTCATGAAATTCAGATATTAATCTATATTCAATCTTTAATGATACAGGTGCCAATCATACCTAAGGCCTTCAGTATCCTTTTTATATTTCTAAACTTTTATCACCTTCTTTATCAAACCTTCATAGGGAGAGGCATGAAATTATTTTCATAGTACTAAAAATATATATGGCAGATGTCATTTCTGCTCAAAAACTTCCAATGATGCCCAGTTTTACTAAGGATAAAAGTCAAAGTTTTTACAATGGCCCAACATATCTGGCCTAGGCACATCTCTGACCTCATCTCTTACTATTCTTCCCATTTTTTCACTCCACTCCAAGCACATTGGCATTCTTTGTTGTTTTTCAAATACACCAGGATTCTCCTGGCATTGGCCATTGCACTGGCTGTTTGCCTAAAATGTTTTACTCCCAGGTATCACCATAATAATAATTTTGCTCAATGATTTGTAAATTGTAAAATTTCAATATACACCCCCACACCTTCCTTAGCAGTCATGATCCCCCTTTACCCTATTCTAATTTTTCTGGCATATAATTTATCATCTTTTAACATACATGTCACAAAATATAATTCCCAATTTTCAATCCACACATTTTTCTAGAACTATCCCATTTTCCATCACGAGGCTGAATTTATTTCTTCTTCCCTTAAACCTGGATGGGACTTTGTAACTGCCTTGATGAATAGAATAGAGGAGAAATGATGCTGCATGACTCAAGAGGCTTAGTTATAAAAGATGCCATGGTGTTTGGTTCTCTCTTGAGCACCTTGCCCATGGAGCCAGGACATCATGTTACAAGAAAGCCCAAACCAGCCTATGGGAAAAGATTACATGGAGAGGACTAATGATTCAGATGCTAGCCATCATCAATCACCCAACATGTAGTGAATGAGCCTTTAGATTTTAGCAGTCAGCTTCTGAATCTTTCAGTTGAGGGCCTAGCTGGAAGTAGAGTAGAGACAAACTGGCCTTACTGTCCCTGCTCAAAATTCTGATTTACAGATGGTGTGAGCATAATAAATGGTTGTTTTATAAACAACATTAAGTTTGGGGTAAATTTGTAATATAGCCATAGAAAATGGAATGCTATATATTTCACTTAATATGTTTATTTTTAAATTTCCTTTCAGCAGAATGTAACCCCCACAAGGGCAATGATTTTAATATTTTTAGTTCACTGGCATACACCAAGCAATTTTCTCATTAAATGAGTACATAATTTTACAAATTACAAAGCATCTTGACATGTAAGTTTAAACTAACAGCTAAAAAAAGGTTGAGGGAGTGGATGTGGCCCAAGCAACTGGGTGCCCACCTCCCACATGGGAGGTCCCGGGTTAAGTTCCTGGTGCCTGCTAAAGAAGATGAGCAGACACCACAACGAGGATTCACCACAATGAGCAGATGCCACAACTGCTGCAAAGAGCAGAAACTGCAATGAGCGGGTGCGGCAACCAGCATGGAATGGAAATGGCTCAAGTAGTTGGACACTCACCTCCTACGTGGGAGGTCCTGGGTTCGGTTCCCAGTGCCTTCTTTTGGTTTTACTGTTACATTAAAAAAATATGAGGTCCCCATATACCCCCCCCTCCAGTGCCTTCTAAAGAAGATGAGCAGACAACAAGAAAACAAGATGAGGAAGCCATCTCAGGGGAGAGGGCTAATAAAAATAAAAATTTTAAAAAAGGTTGAAATTAATAAGATTTTATGAGTATTTATGAATGTTAATTAACCCTGACCAATTCTTTTAGAAATAACCCACTAAATTATATTCTGCCATTGTTATTATAACATGACTTTAATTTTAAGGTATGTCTTCTAAGGAAGTAAACAGTGATTAAAATTTAGTTAGAGCTCACCTCACACTGGTTATTCAATTTTGTAGATGTGATATCCAACTGTTGATACTGTTCTTTTAACTTTGAAAACTCAGCTTCTAATCTTGTTTGTTCCAGTTTCGAATTATTTAGAAGACTTTTCAAATTTTTATGGTCGGTCTGTAAAACTTCAGTCTCTTTTAAAAGCTGACTATATGTATGATTCAACCTATAATTAGAAATCATGATAGAAATAAAATTAGAAGTCTCTTAATAGTTTTCACTGTAATTTACATCATGTGAAAAATGCTGTAAATAACATACATACTTAGAGAAAATAAATGATTCTTTTACCAGTTACTAATTAAAAGGAACATCAGTTTCTATTCCATAAAAACTAAATTTTTAAAATTTGGGATACTTTTCCCTTGGAAAGATATCTTTCTGCATTTAAACATATTGAAAACATAAATATACTTCTAACTTTATAATATAAAAGCTTAAAATAATAAGAAAAGATTTAGATTAAAAAACAAAAGAGAAAACAATAATTCTGATTTTATAAAAAATTCAAAGATTCTAAAATCAGATGTAAAACATAAATTAGACCTACAGAATGAATCAACAGAATGAGATACTATATCAAACTGTTAACAAATAAGTGAAACATAAGGCTCAAACCAAATTGTGTAATTGTTGCCATTTCTGTGTAATTTATAATTATACAATCTCTAATTATTAATGAAAAATTTTTAGTATAAATCAAACTTGTAGCTTATTTCTCCTATTATATCTTCAAAACAAGGTTCAGTGATTTCTAAGGGCAAGGACTGGCAAACTTTTACTGAAAAGGGCTAGACAGGATTTATTTTAGGGTTTGTCAATTTTGCATGCCAACATGGCTAAGCTATAATGCCCAGTTGTTTAGTCAAAAACTACTCTAGCTGCTGAGATGAAGTGATTTTGTAGATGTGATTCACCTTATCAGTTGAAGGCCTGAAGAGCAAAAACTGAGGTTTTACAAAGTAGAAATTCTGCCTCAAGTTTGCAACACCAACTCCTGCCAAGTTTCCACCCTACTGGCCAGCCCTACAAACTTCAGACTTGTCTGCCACAAATCGTATGAGCCAATTCCTTAAAATAAATCACACACACACACTCACATACACACCCATTACTAAAGCCATATAAAGACAAAAGGAATTACAAACCTGTTTCCTCTGTGATTACAAGTGCAACAATCATCAACAAAATACTAGGAAACCAAATCCAACAGCATATTAAAAGGATTATACACCATGACCAAGTGGGCTTTATCTCAGGAATACAAGGGTGGTTCAACGTCAATTAATCAACCACACATTAACAGAATGAAGGAAAAAACACACATGACATGATCATAATTGATGCAGAAAAGGCCGTTTGACAAAATTTACTACATTTTCATGATAAAAACACTTAAAAACTAGAACAGTAAAGATCTTTAACATGATAAAGGACATATATGAAAAACCCATGTCTAACATTTTACTGAACACTGAAAATCAGAAAGCTTTTCCCCAAAGATTAGGAACAAGACAAGAATGCCCACTTTTACCACTGCAACTCAACCATTAGACATGAAGGAAAAAAGTCACCTAAATTGGAATGGAAGTAAAACTTATCTGTATTTGCTGATGACATGATCCTGTATACATGAAACCCAAGGAGTCTACAAGACAGCTACTAGAGCTAATAAATAAATTCATCAAATCTGTAGGGTGCAATACCAACACACAAAAATCTGTGGGATTTCTATACACCAACAATGAATAATTCAAAAAGCAAACCAAGAAAACTATTCAATTTATAACAGCAACTAAAAGAAATTTAAGAATAAATTTAACCAAAGGGGAAAGACATACACAGAAAAGAACAAAACACTGTTGAAAGAATATAAAGGAGACCTAAATAAATGGTAAGATATCTTTGTGTTCATGGATTGGAAAACTTAATCTTGTTATAGTGTCAATACTGTAGCCCAAATAATATGGTGTCAAGTGAGACACTTCAGGTCTCTGTCTCCTACAGAAGCTTTGAAAAATCAACCGAAACTGGCAGAAACCTCTTTTTAAAAGCTCCAGAAAAGAGTGAAAGGAATGCAGATAACAGGGCGAATGCCAGATCAAGACAAAAGCCACTTAAAAGCAGTAGGATCTTCTGGTGCCCTGGTGGACCCCTAACCCACACTGTGTGGCCTGGCACAGAACCAGCCCATGCTTCCAGCGAGGGTCCCTGGTCCTAGTCAAACAGAGCTGAATAACATTTGTGCACATAATGTATGTCTGCTCAATTTGTGTGGTGGTAGCCTGTGGAGGTCACTGTTCTAGAATTTGCCCTGCATGTAGAAGGCAGCTAGACAAGCTCTTCTTCAGCACAGTGGGAGAGCAGTCAAGTTGTGCTGCCTAGGGAAAGAGATTTCTGACTGTAGGACATATAGTGCTGTGCCTAAACTATGAAGAATCTGTTTTCTAAGTAAGAAGGGGCTTTTGTATCCACGTAAATGGAGAATCCTAGGGGCACAAATGCAAGCCAAAGAAAGGATAAGGGAAGCCACTAAATTCTGGCATGTAGCTATTTTCCAAATTCACTGTATAGATAAGCCCTGAAAGAGAGTACTCACACAGGTTAATATTCAAATACTGGGAAAGGTAATGCCACTTTTTAATTCCTTCAGGATCTAAAAGGCAACTATATAAAATGTAATGATAGGGAAGCGGATTTGGCTCAACTGATAGAGCATCTGCCTACCATATAGGAGGTTCAGGGTTCATATCCAGGGCCTCCTGACCCATGTGATGAGCAAGGCCCAGCACAGTGCTGACACGTGCAAGGAGTGCCGTGCCACACAAGGGTGTCCCCTGCGTAGGGAAGCCCCACATGCAAGGAGTGTGCCTGGCAAGGAGAGATGCCCTACGCAAAAAAAGTACAGCCTGCCCAGGAGTGGCACCGCACACACGGAGAGCTGATGCAGCAAGATGATGCAACAAAAAGAAACACAGATTCCCGGTGCTGCTGACAAGACTGTGAGTGAACGCAGAAGAAGAACACACAGCGAAGAGACACAAAGAGCAGAGAACTGGAAGGGAAGGGGAGAGAAATAAAAAATAAATGTTAAAAAAAAAATGTAACTATAAATCAATGGTTTTGGACCCATAATGTATAAATATATAATCTATAACAAGACCTATGTAAGGGTGGAGGGATGGAGAGGTATGGAAACATAGTTTCTGTATGCTACTGAAGTTGCTAAGTAGGTATCAAAGCAAATGAGATTGTTATAAATGTAGGATGTTAAATTTAAGCCCCATGGTAACCATAAATAAATTATCAGAGAATACGCAAATTCATAAATTCAGAAAGTAGAAAACAGGTTACCAGGGATGGAGGGCAGGGGTAATGCGAGTTAATGCAAAATGAGTGTACGGTTTCTAGGTTTGGGTTGAAGGGAAAGTTTTAATAATGGGGGGTGGTATGGGTATTAAATGCAATACATGATATTGGATAGGATCTAGGATTGGAGAAGAAAAAGCTCAAAAGGATATTATTGGGACATAAAAAAATTGGAATATAGACTATCAAGTTTTATAGCAACACTAACTTTCTTGAAGTTGATAATGGCACTAAAGGCGATTACGTAAGTGAACATCACTGTTTGTAGGAAATGCATATGTAAATATTATATGTGTTCTCTCAAATGTTCATATGATAGATAAATGAATGATGAAAAATGTTTAAATTGGTGGATCTATGTATCTGGGGGCATGGGGTTATGTTGGAGTTCTCTGTGTAGAGTCTGTATTACTTTTACAACTGCTCTGTAAGTTTGAAATTATTGACATCTTTTTAAATTCTGAAATATTAGCCAAAGCCAACTAAAGATCCAACACAGCCCCTCCCAGAGTTCCAGCTACCTTTTTCACACAGAAATGCAAAACCCAATCCTCAAATTCCTATGGAATTACAAGGGGCCTACCCATAACAAAAACAATCTTGAACAAAAAAACAACAAAGTTAGAGATCTTACCCTTCCTGCTTTCAAAGCTTACACACACCTGTATACCAAAGTTCATAACATCATTAATTATAATAGCCAAAGGTTGTAAACAACCTAAGTGTCCATCAACAAATGAACTGATAATCCAGTTGTGGGATATATACACAATAGCTGTAAAAAGGAATGACAATCTGATACATGCGACAACATGGATGAACACTGAAAACATTACACTGAATGAAATAAGGCAGACACAGAAGGACAAATATTCTAAGATTCCACTTATATGAAATATCTAGAACAGGCAAATTTATAGACAGAAAGTAGATTAGAGGGAAGCAGATGTGGCTCAAGTGATTGGGCTCTTCTACGATATGAGAAGTTCAGGGTTCAATTCCCAGGGCCTCCTGAAGACAAGCTGGCCCACACAGTGAACTGGCCCATGCAGAGTGCTCAGTCACACAGGAATACTGGCCCAAGCGAAGAGCTGGTGCAGCAAGAGGATGCAACATAAAGAGACACAGAGGAGAGACAATAAGAGACATAGCAGACCATGGAACTGAGGTGGCACAAGAGATTGAGCACCTCTCTTCCACTCCAGAAGGTCCCAGGATCAGTTCCTGGTGCTGCCTAAAGAGAAGACAAGCAGACACAGAAGAATGCACAGAGAGCAGACAGCAAGTGCAAAACAACAGAGGGTGAGGTGGGGGGTTGGTAAATCAATCTTTAAAAAAAACACAAAAACATAGTATTTCTCTTTTAGGGATTCATAAAATAATTTCCAACTGCCATGTCTTGGGTCCCAATTCCTGACTAAAAGTGAGCAGATTTATGATGTCCTGGCTGATTTTTACTTTATTTTTATATATCTTAGATGATAATAGTTTCATATTATCATAGCACATTTATTTTTAATTAAAAGCATTTGTAGAGTACAACTTCTCAACCGGTAATCAGCTTATTTATTTATTTTTAAAGATTTATTTATTTCTCTCCCCTCCCCCACCCACCCCGGTTGTCTGCTCTCTGCGTCTATTTGCTGTAGTCTTCTTTGTCCGTTTCTGTTGTTATCAGCGGCACGGGAATCTGTGTTTCTTTTGGTTGTGTCATCTTGTTGTGTCAGCTCTTCGTGTGTGCAGCACCATTCCTGGGCAGGCTGCATTTTCTTTCACGCTGGGCGGCTCTCCTTATGGGGCGCACTCTTTGCTCGTGGGGCTCCCTATGCGGGGGACACCCCTGCGTGGCATGGCACTCCTTGCGCGCATCAGCACTGCACGTGGGCCAGCTCCACATGGGTCAAGGAGGCCCGGGGTTTGAACCGCAGACCTCCCATGTGGTAGACGGACGCCCTAACCACTGGGCTAAGTCCTCCGCCCAGCTTACTTCATAAAGATACATTTTCAGGTTTTCAAATGTTTCATAAACAGCTTAGCCTTTGAAAATTTGAAACAGCTTAAAATATTTATACAACATTTACACTGCTATAGCTGAAGTGCTAGAAGCTGCACATAAAATTCAGCTGAGGGTCATTTATTGAGTACTTTTCCTATTCTGAATTTTTTTCTTAGTGAAATTATAGGTTTAAGAAAAATCATAAAATATATGTTCCCATATATCACCTATTAACATCTTGGTTAGTGGTATATTTGTTACAGTTCATGAAAGAATGTTTTTACAATTGTACTATTAACTATAGTGTACCATATAGTATAGTTCACTGTTTAAGGTACACAATCCTGTTTTTTATTATTTTTCTTTTAGTAATCTATGTAAATTTTCCCTTTTAACTACATTCAGATATATATATATATATATATATATATATATTTTATATATATATATAATTCAGTGCTTCATATCCCACCTATTCTTAGTTTAATACAATCCACTTTTAGCATTAAAATTCTATTTTTTTAAAAACCAGTCCCTAAGCTTCCAGGGCCATCTTCTCTTTTTTTTTTTGTAACTTTTATGGTTAATACAAAATTTCCCGTTATAAACCTTATTAAATATACAATTCAGTAGTATTAATTACATCCACAATGTTTTGGTGCCACAACCAACCACCATTACTAAAACTTTTTCATGATCTAAATCAGAAAGAGTATATTATCAAGAATTTCCCATTCCTCACTTTCTCTTGCCCCTGGTAACCTGTAATCTACTTTCTTTTTTTTTTTTTACGATTTATTTATTTCTTCCCTTTCCCCTTAGTCTGGAATTGGGATCCAAGATGTGGCAGTTGGAAATTATTTTATGAATCCCCAAAAGAGAAATATTATGTTTTTGTGGGTTTTTAAAAAAAGATTGACTTACTCCTCTCCCCCCGTTGTTTTGTGCTCGCTGTCTGCTCTCTGTGTGTTCTTCTGTGTCTAACTGTCTTCTCTTTAGGCAGCACTGGGAACTGATCCTGGGACCTTCCCAAGTGTACCACCTCAGCTCCCTGGTATGCTGCATCTCTTGTCTCCATTCTGTGTCTCTTTTTGTTGTGTCCTCTTGTTGGGCCAGTTCTCTGTTCAGGCCAGCTTGCCATGAGCTCACCTGTGCAGGCTAGCACTCCATGTGGGCCAGCTTACCTTCACCAAGAGGCACCAGGAAATGAACCCTGGACCTCCCATATGGTAGACAGAGGCCCAATTGCTTCAGGCACATCCACTTCCCAGAAATAATAGGTTTTAAACTAATCCATTCCTGTCTGTGGGTGTGAGACCCATTTGATAGGTTTATGTTGGGGGGGCAGGTAGTGATCCATGTTCAATCTTTTGCCCTTTTGCTGATTCTGATAGAAAGGAAAACACAGAGACTCTAGCAAACAGAGGAAAAAGGGAGTCTGTTTATTTGATTACACCCTGTGAGAGAGAACTGCTTAAGCACAAAGCCCCCAAGAGGCTGGGCCCATAGAGCAACTCAAGAGACTAGCCCTGCTATATGCCTAATACTTTACAACTGAAGTAGGGAACAGATCAACAGTACTTGACTTTGATGAGAAAGCACTTCTTATGGTGCCTTGAGTTGGACTTTTCATGACCTTGGAACTTGTGCTTTTACCCCAAATAAATACCCTTTTAAAAGCCATCACATTTCTGGTACTTAGCATCAGCAGCCCTTTGGCAAACTAAAACTCCAGACTAGTGAAAAGACAGAAAGACACAAAAAAACAGGTTTCATTATATTCTGCCTCAATAAAGTTTGTTTAAGTGCTATCATGGTACAGAAATTTTGCTATAAAATATGGCTTAATACCTTAACTGGTTGACAATATAATGGAATTGTACATTTAAAAATGGTTAAAATAGCAATTTTTTAATATATATATATAGTGCCATCATTTAAAAAAAAATTTAGCTGAATAAAACAAAGTACTGAGAGAAAAACAGGAGACCAGGTTCATGTCTGAGCCATTTGAAAACTAGCAGTTTGATTTTGTTGGGCATTTACTTACCATTCTGGGGTCTTGCTTTTGTTTTTGAATTGTTAAAGGGACTACACCAAACCATATATCTGGTACTGCAAAAGAACAGTATATATACTTGGATATAAGGAATCATACAAGATTAAAAAATATAAATATTACCTATCATTTTCACCACAAAGTTTCTTGTATTCTGCAGCTACAGTCTCATGGTTTTTGTTTTCAAGCAACAGTTTTTCTTGTTCTACTTTGATCATTTTTTCTAAATCTTCCAACTGTCCTTTCTGTTTTAGTAACTGATTATAACTGGAAAAAAAAAGTTAGGTGTTTGGTTTATATTTCCTTAGAAAAAAGAAAATATTTTAGAAATGAAGGAAATGAGTAATTGGTTAGTAAGTATCACATAAAACATTTACATTTCTATAGCTTTATACATAAATTATTTCTTAGATATTTTCAAAACATAAAACTACACTAACGGAAGAAAAACGGTTTAAAATATAATACACAAGAAAATATGATAAATTACCGATCTTCAAGGTCTTTATGTTCCACCTCAAGATTTTTGTGGGCAGACTTTAGAGTTCCATGTTTAGCAATGAGAGATTCATACTCGGAAGCCTGCCGTTCATGAAGAAGTTCCAGCTTTTCATGATCTTTGACTAGAGAATCATAGAGAGATTTCAGGTCTTCTCGCTCTTTGATTAAAGATTCATTTTCATTTTCTAAGGAAGATTGCTGGATTAGAAGTTGTGCATTCTGGTTCATGAGTGAGGTACTTTGGGAATTAAGGGTGGAATTTTCAACCTACAAGAATGTATACTGTCATCAGAAACATAAAAAATAGCTCACGGTTTTTCTAATTTTAAAAAATAAAGGAATATGATGTTAACTTTAGGAAGCTCTAAATAAATCATAGCAGATATTTTCATAGAGTACTGTGAAAATTTGGATTTTTGCTTCCCAAAGAATAAGGCTATCATTTAATTTCTCATTTTTGGCAGGGGCTTTGAAATACAGACATATATACATTTATGTCTGCATATGCATATATGTGCTTTATATATGTTTACGTTTAAATTTATTTAAAATGAGGGTGAATAGCAACAATGTGCATTCTGCTTATGGAAAAGTACAGAACTTGAAATGCTTGTTTATCATTTGCTAGAATTTGGGAATAGAACTGAAAAAAGACTTCTGAAAATTCAACTGGAAATTTTCAATTAGAAATTTCTCAAGAGTCTAAAACTAGCATTTGCTTTACTATATGGAAAAGAGTTACAGAAAGAACTTTTAGATTCAGAGAGGGAACTTCTTTTCTTCTGCTGTTTAACAGGTTTTAGAGAGATGCATTATATCCCACCTGACTGTTCTGTTTGAAAAGACACTGGGGCAGGGTGAAAGATGGAGGCTGTGAACCAAAAACAAAATCCCCATATTGTCTGTTATACAAAAACTAACCTGATCAGAAAGTTGTAAAAATAAAATTAGTGGATATGCTACAATCATACTCTTAAAGTAGGAGTTTTTACCTGATTAATTATAATCAACTTGTTGAAATAAGGGAAAGACCCCGATTTTCTTTATTTCTACTTGCTGAGTGAATTTATGAATTAATATTTAGAGGTTCTGACATTTTTAAAAAATGCAGATATTTGAAAATTTGGCAAGGTACTAAATAAAAATATATCAATAAGTCTTCAATTAATCGTTAAATTCACTCAGAAACAACTGTTCCCATCATCCAGCCTTTCTTATTTTAATAGCATAATTCAAGAGTTTGGTTACATACTCCCAATTGTTCCCATTGTCTAGCCTTTTCTATTTTAATACATAATTCAAGAGTTTGGTTACACATTCCCAAAAATATTACAGTACAACCTGAAGCTTTGCATTCTGTGTTTGAAGAGTGGTATTCTGTTCCTGCAATGACACTGTCTGTCTCTGAAGTGCAAGAATTTGAGCCTGCAAATTATTGTTCTGTGTCTCAAGTTGCTTTAGTTGAGTTTTCAAAGCTTGCTTCTCTGCTTGAAGCGTAGCATTCTTAAAAAGGGAAACACACATATTTTTTTTAAAAAAGCAACATCAAACATTTCTGTAACAGATACTAAAATTCTTTACTATTTTTCTCTTTTTTCTTTTTTTAAGGAGGCACCAGGGATTGAATCTGTATCTCAAAAGTGAGATGTAGGCACTCAATCACCAAACTACACCCACTCCCAACTATTTACTATTAATAGCATTTTACTACTATAAAACAAAATCTCCAAAAATTTTTAAAAACTGAAAAAACAAAACATTCTTCATAATTGTAAATTATAAACATATATTTAATCTTAGGGGAAAAAAGCAATAATATTAAAATCTTAATATACTATATTGTGTCTGTCTCCTGTCTTGCATATAATGTTTGAAAAATAAAATATTTCACTCTAGAGATATATATTAACCTAAGAACTCGAATAGGGTTGTCAGTTGTATGGTTTTTAAATTGTACTAAAGTGTCCCAAATGTGTGTGGGCTGTGTCCAGTGTGTGTGTGTGTGTGTGTGGGGGGGGGGTTCTAATTTGCCCAAAGGCACATCTATACATAGATGAGTGGTGACCTCAGGTAAAAGTGAAACTAAGAATTTTACCAATACAAATATTTGGAAGACAAGCAGATTTACAGGAATATGTATAACCATCTGTTAATAAAGTTCAACCATAACAGAACTAACAGAAAATACATACTGTCTTAAGTTATTCTGTTCATGGTATAAAATACTCACTAACACTCCAATTCATGTATAAGACTTTGGAGCACACAGCAATAAAAAATACTTCTTCAATTTTTCAAATATATACAACCATATTTTAATTCTACAAGTTAATTGGGTAAAATAATACAAAATCATTGACTACATTTAATGTGACAGACAATAAAATGCTTGTAATGGCTATTATAATTTTCACCATTATTTTTAAGTTACATTTCATAAAAAATTAATTAGCATCAAAAATAAAAAGAACTGGGAGTGGATGTAGCTCAAGTGTTTGAATGCCTGCTTCCCATGTATGAAGACCAGGGTATGATCTCTGGTACCTTTTAAAAGCAAAAACAAACAAATGATAAAAACAACTCTCATTGGAGAGCAGACATAGCTCAATGGTTGAGGGCTACTTCCCATGTATGAGTTCCTGGGTTCAATCCCTGGTACCTCCTAAAAAAAAAAAAAAAAAAAAAGATATATATACAACCCTCCAGAAAACAGAAATAACATTTTAATATAAAAGAAAGCCAGAAATGGTCTATAACTGCAATATTCATTACAAGTAAAAAATGCATCACAACAGGTCACTTTAATCATATCTATATTAGGGGGCAAAGACAAAAGTCACTTTATAGGCTTTCTTGTTATATATATTAAATGTCACATTTAACTGACCCATGATTTAATTGACCACATGATTTGACCCATATATTATACCACAAAATCAAAGCTGAGGAAGAACAATGCTTTAAGATGTTTTTTAAAAATTGTCCTCTTTTATTCACTTGTTCAAATAAAAAAAAATAAAAGAAATAATATGGAATACTGATGTATTTATACACCATCTTGATACACCATTGGGGTCATTTGCACCTATTTTACAGCTGCATGGATTATGTGTAAATAAAGTAAAGGGGAAAGAGTGAAGATGTTTAAGTATTTCTCTGTTAGTAAATGTTTGGGTTTATCAAATATTAAAGTAACAAGAAAACTTAAAAATGTCATTCTGATTTGTGTTTAATATTGCTAGTAAAGGAAACCATGTGCTTTACTTTAACAACGTCTCCAGCAGAGTTGGTTATATCTGTTAATACTTCTGTTTTTAGCACTTGTCATTGTGATTCTGTATTATATCTCTAGATCATTCATCAGAGTGATATAAAAGGGATCTATCTCAATACATAGAATTTCAAATGTAGAGCAATGGTAATGTAGAACTTCTTTTATAATGCTAAAAGCCTTAAATGTGAGGGACTTTTTGTTGCAATACATTGGAATTTATATATTTAAATATTGTAGCTCAGCTCATTAAAAAACCAAATTGTGTAAGTTCTAAAGATTAGATTGGGTATCTTCAGGATGAGAAAAATTCCTGTAGTCTATAGAGAACAGAAATGATAACGAAGAATTTTCAGAAAATGATATATCAGAGTAGGATAAGATTTAAAATAGAAAAGTAAGAGGTTAGCAAATATAACATTGGCATATACACAAACATTACGAGTCTACCACAAGGCTAGATATCTTTATAATCCCATTCTCAAAAAATAGTTGTCAAAAATATGAAAACCAAGCAATTTTTTTCAAATGGGAATTAATAATGGAAGTCAATGGAAAAACAGATTCATTTTACCAAACTTTTCATGCCAGCCAAATTTTCTGAAAAGTAATTATTAACCCAAGTGACAAATGTATACCTATATCAATGAATAATTAAAAACAAGCATTTATAAATGGCCAGTAACCCTAAGAAAATACAAACAATACTTTATTCATAATTTTAAAAAAGCAAATTAAAATATTTTCTCTTACTATTTAAAAATTAAAAGGCTGGTAATATTCAATGGTAATCCAGAAAAAAAGGTACTCTATTAGCAGCAATGAAAATTGACATGGTTTTTAAAAGGGCAATACAATAATAGCAATTAAAAATAAATACAGGGGGAGTGGATGTGGCTCAAGCAGTTGAGAATCTGCTTCCCACATGGGAGATCCCAGTGCCTCTGATAAACAAAAAAGCAAATGACAAGCAATCAAACAAAGTAACCACCTCAGGGGAGCCAATGTGGCTCAATGGTTGAGTGCTGGTTTCCCACATATAAAGTCCTGGGTTCAATCCCTGACACTATACCTCAACAAAACAAAACAATACAAAACAAACAAAAAAATCAGGAGTTCCAGGAAGATGGCAGATTATAAAGAAACAGGACTATCTTCTCTCTCAGAAAAACAGCTAGAGGACAGGCAGAAATGGCCTGGGAAAAAATGTTCTAGGGTTAGGACGCTAGCAGAAGACTGGATACTGCCCAGAAGAGAGACGGGAAATGGAAAAGAATAGCAATGGCAAAATGGTGAATAAAAAGCTACAGCATCAACCGCTGGCATCCTTCCCTACCCTGTATATATTTTTCAATTCTTAGGCCTTGGGGCTGGTGGCTACAGACAAAGGATCCAGGTCTCCAGGAAAGGGGAGAGAGACACACACAGTCTAAGGCAGACTCAGTTTTTGACCCATGAATTTGATTTGCTGTGTCCCACAAGCCCTTCCATGCTGGTGGGGCTGCGCCAATATTTGTCTTAGGTGCTGGCGGATCAAGGAAGTTCATGGGAAGAAATTAAATAGCAAAGAGAGGATTTTTCTGGCTTTTACAGCCTCCTTCCCTAAGGCCCTTGAAAATGGGTCTGCAACCCAATACAGGGTCCCATGGCCCAGATTTGAGCAACTAACAGGTTCTAAAGACCCATAACAGGATTAACCAAGGATCGAAGAACAGCAGTAACACACAGACTCTTGCCACTAAATCTCCATGAAAGAGAAAGAATTTGAGCATCTGAGTAAACACACTGTCATAATCAGATGCCTAGACAAGAGCAAAAAATTACAAGCCATACTAAGAAAATGGAAGAAATGGCCAAAGCAAAGGAATATATCAAAGCCCCAGATGAAACAAAGGATTTCAGCCAACTAATCAATGGGATTCACAAAAATTTCTGAAATCAAGTTAATGAGTTGAAAGACAATATGGCTACAGTGACAAAGGACATCAAGAAGACACTGAGAGAGCACAAAGAAGAATTTGAAAACCTGAATTACAATGTAACAGAGATCATGGAAATGAAAGACATGACAAACATTACAGAGTCATATAATAGAAGATTCAAAATGACAGAAGAAAGAAGAAGAGATACAGAAAACAGAACAGCTGAAACTGGAGACAAAAATGGAAAAAACTGAGCAGGCACTCAGGAAATTGAAGGATAACACAACAAATGCAGCAACATACATGTCATGGGAGTTCCAGAAGAAGAGAAGGGAGAAGGGTGTAGCAGTTTGATAATTATTGATGAATTCCAAAAAGAAATACTGGATTACGTTTGTAAACTGATTTTTCCTCTGGACATATTAGATTATATTGGATTCAAAGGTTTACCAGATTAATTACGTAAACCTCTTGTGCCAGTAGGGTGTTGAGTCCCCACCCTTTGGTGGGTGGGGACTCACAGATAAAAGGCAAGGCAAAGGACAGAGCTGGGGGTTTTTGATGTTGGAGTTTGATGCTGAAGCCCCAGGAAGCAAGCACACAGAGGAAAGAGAAGCAAGCCCCAGGAAGGGAGGAACCCAGGAAGCCTGAACCCTTACAGAAGTCAGCAGTCATCTTGCTGCAACATGTGAAAACAGACTTTGGTGAGGAAAGTAACAAATGCTTTATGGCCTGGTATCTGTAAAATCCTACCCCAAATAAATACCCTTTATAAAAACCAATCAATTTTTGGTATTTGGCATCAGCACCCATTTTGCTGACTAACACAAAGGGGTAGAAAGAATATTTGTGGAAATAGTGGCAGAAAATCTCCCAACTTTCATGAAAGAAATAAAATTACATGTCTAAGAAGTGCAGTGTACCCCAACCAGAATAAATGTGTATGGACCTTCTTCAAAATATACACTATTTAAAATGTCAAATATGAAAGATAAAGAGAAAATTCTCAGATCAGCAAGGGAAAAGCAAACTATCACATACAAGGGATGCCCAGCAGGACTTAGTGTAGAGTTCTCATCAGAAACCATGGAGGTGAGAGGACAATGGTATGACACAATTAGGATACTGAAAGAGAAAAACTGCCAGCCAATAATTTTATATCCAGCAAAAATGTCCTTCAAATATGAAGGTAGGTTTAAAATATTCACAAACAGAAACTAAGAGAGCTCATATAAAAGAATCCACCTTTGCAGAAAATATTAAAGGTAGACTTACAGCCTGAAAGAAAAAGATAGGGGAAAGAGAGGCTTGGAGGAAGGTACATAAGATAAGAATAGCAGAAAAGAAAATCAAAAGGGTGAAGAGATAGATGAAAAGAAGATTTGACATATGAAAACTAAAGAATAAAATGGTAGAAGTAAATAATGCATTCACAATAGTTTCATTAAATGTGAACAGATTAAACTCCCCAGTCAAAAGACATAGGTTGGAAGCTTGTGTAGCTCAAGTGGTTAATCACCAGTGTACCACAAATGAGGTCTAAGGTCAATTCCCAACCCTGGTACCTTAAAAAAAAGGGGGGGGATATAGGCCGACAGAATGAATAAAAAAACATGAACCATTCATATGGGGTCTACAAGAGACTCAACTTATTCCCAGGGATACAAACTGGCTGAAAGAGAAAGGTTGGGAAAAGATAATCCACACAAACAGTAACCAAAAAAGAGCAGGGGTACCTTTATTAGTATGGGACAAAACAGACTTTAAATGCGAAAAAGTAACAGGAGATACAGAAGGCCATTATGTATTAATAAAAGGGACAATAAATAAATAAATAAATAAATAAATAAATAAATAAATGGGACAATCTACCAGGGAGAAATAATCATCATAAATATCTATGTATCTAACAAGGGTGCCCAAATTACACGAGACAAACTGACAAAACTGAAGGAAGAAACAGATATCTCTAGAATAATGATGGAGACTTCAACACACCATCACATCATTAGACAGAACAACTAGACAGAAAATCAACAAGGAAACAGAGAACTTGAACAATATGAAAAAGTATCTAGTCCTAACAGATATTTACAGAATGTTGCACCCAAGCTCAGTGGGTTATACATTGTTTTTAAGAGCTCCTGGATCTTTCCCTACGATAGACCGCATGTTGGGTCACAAGGCAGGTTTCAATAAATATAATAAAGACAAATTATACAAAGCACCTTCTCAGATCATAACAGAGTGAAACTGGAAATCAATTATAGATGGGAAAGAGGTAAATTTGCAAACGGTTGAAGGCTGAATAACACAATCCTTAATCAGTGGGTCAAAAAAGAAATTATATGTGAAATTAGTAAATATTAGTAAACGAGAACACAACTTAGCAAAACTTATGGGATACAGTGAAGGCACTGCTGAGAAATTTGTAGAGCTAAATGCCTATATTAAAAAAGA
Organism: Dasypus novemcinctus; assembly: GCF_030445035.2. Classification (NCBI taxonomy): domain Eukaryota; kingdom Metazoa; phylum Chordata; class Mammalia; order Cingulata; family Dasypodidae; genus Dasypus; species Dasypus novemcinctus. Next base: position 44,389,705 of record NC_080689.1, read on the forward strand.
AGAGCTAAAATCAAAGCTCTAATTGAACTGGAGAAACTAGAAAAAGAATAACAAACAATTCCCAAAGCACACAAAAGGAAAGAAATAATGAATATTAGAGAGCAGAAATAATGTAACTGAGAATAAAAAACAATAGAGAAAATCAACAAAACCAAAAGTTGATTCTTTGAGATCAACAAAATTGAGAAACCATTAACTAGACTAACAAAAAAAGAGACAAGATGTAAATAAATGTAATGAGAAATGAAAGGGGGGAAGTTTACAACTGACCACACAGAATGAAAAAGGATCATAAGAGGATATTATGAGAAACTGTATGCCAACAATCTAGACAAGCTAGATATGGACAGATTCCTAGAAATGCACACATAACCTACACTGACACTAAAAGAAATGCAAGAACTTAACAAATCAGTCACATTTACAGAAAATCAGTGATCAAAAATCTCCCAACATAGTAAAGTCCAAGACCATATGGCTTCAGAGGTGAATTCTACCAAGCATTTTGAGAAGAATCAACACCATTCTTGTTTAAACTTCCAAAAACTTGAAGAGGAGGGAAAATTACACATTTTATGTAGCCAACTTCACCCTAATACTAAAGTCAGATAAAGATACTAGAAGAAAATTACAAACCAACCTCACTAATGAACACAGATGTAAAAATTCTCAACAAAATACTTGCAAATAGAATGCAACATCATTATCAAAAGATTTATACACCATGACCAAGTGGGATTTACTCCTGATATGCAAGGCTGGTTCAAGGTAAGAAAATCAATTAACATAATAAACTGAAGGAAAAAAACTACATGATCCTCTTGATCAATGTAGAAAAGACATTCAACAAAATCCAGCATCTTTTCTTGATAAAACACTTTGAAAGATAGGAATAGAAGGAAAATTCCTCAATATGATAAAGGGCATATATGAAAAAACCGCAGCCAACTTCGTACTCAATGGGGAAAGATGGAAAGCTGCCCCTCTAAGATCAGGAAGACAAGGAAGCCCACTGAACAGACATCAGCACACCAATGTTCATAGTGGCATTATTCACAATTGCCAAAAGATGGAAACAACCCATCAACCAATAAATGGATAAACAAACTACAGTGTATACACCTGATGGAACATTATGAAGTTGCAGGAAGAAGTGAAGTCGTAAAGCATATGACAATATGGATAAACCTGGAAGACATTATGTTGAATGAAGCAAGCCAGACAGAAAAGGACAAATACTGTATCACTGTGCTACTACAAAGTAGATATATTGTGTAATCTCATGGAGTTAATAACTTGAATAAGGGTTATCAGAAAATAGAATAAGGGTAGAGAACGGAAAGGTGAGGGTTAACTTGTACAGAATTGATAAAAAGGATGTGTGTTAATCTTTGGAAATGAATAAACAAGGTGAAAGTACAGCATATTGTTTATAACTAGCAGTACAATTATGTGGGTATGAATGGTTAAAAGGGAAAGTCTAGATGAGATTTTTTCTTTCTTTTAAAAGGAGCTATTGGGTATTGAACCTGGGACCTTCTACAAGGGAAGAAGGTGCTCAAACCACTGAGCTACACTTGCTCCCCTAAAAGGGAAAGTCTATGGTTATGTATATAATTAAAAAGAAAGCTAAAAAATGTAACATGGGACTGTATAATATAGTAAAAGCACATGTGAAACATGAATATGGGTAAATGTGCATATATAAGATCATTTTTCTTTGAAACTGAACAAATTTATGTTAATACTATATATATTAGTATCAGCAAAAAAAACAAAAACAAAAACAAAAAACCAACACCACATTATGCTAAGTAAAAGGAACCAGAAACAAAGTACTACATATGGTATAATTCCATTTATATAAAATGCAAATATAAATCAATTACATTAGTGGTTATGTAGGGCTGGGGAAGGATAGAGAGAGTGAGGTTGAGAGCAGACTGCTAAAAGGTGTGGAGTTTCTCTTTTTGTAGTAATGAAATTGTTCTAAATTTTTTTTGTGATGTGAATGCACAACATTGTGATTAAACTAAAAGTAACTGATTATACACTTTGGATAAACTGTATGGTATATGAACATATCTCAATAAAACTGCCTAAAAAGTAAATAAATAAATGTGTAAGAACAGCCAGAAAGAGCAGCTATTTACAGCAGAGGAAGCATAGAGAGATTGAGTGGTGAAGAATTTTCTTGTATTTTTTTGGTTATTATTATTGAAATAATGCAAATGCTCTAATAATGACTGAAGTGATAAATGCACAACTTTGTGATTATACTAAATATCACTGATTGTATACTTTGGATGAATTGTATGCTTTACTGATATGTATCAACTGATTCGTTAAAGAAACAAATAAATACAAACATACAACACACACACAGGCCAAAATGTCTATACTCCTTGGCCCAGGAATTCCACTATTATGGAATTCCACTCAACATGTTTATGCATGGATTTTTACTGTAGTAAAACCTGAAATCAAGCTAAAAGTCCAACAACGTGGGATTTATTGCAATATTATGGTAACATGCACTGTGGAAAAATATTCAGTTACTACACAAAATGAGATAGAGATATAGGTGCTAAAATGGAGAGCTCTCTAAGATATTTTCACTGAAAAATTCAAATAATGATATTATTATGGAATGATCCCAAAGGTATAAATCTGAAAACAAAATAGCCTTTGATAGCAAGGAAACAGACTTTCCTTCTATAGCCTCAAACAACAAATTTTTTTTTCCTGGGAATATATATAAAAAACTATTAACTGATTATTTTTGGGTGAGGAAAAAGGAATCAATGGTGTTGGTGAATAAGTTTTGGTTTAATCACGTGCCTGTATTACTCTTTTTTTTTTTTTAAGGGACTGAACCCAGGACCTCATATGTGTGAGGCAAGCATTCAACCACTGAGTTACATCCACTCCACAGTTACTTTTACTTTTAAAAATAACTACAGCTATTTCACTTGATGGCATGTAAATTCCTGAAGCTCATTCATCTTTAAAGGATATATATTTGTTGAATTTGTTTACTGTCAAATATTCACTGAACTGAGGAGTGGATGTGGCTCAAGCAATTGGGTACCTGCCTCTTACATGGAGGTCCTGGGTTCAGTCCTGGTGCCTCTTAAAGACCAGCAAGACAGCGAGCTGACACAAAGGGCTGATGCAAACGAAGAGACACAACAAGCAGGAAGCAGATGTGGCTCAAGCGACTGGGCGCCTCCCTCCCACATGGGGGGTCCCAGGTTTGGTTCCCGGTGCCTCCTAGAAAGAAGACAAGCAGACACAGACAGTACACAATGAACAGACACAAAAAAGTAGACAGTGAGCACAAATAGCAGGGGGCTGGAGGAAGGAAATAAAAAAATCTTTTAAAAAAATTCATTGACCTTATTCAGCAAATATTTATTAAGAGCCTACTACATATCAAGTACTATTGTAGATACTAGAGGTACAGTGATGAAAAAAGAAGATAAGCTACCTGGTTTCATAGACGTTTCTTCCAGGAAGTAGGCAGTATAACTACTTTACTGAGGGAGAGGGATCATATTTAGAGTGGTCCCACAATAGGAGGAGGAAAGTTAGGTAAGAAGATATTCTAATAGTCCAAATGAGAGATGATGGTACTTTCCACTAGGGTGGAGAGAAGTAGATGAGTTTGGGTTATAATTTCAAGATAGAGTGACGATGGCTCACTGATGCACTTATATGAAGGTTATGAAGAAAAGTATATTAAATTATCAGTTCTCTATATTAAAAAATAAGCTGAAAGTATTTTTTTAAGTAAAAAAATACTTACATTCCTTTCTACTTCAATTAATCTGTCTTTAACTTTCAGAAGTTCTCTAGTTGTTTCTTGACTTTCCCGCTCCCATTTGTTTTCCTCACCAGATGTCGGTGGAGAGCTCTGTACCATCCTTTCTTCATCTTGTCTCTGTTTGAGAGCTTCATAATTTTTTTTCACCTAAAATATGATTTTAATGGGGAATAAAAAAATAACCTGTTATATTTCTTACAAGCAAAGAAACCCTACAATACACTGGTGAATATGAGAGAATCTTTACTGAAAAATGTGATAAATAATATGTATGATTATCATTATCACATTTTTAATGCAAATCCTTTCCTCCTAGAGCTATTAAATATACTTCACTAATACGTTACGGTCATACAATATATTCCATAATTTCAGATCCTATTGTTTATGATGAAAGTTGCCCCAAAGAATAGATTAAATGGACACAGATAGATAAGTTGCTAAATACTAGCAATTCTTTTTAGAGCAATCTATGATTGATTAGAAATTTTACAGGGATTCCTATATAAAGAAAAAAGATCTGACATGGGTAATAATTCCTCTTAAACAGATATCTAGTGTTGAGAAGTATCTATACCTGTAAGAAGGCTTTGTTGTCTGGAATGAGCTATGTTAATAAATTACCTTTTTATTCAGATCTTACGTCACACATAATTACTGTAATTTATCTTATAAGGTGAGCAATCCAAGGATATATTTAATCCTGAATTTTCTGGTGGGATTACAAACAATCCTACATTAAGAAAGCCAACTCAAAACTAACAATCTGTTCATCTTACATTACCAAAACTACCAGAGTTAAATTATTAACTCTATTCAATTTAAATTTATTACATGTATCTTGTTTCACTAGTTTGTCCCAGGAGATATTTATTATAAATTAATCCTAAACTTTATACTAAGGAAAGAATAAGAAAGTTTAAATAGTTCATTAAATGCAAATTTTAAGAAAGCTTATGACTCAACAATAAGCTTTTGCTACTATGAGTTAGAGGTAATGTGGTGAGAGTGAAAAAAAGCAATGCCAAGATAGAATGGAATTTAACATTCAAATCTTGTCAAGTGATCTAATAGGTATTTTGGCTTCTTGATTTTCCAGGTGTTTTTACATTTAACACCCTAAAAACAACAGGAAAGTAACATTTTCTGTCTCCTATTTTATATTAATTTCCCACAAAACCATTTTATAGGCTTAGAGAGATGATAGACATATTCCGTTACTAAGAAGGAGCTGAGAATAAAACTCTAGGCTTCTCATTATTGATCAAATGTTCTTTCAACGTAAGTTTTAAACCAGTTCGTGGGGTGCAGATGTAGCTCAAGTGGTTGAGCACTAACTTCCATACACAAGGTTCCCAGTACCTCAGAAACAAACATACAAACAAAAAAACTGATTCCTTTGACTTATGTATCATTAGTCAGAACTTCTATGGTCACACAGAAAACAAACTGAGTTAAGATAAAATAATCATTATAACTAAATAAAAACTGAAAAATATTGTCAATATGTTATTTCAAACTCAAATCTTCAATGGTTCCCAAAGGTAACATGATCTTTTAAATGCACAGACTTTAAGTGTAGTTTGATTTTTGAAAACTAAACATGCCCAAATAGCCTATGTTCACTACCCTAGAAATCCTGCTCACCAGGGAACCACTATTTTTATTTCTTTTACCAAAAATTAGTTTTGTCTTTCCTACAATTTCATATGTATGAAATCGCACAGAACAAAATCTTTTATTTTTTTCCTGAAACACATGTTGTTGAGTGGATCAGTAGTTTTTTCTTTTCTTTCCTACTACTTAGCAGCTTTCCATTATACGGATATACCAAAATTTGTTTATTCTATCACCAGTCGATAGGCACTGGGTTGTTTTCAGTTTTCCATTATTGTGAATAAAGCTGTTATAAAAATTAATCTATTATGAGCAAAACAACAAGCAGACAATTAGCAAAAACAAATGAGCAGGAAGTGGATGTGGGTCAGGCAGTTGAGCACCCGCCTCCCACATGGGAGGTCCCAGATTAAGTTTCCTGTACCTCATAAAGTAAAAACAACGAGCAGAAGAAAAAAAATATAAATAAATTCATTTATGTTTTCATTTTCCTTGAGTAAATATATAGAGAAGTACAACTGTCAGGCCATAAGCTAGGTATATGTTTAACTTTATGAAAAACTGCCACACTGCTTTCTAAATTAGTTACAACATCTTATACTCCTACCAGCAGAGTATGACAATTCTAATTGCTCCAAATTCTCAACAATATTTTCTGGTCAAAAATTCTATGCAAAATCTAGAGTCATCTTGTTAATATATTATATAGATTGGGATTATGCTGAATCAATAGATGAATTTGGAAAGTACTACCATCTTAACACTACTAAGTCTTCCAACTCATAACATGGTATCTCTCACCATTTATTTTGTATTCTTTAGTAATTTCCAGTACAGAATTCTCGCACATATTTCCTTAAATTTATTCCTGAACAGTTCATGTTATTTATGGATAAATGGCATTTTTAAATGTTTCAATTTCCAACTGTTAACTGCTAGTATGTATAAATAGATCTTAATGCACTGAACTTTTCCTAAGGATTTTCGATGAATGTAATATCATATGGGTATAAAAACATTCCAGGGAGGCGGATGTGGTTCAGACAACTGAGCTCCTGCCTACCACATGGGAGGTCCCTGGTTAAGTTCCCAGGGTCTCCTGGAGAGGACAGTGGCTGGCACAATGGGTAGACATGTCAAGCTGATAGAAAAAGAGACTCAAGAAGAAAGGCATGATGAGAGACACAACAAAGCAGGAAGCAGATATTCCTGGTACCTTCTTAAAGAGGATGAGCAAGGCAGCAAGCTGATGCGATAGGCAGGCAGGTGCGGCAAACTGATGTAACAAGAAACTCAGGAAGGAAAAACACAACGAAAGACACAACAAAGCAGGGATTGGAGGTGGCTCAAGTGATTAGCACTTCCCTCCCATATCGGAGGTCCTGGGTTCGGTTCCCAGTGCCTCCTAAAGAAACAAGGAAGATGAACAGACATATCAAGTGCACACAACAAGGGGACGGGGAAAAATAAGTAAAATAAATCTTTAAAAAAACAAAAAACAAACATTCTGGTATTAGCAATTGGAGGTATATCTTTTTTGTATTCAACTGCACTAGCATTTTATGAATTTTTACTTTACTTTTTCAAAGAAGCAATTTTACATGTCAATTGTTGCCTCCATTGTTTTCTATTTCATTGAGATCCACCCTTATCTTCATTATTTCCTTACTTACAAGACTTAAATCCTTTCATTTATTCAGACTTGTTCAATGGTGCAAAATACATTCTATCTTGGTGAAAGTTCTAGGTGCAAATGAAATGAGTATATAGTCTGTGGTAATTGGGTAGAGTGCCCAATAAATGTCAGGTAGGTCCAGTTGGTTGATGGTATTATCAAAATCATCTATATCCTTACTGATTTTCTTTCTACTTGTTCCACCAATTATTAAGACCAGTATTGAATCCTCAAACTGTAATTGCTAATCTGTCTATTTCTCCATATAGTTCCATCCATTTTCTAATATACTTTAAAAAAAAAGATTATATAAATGCTACAAAGAAAATATTAGGGATTTCCATAGGCCCCACTCCCAACTCCTACCACATTTTCCCACATTAACCACATCCTTCATTAGTGTGACACATTTGTTACAACTGATGAACACATTTTGGAGTACTGCCACTAAGCATGGATTATAGTTTACACTGTAGTTTACACTCTCTCCTGCACAATTTTGTAAATTATGACAAGATACATAATAGCTTGTACCTGTCATTGCAATGTCATACAGGACAAATCCCAAGTCCCAAAAATGTCCCCATATTACACCTGTTTCTCCCTCTCCCTCTTATCAGAACCTCTAGTGGCCAATGCCTTCACATCAATGATAAAAGTTCTTCCATGGCTAGAATCACAGTAAGTCTACTAGAATACCAGTAAGACTACTCTAGTCCACAGTTCATTCTCAAATCCTGAGGATTCTGGGATGTTGATGTCCACTCCACCTCTAATTGAGAGAGGGCTTAGATCCCATGAGGCGGATGGGTGGGACTATTTTGCTTGCAGTTGCAGACTCTCTCTGTTCCTTTGGATTGTCACTGTCCATCATCATCTCTTTGTTAGTTGTCCTTGGTGAGTCCAATGAACTGGAGAGTAGGTGTTGCAACTCTCTTGAGATTCAGGGACCACTTGGCACATGGACAGCCCAAAGATTTAAGTCTCTTGGACATACACCTATCAAATCTAGCACTAACTATGATTCAAATAGATTGGGCAGAAGAGCCATGTGTAGGGAAACCACAACTGAGTCCAGCTCTGTCACACTGGGGAGCATAAATTCCCAAGTAGGGCCCATTGGCAGGGCTGTCTGCCCTGCTTATAGTGTCTGGATGTCTCCAGAATCCTCAGGAGTCCTGCTATTTGAGGCAATATTTAATGCGGCAGTCAATTAGATCCTGCTGAGATGTGCACATAAGCATAACCTCAGGATGACCTCCCAACTCACTTTGAAGTCTCTTATCCATAAAAACTCATTTGATTTTACCTTTTCCCCCTTATGGTCAAGGTCTTTTTCCAGTAGCATTGCTAGTTGGTGCTTGGGAGTAATCCCTCGGTTCCAGGGAGGCTCAAACCCAAGAGTCATGCCTCATGCTGGGGGGAAGGTAATACATTTATATGCTGAGTTCAGCTTAGAGAGAGGCCATTTTTGAGCAACAAGGAGGCTCTCAGGAGGTAACTCTCAGGCACCCTATAATAGTAGGCTCAATTTCAATTTCAAAAGTAAAGGTTCATAAGTACAATCATCAATATCCAGGGCCGATCAATGGTCCATCCTCCTTCACTAGTCACAACCCCGTACTCGGGGGATTCTTGCTGTCCCATTAGAGAATGTGGCAGAGCTCCACAGGATGGGAAATCGATACTTTTGGTTATTGTATCAATCTCCACTCACCATGACCATGCCCCATGAACATTTGAACACATTTATATGCCTATAACATGCCCAAGGTGAACCTCTTCCCATGCATTCCCATATCACTGATAACCCGGCACCAATGATCTTCCCCTGCCACAGTTGTAACCCTTCTGTGATCCAAAACTTCTTAAAAAATGAAGCTAAGAATATAACCAATACAATTAATAAGAATGTGAAATAAAGATAGTTTTAAAAATAAATAAAATAGAAAAAATTCAAAAGATTTTGGAATAAAAAAATATAAAATAAAAAAGTTGTTGACATTATATCTTTCACCACTGTCAAGATCTGTTATCTTGCATACATATTCTTCCATTTTTGCTTCATGTGTTCTGAACCTCTTTAGGTGCACAAATATTTAACATTGTTATGACCTGTTGCTGGAATGAGTCTTTCATAATTGTGAAATGAACCTCTTAATCTGAGTAATAGTCATTGCTTTAAAATCTACTTTATCTAATACAAATTTAGCCATTCCTGCCTTGTTTTGATTAAAATTAGCATGATGTGGCTTTTTTTGTTTGTTTTTTTTTTTTGTTTTTAGTTTCAGGAACCAGGGACTGAACCCAGAACCTCATATGTGGGAAGCAGGCACACAACCACCAGGTCATATCAGATCCCATGATGTATCATTTTTAATCTAGGTTTCTTTTAGGCAGTATATAGAGAGATCTTACTTTTAAAATGTAATCTCTTACTCTCTGACTTTTAATTGGAGTGTTTAGTCCTTTTACATTTAATGTGATTATTGACATTCTTTGGTTTAAAATTGCCATCTTATTATTTGTTTTCTATTTGTCCAGTCTGTACTGGAGGATTAACACTGCCAGAGGAAGAGAGCATAGGCTTGGCTAGAACCTGATAAGGCAAGGTTACCAGGGGGTCAGAGCACCACATGACAAGGAGAGGAAATAAAATATCTCCTCCATAACTGGAAACTGGCTTCAGTTCTGAAGTAAGGAAAGAGAGGGCCACGTTGATGCACTCACTTACTGGGGAGACAGTCTGAGTTTGATAGCACCAAGTTTTAACTTATATTTTGGATAATCCCTATCATTGGGTTATCTAAGCAAAGTTCTCAAATATCTTTTTAACAATATATACTTTCTTTAAAAAAATAAATAAAATTTATTGAGAAGAATGGCATTGGCTCACATTTTTGCAAATAAAATATACTTTCTTATACCACACATGGTTATGGACTTTCTTCTACACTTTGTTACCCTCACACCCATATTTTTGCTATGAAAATTGTGTCTAGGCTTTGAACAGAAAATGGATGGAAGAATGAAGTATCAGTGTCACATTGAGACCTTTTCCCAATGAGATAAGCCTGCCTTTTCCCTATCCCATGTCCACAATTGGATATAAATATATGGAACAGGATTGAATACATTATAGTAGACCCATATGACAAAGATGTTTAAAAATATTAGATTTTATAAATAAGAAATACATTAAGTATTAATGAAATTGTATTTGCATTTCTATTTTCTACCTAACACTTTTCTGACCAAATATTATGAACCAAATAGATATTCCAAACTCTTTAAAAAAAAATCACTTACTGTTTTAAGTTCTTGGCGTAATTGCTGGTTATAATTTGTGGATTCCTCTAATCGAGCTTCTAAAGCAGCAATTTTTTCTTCTTTTATTTCAAGGGACTTCTTTAGAGTGGATTCTAATTTTGATTCCAAAAGTTTGTACCTACTATCCAAATATAAAAGTAATATAATTCATCATTAGAGGTCAGAAAATTATTTTTAAAGATGATTTATGACCACAGATATTTAGGCCATAAATATAGTCTTTTTTTTCTTTAACGGACAAATCAAATCATCCTACTCTTCTATCCTCCTTTGAAACCTATTCCTGGTTATAAGATATCAAAAATAATTGAGTAAACAATAGCTGCAGATTACAGAAGCAGGAATAAATCCTCCAAAAACACATTTGAAAAATCTAAGTCCCAAAAATTCCTTTGATTTTCATAACAGAATCTACAGAAAAGGAATTGGATGGATTCAGTACATCACCAAGCATTTGTATGATATTATTGCGTCAAGTATTTGTAAAAGATCACGTGAACAGTTGAAATTTAAAACTAATAGAAGACACTTTGTCTTCAGTATTAAGGGCCCAACAGGAGCTGGGCTCATAAATATATAACAGGGTCAATTAGGACAGCTACATGGTTTAATTTCCCATTTGTTTTTTTTCACCAAGAACATGTACCATAGTGTCTTATATGTAGTAGGTAATAAATTTGTTTGACTAAAGAAATGATAGATATATTTTAAATAACAGTTGACTAAATTAGCATTTAACTATCTGTATACTTAATTCAATTACGGTTGCTTAACTTGAACTGACTGCTAAAATAAAGGTCTCAAATTACCCTTCTTTGTAACTGTAGATCTGACCTTTAAAATGTATTAATGTATTTACTTTTAATATTCTCAAAATCATACAAACCCCATATCATAATCACTATTTTTTCCTATATATATTTAACACACACTATATTTACTAGAACAGTTAAAAATGGGTAGATGATAAAAACCAAATTATATAATTACAAAAATTCCTATACTTAAAATCTAGTCTATGTAAAACAATATCATTAACAATATACTACTTCTACTCTAGCTGAAACCATGTGGCAGACTGGATTCTAAATATAGATTACCTAAAATCAGATTAACTTTGTTTGATAGACTATAGTTACTTTGGAAGAATAGAATTTTTCCTTAAATTTGTAATGAACATTTTCAAAAAATGAAAGGGTAGATAATTTTTCATCTTTTTTTGGTCAGGCCTTAGTTTTCCACATTACTTTTATACCTTAATTGTTTCTCAGGATATTTTCCTTAGTTTCATACCTTTCCTACATTTCTCTTTAAATCCACATTTTAGCACATATAATAAAAAAAATGGAGGCATTTAGGCACATGATTCAAATAAAACACAACTTCTGCTTAAATTGTCTATAGATTTTACAAGGGAATCGTTTGTTGTTAAAGCCTTATTTTACTTTCACACATAATTAGTCTCTGATTTTCTGCTACCTGAGTGGCATCTTATTCTCCCATTTTGTAACTCTACTTTTATCATAATATTTTCTTAAAAAGATTTATTTATTTATTTCTCTTCCCTTCCCCCACCCCAGTTGTCTGTTTGCTGTGTGTTCTCCTTTGTCTGCTTCTGCTGTTGTCAGCGGCACAGGAATCTGCATTTCTTTTTGTTGCATCATCTTGTTGTGTCAGCTCTCCGTGTGTGTGGCACCATTCTTGGGCAGACTGCACTTTCTTTCATGCTGGGCGGCTCTCCTTATGGGGCGCACTCCTTGAGCATGGGGCTCCCCTATGCAGGGGACACCCCTGTGTGGCATGGCACTCTTTGTGTGCATCAGCACTGCACATGGGCCAGCTCCACATGGGTCAAAGAGGCCCAGGGTTTGAACTGCGGACCTCCCAAGAGGTAGACGGACGCCCTAACCACTGAGCCAAGTCAGCTTCCCCGATCATAACATTTTAAGCATTCTTTTTCTTATACTGATATTAAATGGCCTATATTTGATTCCTTACCTTTTTTTTTTATTACAGAACTTTCTCTAAGAGAGTGAAGAGACCAGAAACAGGAATGAAATACATAAATGTTTTCTTACCTAGTATATGAAGGAATCAATGTTTGAGCAAAAATATCTATTTTGAACTGTTTGTCAGATTTAATACTCACCTGTCATCAGTGCTTTGCTCATCATGTAAGAGTCGCTCTTTATTTAACCCTATCTTTTCAAGTTCATGAGTTAATTTTTCAAGATCATTGTTCATTTGTTGAGTCTTCAATTTTTCACTAACCAAATCCTTATTTTAAAAAGAATGGTAAGTCAGATAAGTGGCAAGAAAAAAAACATCTAAGAAATTCAGCCAACATTCTAACAGCCATCATACAGAAATACATACAATTCAAACCAGGAAAAGAGGAAATGTTATAAATCTTTCCTTCATCATTAAAACGTTGTTAAGCCACAAAGTTATAACCTAGTTCAAACAGAATTTATTTTCCCTCTTTCCTTTTGATAATACTTCTTTTTAACTCTAATGATTTTTTAAAAAAGGAGAAATGCTTTGCATGTGAACATACTTCTTAAATGTGAAAAATGTGTGTATGTGTGTGGAAACCATATAAACATTTAGTCTTTAATAGTGAGATAGCTCAGTGTATGATAGCACCTGGGCATAACATCCCTCCCTCAGCACAAGCTCTCCTCTCCCAGTAGAAGAGGTCAAAGACCTAGATCTGAAGGACTAGTGGATGTTCGTAGAAGTTCAGGCAAGAAGAACATGTTTACGCCTGTAAGACTGTAGAAAAGAGAAAAGAAAAAAAAAAGGAATGTCCCTCTCAAAGCCTTTTTAGTCAAAATACAGGCTGCCCAAGGTGGCTTTCTGCCAGATACTAAATACTTTTTGTTGAACTTAAAAGAGTTACCACATATACTAGAGCACAAGGATGGCCAAAAAAAGCCAAGTATGCTATCTTTTGAACTATATCAACTGTGTTTCACAGTAATATTACTTATCTAGCCCTAGAACTTTCAGAATTATTTTCAATATAGACACAGGCAGACACTACCAATTTTTCAGTGTCAATCTTTTAAGTTGTACACAATTTGCAACCTCAGGCATATAGGTCAAATTCATGACGCTTTGGAGTCTGAAAGATCTAGAATTTAATTTAGCAATCCTACTCTTCTATTTATTTTCTATATAATTCTTAGCAAGTCACCTGATATATCTGAATCTCAGTTTTTTAATCTGAAATATGGGGTTAATATCTACAAATGATTGGTTGTAGAAATTTATAAGTAAACACAAATTATTATGAGGTCCTTAGCCCAATACTTGACACACAGCATTCAATGAAAGTAGCTATGCTTCCTATTATACTTTCCATTCAGTAGGAATCTAACTCAAACATTTCAATTTTATTTTGAAATAAATGATAATGTAATGTCAGTTACTAAGTGGAAATCTTATTAATACAATTTCTTTAAAAGTAAGAATTTATATGTACATCTTAGTCTAACTAAAGTAGGAATCTTGGAAACTGTTTCCAGTTCTAATTCCACTTTTTCATTTTGAACCATAAAAAGACATCAATTTCGAATGAGTTCCAATAATACGCTTGCCTTAAATTTATGTAAATATATTTACCTCACGTAATGTAACCAAAGTTTTTATATCAATAGTTGCTCTTTTCACAAGCTCCTTATTTTCTTTTTCTAATTCTTTCAGACGAAAGCAAGATTCTTTATATATAGCAATTTCTTTGAGTAGGGTTTTATTCTCTTTTTCCAAATTTCCAATTTTCACATTATTTTCTTCTAACGTGGTATCTTTTATTTCGGCTTGTTGTCGGAGTCTCTTATTTTCCTTCTCCAGTTGTTTCTTATCCTTTTCTAATTGAGAAGTTTCCTGCTCTAAAGACTTATTTTCTTTTTCTAGCTGTTCTAGTCTTTTACTAGATATTTTCAACTCTTCTAGGTTTTTTTGCAGTGTTTGATTTTCCATCTCTAAATCTTGTAGTTCACTCTCTAATTGTTGAATTTTTTTATTGCTGTTCTCTAGAGCTTTCTGTAGTCTTTGATTTTCTATATCTAAACCCTGGTAGCTAACTTCTAAGCGCTCTGTTTTCTTAAAAGATGCTTTCATGAGTTCCAAACCTTTTTTAAGTTGCTCTTTTTCACTTTCTAGCTCTTTATTTTCTAATTGTAGCTGAGCCATTTTCATGCTTGCACACTTCAAAGATTCTACATTCCTTCGCAATTCTAAATTTTCCTCATCAAGTTGGGAATTCTCTTTTTCTAGGGATTCTAACTGAAAAGTAAGGTTTTTAAAGCTATCCAAAGTTTTTTTTAATTTTCTATTTTCTCTTTCTAGCTCTGAATTTTCTTGTTCTAATGCTTCAATTTTCTCACAAGTAATTTTCAAATTAGTTATCTTTTTCTGTAATAATTCATTTTCTTTTTCAAGATGATGCAACTCATTCTCAAATTCTTCTGCCCGTTCTCCTTTTTCTTTATACTGTTCCAATTCTTTTCTAATTTGTCTCTTTTCAAATTCAATCTTGCTTAGTTTACTACTTGTTTCTTTGATAGATTCATGGAGAATTTTATTTTCTTTTTCAATATCTTTCACTCTTGCTTCTGCACTTATCTGGGAGCGCTGCCTTAGGGAAGATACAGTTTGAGTCAGGTGTTCATTCTCCTGTTCCAATATTTTGATCTAATTCAAAAAAAGAAAGAAGAAAAAATCTGTTAACTGAGTAAAAATTAAATATTTAAAATTACATAGTTTTCCCATTCTAAAAAGTAACAGGAAAAGCAGAGAATAAAAGGATGCTATGACATATATCTTATTTTTATTCTGAAAAATATTTACTGAGAGACCATTCTGTCCATCTTTTGCTAGGTCATTAAAGTTCATGACTTCAGGGATGTCACAATCTAGAGGAAGAGTTGAGAGATGTATTTAATTTAATCAAAATGATCTTTAAACTATTCATAATTACATGCTTCAAGTTCAAATATGAGACATATATACATATTTTCTCCTTGAGGATATAAACTTTGACTTTCATTAGATAATTTTTGCAATGCTTATACACAATGAATCCTCAGTAAATATCAGCTGTATTATGTGTGTTTCTGTGAGTATGAAGGTGTATATAGTCATTTCCAAAAAGAATTCTAAATTTAAAAACCTCAAAATAACAAACTTATTTGGTATATTTAAGAACTAAACCATATTGGAGCATGGACTAATAAAACAGTTTATAAAATTTAGTGTGTAAAGCAATCTTCTTAGACACTTGAAAAATACATAATCATGTAATGCTTAGCTCTAAAAGTTTTGTTCTGTAGGTCTAAATTAGCCTACATTTTAACAAACACCCATAAAGGTGATTCTGATAAAGATGGTCTTTGATTAGACAATATAAAATAAATAAATAATTTAACTTCTAAAAAATAAACAGAAATTTTGAAAATGGCAAGCCACCTCATCAAACCAGTTCTGTGTTTCCTCAAACATAAAATGGCCCATAAAAACTTGAAATCAAATTTGATAGTATCCAAGATGGATGCTGCCATCACACATCTTCTTTAATGGAGCAGAATACATCTGGATTTCTCTCCAATGCTACTCAGAAACTTTAGAATCTATGGACCAATTCTACAAAACTTGGAAGCACTAGTAGTACTACAAAGCTTATATTAGATGATTATTAAAAGTACATTGGGGGAAGCAGATTTGGCTCAATGGATAGAGCATCCGCCTACCACATGGGAGGTCCAAGGTTCAAACCTGGGGCCTCCTGATCCGTGTGGTGAAGCTGGCCCATGCTGGCGCATGTAAAGAGTGCTGTGCCATACAGGGGTGTCTCCCGCATTGGGGAGCCCCATGTGCAAGGAGTGCTACCCATAAGGAGAGCTGCCCCGTGCCTCAAAAGTGCACTCTGCCCAGAAGTGGGGCTGCGCACATGGAGAGCTGATGCAGCAAGGTGATGCAACAAAAAAAGAAACAAAGATTCCTGGTGCCGCTGACAAGAGTACAAGTGGACACGGAAGAACACACAGCAAATGGACACAGAGAGCAGACAACTGGGGGGGAAGGGAAGAGAAAAAAATAAAAATAAAATAAATAAAAAAAAAAGCACATTGGCAATTTAAAAAATTTAAACTTTATCTTCAACTTTTCTAAAATATGTGGGAAAGAAAATGAGGTAAAACTATTATTACATTAAAATCTAAAAAATTCTAAAGTATTTCCCTTTAATGTTACACAAACATTTTGTTTATACATTCTTTAAAATAACTTTTGCAGATAAATTTTATATACATGCTTGTTTAACTAATAGGAAATTTATGAACCTGTCTCTCTGAGTTTTCTCTAAGTGTTTCAATTGTTTTCTCCAGCTGAGCTTTCTCCTTCATTAGATCCTTGCTTAAATTCTGACAATTCTGAAGACTTTGCTTTTCTTGAGTAATCTCATTTTCAAGAATTTCAACCTGGAAAAATGAAATCACAAAAACATTACATATTTTATGGTAGTGGAAATAAATTTTAAAAATCACTGAAGAAAGGATTTTCATAAACAAATGATAAAATTTAAGTATTATTGAAATTCAAATAAAATTCTGGGCTAATTTTAGTAGCTCCATAAAAATATACAGACATGATTATCTCTCTTATGCTTGCATGTTTTAGGCCAAGTGTCTGAAAGACAAATCCAGCTGAATATACGATAATTATGTCCTACATGAGAATTGTACAATTCTTACTGACTCTTCAGGCTTGATATGAAAATGTGAAGTAAAATTTTAATTACAGCCAAAGAATTTCAGTGAACAAGCAGGAAGACAAGAAGAGAAGCATGAAGAAAAGGATAAGAACTGGTATATAAATTTAATAAAAAAACAAAAAGGGACTTGGTTTAAAATAAAAAGGAAAGGAGAAAGAAGGGAGAATAATACTAGAGAAAAAGGGCTGAACAAAACCCCAGCAAATATTTATTATGGGTTTAAATTTATTGCACTTAAAAAATATAATGAAGCATGGAATAGCAAATTCAAATTCAAAATATGCAAACTATTGACATGCCCATTATTATATAACATATTCAAAGTAGATAATAACTTTTAAGATTTAACTATATAAAATACTCTACTTCAAGTTTAAATATTACTTAAAATCTTCATGTCAGTGAAGAACTCTGAGAAATTTAATACTTTTATACAAAGCAAATAGGAGTTTTCCATTTCAGCATCACTGGAAGTTAACTGCACTTAGAAAATACTTGCAGTAATATCTTAAAAGCATCAAGTAGCAAAATTTTATCCAGTAACTGAATTTTACATGTTCAATCATCTTTTAGCTCTTAATACCTAATTAATCTAGTTCTTCTTCTAATGAAAATATATTAATAACAGTTATCTAATTAGACTCACTACTTGTTTTTCATCATTGGGTTTCAAGTTAAGCATATAGTTTGTTTTAAAAAAAACATTTTCCATACAATGAGCTGAACAAAAATTCTTAGGGATAGCGGGTATAGCTCAGTGGTCTAGAGCCTGCTCCCATGTACAGGTCCTGGGTTCAAAACCTGGTACCTCCACGCTCCCCCCACCAAAAACAAACAAACAAACAAACAAACAAAAAAAAACCACTAAGAGTTTGCTAACTAGATTTTAAAGTTAATTTCAAAATCAAATTATAACTTACAGACCAATAATAATAAAACTATAAATGGCCACTCATTTTTTAATGCTATATTGATTGTCAAATGTTTAAGATTCATTATTAATGAACGTATTAAAGACTGTGGTGGTTTGGAACTGTACGTAACCCAGACAGTCATGTTCTGTGAGTGTAAACCTATTGTAAGTAGATCTAATCCATTTCTCTGCGTGTAAACCTATTGTAAGAAGGGTCTTTTGATTAGATCAATCCAGTTATGGCATGGCCCTGGATATGTGTTAATCCTCTTACTGGGGTCCTTTATAAAAGGGATGAAAACAGAGAAAAAGAGAAATTAAGTCATGGAAGCTGAAAACAATGACAACTTGAAGAGAAGACAGAGACCAGCAGACAAAGCCACGTGACAAAGGTGCTCAGGATTGCCAGCAGCCAGTCTTCCAGAAGAAAGCATTGCCTTCATTTGGACATTTTTCTCAGCTTCAAACTGTAAGCTTATATAAGCTAATGAATTCCTATGGTTAAAACCAACACATTTCATGGGATCTGCTTTGAGAAGCTTAGAAAACTAAAACAATGACAATGTACATATGATTTAAAATAGTAAAATTCTTGCAAGAAAATCAGGGAGACTATTCACATAATATAAGGCAGTGACTCTCAAAGCACAGTCCTAGGACGGGAACATCAGCATTATTTAGGAACTTCTTAGATATGATAATTCTCAACCCCCTACCCCTGACCTACCAGGTCAGAAATTGCAAGTGGAGCTCAGTGATCTTTCAACAAAATTTCCAGGTGATTCTAATGCATACTAAAGTTTAAGAACCTCTGGTTTAAAGGTTAGGGAGATTTTCCTAAACAAATCTAGAAACCCAGAATCTTTCAAAGGAAAAATCAGACACAGTTGGTTACATATAAAAATAAAAGTATTAATTCATAAGGACATATGCAGAAGAAAATTTAATAGAATACTGTTCACCGTATCCAAGTACTAAAAGGAAAATGAAAACACATTTTGGGGAGAAGATGGGATGGGAGATGGTCATGATAAATTTACCAAGTATGAAATGATTCTGTTATATATAAAAATATATATGTGTGCATACAGATACACAAAAATAAATTACTTAATCTAATAGTAGTACATGTGCAATATGTCTGTTCATTGAAAGCCTAGTTAAAATTCAGTTTTCATAGTGCCTAAATTGTGGTCTCTAAACTCCATTTTCCACTAATAGGAACAATGGCTTCTTGGAGAAATGGTTATATCTAGGTATGAGGCAAGGAATATTCAAAATTAACCTAGAATATCTTGTCATGGCAGGAAGCAGGGAAGTGCTCAAGGATGCAAAGTTTGTGTCACAAGGATTTAGGAACTAGCTTACAGAGGTTCCCACTGGCTAAAGGATGGACATTAAGAAAAATAAATGCAGTACATTGAAATACCTGAAATATATCTAAATTCACAAGTTCATAATGATTCTAAAATGAACAAACTAATAACAAATTCATACATTGATTATCCCAGAAGGATACAAGATAATCAATTCATTATTTGAAGACTGATAAATAAAGGGAAAGAATCAAGCATTTATCCTGAATTTTCCACAGGAACTGTTCCTCAGGGAAACCAATTGTTTTTTAAAAGATACTTGTTCTTAACAGAAATACTCTATCTACCAAATTAAGACAGAATGACAGATTTAGCATATCAGCATTTTGCAACCTCTAATTAGTGAATCTAGATAATATCACAAAGATAGAGAACACCAGGCAAGTACCTGCTGATTGAAGTTTATATGCCCCTTATGAATATTATTAGTAAAAAATCTATTTGAACTTGATTAAGCCTCTATACATAACAGGAAACAAGGTGGACAAAACAACATGTTAAGGGACATAAAAAGACATTTAAAAAATCAGCAAAATCTAGATTGTAGGGAAACTGTATTAGACACACAACTTGGCTTCTTCAACAGAAAAATTGCCAGGAAAAAAAAATAAATCTGTACACTGAAAGAGACACATCAGCGAATTTATTGATCATATTTGGATTCAGAGTGAAACATTGTTTTTAAAAAAATTTCAGTACACTTAGAGAAATTGAAACATATTGATCAAATATTGAGGTTAATAAGAAAATATTTACTTTTAGGTGTTATAATGTCAATATTCTTTGGAAAAAGAATATTTCCCCCCTTCCCTTTTTTAGAGATATTTACTGAAATATTTATGGATGAAATGATTTGCTTCTAGTGATACATATAGTGGTGGTGGGAAAAGAAGGCAAGAGTAGATATAAGATTTTCCATAAGTTAAAAAATGTTGAAGATGTGGGGTGTTAGAGGTTTGCAATAATTAACAAACTGTAGCTCAGTTCCCCCTGATATGCACTGGGGAAAGATTAACTCCATGTCCCATAAGCCTACACATCCAAGGGCATGGCACTTCCCCACAGATTAAATAAAGAAACCACATAGAGACAGAAGTAAAGAGAAATGGAAACCTTCCCTACCTACATATCAGAGGGTGATAAAATTCCTACAGAACAAAGAAACATCTGCTCCTGCAGCATTCCAAGAAACCATAACTCCCTAACCCACTACCTTCTAGTCACTATCAGGAAAAAGTTACACATTTTAGGGCTTCCTACTGGTCAGACCCTCGACCCCCTCTCACCAACTATCACACTCCCCCACCTAGGAAAGTTCTGTATAAATTCAAGTTCCCCCTTCCAAGGAGGGGCTGAAGTCTGTTCTTCAGAGCCCCTCCGTTGGAAGAACTTCTCAGTAAATCTTTGTCTACAGTCATTTTGGTCTCTGTGTCCCAGTAAGTGCCATATTTTCTCCAACATGGGGTACAAAGAGACTTATTCTCTCCACACTTGTGTTTTAAAATGTCAATAATAAAAAATTGAGTATACATTAAAAACTGAAAAATAAATGTTCTAATGCACTATTTATGTTTTCATGTATACTTTTTAACATTATATTACACATTACACATTTTTATTTACCTTTTTACTTAGTCTTTGATTTTCTTTTTCAATTTTTAGGATTTTGGAAGTATTGCCGTCTACAGAATCCATAGTATTTCGAAGCTCTTCTACAGTTTTTGCCAAACTTTGGTTTTCCATCTCCAACTTTAATAACCTACTTGATGTCAGCTCATTCACCTCAAGGCCCAAGGACTTTTGTGGCGCTATAATAGTGAAAAATAAGTCACTGGTAACATTCTGCTGATTTTTTACTACTTAAAACATTTTGTGTAAATGCACGTAGGTCACCTGGTCCTTAACTTTATAATATAGTGAATAGTTATACAAAATTGACACAAGGAAAAAAGGATAGAGAAAAAGATAAATTTCCATTATTTAATGGATCCTTAAAGAAACTAGCAGGAAAAAGTGCTAAATTTAAGCTGCAGAGACTAGAGTTCCAGTTCAGGTTTCATAAGAAAGCAACTATTTGACAATGCCCATGCTATTTCAATCTCAATGAGTATTGGGTTACTTATATGCAATATAAAAGTGATTGCCCTGTGTATCTCAAATGGTCACTGTTCATATCGAATAAATGTAAAGCATATAATTTACCATACCTTCAAAAAATTAAAGGAAGGCTGTTTGAGATAAAAACATTTTGTGATTCTGAGAAAGGCAAGATAACATAGACTGGCTATGTCAAAGAAGTATTCTAAATGAAGAATCCATGACAAATTTAGGTGCAAAGAGCAACAACTATTCTATTTGCCAAGGAAAAATTACCTAAGTAGATTTCTGCATTACATTTTTAAAATAAGAAAACTTAGCTTCTAGTTCTGTAAATGATGCTCTCTCAAGACCAGCAAGCCAAAAGTAATTATTTTTAATAACTACACCAGACCCATTAAGTATTTTTGAGATATAAAAATAGTAGGATCGAAGAATGAAATGTGATATCTAGGGTTTATTTCAAAATCCTAGATTTCAGAAGAGAAAAGAATGGAGACACACAGGACAGCATTTATAGGTTTGTTTACTTTTGTGTATTTAAAAATTATCTATCATAAAAAGAAATATACACACACTCACAATATACACATACAAGCACATATATTCTCTTCCAAATTAGGTACAGTAAAATCCTCTCCAGAAAAAAGAGAAAGCCTTTTCATGTCTAGCTTTTATTCCACTCAGCTTGTTGCTATTCTAGTCATTAACTTTTTTTTTTTAGGAGTTACTGGGGATTGAACCCAGAACCTTATACATTGGAAGCAGGCACTCAACCACTGAGCTATAGCTGCTCCCCAGTCATGAACTTTTAATTTCCATTAGTTGTCCAACTCTTCTTTAATGAAGCTCTAATTCACAATTAGTAGCCATACATTTCAAATAAACAAGATTAGGCCACAATGCGTGATATACGTTAATAATAATTTCAATAATATGACTATACTTCTGAAAGGCTTCAGGTTAGATTATGAACTAAAATGGTTGCTTACAATACATTTTTAACAATATGGGAAAATGCCTATTTATAATCTTAGGAGAATATGAATTGTAAATATACATTAACCTGATGATGTTTATTTAAAATATTAAATGTTAAATATTAAACATAAATATAAATATGTATAGAAAACGTCTAGAAGCAAATCTTCTGAAATATATAAGTGATTCAGGAAATTATCAATCAGTTATTTTGACTTACTTCTTTATATGTTTCCACATTTTGCAAATTTTCTAGAAAGAGTACAAGTCACTTGTATAAGTAAAAACAAATAAAACACAGCACTTGAAAACAAATATCCAGGTCTATGACCCCAGCTAAGAGCAATTACACAACAACAGTGATAATGATAACAATGACAGTTAGCATCTGATACTTACTATTTGCCAGGTACTGTTCTAGGGACTTCATATGTATTAACATATTTAATACTCACAAACACCTTAGAAGGCACTTCCTATTATCATTCCCATTTAACAGATACAGGAACAAACAGTGTACAGGGAGTGTGGGGAGAGGGCATATGGGAACATTTTGTGTGATCTATATATCTTTTAAAAAATGAAAAACATTTTTAAAAAAGTTTAACTACTTTTGCATTAGAAAACATTTAAGTCTGAACTGCTTTCTTTGTAACTCAATTATCAAGGAATACAATTGTAAAAGTTCCACACATATTTTAAGTAGCACATAGATCTCAGGAAGTTCACTAGCTGAATCTTATCACTTATTATTTAGCTAGTACTCAGGATCCCAGAATTTGGAAATTCTCAAGCATAAAATCAGGAAAAGCCTAACTGGAGATGAACAGGATGAGTAAGCTATGGAAATAATTATTCTTAAAGCAATACAATAGAAGCTCTGCTGGAACATATGTCCACTTCATCACTATATTCTCAGGTTCTGATATATTATTTTCCAGATAGTAGGTGCTTAATACATATCTAATGAAGGAAGGAATGCAGATAGAATAATCTGTACGTGGGTACCCAAGGAATGCTGCAATCAGTCTAACTCAAATAAATGTGACCTGGGAGGAATTTCAGTAAAGAATATTAGTATCTCCCAAGCTATGACCCAAACAACATCATTGTGTATATATATATGTCCAGCAGTAAGAAACGAAAAAGTCAATAAAGAGCCTAGGAAAAAAGAGCAAAAAATTTTATATGGAGGTCTTTCATTATCTTCAGGGTATAACTGGACTAGACTGTTTGATAGATATAATTGGATAATTGACAGTACCATATGTTAAAGAAGGTAGCCATGAAGATCTTTAGTTTCCTCTATTTTCCTCTTTAATTTTTATTACAGAAGTCATGCATTTACTAAACAATCATGACTACTATACAGGATTCCATACATGGACCCACCACTAACACCTTACCTTGTTGTGACACATTTGTTACAAATGATGAAGGAACAATGTCATAATATTACTGCTATTTATATTACATAGCTTATATTTGGTGTATTTTCACACAAACCTTCCTATTATTAACACCATGTATTAATATTATGTATTTGTTATAGTTCATGAGAGAAGGTTCCCATAGTCTACTGTTAACCAGTCTATTATCCACCATGGATACACTGTGTTATATGGCCTCCTGACTCGTACAATCCATCCAAAATGTACACTGAGTAGCTCTCTGATTCATCACAGTTGTGCTGTCATCTCCTAAGTTCATTTTAGAACGCTGGCATTACTCCAAAAGGAAAGATCCCATGCAGCCTTATACCATGCCACTGTTGACCCTTAGCATTGACACTTTGCCACTGCTGCAAATATACTACATTACTGTTAACTTATATTCTATAAGTTACATACATTAGCTGTATTTTACCCTTGTATCACCATATTAACACCTTACAATAGAGAAACATTCTTGCATTTGAACTATTAACCACAATACCCACCCACCACTAAAATCACTACGTTGTACAGTCCCTAGATAATCCTTTCTTTCAACTGATGCTTACGTCCACAGACTGCCTGTCAGCCACAATCACATTTATAAAATCAGCCGTGTTATAGTCACTGTTACCATCAACTCTATTCATTTCCAAACATGTACAATATACTTATTAAACATTCTACATATATTCAACATCAGCTCCTCCTTCTAAAATCACATTCTATCTCCTAGTAACCTATACTCTATCATTTAATTTTACGAGCTTACTCGTTGTATTTAGTTCATATCAGTGAGAACATACAATATTCGTCCTTTGATCTCTGGTTTATTTCACTCAACATAATGTCCTCAAGGTTCATCCATGTTGTCTCGTACGCATTCAGATTTCATTTCTTCTTACAGGTGTCTAAAATTCCATCATAAATATACCACATTTTATGTAGAGATTCATCTGTTGATGGATACTTGGGTTGTTTCCATCTTTTAGCAATTGTGAATAATGCCGCTATGAACATGGGTGTGAAAATGTCTGCATTCTTGCTTTGTCTTTCTAAATATATTCTAAATACTGGGATTGCCAGATCATACGGGGGTTCTATATTTAGCTTACTGAGGAACTGCCAAACTGTATTACACAGAGGCTGCAACATTTTACATTCCCATTAATGGTGGGGACTGTCCATATTTCTCTGCATCCTCTCCAGCACTTGTAATTTTATCTTTTTTTTTTTTTAATAATGGTTTCTCTGTAAGGCATGAAATAATATCTCATTGTAGTTTGTTTTTAGCTTTCTTTTATTGAAGTTTATAATTCATATGTGAACAGCTATAAACAGTAAGTGTATAGTATAAGTTGTGAATTTACAAAATAAACATGCATATCATCACACAGGGCTCCAATACATTACCCCACCACCACCACCTTGAATTGTTGTGAAACAAATGTTACAAACTATGAAAGAATATTGTCAAAACATTTCTAACTATAGCCAATATCTTACATTTGTTACCAACCCACCCAGTTAATGATACCCTGTATTAATATATATTATATACTTGTTATAGTTCATGTACGAATGTTTTCATATATATTCTGTTAACCAGAGTTCATCTTCCACAGCAGGATTTGCTGTTTTATACAGTTCCATGCCTTGTATAATCCATTCAAAGTGTACATTCAGTGGCTCACATATTCCTCACAGAGTTGTGCCATCGCATCAGTCAATTTTAGAATGTTTTCATTACTTCAAAAGGAAAAGTCCCCTTATATCCCCTTGCATTCTTGTCCTTTAGAATTGATCTCACTGTAGTTTTGATCTGCATTTCCCTAATAGCAAGTATTGTTGAGCGTCCTTTCACGTGATTTTGGGCCATTTGTATTTCCTATTTGGAAAAATGTCCACTCAAGTCTTTTGCCCATTTGTTTAATTGGGTTGCTTATCTTTTTATTAGTGAGGTGTATGATCTGTTTATGTAACATGGAAATCAAACTTTCATGTGGTTTCCAAAAACTTTCCCCCATTGAGTAGGCTTCCTTTTCACCTTCTTAACAAAGACATTTGAAACATAAAAATGTTTAATTTTGAGGAGATTCCGTTTATAATTTTTTCCTTTTGTTGCCAGTGCTATGGGTGTAAGGTTTAAGAAACCACCACCTACCACATTCTTGAAGATGTTTCCCTCCATTTTCTTCTAGGAGTTTTATGGTCCTAGCTAGTATATTTAGGTCCTTGAGCCATTCTGAGTTAATTTTTGTGTAAGGTGTGAGACAGGGATCCTCTTTCTTTCTTTCTTTCAGATATGGATATCCAGTTCTCCCAGTACCATTTGTTGAATAAGACTGCTCTGATCTAGCTGGGTAGGTTTCACAGCCTTGTCAAAAATCATGTGACTGTAGATATGAGGATCTGTTTATGAACTCTCAATTTGATTCCATTGGCCAATAAATCTACCTTGATGCCATGCTGTTTTTACCACTGTAGCTAAGTAATATGCTTTAAATCAGAGAGTTCTTCAACTTTGCTCTTCTTTTTTAGGATATTTTTGGCTATTTGGGATCTTTTACCCTTCCAAATAAATTTGGTAATTGACCTTTCAATTTCCACAAAAAAAGATATTGGAATTTTTATCAGGAATGTAGTGAATCTACACATCAATATGGATAGAAAAGACATCTTAACAATATTTGGTCCCCAAATCCATGAACACAGAATGCCCTTCCATTTATTTAAGTCTTCTTTGGTTTCTTGGAGCAATGTTTTATAGTTTTCTGAATGCAAGGGATTTATGTCCTTGGTTATGTTTATACCTAAATATTTGATTTAGTTATTATTGTAAATGGGATTTTTTCTGTCTTCTTCTTCAGTTTGCTCATTAGTAGTGTATAAAAACACCATCGACTTTCGAGTATTAATCTTTTATCACGTCACTTTGTTGAACTCGTCTATTAGTTCTAGTAACTTTGTTGTGGATTTTTGGGGATTTTTCTAGGTATAGAAAATAACACTGGGATCCTTGTCTTGTTACTGATCTCAGAGGGAAAGCTTTCAGTCTTTTACCCTTGAGTAAAATGTTAGCTGTGGGTGTTTCATATATGAGCTTTATCATGTTGAGAAAGTTTCCTTCTATTCATATATTTTGGAGTGTTTTTATCAAAATAGTATGCTGTATTTTCCCAATGTCATTTCTGTGTCAACCAAGATGTTATATGATTTTTCTTCAATTTATAGATGGAGTGTGTTTTTGTTTTTTTTTAAAATATTTATTATTATTATTTTTTAATTACATTTAAAAAAATATATGAGGTCCCATTCAACCCCACCGCCCCCGCCCCCCACTCCCCCCACAGCAACACTCTCTCCCATCATCGTGATACATCCATTGCACCTGGTAAGTTCATCTCTGAGCACCACTGCACCCCATAGTCAATGGTCCACATCATAGCCCAGACTCTCTCACGTTCCATCCAGTGGGCCCTGGGGGGATCTACAGTGTCCCGTAATTGTCCGTGAAGCACTATCCAGGACAACTCCACGTCCCGAAAACGCCTCCACATCTCATCTCTTCCTCCCGTTCCCCACACGCAGCAGCCCCCATGGCTACCGTTCCCACACCCATTTCACATTTCCTCTGTGGACATTGGATTGGTTGTGTCCATTGCACACCTATGTCAAGTGAGGGCTTAGTTTCCACATGGGTACTGGATGCACTCTTCCCGCTTCTAGTTGTAGACACTCTAGGCTCCATGTTGTGGTGGTTGACATGATGGAGTGTGTTAAACCAATTGACATTCTTTTGCTGAACCACCCTTGCATACCTGGGATAAAACCCAACTGATCGTGGTGAATAATTCTTTAAATGTGCTTTTTCAATCAGCAGCATTTTGTTGAAGATTTTTGCATCTATATCCAATAAAGAAACTGGTTTGTAATTTTCTTTTTGTGTAGATTATCTTGCTTTGGAATTAGAGTGACATTAGTTTCAAACAATCAGTTTGATAGCATTCCTTTCTGTTCAATTTTTTGGAAGTGTGAGTAAGACTGGTATTAGATCTTCTTTCAGTCATTGATAGAATTGACCTGTGAAGCCATCTGTTCCTGGGCTTTTCATTTTGGGGAGGTTTTTGATAACTGTTCCAATCTCTTTACTTGTGATTAGTTTGCTGAGATCTTCTATTTCCTCTAGAGTCACTGTGGGTTGTTCATGTGTTTCTAGGAATTTTCCATTTCATCTACGTTGTCAAATATGTTGGCATACAGTTGTTCACAGCATTTTCTTATGATCTCTGTTATTTCTAAAGGATCAGTTGTAATGTTCTCCCTCTCATTCCTGATATCATTTATATGCATCCTCTTTTTCTGTTAGTCTAGCTAAAAACTTGATTTTGTTGATATTCTCAAAAAACCAACTTGCTTTGCTGATTTTTTAATTCTCAATTTCATTTATTCTGCTCTAATATTTATTTCTTTCCTTCTGTTTTGGTTTTAGTTTGCTGTTCTTTTTCTAGTCCAGGTATGCAGTTAGGTCTTTGATTTTAGCTCTCTTCATTTTAAATGTAAACAGTTAGGGCTATATCTTTCCCTCTCTGCACTGCCTTCACCATATCCCAGGGGTTTTTGGTATGTTGTGCTCTTGATTTCATTTGTCTCAAGATATTTACTGATTTCTCTTGCAATTCTTCTTTGGCCCACTGTTTATTTAAGAATGTGTTTTATTTCCATGTATTTGTGAACTTTTCCTTTTGCTGCCTGTTATTGATTTCTACCTTCCTTCCATTATGATTAGAGAAAGTGTTGTGTATAATTTCAATCTTTTTAAATTTACTGAGTCCTGTCTTGTGACCCAATATATCATCTATCCCAGGAAAAGATCTATGAGCACTTGAGAAGAATGTTTTGGAGTGTAATGTTCTATAAATATCTAGTAGGTTTAGTTCATATATAATTTTATTCAAGTGATGTTTCCTTATTTTTCCTAGGTCCAAATGTTCTATCCAGTGTTGAAAGTGCTGTATTCAAGTCTCCAACCATTATTGTAGAGACATTTCTTTTCCCTTCAGCTTTGCCAGTGTGTGCCTCATATATTTTGGGGCACCTAGGTTAGATGAATACATATTTATTATTGTTATTTTTGCTTGGGGAATTGCTCCTTTAATACATATATAATGACCTTCTTCATCTCTTATAACAGTTTTTCACTTAAAATGTATTTTGTCCGATACTTGTATCACTATTTCAGATCTTTTATTGGTTACTATTTGCAAGGAATATCTTTTTTCTAGCCTTTTACTTTCAGGCTGACTGTGTGTCCTTGTGTCTAAGGTGAGTCTCTTACAGACAGCATATGGATGGCTCATATTTTCTTGTCAATTTGGACAGTCTCTTTTTTATTTGGGAGTTCAATCCATTAACATTCAATGTTATTACTATATATGTTATTACTATTCCATTGTCATATTTTACTATTGTCTGTTTTTTAAAAAAATGTTTTAGTTATCCTTAGTAATTATCTTCATTTCTATACTCTTCTGCAAGTCTCTCACCCTTGTCTTTTCCTTTCAGGCTGCAGAACTTCCATTAATATCTCTTGTAAATTTGGCCTCTTGGTGACAAACTCTATGAGTTTTTATTCATCTGTGAGGGCTTTAAAGTCATCTTCAATTTTGAAGGTCAGTTTTGCTGAATAACAAATTCTTGGCTGGAAGTTTTTCTCTTTCAGTACCTTAAATACATCATACCACTGCCTTCTCACCTCCATAGTTTCTGATGAGAGATGGTACTTAGTCTTATTGAGCTTCCTTTGTATGTGATGCATTGCTTTTTCTCTTGCTTTCAGAATCCTCTTTTCTCAGTAGTAGGTGTCTCAGAATAGGTCTATTTGGATTTATTCTGTTTGGGTTGTGTTGTTGTTCTTGGATTTTGGTGTTTCTTTCTTAAGGGGTACAGACATTTTCAGTCATTATTTCCTCAGATATTCCTTCTGTCCCTCTTCCATTTGCCTCTCCTTCTGGGACACCTACACATTCAATTCCCTGAGACTCTACCCTATTTTTTCCATTCTTCTCTCTTTTTGTTCTTCAGTCTTTTAAAGTTCAGATGCTCTGTCTTCTAATTCACTTCCTCTGTCCTCAGCTAATTCAAATCTGTTGTTCTATGCCTCTAATGTATTTTAATTCCATTCACTTTGTCTTTAATGCCCATAAGCTTTGTTACTTTCCTTATTAGGCTTTCAGATTGTTCTTTATGTCCACACAGTGACTTCCTTTTTTTATCCTTTTAGTATTTAAAAAATTTCTTTAAGTTTTTTTTTTTCTAAAGTTTCTTTTTTCTTTTGTTCCCAGTGTCTTCTTAATATACTTTCTTTGGTCATATTTTCCTTCAACTCCTTGAATTGATTTACATGATTTGTGTGAACATCACTGATTAGCTGTCTTAAATCTTGTGTCTCATCAGTATTTTTTATTGTATTTCCTTGTTCATTAGTATGGCTTATAATTTCTTGCTGTTATCTAGACATCTGAATATGGTGGTGATTTTATTCTGTTGGTCAATATCACTCTCTTACCTAGTGGTTTTGTTTTGACAGCTTTTCTTTGATTTTCGGTTGACCTTTTTTAAAACTTTATGATTGCACTGTTTATCAAACTGTCCACTAAAGGGGTGCATACCAGATCCACAGGGGCCTAGAAATAGAGACAGGAAAGACTTGTCTTCCTTCACTTTCCTGGTCTGCCAGCAGATGATATTCTTTGGCAAATATTTCCCAAGAGGTGGATCTTTTGATGTCCACTGGCCCCCATTCAAAGCTGGCCCTACCATATAAACTCACAGAAGAGAAACCACCCTTAGTCCTCCTCATTTACCATCTTCCATGGGAGGAATAGCCTGTTCCCCTCTCAGTTGGCCACCATCAGCTGCGGGTTTCACCATAGCTATTCCCTGTGAGGGTGGGGAATGGGTTCCGTTCCCAGCCACAGGGACTAGTAACTCATTTCCTTTGCCTCTTCATTTCTCTGTCCCCAACTCCTCCTGCATGATGCATACAGCACTCTCCTGGTCTATGGATCCCCAAAGCAGCCTTTGGAATGCTTCTGCCCTTCTTCCTCTGTTTTGTAAGAGAGCTGTCTGACTTATTACAATTCCATCTTCCCAAAACTCTACTTCCTTTGTTTTTCACTACATATTTACCTAAGTATCTTACCATTACTCTTTCCTATTTATGGGCAAAGAATACTGACCAGTTAACATTCTATTTCTGTTCTACTTAAATAGATGGCTGTATTCCCAAAGTATATTAATAAACTGGAATTCCAGCCTCTTGTGAAAGTAACAAGAAACTGTCTACACAGTTAATCAAATCTGTTACTGCATTCATAAAATTTAGTTGTAAGAAATGCAAAGATTGGCTACAGGAATGTGGTAACAATATATTCCTCTGTGAAATTTTCATGTCTAGGGAGACAACCTGCTTTCTAATTCAACTTGAGCTGGAGATGTAAAGAGCTGCAATAAAATATCCAGAAATGTAAGCATAAATGTGACTTCATTCATCCATTTAAATAAAACAACACTTGGTATACCTTCAGAAAGTTCACTAGTTCTTGATATCTGTTCCAGCTCCCAGCCAAGATGTAATGATTCATCCATGCTTTGCTTCTGTGCCATTTCTAAAGTCATATTTTCTTCCATTAATTCTTCAATCTTTTTTCTATCCATATCACGTTCCTTTTTATTAGCAGGAGGGCAGGGAGTGGAAAGAGAAAAGAAGATCAAGAAACAGTACAATTTCAAGCAAATATTTTATTACTTATAACTTGTATTTATCAGGCCCTACATAATTTAAAGGTAAATTCTGAAATCCTTAAAATTTTCACTGTTTTAAGGCAAGAATCAGTTATTATTACTGATGATTAGATGTCCGAAATCCTCTTAAAATGATTTTTGGGGACACTATGAAAATCTTCCTTCATAGTTAATATATTGTTTTATGATATAATCAAAGAATTCTGACCCAATACTAATTTTAGCAAATAGCTTTAATTGATGCATTTATAGGTACTTTTACACAATAGCTTATTTATTGTGGCTTTCTCAATGGTAAGAGACAAAATTGGTAAGTAATACCATTCCGTAATAAAAGCAGAAATTTCTACTATTCCTATATTTATGTAAAGTTGGAAACACCTAACCTACTTCGCTATCACCTGTTAGAGCCAAAAGGGCACCAACCATTCTCTCAATTATAGGGAAATAAGCTGAATCTCAGAATTTTTCTTTATAGGTCATACAA
Source organism: Dasypus novemcinctus (assembly GCF_030445035.2). Taxonomy (NCBI): domain Eukaryota; kingdom Metazoa; phylum Chordata; class Mammalia; order Cingulata; family Dasypodidae; genus Dasypus; species Dasypus novemcinctus. The sequence continues at coordinate 44,422,021 of NC_080689.1, forward strand.
TTTAACTACCTTGTAATACTTACCATTTCCATATCATGCAGTTTAGCCTTTAGTTGTAAATTCTCTTTTTCTAATTCATGTAGTTTATCAGAACGAGCTCGAGTTCCATCTAATTGATCTTCCAGCATGGTTTTTGTTTCTAATAAAACTTGATTGTCTTCTTTTAATTCCTATAGACATTTTGAAGAGACTTATTACAAATGTTCTAATATCTGTTAATTTTATGAAGCTTAGGTACATAAAAATTCTTTCTCATTTACTCCTCAGAATTGAGCTATTGTGTAAAAAAACAGAACAAAACTAAACAAAACAATGAATAAAAAAACTCAGTCCTTATAGTAGGATGAGCAATACTACAATAATTTCAAATGAAATTGCTGATGTATTTTACTCTAGTCAATGATTCCAATAATCATTTAATAATCTAATAAATGATTATTAGAGAAAATTTCTATAAAATCAGGACTTAATTTATTGACTGGAATAAATTGAAATATTTCTCCCTATGTACAGTTATAACTTAAAGACAGTGAAGGGTATTTTTCAATTACAATAAAATACCAAGAATTGAACTAGAATTCACATAAATCATAAACCAAGGCTCTATCAATACATAATTTATATAAGCATCTGAAGAAAATATCTTAAATTACTAGGTATGTTTTGAAGATACCTGTTCACAAACCTACCTTGCTAAATTATATGCCTGAAGTTTATAAAAGAAAGTCAAGAGAAATTACATTAGAACGGTGGCATCTATGAAGGTCCTTTACCAATGCCATACTATGCATATCAATAAATGGCAAAGAATTTATATACAATTTGCCTTTGTAGTCTGTTGAGCCTATTTTCCATAATTTTCACGCTAAAATGTTCTCTAACTACTTTCTCTTTTAACGTTCTCACATCTTGATTCTGAATAACTGCCTCCTTTTTCATACCAATGCTGAAATTGACCAGAATCGCCTGTTTACAAATGAAAAAATTAACCGAGAAAGGAATTATCAAATTCTTGCCATCAAGCTCAACTTTATAAAATACCAAATAGCAACTATCAAAAAGAAACATTTTTGTTCTCCTTGGTTTGCATACATATAGCCTTCATTGATGCTAATTTAGTACATCTGAGGTAAGTAGTAGTTCGAAATATTGTTTGCATTCAATTCTGAGAACATGTTTAGGACTACTAGAGTTAGTACTTTATTGTGACCACTGTAATGAAGGACTTCAAAATTTGGTTTACTTATGGTGCTAAATAAAGGAATGAAGAACCCCAAATAAGTCAACACAATTAATAATGTAAAAAAAAAAATCCCTTTGCAGAGGTCTAACTACTAAGCAATACATATATCTATCATTAAGTAAACAATATTGAGAGGTTGCTCAACAACATTCAGTTTGTCTCACATTTATTAAGTGCACTTTAAAAGTATTTTTAAAATCATAACACTTTTAAAGGGAAAATATCATGACTGGTTTAAATTATGCAACATACCTCAACTCTTGCCTTATAAAATTCAATATCATGCAGCCTCTCTTTATATCTACTGACTTCACTTTCAAGCTTATCAACTCTGATTGCCTTCTCTCGAAGTGCATCTAATTCATCTCGGTACATTCTGGCAGAACGCGCATCCGAAAGCAAATTCATATTCTAAATATAAATTCATATAAAGAGTTAATACTAGATATTTTATATTTTCAAACTGATATTTCTTAGTTGTACCACTTGATAAATTTATTAAAAATCAACTACTTGCATACTTTAAAATGGTGCATTTTATGGTACGTAAATTATTGCAATAACGCTGTTCTTTAAAAATGGGAAAGTAGATGTGGCTCACGTGACTGACACCCGCCTACCACAGAGGAGGTCACTGGTTTGGATCCTGGGGCCTCCTAAAGAAGACAGCAAGCTAGCATGACAGTAGACATGGCAAGCTGACAGAAGAGACACAAGAAGAAAAACACAACACAACAAAGCAGGGAGCAGAGCTTTCTGGTGCCTCCTTGGGGGAACATGAGCTGATGCTTCGAGCAGGCACAGTGAGCTGACACAACAAGATGATGCAACAAGAGATGCGGGGAGGAAAAACATAATGGGAGACGACAAAGCAGGGAAGGGAGGTGGGTCAAGCAGTTAGGCACTTCCCTCCCATATCAGAGGACCTGGGTTTGGCTCCCGATGCCTCTTAAAGAAACAAGGAAGACGACTAGACCCAGCAAGTGAAAAACAAGGAGTGGGGAGAAATAAATAAAGCAAGTGGAGAAACAAGGGAGTGAGGAGAAAGAAATGAACAAAATAAACCTTGGGGGGGGATATAAAGCCTTTTTTACCAAGAAAAAAAGTATTTTAAACACACATACACATATAAGTATATATAAATTTTGTTATAATGTGCTCTATTATCAGGATATTTTATAATATGCTAATCCCTGCATATATAAACACAATTAAATTAAAGTGAAAAAGTTAAATTTTAAAATACAGAATAAAAATATAGAGGTGGCAGAGAAGGCAGTCTTAGTAAAGTGGATTGTTAGTTATATTCAAGAAATAAAGTTTCTATCCATGTGATGAAACATACCAAAATCTTGCTGAGATTTTTTTAAATGCTTTGAGGTAAAGGAATTCATACAATAATGCCATTTGACACAAAAAGTGATATCCAAATTTTAAAAGCCTTCTTGTATCCTTTAGAACAGAGATTCTTAAAGTATGGTCCAGAACTTCTGAAGGTCCCAGATACCTTTTCAGGGAATTTACAAGGTCAAACTATTTTGTTAATATTAAAACATTATTTGCCTTTTTCACTCTCATTGTTTCATGAGGATGCAGGGTAGTTTTCCAGAGACTGCATGGTGTGTGATATCGTAAGAGAATGAATGCAGAAACAGATAGGAGAATATATAGTTTGTCTTTTATTAAGTCAGACATTAAAGGCATTTTCAAAAATGTAAAACAGCACCATTATTATAATTTTTTTGTTTTGGAAAATAAGTTATTTAAGATATTATACATTTTAATATTGAATGGGTTAAGCATTTTTTAAATGAATAAACTAATATTTGTTGAAATTCCTAGTTTTAATTTGCTGTGATTAATACCTGTAGATATAATCCACATGAACAAATGAACAATGCTCAATTAGATTGCAAGGGGCCATCAGCCCCAAAAGTTTGAGAACCACTACTTAGCAGGAATACACACATAGTAAAACATCTTTCAAGAGTACAATAGCAGTCATAGCACATCCAGAAATTGAAATTATAAATCCCAATCTCTACACCTAGGAAGGTCCTAGTTTATGATCCTATAGGTGGAGTATTCCCTCATTTGAAAATGCATGATTATTCTATAAGCCCACAGATTCTTTTTTTTTTTTTAAAAAAAAAGGCAGGTTAGGGGAAGCAAGGGGAAGAAACATTTGTCCAGCCTTACTCTAATCCTTACATTTATGGATTAAAGAATAGCTCAGGCCCCATCCCAAGTGGAAAAAAAAAACATTACAGAGTAACTAAAAGAAATTAATTTTAAATCATTTTTGTTCAAGATGAAAAAACATAAGCTTTGGTAAATAAAAATAAAGTTATTCTTAAAAGGTAATAAGTTTTATCTTATTTAATAGGAAAAAGGTGAAAAATTAGAAAAGCTTTCAGTTATACATAAGACAAAGCACCATCAGTGAGCACAACAGAGTACCAACAGAGACCCAGGGAGATGTTAACAGCAGAGGTGTTCCAAGGGCCAAAGCCACAGAAACCAAATACATAAAAAAGAGAAACTTGGAACTATACCAGTCCTAAGGAGGTTCCTTTGAATCTTAACAAAGTTTCAACAACACTGATACAGAAAAAAAGAGGATTCCCAAGACACTGAATTCTAGTTTGGGCTCTGTCATTTTTGAAGAAAGACACACTGAAAAAGTCACTGATCTCTTTTAGTCTCAGTAACTGCATTTCTTATACAAAGCAATAAAGTGAAGGTTACAGATTATGAGGAGAAAAATCAATTTCCAAATACCTGGGTAGTCCTATACAACAAAAGTTCCAGATACAAACCTCTTGTTGCAGTCTTTTTAGTTCTATTTCCATTTGCTCAAGTTCTTGTTTACAGTCCAACAACTGTTCAGTCTTTTCTTCCCTAAACGCAAAAATATCCTTATTAAAGAATAATCTTACTACTTTTGGATCCTCATCTGCATTAATATTCATCATCTGCAGTAATACAAATGTCTTATCATTACTAAATATCTAGTCGAACATATTATTAGCCATAACCCCAAACCAAGGGGAAACACAAAGAAAAGGACATTGGTAATTTAAATGATTTGATGTCATCATACAAATTCCCTCCTAATGTTCTATAAAATTCCTCAATGCCTAAAATCTTCATAATTTAAAACATTTCTCTCTCTCTCCAATATCCCTCTCCCTTTAAACTCTTTCTCTCACACAATTAAGTTTCAGAGTTTTTACTCAAGGCAATACTATCTGGAGTATAAGTCTGCAAACAATTCTTGACATTTAGAATGGCTTTAAGGAACTAATACACTTACTGCCTGCCAAAACACTATACAGAAATCTAGTCTTTCCTTTCTCTATTGGTCTCTTCCCAGTAGCGTTTAATAAACATCCTCAATTTCTATTAATTTTTTTCTTTATACTGCTTTAGTTTTTTTCCTTCCCCTCATCCCCCCACCCTGCTGTCTTTAGTGTCTGTGTCCACTTGATGTGTGATCATCTGTATCTATTTCTCTTTTTGTCTTTTCATCTTTCTCCTCTAGGATTCACTAGGATTCCATCCTGGGAACTTCTGATGTGGAGAGAGGTTCCCTGTCATTGTGCCACCTCAGTTCCTGGTCTCTGCTGGGCTTCACCTTGACCCTCCCCTTCATCTCTCTTTTGTTGAGTCATTATCTTGCTGCGTGATTCACTTGTGTGGGTATTGGCTCACTGTGCAGGCACTCGGCTTGCTGTGTGGGCACTCAGTTTGCCATGCAGACACTGGCTCACCACCCGGGCACTCATGAGAGCACTCGGCTCACCACGCAGGCACTCACGTGGGCATTCGACTCATTATGTGGGCATTTGACTCACTGTGCAGGCACTGGCTCACCACACAGGCATGCTTTCTCTACTTCTTTTTTACCAGGAGGCCCAGGGATTGAACACAGGACCTCCCATATGGTAGGAGGACGCCTTAACACTTGAGCCGCATCTGCTTCCCTACACTGCTTTAAACTCTCATCCTCAATTTCCCCATAACAGCAACAACCTACAAGTCAAGTCAACACCCTTTATCTCTACTTTTCCACCTATTCATTAATCTTAAAAGTACTTTGTTAGGGAAGCCATTTGCACTGTAATGAATAACATTTGGGTAAATAAACTCGTTATATAAAAAACTCTACATATTTTAGGACAGATTTCTTAAAGTATATTATAGATTTAAAGTACATGATAAATACTGCCAAATTCCCCTCCAGAAAGATCTACCCATTTATAATACAACTGACAGAGACTGAGAATGTCTGTCTGAGAAGGAATTTAACAACTGAAAAATTAAGCATTATAGCCCTAATTTAAATTTCTTTGTTAATAAGAAAGTCTAGTTTTGTTTCCCTATGTTCTCAGGCCATATCTTTTGTGACTTCACAGTATATATAAAAATTAACTAAAAATGAATCAACAACCTAGATATAAGACCTAAAACAAAAAACTCTGAGAAGAAAACATAGGAGGGAATCTACAGGACGGACCTTGTATTAGGTAGTGGATTCTGAGATATGATACCAAAAGCATAGGCAACAAAGGAAAAAACAAATTGGACTTCATCAAAATTTAAAACTTCTGAACAAAGGACATTATCATGAAAGTAAAAAAGAAAACCTACAGAATAGGAGAAAATAATTTGAAATCATACACCTGATAAGGGTTTAATATCCGGAATATATAAAGAAATCTTACAAACAAAAAAAAAGTTTAATTTGGACAAAGAGCTTGAACAGAAATTACTTCAAAAAAGATATACAAATGGTGAAATAAACACATGAAAACACATTCAACATCACTAGATACCATGAAAGTGCTAATCAAAACCACAATGAGACTTATACACAGTAGGTGCTCAAGGATTCTGTTACCCCACAAAAACTGAACTAAGGGAATCAGCTGTGGCTCAATCAGTTGGGCTCCCATCTTCCATATGGGAGGCCCTGGGTTTGCATCCTGGGGCCTCCTTGTGAAGGCAGGCTTGTTGGCACACTGCAGATAGCACTGTCTCAGGTGCCGCAAAGTGCCGCCCAGCCCGCAAGCACCGCGGACAGCCGACTCAGCAAGGTGACACAACAAAAAGGGAGACAAGCAAAAATGCAGAAGAGTAAAGTGAATGGACACAGAGAGCAGACAGCAAGCAAGCTGCAAGTGGGGGAGGAGAAATAAAAATAAATACAGACACAGAAGAACACACAGCAAATGGACACAGAGACCAGACATCACGCAAAAAGCCGCACGGGGCGGGGGGGAAAACAACAGAAAAACTGAACTAAACTGGCAAAGCCATCTTCCTCAAAACTCTAAGAAGGAATTAAAGGTTGCAATAACTGGGTGACTGCTAAATTAAGAAAATACAGTTTTTAAAATCCTAGGAGGATTTTTATCCTCCTATTGGCTCCTTTCTCATCTCTTCCCTGGTACAGTCAGTCTGCACTACTGTTTTCTTGCCCAGGCCTGTTCTGTAGGGACAAGAGTAACCCCTATTCACATCCTGGGTTGCCTGTAGGTTTGTACTAATCTATCAGATGATGGTGTGAAAGGCTGAACAAGAACACACATCTCTGGCTTGCCCTCCCAAATCTTGCTCTGCAGGCAGAAGAGCTTCCAGACAGTTAAACAGTGTGAGAAACAAGTAAAAGTGACTTGGGGCAAATTTACCCCCTTCAAGATATAAAACATAACACCCTGGAGGGAAAGAAAGTCTATTTCATAGGGAGTAGAGAGGACATTTGGATTCATTTAATTAGGGGTATTCCTAAGGCCAAAGCTAAAAAACTTCTAGAGGAAAACATAGGGAACCATCTTTAGGACCGGGTATTAGGCAATGGATTCTCAGACTTTATGGCCAAAGCATGAGCAACAAAAGAAAAAATAGAGAATGGAAACTTTTTCAAAATTAAAACCTTTGTATGTTATAGGACTTCATCACTAAAGTAAAAATACCACCTACAGAACAGGAGAAAATATTTGGAAACTACATATCCAGTAAGGGTTTAATATTCAGAATATATGAAGAAACAAAACAACTCAACAAGACAAAAAGCCCAATTGGGAATGGCAAGACTTGAATAGACATTTCTGCAAAGAAGAAATATAAATGGCTGGTAAATATATAAAAAGATACTCATCATCATTAGTCAACAGGGAAATGCAAATCAAGACCACAAAGATACGTTTTACAGCTACTAGAATGGCTACTATTTTTTAAAAATGGGACATAAGTGTAGGAAAGGATATGGAGAAAGAGGAACATTCACTCATTTTTTTTTTTAATGTTCCAGAAAATTTTCATTAAAGATAACAATTCCATGAAAGGAGAGGTTAAAGAATGGGATGATAAGAAGTATTCAGTCTTAATAAAGTATTATTAAAGACCACTGAATTTTTTAACATAAACAATACCAAAAGCATAAAAGTAGTATAAAAATAGTTTAAGTATGATTTAATTAAAGTTGTTTGCAGTTATTCTCTCCCACAGTAGTTAAGCATGAATTTAAAAAAGAATAAAAGATGAGAAAAGCAAGCACATGCAGCACACAGTGGTTAGAGGAGACAGCATGCAAACGTCCATGGATTCGAGGTTTCACTTGCAACAGGAATGGGACAAGACTCAGGTGGCTTTCTTTTTCCATTTAGGAAGAAAAAAGAAAAATGATTGCAAAGGAAACAAACACAAAGTCATGAAATTGTCCACTGCCCAAGACAAAAGCATGACAGGAAACATTTATAGGCAGCAGATATGGCTCAAGTGATTTAGCACCTGCCTTCCACATGGGAGGTCATGGGTTCATTTCCCGAAGCCTCCTGGAAAAAAAACAAGCAAAACAAATGAAAAAACCAACTCAGGGAAGCCGATGTGGCTCAGGGTTTAGGTGTCGGCTTCCCATATACAAGGTCCTGGGTTCGATCCCCAGCACCCCGTACCTAAAAAAAAAAGAAGAAAACATTTACAAGTTAGATGACTAGAGATTTTTCAGTGTTTACACAAAATACACATTCCCACATTCTTGGTGGGAATGTAAAATGCTGTAGCCATTGTGGAAGACAGTTTGGCAGTTCCTCACAAAGCTAAAGTATAGAATTATCTTATGAGCCAGCAATCCCACTTCTAAGTATATACCTCAAAGTACTGGAAGCACAGATTTGAACAGATATTTGCACACTGATGTCCATAGTAGCAATATTCACAATTGCCAAAAGGTGGAAGCAGAGAAAGTGGAACTCTCATGCTCTGTTGGTGGACATGTGAAACAGCACAGCTGCTGTGGAAAGCAGTTTGGCCATTTCTCAGAAAGTTAAACAGAATTACCATATGTCCCGGCAATTCTACTCTAAGGCATATATCTCAAAGAAGTGAAAGCAGAAGGGATGCAAGCAGACACCTATGCACCCATATTCTTAAAACCATTACTCTCAATAGCCAAATGGTGGAAACTATCCAATTGCCCATCGGCAGAAGAATGGATAAACAAAATGTGGTATATACATACAATGGAATACCATTCAGATATGGAAAGAATGAAGTTCTGATACATGCCACAACATGGATGAACCCTGAAGAAACATCATATTGAGTGAAATAAGCCAGACACAAAAGGACAAAATATTCTATGACTCCACTATATTTCACATATCTAGAATAAGCAAATTCATAAAGACAAAATGGATTAGAAGTTACCAGGGTACTAGGAGAAGGGTGAATGGGGAGTTACTGTTTAACGGGTAAGAAGTTTCTGTTTTGGGTGATTAAAAATTTTAGTACTGGAAGTTGGTGATGGTGGCACAACATTGTAAATGTAATTAATGTAACTAATGCCACTACTGTACACATAAAAATGGTTAAAATGGCAAATATTGTGCTATATGTGTGTGTGTGTGTATATATGTTATCACAATAAAAAAATAAACAGTAATTAGAGAAAGGACTATGCATGGCCTATTTAGTCACATTGGGGGAAAGGTAGACTGTACAAGAGGGCATGAAAAAAAGCATTTATGTATATGAGTTACTTCTATAGAACTTCTAGGCATGGCACATAATATTGGTTTCTCCACAGACTTTGGTCAAAAATAAAATGGGTAAAAAAATCATGCAATTACTTATCTAAAAAAAAAGTCTTTTTTGTGAATTATTAGCTTATGCCTTTTGCCCAGCTTTCCTTTAGTTTGTCTTTTTCATACTGACAAAAAGCTCTTACAATCTTTTAACATATATTACCTTTTTGTGATTTATAAGCTATTTCTTATAAATATTTCTTTATATATTGTCAAATGCTTTTAATTTTACTTATTGTGTTTTGGCTTTTACATACATATTCAACATTTTTATAGAAATACACCAACCATTTCTTTTATAGATACTTCTTTTGCTGTCATATAACGTTTCCTACTTAGAATTCAAATATACATTCTTCTACATTTGCTTCTGGTTCTTTCATCATTGACTTTCTTACATTTATATCTTTAATCCACCTGGAATCCATTTTGGTGTATGTGAGGTATGAATCTAAATAATTGTTCCCAAAGAGTTATCCAGGATTCCCAACCTCATTAATAAAACAATCAATCCTCTTCATACTAATTTTATCATTTTCTCCATAGCAGTAAGGCATTTATTATCCCCACACCTTCTTATGAAACTGTTTTTAATAGAGTCTCCTGACTGCCAAATCCAATGGATTATTTTTAGATCTATTTTTAAATTAATACTGTTAATTTTGTTCTTCCTCATCATACTCTCTCCTTTGTTTTCCATGACTCTACTCTTGTGTTTTCTACTTCTGTAAGTATTAATCCTCTGATTCTTTTGCTGGTTTCTTTTTCTTCTGCTCATCTTTTGGCTAACAATTATCAAGCTCTTATGGTCTATGCCAAGTACTTTCCTAAGCACTTTATATTTTGCCAAGCACTTGATCCTCACCAGACCTCTGAAAACACAGCAGCAGGGATAGCAGCTTACATTTGCTGAGCCCTTATACACTAGGCACTCTTTTAAGCACTTTTCTTATTTACTTCACCCAACAACCCTAAGGTATGCACAATTTTTATCTCTATTTAATAGGTAAGGAACTAAGCAGATTTAGAGACATTAATTAACTTGGCAAAGGTTACTCATTAAATTATTGTGAGCCAGGATTCACTCTTAGGCAAAATGCTTCTAAAGCTCATGTGCTTAATCATATGCTCTATGTCTTGAGGGAATATATTATTATAAGCCTCATTTTATGGATAAGGAAACAGGGTAACATGGTTAGTATATGGTGGAGTCTGTTCGCAGAGGCATTATTCTTAATCACGCAAACATCTTTTTAATGTTTGTGTTCTTCAGATTATATCCATCTCATTTTTCAAGTACTGCTTAGGCAATCTTATCCACTCCCAAAGTTTCAGCTACTATTTTCATGCTGCATAGTATTCTGCATTAACATATTAGTGATCCCAAATCTCTATTCTGCAACTTAAACCAGGGAGACAACAACCCAGTGATCATCTCCACCAAGATGTTTCAAAGGTATCTTAAAATTAAACATGTCAGAAACTAAGCTTGCCTTTTACTTCAGTCTTATTCCTTTTTCCTATTCTCCCTGTCTGGATGAATGGCATTACTTCCCACAAAGACACTGACTATAGGATGCCAGGAATTATACCAAAGACTTCTCTTCTCCCTTCACCTTCTCTGTATCCTCATCTTTACAGGCTTCAATCAGGTCCTCACCATTTCTTCCCTGGGCTACCTTTAATCCATCTTCACAACGCCATGAGAATTATTTATTTTTCAATAACTGCTTATTGAACATCTATCTATTAAGAGTCTGCCACTAGGCTAGTATCTATTAAAACGTAATCTTGTTTAGTCCTTTATGTAAAAATTCTTCTGTTGGTCCCCACTGTTTAAAGTTCAAATTGCTGAGTAATGCACATATGACCTTATATGTATCATTTTCAACCCCATTTCTTACCACACTCCTCCTATCTGATGGAATTTATGGTATTTCTACACATACACTAATCCTTCTAATTAGAATACTCAAATGAACCTTTTCAATCTAGTTAATGTCTACAATCAGCTGAAATGTGACAATCTCTATAAAATCTTCCCTGGTACCACTCCCTTTTCTTCCCCAAGTCAAAAACACTCATACTTCCTTTGTGTCGCGACTACAGCTTATACAGACTTCTATTATAGCACCAGTTTCACTTTATTTCATTTATCTCTTTTAAAGTTTTCTCTCAACTTAGTAATAAAAAGACAACCCAACTGAAAGATGGGTAAAGGAGCTGAATAGACATCTCTCCAAAGACATAAGAATGACCAAAAAGCACATGAAAAGATGCTCAGCATCATTAGTTACCAGGAAAATGTAAATCAAAGCCACAATGAGATACCACTTCATACCCACTAGGATAGCTGTAATAAGAAAAGATGGACAACAGGAAGTGTTGACAACATGGAAAAATTGGAACCCCTTGTGCACTGCTGATGGGTATGTAAAATGGTGCATCTACTTTAGAAAACAAGTTTAGCAGTTCCTAAAAAGGTTAAAGTAGGGTTACTATTTGACCCTGCAATTGCACTCCTTGGTATATACCTAAGAGAAATGAAAACCTAACTCTAAATAAAATCTGTACATGAATAGCAACATTATTCATAAGAACTCATGGAAACAACATAAATGTCCATCAACTAATGAATGGGTAATCAAAATGTGTTAACAGATATCTTTCAGCCATACAAAGAAATTAAGTACTGATATATGCTACAACAGGGATGAACCTTGAAAACACTATGCTAAGTGAAAGAAGCCAGTCACAAAAGGTCACATATTGTATGATTACAGTTATAGGAAATGTCCAGATAGGCAAATCGATAAAACAGAAAGTAGATTAGTGGTTGCCAGGAGCTGGGGGCAGGGAGAATGAGGAATAACTGCTAAAAGGTATGGAGTTTCTTCGTGAGGTGATGAAAATGTTCTGAAAATAGATGGTGGTGATAGTAAATAGTTTCAAAACTGTGACTATATATTTTTAAAAAGCTAAATTGTACACACTAAAAGGAAGATTCTTATGGTATGTCAATTATTGCTCAACAAAGCTACTATTTATTTTTTTAAAAAGAATCAAGAGTTTATATGAGAGAAAAACTCTTTCAAACCATGGGATCCATGGTGGCAGGGAAAATTATTAAAAGAGAGTCTATGATATTGTTAGTTACTGCAAAAAAATGAAATTTATAAGGAATTCCTTCTTCTACCATCCAAATTATAGACAATACTTTTGACTTTACAAAGCACAATTATATTATGATATACTGCCCATAAATGAGTATGCTATTGGTTAATTTGCACTGTTCTCATTACAATTATTTATTATAGTTTCCATTGAGCATAAGGCAATCTGAACTATTTGTCCATTATGATTTCTGCACTTCATTCATTTTAGTCAAGATATGTGCCAACAAAAAGAGCTTAAAGCAAGTGTTAATGGAAGAAATCCATAAAGGAACACATTTTCTTAGAACAACAAAGATATAATGTAGTATTTGATGAAATGCTAGTTACTGGGGTAACTTCATATATTTGGAATTTTATTTACTCATTAAAAATATCCATTTACATTTTCCAGCTAGCATACATGGGACCAAATCTTATCAATCTTAGTTATTTGAAATTTTAATACAGTTTACAGCTAAGTAAATTTTATTTTAAAAATTCCATTTTAATATAGTGCAAATGTTAAATGAATTCTCAGCCATCAGTGCAGTTCTAATTGCATGCTTTATCTGAAGACTGGAGAAGATTGTGCTAAATTATATGGAACAAACTCGTGTTCACTGTTTAGGCTATCCATTAACTGCCAGTCAAACTAATAACAGCAATCTCTTCCCTAATTTTCCTGGTGCAGCTGTTTATAGAATATCCTGGGCGTGTTCACTTCAATAGATACATAATAATGCAGACATCCACAAATGAAAGCTGTATATTTGTGTTTTCAAATTTTCCTATAGATTATAATATTTTTTCCTATCATATAGATTCAACCACTCTCTTAAACTGACTGATTTTAAGTTTAAAATCTACAATCCGAAGAACAAATTCCAGGCATTAAAACAAACCTTTTGTTCTTTATTTAAGTGTAAAATAATAATATCTATATATAATGCATATGTATTTCTATACATGTGGTTTGCCAAGGAATGCCTATATGACATTTAAAATGACTTTTCTGTAATCATCTTTGAAAATTAAATTAATTTCCTCATATGTAAATATTTACCTTCATTAAGTATATTACTCAGGTATTTCAATTATTTGATGCAGAAGACACAGGCCTAAAGTTAGTTGGTTTTTTGTTTTCTTTGTAATAATATTATAACATTAATTTTAAAGGAACTAAGCTTACTGATCTATATTGCTGGTTGCCAGAATTTTGCATTACAAGGAACGTAAAAATAAGATGACCCCAATTCGCTAAGAAAGGACACTATTTTACACAAGAAAACACATTTTAACACTAGACAAATAAGGACATAAATCCAGAATAAATGGCAGCCTTTGAATTGAAAAAACTTAGCATTTGGTAAACCTTATACCAGACTCCTTATTTTTATCATTTTGATAAATACAGGCAAAAACTTTGACATAGCCAAGCAACAAGGACCCGCCGATCTATATTCCAAAAGCCTAAAAATATTGTTTATATGGTTACCTTTGTAACCATATTAATTCAATGAGTCTTGAAAATCAGCAACTTACAATTCCTGCCTAAGCCTTCTTATTTTTGCCTTAGCATCTGCCAGTTCTACTGACAGATGTTGTCGACTTTCTGTTCGTTTCATGCCTGGAGACCCACAGGGTGACTGGGCAGATGAAGAGGCATGGGGTAGAAAATGAAGACCATCCCGTTCTTCAGAGAGTTCTACGATAGTCTAAAGAATTATAGAAAGAAACAGAATCACTTGTAATATTCTACAAATCAGAGAACTAAAAAAAGCAACATTATTCACTAGATGAAGTACTATTTTAAAATAAAAAAAAAAAACTTATTGGTCAAAAAATATTATCTTTGCCTTATTTAGCTGTCATTTTTTAAAGTTGCACTTAATAGTTCATAGATGAGTTATTTAGTAGATAACATTTGTGGTCATAGGAAAAAAATTAATCTTAGTTTACTTAAATCAGAAGAGTGGTTTGTCTAGAACTATGCTGCCTGTGGGAGATATCAGTTACACCACGGTACTGAAGGGAGCCATTAGGAGAAGTGGTTATTTAATTACAATCTTAAAAAGTTAAAAAATTCAGTTTCTTAGCCACATTAGTCACACTTCAAGCGCTCATCAGTCACATGTGGCTAGTGGCTATAGCACTGGACAACACAGAAATATAATCTTTTCATCACGGCAGTAGTGAACGGTACTACTCTCGAAGTGTAAACAGGGACCTCAGAGTGACCCAACAGGGCACTTAAGACATTATCCAATCTTAATTTTGCAGGTAACATAAACGAAGTATAGAAAGACTGATTGTACATGACCCCACACCTTGAGAGCAAGGCCAAGACTCAAGGCCAGTCTCTCGATTCTGTATTGTATCCGCCCTCCTTTCCTTCAACATAAAGACTACTTCCAATCTGCTTCCCATCTGAAATCTTTCTTTCTCTAAAAATCTTTCATGGGGCACAAAACTTCTTTCCCCTTTTCTTACAACCGAATTTTAAGAGCTATTTAATACAAATATACTTCAACCAATGTCCTCCATTCTCCTAGTTTTCCTTTCTTGGAAAATTCTCTTAATCTAAATTTATCCTCAGATTTTCCTTCAAACTTCTCAGACAAACAATTACCTTCTATAGCAATTTCAAATGTCCTACTACTCCCAACAAAATGAATGGAGTTTTGGGGCCAAAAATCATCTTCTCTCTACTCATTACCAAGCTTTCTACTGTTCTCACTGAATCACTTATTTTTCTTCTTTTAATCTATCCACCAGAATTCATTTCTTATTCTTGGGTTATAATTCAGTACCTGTATCCAGGTCTGCCCTATCTTCCTGTCCGTAGGAAGATTTCAGTATGTATACTGATAAGCCACAGGACATGTTTTCCCAGTTCCCTCCCACCTCTACTCCATATTCAATACATGCAGGTCTCTCTAGTAAAGGTGATGATTCCTTCTTGTGCTATGCCTACTTTACTATCATTACTTCCATGTTCTCATATCTACTGACAATACTTTTACCCATGCTTGAAACTTTCATCACTCAACTCCTCCCCTTTTTCACTCAGATTATTCTTAGCTACTCTAGAGTTCCTACCTAGCCGTGATCGACAATTAACCCTTTCACTGTCACCCTTACTTTTAATTTAACACTGCCATGCCATTCTCTGACTATGGCTCATTCCTAAGGAGAAAGAAAATAGAACTAACATTTATAGACCTCCTAGCTAGAGGCTTTTCTAACACAATCTCATTTAATACTATAATTTGCAATAGAGATGTTATATATACATAGACATAAGGAAACTAAGGAACATACAGATTAAATAACGTAACTTAAGTCACACAAACAGTGATAAGTATGGCTAGAAATGAAATTCAAGTTAGTCTCTAATATTACGTCACTTTCTTTATCCTTACCAACCAACACTTTTCTCTATTCCTACTCCAAGGTGATAAAAAGCTCTAAAAAAAATTTTTTTATTACAAAGACCTCCTCTACAGATATTCTGATATATTTTCAATAAAGCTTTTACAACTTCCTATCAATCCTTCTATTGAAATCCTGTTGATTTCCTGGTAAATTTCCCCAAAATGACTTTGTTCAATGTAATCCTTCTCTCTACTTAAACCTCCAACTGGAAACTATCATCACTTTCAAGAAATGACGTAGTCTCCAACTTGCAAAAGAAACAAAACCACCTGAGATTAACTCATCTATTTTTGTGCATTTCTGGCTCCCAACATATATTCCTTATCCTTCTATCATTTTCAGTTTCTATTAGCATTTTCCTACTTTCCTATTGGCATTTTCTTCCATATTTCCTACTTATGTGAAATCTTCAGTTTTACAAATATTTTCTACCTTGGGAAAAAATTACATCCTACTTTTGCTACCCTCCTATTTCTTTCTCTTTCACTGCCACTCCATAAAGCGTGGTTTATGTCCACTGACAGCTCTTTATCAAAACCACATACTCAGTATGCCCATCCCACCTCCCTGTCTCAGTCACTAGTGTCACCAATCTCCATAAGAGACCAGATTCTACCTCCTTGGAGTCAACTTTTGTGTATTTTCTTCCTTTTATCTTTAATCTTACCATCTAACATCTCTTGTACTCCTTTCTAGAACAAAGGTCTTCTTTACCTTACATTTTCATTACTGTAACAGCTGTAAGTCTAGGTGACTCTCAGGTTTACTTTCTTAACTTCAGTCCATTTTGCCTACCAATATCAGATTAATCTTTCTTAAATACTGTTCATTAGTTTTTAGTTAAAATTTTTTTGATAGCTTTGCATTTCCCACAACATGAAATCTAAACTTCTTTGCTTGGCTTTCAAAACCTTCTATAAGTCATCATACTTACCCAATTAGCCATACTCTACTCAAGCAGTCCAAAGACACTAAAGGGCAAATTTATGTTCCCAAAGAGAAAATTAAGATAAGGTTTTGGCCAACTTTTGGAGATATAGACACCAAATAGTCAAAGGTCTATTCATATTATTTAAACCATTAATTTAGTTAACCTGTAAATATTTTAAACTATATTACACAAAATGCATTAATTTAGAAACTCATTTCATGAAATAATTTTAATATGCATCTTTAGTATCAACCTTTGTCATCTAGAACAACTTTTCAGTCATTTGGCATAGATAATACTCATTTCCCTTCAATCATCTGAGAAATAGTAGTTACTAGAAATTTTTTCTCAAGTTCCAAGTACTCAGCAGCATACTATTAGGACAGCTAATTATTTCAGTTTTTCTTTTCTTTTTGTATTAGCGGTACATACACAATTTCATTGTATTTTAGGTGTACATCTTGATCTTCACAACATAACTTAATACAATTGTAAAAATAGTTTGCAACATGTAAAAGTATGAGGTAAATTATCCAGAAATAATTAAACTAAATTAAATTTCTTTGCCTTCTTTTTACTGAAGACATCATGTGTCTTCAATAAACACACAAAACTAGCCATTACCTGAGATTTTTCAGGCTAGTCTTTCCCAAACAACTTTATCAAATGTACCTGAAGAAGCACCTCACAGTATAGTCCTTTCAAGCACAATATATAATCTAATGGAATAACAGAGATTTGTTATATTTACATAATATATTTGTGCAATATTTTTCACAATTATTATTACTTTGGCTAATTAATTAGCTAATGGAGATCCAAATTGGAAAAAAAAAATCTCTTCCCCAGAGAATTAGATTTAAACCAGCTAGAAACTTATTTCCAAATAGTTAAAACAGTAAAATATAACCATTTTTTGTTCCTTGTTAGAAATACAGATTCAACTAAAATGCTTAATCAGGTAGGATGATAGACTTTAATCACTCTACATAATGTTACATTTTCCTTTCAGTTTTGACACAGTTATCAACCTTTGTAAACATTTCTCCAAAATACTTTTCCCTGTCACTCCATATTTTTTTTAAAAGATTTTTTATTTCTCTCTTCCCCAATCTCCCCAACCCCTCCCCCATTGTCTGCTCTCTGTGTCCATTTGCTGTGTGTTCTTCTTTTGTCCGCTTCTGTTGTCGTCAGCAGCACGGGAATCTGTGTTTCTTTTTGGCGTGTCATCTCTCAGTGTGTGCAGCGCCATTCCTGGGCATGCTGCACTTTCTTTCGCGCTGGGCAGCTCTTGGCTCTCCTTACAGGGCACACTCCTTGTGCTTGGGGCTACCCTATGCGGGGACACCTCTGCGTGGCATGGCACTCCTTGCGTGCATCAGCACTGTGCGTGGGCCAGCTCCACATGGGTCAAGAAGGCCCAGGGTTTGAACGGCAGACCTCCCATGTGGTAGGCGGATGCCCTATCCACTGGGCCAAGTCCACTTCCCTGTCACTCCATATTAATCACTTCATAACAGGTGGAAATATGTGAGATCAAACATTTTATCCATATCCATGAAACCATGAAATACACAACCAAATTATTGATTTTTAGAAGTAATTCCTCAGATATTAGAGGACATATGAATTGCAATACCTTTAATAACTTGAAACACAAATAGAGGAATGTTCTAGAAAACGGATAGAGAAGTGAAAAGACACTAGAATAAATTAAGACAGCATATGGTTTAAAAACAAATTGAATATGAAATAATTTAAGTATCTTGGCATAAATTTGATACATCCTGGGCATATTTTTTAACTCTCTTTGATCTGTCAATGACTTTTTAAAAAAATGTAATTGTTGCTTTAACTGTTTAGTCTTTATGTTTTCTTCTCTTTTAATGCCTGAAGAAAAACTAAAAATTTCCAGCAGAACTGAATCTCATTAGAGATATGTGTTGTTCAGAAAAAAAAAAATCTTTAGGAATTTCCTCTAAGTAGTCTTTCATTGGTCCTAAGAATAATCATATAAATTATCTATGAATAAACTCAAAACTGTCTCTCCATGTAAATGGAATAAATAATCAAAGCTATACATTTCCCTGATTGCTAGAGTATCTTGGTCTGCTATATAGAAAATATTACTCACCACCATATGTACTAAAGTCTAGACACTCCCTAAATTATAAAATGCATCAGAGATCGCAGACAGAAAATATGGTCTAAGTTTTAACCTTTTTAAAAAGGAAAGTATTATCTTAAATGAGCTTATAATAATTACCTTTTTTAAAAATCACACCTCATTACACTGACTATAAAATTTGAGACTTTTAGTGGGACATTTTATTCTGAACACCTGTTTTTCTTCTTTTATTAATATTCCTTATTCCAACCTCAAAATGTGGCAATAAAACTAGGAAATTAATATTAAGCAAATTCTTATGCTCCAAGGCAAAGATTTTTCCACTTACATCACTATATTTCAGTTTCACATTTCTGTACTGTTGTCAGAGCTGTGTGGACAACTTGAAAACATAAAGGAATAAAATTAAAGTAATAATAATTTAAAAGGAAGGGAGAAAAGAAAATCTATTTGCAATTTGTTTACTAGTAATATGGGGCCTTCCTCACTCCTGTATTCCACAGAAAAGATATTCAGTACTCTATTTCCTATCCCTAAAATAAAGAATATAAACTCTGAAATTCTTATGACACTACTATTTTCTTTATTTGAAAAGTAAACTTTCAACATATACTGAAAGAAATTTACAAACCTCTGAATGTTCATCTCTCTCATCTATAAGTCTTTTTAGATGCAATGCCATATTTTTCAAGAGTGGTTCGATGTCTTCTTGAGACAAATCAGTCACTTCCATCCATTGCAGATCAAATACATTTTCTTGATTATGGGTTACCTTTAGAAAAACAACCAAATAAACAATAACAAAAGATGACTAATCCTTAAAAACCTATCTTGTTTTACTATGAATTAACTCAAATATTATATAGTCCATATGAAAAAATATGAAAAGCAAATATATCTTTAAAAAAGCATTTGAAATTAATGTAATGAATGATGAAAGACTGCTACTAAATTTTATTTTTAACAAAATATAATCTTTAAATAAATTCATAATTATATTCTAGTCAACAACAACAAAAATAACAGCATCTGTAAGGGAAAGTAGTACTGATAGGTTTCATAACTGATTTAACAAAATCAGTTGAATTTTTCTTTAGATAAAGTTTAATTATCATCATCTAAACATTATGTTTCTTCTTCTTAAAGAACCCCCAAAAAATCCACAAAAGGAAAACCCTATATCTTTCCCACCAACAGTGCATAGAAAACATCTATTTAAATTGTATTCGTATTCAAAAGCAAAAGGTTTTCTCTTATATGATACATGTTAATGTCTTTTTATACTTGAAAAGCTAAGTCTTTGCAGATTCTGAAGATGATACTTGTCACAGAACCTTAGGAGAAAAAGTATTCCAAAAATTAAGATTTTTAAAAGAAGGGATAAGTTACATACAAGTAAAGTACTTATTTCTTACTTTTCGTTTCTTGCTGTGGTTCTGCTATTTTGCTCTAACTTTAACAATTAACAGCAAAATTAATGCTTTCAAGAGTGGTAGCAAATTCAGTAACTTGCAATGCTTAGCATACCTAACATTTATTCAGAATAATATACAAACCACAAAATCAGCATTAACAAACATGCATATAAAGGGAGACTCTATCAATAAAACTATCTTGTAGAGTACTATTATGTTTACCAGTGACAATATTATTAACAAGAAAGCTAAGTGCTACAAATAGTAACTATGGGAAAGGATTATTCATAGAACAAAGTCATCTAAAAGTAAATATTTAAAACATTACCAATTTTCTAGTAAATATTTTAAACACTATCAATTTCTATTTATAAATTCTCTTTTCTTCTGTTTTCCTATAATCAACATGTAAAGTTTATGTAATTCTAAAATGTCTTATTAAGTACACAAAAGTCCAAGAGTAGATAAATGTAGATGTCGCAGCTTTAAAAACCAATCTTAAATAAATTATATTTACTTCCATTATATTATACTGCACAATAGGCCCAAGATTTAAGCTTTTACATGGATATTATAAATCACTAATATATTTATAATTCAAGTAATATCTACAATAAAAATTATGTTATGTCCATTCATTCAAAAGAAAATTACTAGAATGATGTAATACTAAGGTTATCATCTTACCTCACTACAGTTTGAATTACAGGCAGTCTTCTACTTTTTGCTTCCATTTTACTATACTATTCATTCTGTGCTAACAAAGACATATATTTCATTCCTCAAATAATATTTTTTGTTTATGTCCCTATGGATAAAGGCAACAGCACATTTGTAGTTAGTACTGTGCCGTATAGAAGATGATTCATTTAAGAAAGTATTTTTTTAAAGAAAAGACAATAGAGATCATTTATTTATATTTGATCTTGCGTTGTTTTTGCTTATCCTTTATAACTTCACACATTTTGGGAGATACATAAACATACGAGAGATTAATAAAAGTGCATTTAAAAAGTACATTAAAGAGAAGCGGATGTGGTTCAACTGATACAGCATCCGCCTACCATATCAGAGGGTCCACGGTTTGATACCCAGGGCCTCCTGACATGTGTTGTAAGCTGGCCCATGAGCTACCCGCAAGGAGTGCACCCTGCAAGGAGAGCCTCCCTGCATGAAAAAAGCGCAGGCTGCCCAGGAGTGGCGCTGCACACATGGAGAGCTGACACAGCAAGATGATGCAACGAAAAAGAGACATAGTTTCCTGGTGCCACCGAGGGTGCAAGCGGACACAGAAGAACACACAGTGAATGGACACAGAGAGCAGACAACAGGCGGGGTGGGGGGGGATCCTGGGGGAAAGGGAAAGAAATAAATCTTTTTTTAAAAAGTACATTAAAAAGTATACAGGTTATTACCTCTTGAATATGTGCGGCAACTGCTGCTTTTGTATCAAAATCTAAGCCTTGAATTCTTTCAATAAATTCTTCTTTTTTCTGACACTAAAATAAATGAATAAAATGATCATTCATACTCTGTAGGTTATCATCCTTTAAACGTTAGTTAAATATAATTATTTAGTCAAATAATTAAAAACTCCTCTGGCTAGAAAACTTGGGTTATGTTTTGAATAGCATAGTGAGGTTCGTTCTGCTTAGCATTTGGAAGGTCTGTATCACATACTTACCTAATAAAGAGATAATAATTCAGAAATACTTATTTTTAAAAAGACACTGAAAATTCACATTATTTTTATGGTGGAAAGTTCTAAAGCAGGAAACCATTACACAACCCATCTGAGGTCAGTACAATATTATTATGCTAACTTTACAAATAGAGAAGTAAAGAATCAAGAACTTGTTTCAGGGAGGATAGGTTACTTGCCAAAAAACACAGTGAGTCAGTGGCAGAATTCGGAACTCAGCCAAAATTCTCAGTCACTCTCTGGCTATGAACAAACAACACAGCCTTTCTTCTTGGGGAAAAAAAAAACTTTTAAAGCAATTTTTACTTCAACTTTACAATTCATTCTTACATCTTTGTCCTATCAATCCTAATAAAAGGAAACTACTCTTGTAGCCCAGTTTACCATTCATAAGGTAACAAAAAAAAATATTTGATTTGTTTCTGACATAAAGTTACTGGGGGCAAAATTCAAGAATATATACACGAGTACACATGTACCAAATGGAATAAAGGCAGCAATTCTTTATTGTGTAACTTTTCTTTAAAGCTTTATATAAATTAAAAATAACAAAATGCAAGCCTTATTTTTATCTTTCCAGTCTTCTACCTCTGAAGTTATACTGCAATAACTGGATTCCTGCAACTACCACATGAGAAGTGCATACAAAATAGCACTGCCTTGTCCAGCTTAGTTGTATCTCCTGGACCAATTAATGAACCACTAGTGAAGATAAATACAAAAAGAAAAATTGGCTCTTTGATCATTAAAAAATTTAGCAATTTAACAAGGCTCTTTAATTCTCTACACATGTACTTATCAAATCATAACACTATATTTCTACTGCATTCAGCTCAACTAATTAAACACATCTCCTTCACTGCAGAAAGCTCCATATTCTGTAAAAGCAAATTTATTATTAAGATGATACAATAATGTTTAAAACTAAGCTATAGGGAAGCGGAGTTGGCCTAATGGATAGGGTGTCTGCCTACCACATGGGAGGTCCGCAGTTCAAACCCTGGGCCATGTGGAGCTGGCCCATGCACAGTGCTGATGCGTGCAAGGAGTGCCATGCCACGGAGGGTTGTCTCCCGCATATGGGAGCCCCATGCGCAAGAAGCGTGCCCCGTAAGGAGAGCCGCCCAGCGCGCGAAAGAAAGTGCAGCCTGCCCAGGAATGGTGCCGCACACACGGACAGCTGATGCAGCAAGACGACACAACAAAGAGAGACAGATTCCTGCTGCTGCTGATAAGGATAGAAGTGGTCACAGAAGAACACACAGCGAATGGACAGAGAGAGCAGACAACTGGGAGTGGGGGGAAGGGGAGAGAAATAAATAAAAAATAAATCTTTAAAAAAAAACATTTGCAGCTCAAAGAAGAAGACGCAGCAGATAGACACAGAGAGCAGACAAGTGGGGGGGAAGAGGAGAAGGGGAGAGAAAATAAACAGAAAAAATAAAATTAATTAATTAAACTATAAGGAATGTACAGCTCCAGCTGTGACTTTAATTGTTAAGTCAAGACTTTTTGAGGGATCAGATAAAAATCAGTATGCTTAAAAATAAGAATTTTTGTCTAATAAATAATATTTGACAGGCCTAATAAGAACAATTAAGAATGAATTTCTGGGGGACCGAATGTGGCTCCAGCTGCTGAGTGCAGGCCTCCCACATGGAAATTCCCAGGTTCGGTTCTTGATGCCTCCGAGGGAAAAAAAAAAAAGCAAAACAAATGAAAAAACAACTTAGGGGAGCTGATGTGGTTCATGGCTGAGTGCCAACATACCACATAATGAGGTCCCAGCCTCAATCCTGGATCCCCAGTACCTCAAAAAAAAAAAAAAAAAAAAAAAAAAGAACTAATTTCTGATTATGCATTCATAGCACATATAAAATAAACTTTTTGGGTATAATAACCCAATTTTTAAAATCTAACCTTTCCAAAATTGTTGAACTATGCATAGCTTCTGAGCCAATCACAACATAAAATGACAGGGTTATAATGACTGAGTCACTCAAGAGTCCTTCAATTCTGTTTAAAGCAAACAGATACAATTATCTTTACTAAGTCCCCGTGACATTGTGTCTTTACTTACATCATCTTTAGAAGCATATTCTTTAATATAGTCTCAACATGAATCAATGAGAATTCTTCCTCTACCCTTAAAATACAACTTCTACTGAATATCACCTTTATTTGAACTCTAAAAGTTTTAAGAATTCTGATATTTTATAAATAGGTTAGGCTTTATTAATGACTATAGAATGATTTTCATAGGCTCTTGAATAGAAGAAGACTGTCAAGACGGAAATGAGATAAAAGAAAGATAAGGTTCAAATTTTAAGGTTGAATAGCCAGACCAAATTTTTACATCAGCACTGTCCAGTATAATAATCACTAGCTATATGTAGCTAACAAATACTTGAATGTGGCTAATGTAAAAAAAAAAGAATTTTAAAATTGTAATTATTTTAAATGTAAATATCCCATATACGGCTAGTGGCTGCTATAATGAACAGCCTAGTTTTAGAGCACAGGAGAAGTCTGGCATCAAAAATGGGCAAATAAGGATTTTAATTCCAGCTGTAAATATTCTTGTGAACACTAAATAATCACCAGCAAATTGTCCTTTTCCAGTAGAAAGGATAACCAAAAGAGTAAAAGATGAAAACAAGATATAACAAATGAAAGCCAAAGAATAAAATGGTAGAAGTAAATAATGCATCTACACTAATATTATGGAATGTGAATAAATAACTCCCCAATCAAAATATATAAGCTGATAGAATGGATAAAAAATCATGGGCCATTCATATAATGCCTACAAGAGACACACCTTAAAATCAGGGATACAAATTGGCTGAAAGTGAAATGTTGGGAAAAGATACTCCAGGCAAATAGTAACCAAAAGAGCGGAAGTAGCTATACTAATATGGGTATTAAAGCTAAAATCAAAGATCTAACTGAACAACTGGAGAAACTAAAAAAGAACAGTAAGCCATTCCCAAAGCAAGTGGACCAAAAGTAGTAAATATTAGAGCAGAAATAACTGAGAACAAAAAAAGAATAGAGAAAATCAACAAAACCAGGAGTTGGTTCTTGGAGAATATCAGTAAAAATTGACAAGCCCGTAGGTAGACTGAAAAAGGAAAAAAACATAGATGATGCAAATAAATAAAATCATAAATGAAGGGGGGTAAATACAAGAACCCAACAAACCAATCACGATATTCAATATGATATATGATATTCAATATTGTGCTAGAAGTTCCAGCTCAAGCAATTAGACAAGAACAAAAATATGAAAGGCATTCAAATATGAAAAGAGGAAGTAACAGTCTCATTATTTGCAGATGATATGATCCTATATTTGAAAATGCTGAAATGTCTACGACATAGCCACTTGAGCTAATAAATGAGTTCAGCAAAGCGGGAGGATACAAGATCAACACAGAATCAGTAATGTTTTTGTTCTATAGTAGTGAATAATCCTAGGAGGAAATCGGGGAAAGAATCCATATATAATAGCAATGAAGAGACTCAAATATCTAGGAATCAATTCAACCAAAGATATACATGACCTATATTCAGAAAAATATGAAACAATGCTAAAAGAAATCAAATAAGACCTAAACAAATGGAAAGACATTTCATGTTCATGGATTGGAAAACTAAGTATCGTAAAAATGTCAATCTTACCCAAACTGATTTATAGATTCAATACAATACCAATCTAGATTTGAACAGCTTATTTTACAGAAATAGAAAAGGAGGGAAGCGGACTTGGCCCAGTGGTTAGGGCGTCCGTCTACCACATGGGAGGTCCGCGGTTCAAACCCCGGGCCTCCTTAACCCGTGTGCAGCTGGCCCATGCGCAGTGCTGATGAGCGCAAGGAGTGCCATGCCACGCAGGGGTGTCCCCCATGTAGGGGAGCCCCATGCACAAGGAGTGCACCCCATAAGGAGAACTGCCCAGTGCGAAAGAACATGCAGCCTGCCTAAGAATGGCGCCACCCACACGGAGAACTGACAGAACAAGATGAAGCAACCAAAAGAAACACAGATTCCTGTGCCACTGAAAACAACAGAAGCGGACAAAGAAGAAAGACACAGCAAATAGACACAGAGAACAGACAACCAGGGTGGGGGGAGAGGAGTGGAGAGAAATAAATAAATAAATCTTTAAAAGAAAAAAAAAAAGGAAATTACCAAATTCATTTGGAAAGGGAAGCATACCTGAATAGCCAAAAGCATCTTTAAAAAGAAGAGAAGTATGGGAGGACTCTCACCATCTGACCTGGAAAATGTTACAAAGCTACAGTAGTCAAAACAGCATGGTACTGGCATAAAGACAGACATATCAGTCTATGGAATAGAACTCAGAGTCCAGAAATAAACACTCATCTGTAAGGAAAATTGGTTTTTGACAAACATACCAAGTCCATGTTACCAGGACAAAACAGTCTCTTCAACAAATGGTGCTGGGAGAACTGGATATTCATAACTGAAAGAATGAAAGAGGACCCCTATCTCACTCCCTAAACAACAATCAACTCAAAATGGATCAAAGAACTAAATAAAAAGCTAGGACCATAAAACTACTAGAAGAAGATATAGAGAAACATCTTCAAGATCTTGTGATAGGTGGTGATCTCTTGGATCTTACACCCAAAGCATGAATAACAAAAGAAAAAAATAAATAAATGGGCTCTTCTCTGAATCAAATTATTGCACTTCAAAGGGCTTTTTCAAAAGGATAAAGAGGCAACAGACTTAAATGAGAGAAAACAGCTGGAAATCACATATCCAATAACAGTAAAAAGAAATGATTAAAAGGGGGGCAAAAGACTTGAGGAGACAGTTGTACAAAGAATAAATACAAATGCTGAAATTATGCATGAAAATATGTTCATCACAAGTGATTACAGAAATGCAAATCAAAGCTATAGTAAGATATCATGTCACACCTATTTGAATGGTCACTATTAAAAAGTCAGAAAATTCCAAGTATTGGGGAGGATGTGTATAGATAGGAACACTTATTCACTGTTGGTGGTAAGGCAGAATGGTATAGCCACTATGGAGGATAGCTTGGCAGTTCCTAAAGAAACTGAATATAGATGTGCCACATGAATCAGCAATAGCACTGCTGGGTATATACCCAGAAGAACTGAGAGCAGTGACACAAACATTGATGTTCATAGTAGTGTTATTCACAATTGCCCAAAGATAGAAACAAGCCAGGTGTCCATCACCGATCAAGAGATAAACTGTGGTGTATACGCATGATGGAACATTATGTAGCTCTAAGAAAAAATGAAATCATAAAGCATAAGACAACATGAATGAACCTGGAGAACACTGTGCTGAGTGAAGCAATCCAGACACAAAAGGACGAAAACGGTATGACTGCACTATTAAGAACTAAATACATGGTGTAAATTCGTAAGAGTTATTAACTAGAATACAGGTCACCAGAAAATACTATGAATTTAGAGAATGAAAAGTTGAGGGTTAATCTGTGCAGAATTGGTAAAAAGGTTGTTTGTTAATCTTTGAAAATGAACAGAAAAGGTGAAAGCACATCATGGTGTTTGTAACTAACAGTACTGTTATATGGTTATGACAGTGGTTAAATGAGAAAGTCTAAGGCAATGTATATTACTCAAAGGAAAGATAAAAAATATAACATGGGACTGT
Organism: Dasypus novemcinctus; assembly: GCF_030445035.2. Lineage (NCBI taxonomy): Eukaryota > Metazoa > Chordata > Mammalia > Cingulata > Dasypodidae > Dasypus > Dasypus novemcinctus. Next base: position 44,449,805 of record NC_080689.1, read on the forward strand.
ACAGCATAGTGAAACCTCATGTGAAATATGAATATGCGAAATATTGCATATATAAGACTGCTTTTCTTTGAAACTAAATAAACGTATGTTAAAAGTTACAAGATTTAATATTAAGCAAAAAACAAAAACAAAAACAAAACATTGTGCTAAGTGAAAGAAACCAGCCACAAAAGTAATACATATTGCATGATTCCATTTATATAAAATGTAAATATAAATGAATTCATAAAGATGGAATTATATTGGTGGTTATATATGGCTAGGGAAGGTTAGAGGGATTGAGAGGTGACTGTTAAGGGGTATGGAGTTTTTCTTTTTGGAGTAATGAAATTGTTCTAAAATTTTTTGTGGTGAAGAATGCACAACAATGTGAATATACTAAAAGCCAATGACTGTACTCTTTTGATAGACTATGGTATGTGAATACATCTCACTAAAACTGCTTTAAAAAAAAAAGCAAAAGTAAACAGAGGGAGCAGATGTGGCTCAAGCAGTTGGGCATGCACCTCCCACATGGGAGGTTCCAGGTTTGGTTCCCAATGCAATCCTAAATATGAGCAAGACAGTGACCTGATGCAAAGGGCTGGCATGACGAGCTGACACAATAAAATGTTGCAACGAAATGACGCAATGAGGTGACTTAATGAGATGCTGCAACAGTATGATGCAATGAGAAGACACAACAAGCAGGGAACCGATGTGGTTCAAGCGATTGGGTGCCTCTCTCCCACATGGGAGGTCCCGGGTTTGGTTCCCGGTGCCTCCTAAAAAAAGATGAGCAGACACAGTGAGCATACAGTGAACAGACACAGAGAGCAGAGAGTAAGTGAAAACAACAAGGAAGGGAAGATCTTAAAAAAAAAAGTAAATAAAGAATACATAAGGCTATAAATATTAAGGGCTGTATTCCTCACTCAGGATCTGATTACTAAATTAGAATAGCAGTGACTACAAACACAGTATTTAATATTTAACTTAATATTTAATCAGTTATGAATAAATGTACATTACACAGCTTGAAACTTTAATAACATATATTGTATAAGCATATATTTCCAAGCAGTCCACTCTGAAAGCCAACACTTTCTTGGATATAAAATTTCCGGTATATTTGTGTAAACAATTACTAGACAGTCCTTCCCTTCTTCTAACACAAACACACATGCACCCATAAATCAAATGACAGTTACCGAATTCATAAGGGTGTTTTCTGAGAGATTTTTAAAGGCATCTGTGAATAAACTTTGTAAACTTAAGGAAAATAAAAAACCTAAGGCAATTAGAACCTTCAGAATAAGAATATTCTGAATATATATATCCTACTATAACTAAATTTTAAAATAACAAAGTACGTGTTTTCCTTCAAAGGAGTATCTTTAGAAGATTGGTAATACAATTATTTAAAACATTTTAAAAGATTGAAAACAATGGTTCAACTTTAAAATGGCAGAGTGAAATAATTCAGGGCTCTGTCCCCCTACATAAGCTTTGAAGAACCAGCAAGAACTGGCAGAGTTCATGCAAAATGACTATAGGGTTTTTGTTTGGAATGAAGGGAAAGTTCTTATAATGAATGGTGATGATGGTACTGCAATAGTGTGAATGTGATTAATCACACTGAATGATATGCTCAGGAGGGGTTGGGATGGGAAGGTTTATGTTTTATGTTTCCACAATTTAAAAAAACTAAAGAGATAATGACAATTAAATGCAATACATGATACTGGATGGGATTTAGGTATGGAGGAGAAAAGACTCAAAAGGGCATTAGGGGACATAAAAAATTGAAATTTAGATAGTATAAGTTTTATAGCAACATTAAATTTCTTGAACTTGATAATTACTCTTAAGGTGATTATAGAAGTGCATATCTTGTTCACAGGAAATGTACATATATTCAAGAAGTATGATGTTTGTCTTTCAGAAACTAGAGCCTGAAAAATCATGTAAAAAGCCCAAAAGACATATTCAAATGAAAATATGAAAAAAATGAATATTTCAACTTACCTGAACTGCACATCCCAGTAAAAGTAAAAGCAGCTTTTTAACTTCTTCTGTGCCTTGCTCTGAAATTAAAAAAAAAATTATTAAGTACAATATTTTGCTCTATTTCTTCTCTATTACACCGGAAAAATTACTTCTAGATATAATATGCACAACAACTTAACCAATACATTAAGTCTACAAGCAAGTACAGTGGAGAATTTAAAAAAGTAGTTGGCTCTGTCGTGTGTGTGTGCATGCATGAACGAATATGTGCACAATCACTGCAGTGGTGCTGAAGTACAGAGAAAATAGGCTTAGGGCTCTGTGCAATAAGGATGTTAGCTATAAATTCACTCCTTTTTGAAATGATTATACAATATGAAACTGCTAAGCTATGGGCTGCTGTTATATGGACTTGCCACAAATTCAGCCAAGATAGCTCCTAATATGTGTAGCTTGTCTTAGGACCATTAGTGTTTTTTTCCCCCTAAAGCACAGATCTTATATGATTCATTTACCTGTAAAATTTAAGTGGTTTTCCACTATGGAGGTTTATGAGCATCAAAATCTTATATGTCTGCTACAGCAAGGCTGGTAAAGCAAATGTACATAACAAGCTGGATATGTTAGTGGTCTATGGCAGAATGAGAGTACATTCCTTGTCCAACAGCATTCGATTCAGATTTTCTTACAGCATTCAGCTGGTCAAAATTCCATGTCTTTGGGTCAGAATTTCACCATCAGACCCAAATTTCCCCACTCTTCATGAAATGATTACTTTCTAGCCACAACAAATCACACTAATCACCATTCCTCAAATATACATACCACTCTGCCTTAATCTGCTATTCTCTCTGCCTTTAACCCCCTACTCTGTTTCTCTTCCAATGAACTACATACTAATCATAATTCTGACCCATCTTCCAACAGTCTTCAACCCTCACTAATTGGCCAACTTTGAGAATAATTAAGGCTCCATGCTTTAATATTTTGTACATATTTCTATTTTATACTACTTCTTATATGATTTCCTAGTTATCTGTGTATGTCTCAAAAACCCCAGAAGATGCTGCTCAAGAGCATGGTTATTTCTTTATATTCATGGTCCCTAAACTTGGTAGGCACTTAACAAATGCATGTGGAATTGAAAATAACTCCACCATGCATGCAAAATAGCTTTTTTTTCAATTATTACATGCATAATGGAACATCCTAGAGTATTTCTCCAGACTATTTAAATTCCTAATTCATCACACCTACTTGATACATTTCCTCTACAAATATAGCTGCTTAATTTTAGTTACTTTAGTTTTATTTTGTTTTAACTGAAAGTATGGGTGGGGGTTGGAGAAGACAAACCTGATTTGGCTTATATGTAGGATGAAAGGATAAATCCATAGCTGAAACTGTTAAGTAGCTGCTAATTCCCCCATGTTCAAAAATTGAAACTCTGCACGTTACATATAAAACCTGCTATAAGGCAAAGACCTTTGAAGAAAATAATTTAAATGATCTAAAACACTGCTTCTATCTTGCCTTCATAAGTGGTTTATTACAAATTAAATTATATTAATCAGTAAATTCTTAGATTTAAACAACTTTGACAATGGCACTTAGTAGATTTATGAATAGAAAACCTAGAAGTTATTTCAAAATTGTTTCTTTACTAAGTTTATATTCCTTCAAACTTATTAACTACCTTGTTATCTTCCATACTTATTTTTTTTTAAAGATTTTATTTATTTCTCTCCCCTTCTCTTCCCCCCTCCCCTGCCCCAGTTGTCTGCTTTCTGTGTTTATTCGCTGTGTGTTCTTCCGTGTCCACTTCCATTGTTGTATTGTTGTCAGTGGCACCAGAAATCTCTGTCTATTCTTGTTGCGACATCTTGCTGCATCTGCTCTCCATGTATGCAGCCGCCACTCCTGGGCAGGCAGAACATTTTTTCGCGCTGGGTGGCTCTCCTTATGGGTGCATTCCTTGCGCGTGGGGCTACACTATGTGGGGGACACCCCTGCGTGGCACAGCACTCCTTGCACAACATCAGCACTGTGCATAGGCCAGCACCACACAGGTCAAGAAGGCCTGGAGTTTGAACCCTGGACCTCCCATGTGGTAGGCAGATGCCCTATCCATTGGGCCAAGTCCACTTCCCCATACTTGTTTATAATGAGACGCTTAAAAAAGCCATAGACTCAATGTAAAATGTCTGATCCCACTGACAACCTAAAAATGTGTGTGCAAAACCTAATGAGTTAAAGCAAATAAGCAAGCTCTTGGTAAACATAACAGTATCACGTAGATAAGGCATTGTATTCACATTATTCTAATTTTAATACTCACCAGAAAAGGGATTTTTGCCGATGATTAAGACATTTGGCAATGACATCATGATCAACTGCTGCAAAGTCTCCTGTAAAAAGATGCTCACACTGGTTGTTATGTGGGTAATATAGACTTTGTAATAACTCATCAAGCTATAACATTATTTGTAAGCTTCTCTGTTGGTATGCAAATTTCAACTAATAATTTTTAAAATATTTTTTTGGCCCCAATTAAAATGGCAGAGTGAAATAATTCAGGGCTCTGTCCCCCTACATAAGCTTTGAAGAACCAGCAAGAACTGGCAGAGTTCATGCAAAATGACTATAGGGTTTTTGTTTGGAATGAAGGGAAAGTTCTTATAATGGATGGTGATGATGGTATTGCAATAGTGTGAATGTGATTAATCACACTGAATGATACGCTTAGGAGGGGTTGGGGTGGGAAGGTTTATGTTTTATGCTTCCACAATTTAAAAAAACTAAAGAGATGATGACAATTAAATGCAATACATGATATTGGATGGGATCTAGGTATGGAGGACTCAAAAGGGCATTAGGGGACATAAAAAATAGAAATTTAGACAGTATAAGTTTTATATCAACATTAAATTTCTTGAACTTGATAATTACTCTTAAGGTGATTATATAAGTGCATATCTTGTTCACAGGAAATGTACATGTATTCAAGAAGTATGATGTATGTAAATTGCTCTCAAATGTTCAGAAAAAAGAGATAGGTAGATACATAAACAGATGGAATGGCAAAATGGTAAAATTGGTATAACTGAGGGTGTATATTGGAGTTCTCAGTATGGGGTTTGTTTTTTTGTGTTTTTTTTTTTGTTATTTTTTAGGTTCCAGGGGCTGGGGATTGAACCCAGAACCTTGTATATGGGAAGCCAGCACTCAACCACTGAGCCACATCGGCTCCTCTGAATTGTTTTTTGTTTTATTTGTTGTTTATTTTTGTTTTCTCAGGAGGTACCTGAGGCCTTCACCTCTTTTTGAATCATCCTTTACTTAATGCTATAATAAGAAAGCAAATAAACCATGAACAAAAGTTAACTTTTACTGCTTTATGAAGATATGTAATTCCAGATCCACTAAAGTATTTTGCTATGACACCAGATGCTAATTAATCTTTTACCTATAATTATTTACGATAATGCATTAAAGAGTTTTGAGAAAAATTTTCTTCAGCATTAAATTTATTAGCTCTTTAAAAAAACTATCACAGAAAAAAATCTATACATTTAAAGAAAAGTATATACTCAGTACAAGCATCATATTAGGTAAATAAATGTAAAAGTATTATGAATGTGTTAAGAATTGCTAAAATCACTTATTCCAGGGATAAAAACCATGTTTGGCATTTAATAAATAAATAATTGCCAGTTAAAAGCAGGTTACCACAAGAAAGAATATGCTACAGCTAAATAGGCAACAGCTAAATGGACTAAAGGAATAAATTTCTAACTCATTCTAACATGTAATCTCCTTTCCTTTAAGCGAAACCGTGAGGACCTATTACTGTATATATTTAAGAGAAATCATAACTAAGAAAGTTGTATAAAAAAGCAACCATTCTTGCCCTAGACAACTCCAACAAACCAATGCTGGACAACTCCCATTGAAAAGTCAAGGAAGATCTCAAACTGCAAGCAAAACAATTCCTTCCATCTGCCCCATAATATCTAAGTCTCCTCTCAGTCTAAAGCAGTCAGAAGGGACATCATGCCAAATCTCTCAATACTGAGGAATGAACAAACATAAGGGGGAAGTGTAAACATGGACCAAAGTAAATCTGTTATTATAGTTATTATCTTCTATTAACAGAACTGGTAACATTATATCAAAGACAGCAGTTGCCAGGGGTTCAGAAGGGAGGGGGAAAGGGATGAATAGGTGGAACACAGGGCATATATAGGGCAATGAAATTGTTCTGTACAATTATGCAGTGACAGACACATGGTATCATACATTTGTCAAAATCTATAAAACTACACAGCACAAAGTGTAAACCATAATGTAAACTATAGACTCTGGTTAGTAGCAGTGCTTCAGTATTGGTTTATTGATTATAACAAACGTGGCACATTGATGTAAGATGTCAATAACAGGAAAGTGTGTGTGTGGGCGGGCAGATTCATAGGAATTTCCTACAGTTTCAGTATAGCTTTTCTGTAAATGGAAATCTGAAACTTCTCTAAATATAAAGTTTATTATTGAAAAAAAAGTGACCATTATTATGTCTACACTCTACTTAAATAAGATAATCTAAGTCAGAGCAAAGAAACTTCAAATTTACCTTTATATAGAGAAGTGTTAAATTTTAACAGATCCTAAATTATTGGAAAAAAAGTGTTATCTCAATTTAAAGACTTTACAGGTAAAAGATAATTCACACCACTTATTTCAGGTCTAACATGAGTCTAAATTGAAGAATCAACTAGAAAACAACAACTCATATTTCCACGGCAATATATTTTATTGATTTACCATGTATTAATCTGGTACATATCATCTTTTTTTCAAGATATGGTATCATCAATGACCTCATGTGTAAAGAGAGTTTGACCTATAAGTTTGAATAATTTGGATAACACAAATTGCTATTTAAGACTGTTAAATTCAAACTTACCTCCATGTAAGAACAGATTATAAAAATGCGTACTCTGGTAGAATGAAGCCAGAATATATAGACTTAAATTTCTATAAGTTTAATGGTAAATTTCTATAAGTTTAATGGATGGTAGGAAGTGAAGCAAAAAGAACAAAGTTTTTAAAATGATGGCGGTTATTAAACATTAGAGTTAATGGGGAACACTTGCCTTTTACTTTATTTTCAAGTATTAATTTTAAGTTGTCTGAAAGTCCTAATATTTATTACTAAGGCAGCTAAATGTGATGCAAATTAAAAAAAATTATTCCAGATTCTCTATTTGTTTCCCTGAGTCCTCAGAGGAGTCTACCTCTATTTTTATTAAAAAACAACAACAACAACAACAACAAAAAACAATTTAAAAATATAAAACACAGTCTATTCAACAAATGGTACTGGGAGAACTGGATATACATAGCCAAAAGAAAGAAAGAGGACTCCTATCTCACACCTTATACAAAAATTAACTCAAAATGGATCAAAGGCCTAAATATAAAAGCTAGAACCATAAAGCTCCTAGAAGAAAATGTAAGAAAACATCTTCAAGACCTGGTGGTAGGTGGTGCATTCTTAAACCTTAAACCAAAAGCACAAGCAATGAAATAAAACATGGATAAATGGGGTCTCATCAAACTTTTGTGATTCAAAGGACCTTCTCCCCACCCCTCATGCCCTGGCATTAGACAAGACTCCCAGGAATGAGCCTCCTTGGCACTGAGGGATTATTACCAAGCACCAACTAGCAATGCATCTGGAAAAAGACCTTGACCAAAAGGAAATGGTAAATACAAATGAGTTTTTATGGCTAAGAGATTTTAAGTGAGTCTGGAGGTTATTCCAGAGGTTATGCTTATGCATGTCTCAGCAGGATCTCATTGACTGCCACAGTAAACAGTACCTCAAACAGCAGGGCTCCTGAGGACTCTATAGAGACATCCAAGCACTCTAAGCAGGGCAGACAAGCTCAGGAATTCTACACCCCATCCGTAGGCCTTACTTTGCAATTTATGCTCCTCAGTGTAGCAGAGTTAGACTCATTTAAAGTTTCCCTACACATGGCTCTTCTGATCCTTTTATTTGAACCTATAATTAGCACTATACTTGTTAAATATATGTTCCAGAACCTTAAATCTTTAGTCTGTCTATATGTCAGTTGAGCCCTGAATCTCAGCAGAGCTGCAAACCTACCTCCAGTTCATTGGACTCATCCAGGACAACTAATAAGGAGATGACGATGGACAATACCAATGCCAAGGAACAGAGTGTGTATGAAACTGCAAGCAAGATAGTTCCATCCATCTGCCCCATGGGATCTAAGCCCCCTCTCATTTAGAAGCAGAGTGGTCATAACCATCCCCAAATCCTCAATATTGGGGAATGAACAATGGACCAAAGTAGACTTATTACTATTCTACAGTAGACTTATTATTATTCTGGCAATGGAAGTTTTATCACTGATATAAAGGCAGTGGCCACCAGAGGTTCTGGTGGAGGGAGAGGGAAGAATAGGGACACATATGGAAACTGAAAAGAGGAGAAAATCTGAGAAAATCAGGACATTCATTCACAAACATTTATCAAGTATCTATTATTTGACATTGTTTTAGACACTGGAAATAAAGAGCAGTGAAAAAATCCTTTACAAGTGCTAAGGATAAAAATAATGCAGAGAAGAAGGAGGAAGAATATCAGTGGGGTGGAGATGAGGAGAAAATAGGAATTTTAAAAAGGTATGTGAATATTCAAACACAAATAATTTGAGTTTTTTCAGGACCATTAAATCAAGAGTTTCCTGAAATAGGCAGAAATTCTACCATGGCATGAAGACAATTCAGCAAGACATGGAGAACAGAAACAATAAAAATATAAAGACAGAAACACAAAAGGACTAGCAGGGATTACATTAATAGGAAAATAATAGCAACATTATCTTGAAAACTATTACAAATACTTTAATTCCTCCTATTTTTAGTTGGCTTTGTATCACTTTTCCATTAAAAGTATATATTAACCATATTTTAGTTGACCACTAATAACCTTTTCTAATGATATACCTCACAAGTTTGTTGTGTAAATTAAAGTTCATGTTGCTATAGCATTGCAAAAAGAATTTTCAAGGATATGCTGGACATAAACATTACTATTTAGATAGTACTCAAAGATAATTTAAACAATGCTTCTTCAAGTTCTGCATTACACCTCTTCACAGGAAGAACGCTTTCATAAAAGGTCTAGACTCAGTTTCCTTTCCTGAATCATACACTGAGCGAAAAGCTGCTGTTAAACTGCACGTTTCTGTAATACAAAATATGGGTTCAAAGATTTCTAAAATATACTAGATTTAAAGTCCCTCCTTTGAAAGGCTTAAAATCTACTTTAAAATTTCAGAAAATAATTATATTTATCATACTGGGTATATGTATCCTATTATCTAGGACAGTGAAAAGAATTAAAACTATTTCATCACACTGTAATACAGACTACAGAAAAAAATGAAATGAATAGCATTAAAAGGGAAGAATATAAAAAATATGACACAATATAAAGCATTTTTTGGCTACTGAATTTTATTAATATTCCATATGTTGCTTATTATAACAGATGTTAAAGAAAAACTTCAAGTATCTGTTTTTTTGGAGCAACTGGATTAATGGTAGTAGGTCTGGCTTTTGTGCTAAATATTAGTGATATCATACAATGTAAATATTTCCTAATGAATTTAAATTTCCTATTGTGAAGTGTTTTCTATTTCAGGGCCTCAAATTACTTAGAGTATTGTTGTAATGGTGCTTGAAGAAACATTTTTTTTTTCTTTTAGTATCTATTTAAACTCTTGCCAATCTAGTTATATCAAATGCTAGCTTCTAACACTTCTAAAACGGACTAAGATTTTTTTTTAACTTGCAACCTGTCTCTCATTATCAAATATACTCTCTTCCTCACTAACAAGAAACAATAACTTTTTTAAAAAATCACAGAGCACAGGTAAAATTAAATAACTGATAAAATTTACTTAATTTCTGCCTTGAAAACGTGCAATATTTATTGCAAGACAAGAAGAGATATAAAGGGATTATTTGAAAACGTGTGAATTGCCACTTAAATGCAATGAAGGGTACACTGAATAAAACTTTCTGATAATCTAGTGCTACCAGTTTCCTCTCACAATGTCTTAAATTACTACTTTATTGCCCTTACATTATTTATCAATCTGAAACTATTTTATTTCATTGTTTATCTATTCTATTTCTACTAGAACACAAGTTCCATGAGATTAGGCACATGGCATGTCCTATTCACCACCATCATCCTGAGGTCTGGTAGAATGCCTGACATTCAATAAATGAGAAAGGAAAATAGGGGAAATCTGAATGACACTATAATTTGTATCGAACTTTTACAAAACTTAAATCATTAAACTGAAGAGGAACATTGGCATTTAAATTTACCTATAATTACTGAAAAGATATAGAGAAGCAGTTTACCAGGTAACAATCATCGTAAGGTATTCTGTCACTTTTCTTTTCTGTGTGAGAATCATTTTTATAAGATGACCTTGACTGTTAACAATCCATTAAAAAAGAAAAATCTGGAGACATAACTTGAATTTGACCTTCCCAGATTCACTTTCCTTTTCACCATGAGTCAGAACAATCAAAATGTACATAAATATTTCACATAAAATACTTTTTTTGAAGAGTGAATAAGATGCAAAAAAAAATTTTTTTTATAGCTTTAGAAAGACTTTTGGAAAAAAATCAGAGATTTCCAACAGACAGGTAATTGAGCAGGTGAGGAGAACTATATTAACTCAAAATTTGTCATATATTAATCCAGGTAATAAACATGACCAAAAAAAATCTCAGTAAGCCAACTGATTAATCACGCCTTAGAAACATGTTATCTAAGAATATGAAGCATTTTTGGGGTAAAAGGGCAGGGATGGTTTGGTAAATTGGTTTTAAAGGAAAGTCACTGAATAGTGGTACATGGAGAATTTCAACCTTCAGTAATATCTTGTCTTCAATATCTGAAACAAGCTTGAAAAAATGTTAAGGGGTTATGAAGCTATGTGATTATTTAGTATTTTTCTCAAAAAACTTTTTGTATTTTGAAAATTTTTTGTTTTTTTTTTTCCTTAGGAGGTACCAGGGATTGAACCCAGGATCTCATACATGGGAAGCAGGCACTCAACCACTGAGCTACACTCACACCCATAAACTGACAATCTTGATAGCTCTCGATGTAGCTGTCAATCAGTTCTAGCCCTGAATTAATCCACTGGTATATGAACTAAGATTAATGAAAAGAAAAAGATATAACTAGTCTTGCAATAAGTTTTAATGATTTTCAGATGTATCTAAAAACGATGGTGGCACTCTTCCATAGTGTAGAAGGGCACTATGCACCAGGCTGGTGAAATACTGGAGCCTACCTTCCTGGCTTCTCTCTAAAGTCAATGGTGCTGCAGTGTGCTGACTGTGTGAAGGCATACCAAGTGAAGCAATGATTACCAAAGTGATGTAAGCGAAACTTAAACACAACTGGCATTATGGCCTACTCCCCTGGAGAGATAAGATGTATGGTATTGCAAACCTGGAGCTTAGATCTATTAGTCACAGCTCAAAGAGAAACTTGTGCATTGATTAGTATTAAGTACTATACCTATATGCCTGATGATTATATCTTTTCTATTCTAAATCATATGCAAAGGGATACCGAACATGTTAAAGGTCCTGGTACACTTCATTTTCTAAGAAGTTAATGAATGTGCTTAACCCAGGTCTCTCCTAGCCCTTATTCCAGAACCTGTCCCACTCATACCTGGTGAGGACTGGCAGACCCACATGCCATCCTGCCAGGGCTAAGCATTTTCCCACCAGCAGGGAAACAGCAAATGAGGTGGCTGGGACCCACTTCAGCTTAGCTCCTTCAAGATGGTCACCCTTTCTTCTCCCAGGACCTGGAAACCAGGTTCTAATCAAAACCTGGCAAAAGAACAGGCCTCACTCACAATAAGAGCCAAAATGGAAGAAACCTTACTCTCTAGTTCTGATCACTCCCACAGCTGTTAAAGTTAAAGGAATTACCAGCTGGGTGCACTTATCCCAAGTGAAGCCAGCTGCCCAAGGAAGTGCCAGCTCACCAGAAGCACCTGATGGGATGTACATCATTGGATGGCCTGAAATACCTCTTCAGGAGACAAAGCTAAGTAGTGTCTGTGTCAAAGCCAGTTGTTCCCTCTAATTCTAGCCCAAACACCTATTGCTAGGGGGAAGGAAAGCCAGACACCCCTTAAGACATCTTGTTTGTCTTCATTTCCTGTAGTTTCTCCCCATACAATAACTAAAAGGGAAGTGCCCCTTCTGGTCCCCCTCTTAGCTATCTTAGACAAACGTAACCACCCCCATGGAAAACTGGGACTGGCAATTTTTTACCAAACTCCATTATCTATTACAATCTCTCCCTAGAGCTAACTAACAAACAGCAGAGAAGAAACTAGCCGTGCCTTAGAAGTCCTAAGACGGCAAACAAACTTGTTGCTGTGTGCTGCAAAATTGCAGAGCCCTAAACATGCTAACAGCAGCACAGGGTAGAACATGCCTGCTTCTCAAGGAAAAATGCTGCTTCTATATAAATCATTCTGGAAGAGTCCTAGACAGCATTTGACCCTGCAAGATGAAGCCCACCAACTTTAGGGGGATGCAACCCCTAAAAGCCCCTGGCCTTTCTCATTCTTGTGGCCCAGTATGTCATAGCTGGCCCCCTTTTGGGGCCCACTTACCACCAACTTCTTTATCCTTTTAGCAGGGCCATTTATCTTCAAAATTCTAACTAAGTTTATTTCTCCCATAATCAACACCTTTGGATCTGTCCTCCCTCAACCTGAATGGAATAGCCAGAGAGGTTTATACCCTGTCAGGCAGGGACTACTGCCGTAACCAGCACAAAGTAACTACAGAAGAATGATCATCACTCCTCAGCACCCCCTTAAGAATAAGGGCATAAACTCTCTGAGGGGGGAATTGAGGCAGGTTAGCCAGGAAAACAAGGACAAGATGAGGCTCAAGGCCGACAGACGTCATTGCCTAGAGACAACAAGGCTGCAAGAACTTGCTGAGACCTTGAGGTCCCAGTTTCTCCTTCCGGGACCTCCTCTTGGCCCGGGATATTCCAAACAGGCCTCACTATTGGCCCCCACCATTGGTAGGGTAATCAATAACAGCTGGGGCTCATCACCTTATCATTAGCAAGGGGGAGGAATAATTAACAGTTTAAAAGGTAACCTCTGCCTAGAGGAGCCCACATCAAATCCTGGTGTGCATTTCCATCTTTCCTATTTCTCAGCAAGCTCTGTTTTTTCCCTGATTTCCCAAATAAATTCTTTTTACTGGCCTAAAAAAAAAAACCAAAACAATGATGGTGGTAAATCATCAATTCCAATACCATCTAAACCAGGATTTCTCAATCCAGGCACTATTAACATTTTGGGCTAGACAATTCTTAGTAATGGGGAGCTGTCCTCTGCTTTGTAGGATACTTAGCATTCCTTGTCTGTATGCACTGGATGCCAGTACAAACCCCTATTGTGACAACCAAAAATGTCTCCAATCATTGCCAAACAGCCTCAGGGGACAAAATAACCCTCAGTTGAGAGCCACTGATCTAAACTGTTGAACTAATTGATTTCACAATTCTCTTCTCTCCAGTTGTCTTTGTGGCTACAACATCATTATATTAACACATTTAATACAAAGGTAATTTCAGTACTTGGCATGAAAAGGAAGGAGGATAAAGAATAGAAAGCAGTAGTAATAAAAACGAATTAAGTACTAAAACATGGAAGAACTTGGAAACATTACACTAACTGAAATAAGCCAGTCACAAAAGACCAAATACTGCACATTTCCATTTATATGAAATGTTCAGATTAAGCAAAATAGATTACTGGTTACTGAGGTATAGAATTGGAGGTAGATAAGAATGACTGCTCATGATTATAGAGTTTCTTTTAGGGGATGATTGAAAATGCTCTAAAATGCGTTGATAGGTATACAAACTCTTCAAATATACTAAAAATCAAAGAACCATACAGTTTAAATGGGTGAATTGTATGGTACATGAATTATATCTCAGCAAAGCTGTTAGAAAGCAGTAGTATACAATTCAGAACTAGTTTGCATTACTAACTGATTTAAAACTGATGCAGAAATCCCTTTGCCTTTACCTTTTTTTTCCCCCCCTCAGGAGTTTCACTGAAATTTCCAAGGGAAAGGGAAATTTCCACCCTCCTAAAGATACATACATAAAATAAAAAATCTAGCTTAACTCCAATAATTAGAAGGACAAAAACTGATGAGAATTGTGAAAATGAGTCACTGCATCTCCTAACGTAGTTTTTTCAAAGTATATAGAAATACTCATATAAAACAAGAGTAAAGGGCAAATATATAGATGTATATATATTAACTACACCAATATGCCTAACTTACTTAAGTCAACTGGAGGAAAGTGAGAGCCTGAATATTGTAAAGTATTAATAAAATGTTTATGTACATAAATCCAGCACAGACTTTTATTTCTGTCATCAAGGAGGACTAGACATATAAAAAACAAGAATCTTCCTCTGATGAAAAATGAAAAAAAGAAAAAAACGTAAGGGAGGGAAGGAGGTAGAGAGGGGGAAAAAGAAAAATAAGTATTTAAATGCTGGATAATATTTTCACATTTTAAAAAATGTCTTATTTATTGTTCTTATTTATTGTTCTATTTCCATATAACAAGTATTTAACTATCTTATTTATTGTTCTATTTCCATATAACAAGTATTTAACATTTGTTAGATGACTGATATTAAATAACACACAAAGAAAGTACATATGTAACAGTTATTAAAATACTAGGTGAAAAAAAAGTACCACTTACCTGGTAATAAAATTTTATCTGTCTCACCAAAATGGATAGATTATGAATTCTAAGTGAAGCATCATTGTTGACTTTTTTATTTACTCTCTGATTCTCCAATTTAGGATTACTGTAAGAAATTTTTTAAAAAATACTTTACTAAAATTACAATAAGCCATATCAATCAACTTATTCAGAAGTTAAATGACAAAACCTAATCACATAAATACTTTTTTTTAATTTATTTTTATTTCTCTCCGCTTCCCTCCTGCCCCAATTGTCTGTTCTCTGTGTCCATTCACTGTGTGTTCTTCTGTGTCCACTTTGATTCTTATCAGCAGCACTGGGAATCTGTGTCTCTTTTTTGTTGTATCATCTTGCTCCGTCAGCTCTCTGTGCGTGCTGTGCCATTCCTGGGCAAGCTGAACTTTCTTTCACGTGGGGCAGCTCTCCTTAGCGGGCACACTCCTTGCGCATGGGGCTCCCCTATGCTGGGGACACTCCTGCACGGCAGGGCACTCCTTGCGCTCATCAGCACTGCACATGGGCCAGCTCCACACAGGTCAAGGAGGCCCTAGGTTTGAACCGCGGACCTCCCATGTGGTAGGCAGATGCCCTATCTGTTGAGCCAAGTCTGCTTCCCACATAAAATACTTTTTTTTTCTTTAAACAGATTGTTTATTCAACTGGACTAAGAGAGATGATCCTAAAGGAGCTATGATTACTTTGACATGTATTCTGTGCTTCTAATTAATATAAATGGATCTGATATTCTTAAGGCAGTGGCAAAATGAATTTGAAATCTAAGTCAGATGTTCTTCATTCCCATTCTCTCTCTCCTCATTCCTGGGAAAAATAACCATTTATCTTCTTTGAAAATATGTGGTACCCCAAATAAATCCCAAAATATGAGCTAATAATCAAGAAATGTATCCTCACTGGGTAATGTAATGGGAAGTATATTTGGGTAGGCAATGCTGCAGGGAAATTAAAGAATGAGAAGGATGGTACAGGCTAATACTTTTATCTTGGGTAAATTTTGTAGATTCAATGAAAATAAAGGGCTGATTCTGTGAAGCATACACTGAAGAAGAAATCTAGTTAAGCCATTTAAGACAGAAATTCAAATAAAAGTGGTGGTACCACATAAGCAGGTCCTAGGTTCCTAATAACATCAAAGGGACCAGGCTTGAGAAAGATCATGCCAAATGAAATCATAAGCATTAAATCAGGATTCCCTAGCCAAAGGCTGAGTCCAGAAGTAATACTAGAAAGCAGGAACCTAAGAAGCTTCTGAGACAGAGTACTATTCTAAGATTATAGAATTTAGATGCAGGTACCTCCACACAAAAATGGAGAGAAGTAAAGAAACCGATACCTATGTACAAGGGAATAGGAGCTGAATAGAAATCTCTCAACTCTTAATCCTTTTTTATACAGTATATTGCATTCTTAATACCTTCACTTCCTTCCCTAGACAATTTATGGGCTATATAGTTTTATTTTAGCAATTCTCAAACTTTTAGGTCTCAAGACACCTTTAAACTCTTAAAAAATTATTGATGGCTCCAAACAACTTTTGTTTTTGTGTGCTATATCACTATTTACACTATTAGAAACCAAAACTGAAAAAATTTCAAAGTTATTCATTAATTCATTAAAAAAAGAGCCATTACATGTTAACAAATACTTATTATGAAAAATAACTTTTCCAAAACAAGAAATTTCGTGAAAAAAGTGCCACTGTTCGACTGTCTTTGCAAATTTCTTTAAAGTCTGGCTTACTGAAAAATAAAATAAATGAGTTGATTCTTATCTTTGCTTATTCATCAAATTGTTATTTATGTTGTTTTGGTTCAAACACATGAAGAAATTGCAGGCTTATGTAGATATATAGTTGGAAAAGGGAGAACACAGTGGATGCCCTGAAAAGATCTCAGAATGGACCTCACTCAGATTCTCAAAACACACTTGGAGAACCATGGCTTTATTTCAACCATTTTCTTGCCAACACTTGATCCTTTTGTCTTTTAACCATACCCACACTACCAATCCCCAACTTGGATCAGTTCAACCTTCTATAAAGAGACCACTTACAGCCCTAGGTAAGAAACTAATACAATCAAAGTAGGCTAAAATATCAAGAAAGTAGTAGCTAGACTCTCTTGAGACTTGCCCTCTTGCAATAAAGAACTAGAAAACTAGACAAAACATATGAAATTGTTTTCAGACTTTGGAGAGTAGGCAATGCAAGACTGCAAACCCTACCTAGGTTCTCTGTAGTGAGCAGTGAGCCATTTTCCAGAATGAGGCATGGGGAGAGTTTGCCAGGGAGAGCTCAGAAGGGACAAAGTTTTGAGGTTGAAGAAACTGAGGTGACTGCCATTTTCACAAAGAATAGGAGAGAAGAAAACTATACTGACAAAAAGCTCCAAAACTCTGTCCTTAGGACCTTGGCTACCTAAGTATTTTTTACATGTGCATATGTATCCTCCAACTCCTCAAGGCTAAGCAGAGAACAAGTAGAGGGGACCTATAAGCTGATCAATTCCCAAGCTCACAAACCACAGTAAGAAATCTGAGTTACAACCATCCAGAGTGACGGAGAAACCTTGATGACCACCTAGAGCATTTAGCAGAGATCTCACAAAATTCATATCTTAGAAGTAGAACTAAATAGCAGTAGAGTAAAAGTATTCCAGAACCTCCCTACAAAATTTTAAATCAAGACTTGAAAGGACCAAGCTGATTGTAGGTAATTTGACAAGAGTGCCAAAACAAAAACATGATTCAGACACTTCACAACTGAATAATCCCAATATCCAGCATCCAATAAAAATTCTTAGGTATGCAAAGAATCAGTTTTCTGATTTCCTTTCATTCTTTGTCCACATTTTCCTTTAAGCTCTTCGAGCATATTTAGGACGATTTTTTAAAAAGTTTTTCTCTGGTATGTCCCAGATCTAGTCCTTTTCATTGATGGTTATCAAAGCTTTAATATTGTCCTGAAGGTCAACCACCACACCATGGAGCCTAGAGTGCCTACAACTGAAAGCAGGAGGATTGCATCCAGTATCCATGTGGAATCTAAGCCCCCACTTGACATAGATGTGCAATAGACACAACCAATCCAATGTCCACAGAGAAAATGTGGCATTGATATGGGAAGGGTGGCCATGGTGGCTGCTGGGTGCGGGGAATGGGAGAAAAAGATGAGATGGGGAGGCGTTTTGGGGACTTGGAGTTGTCCTGGGTGGTGCTTCACGGACAACTACAGGACATTGTAGATACCCCCAGGGCCCACTGGATGGAACGTGGGAGTGTGTGGGCTATGATGTGGACCACTGACTATGGGGTGCAGCGATGCCCAGAGATGTACTTACCAGGTGCAATGGATGTGTCATGATGATGGGAGAGAGTGTTGTTGTGGGGGGAGTGGGGAGTGGGGGCGGTGGGGTTGAATGGGACTTCATATTTTTTGAATGTAATATTTTTTTAAAAAATGAATTAAAAAAAAAAAAATTGTCCTGAGTCATCACTTCGTGTTTCTTTGTATGTTTTGTGACCTTTATTAAAACCTGGACATTTTTATATTTTAATGTGTTTTTGCTAGAATTAAGACTTTGAGACATCTGTTCCTTAGCCCTGTATCTAGCTAGTAGTATGATAGGGCTTTCCTTGAATGCCAGAAGCTAACCAAAAAAAAAGGAAAAAGAAAGAAAACACCTTTCTCTGTCTTTGCAGATTGACCACTGCAGGTGCTCTCCATCAGGACTTAACCATACAATGAATTTAGAAAATAGCTCTAGGCAAAAGCATAGGGGCCTCCTTGATCCTTTCTGCATATGCATCATGTCTTGGGTATATGTGTGTGACCCTGATAACTCTTCCATTCATGCAGTTCCCTATGTCCCCTCCCTACAAGGAAACAGTTTCATAATGGTCCCGGGCACCGCACCCTATGCCCTAAAGTCAACAATCCTTTGCCCCAGGGGACATGGCTTACCTGGTGGCCCACTATGTCCTATAGGAAAGCTCTGCAAACTGCTTTCTACACATGGCGCAAGTTCTGGGATGGCCAGACCCTCAGGCCACCACAAAACCAAGCACGCCAGACAACTATGTGCACAAGGGTTACTCTGCTCCCTCCGAAACTGGGACCAGGTATTCTCACTGGGAGAATGGACTGACTCCACCCAGCCAGCGAGGGGATGGCTGACTCTGAACACATCCAGGGTGCCATGAGATCTTACTACTTTTAAGTGGCCTTTTACTTGATTTGGCACTCGCCCTGCTACTGCAATATTTTAACTCTTTTCTGGAGCTCTTTGACAGATATTTCTGCCAGTTCTTGCTGGTTGTTTGTAGTTTCTGTGGGGAGACAGAACCCTAAAGTGTCTCATTCTGCCATCACGAATGGGGGCAAAGCTTTCTACATCCTTTGATATGTCCCATCATTCTTTAAGCACTTTCTTGATTTCTGACACAAGATGTTTCACCTTGTTTTTTTCTTTCCATGCTCAAGATCTGAAATAGCCATTTCTCCTTTTTTTTGGTGGAGAATATTTTGAAGCCAAGAGCAGAGTCCTAAGTATACTTATAGCTGTTGAGGTGTTGCTATTCCCAGGCCCTCTTAATGGATACATATAGAGGTATATATCTGTGTTTACATATTGAAAACCGTGAGTTCACATCAATACTTCTAATCTCAATCCAACCACAGAATTCATTTTAGGTTCTTCCTTTCCAAATCTGTAATTCCCTTCTCTGAAACTGAGAAGCTTTCTTTCCATTATCTCTTATATATTTACTTATTTGACCAATTCCCTGTATAACCAAATCTGCTATCACTATCACATCCTCACCAATTCTTCACCCTACATGAAAGCCCTCTTCAGCCTTCTCTGACACTCCAAGCCAGGCCAATCCTATGCAGGACATTCTCCTCACTCCTTCATGCTAACGTCCCACAAAGGGTCATGGCATTCTCTTCATCTGTCTCGACTTGCAACACCGAATGCCTGGCTTCCCCAGACCCTGGAAGGATGCCCTCTGCACCCTGCTTGTGCTATTACTCTCTAAACCTGACCACTCTCCCCAACACATGGTTCCCCTCCTCAGGCTTTGACTCTCCACATCAGGGCACCTCTCTCCCAGACATCCTTCTAAACCCAGGTGTATTCTTATACTCCTACCTCAGACTGCCCCCTCCTTATGGATACCCTCCCTCAATCAGATCAGGCTTCAACATCCCCTGGGTAGATGCGCTCCACACTCAGGAGTCAGGCTGATGCCCCACACCAGCCATGGTACACTCCTTTGTGTTGGCCTCTTCACACTGCTTCAACTCCAAAACACCATGCTGTAAAGCTCTATAAGGATACCCTCTAATACCCAACTCTGATTCACCATGCCCCACCTGCCCTCAGCAGGAAGGCCTTTTGTTCTGCACTACTCTATGGTTTTAGGACAAACTGTTCTGAAAATGTACGTAAACAAGAAGAACACCATTCTCTTAAAAAAACAAACTTGAAAACAGGACACAGAAATGTAAATAAAGTAACAATCACTCATATTACCACCCAGAATTAAGTATTGTTAACAAAATTAGAATATTATCTGCATAACTAAAGCCTTTTTTAACCACCACCTAATCCCTTCCTCTAGTCCTATAATTATGAGTGTCTTTGGAAAATATGTGATTTTTAATATACATAAATGGTATGAAGATATACAAACCATTCTA
Organism: Dasypus novemcinctus; assembly: GCF_030445035.2. Classification (NCBI taxonomy): domain Eukaryota; kingdom Metazoa; phylum Chordata; class Mammalia; order Cingulata; family Dasypodidae; genus Dasypus; species Dasypus novemcinctus. The sequence goes on from NC_080689.1 coordinate 44,470,426, forward strand.
TAACATGCTTTTTTAACACAACACATTTCTTAAGCTATATCCATACTGATAGATATAGTTCCAGGGCATTGATTTTAGTTATAATATATTATCTACTCACCTACCGATACTTAGGTTGTCCCTAAATTTTCATTATTATACACACTGCTGCAATGTTGACATGTTTTTAAATGTTTCCTTGTATATATATATATACACATTCCTTTTTTTGTTCTGAAGGAAAGAGAAGCACTGTTGAGGCATAAAGTATATGCACTTTCATTTTTTACCTATTTACACTCCAATCAAAAGTCCATTTTCTCACAACCTTTTAACATTTTATATTATTGAAGTGCTATCAACAACTGCATTTCTCCTTTGTAATTGACAACTCTAATTACAATAGTAATGATAAAAATGTTTTCATGTTTATTGATGATTTTAATCTCCTCTTCTATGAAGTCTATATTCACTTGCCTTGAACTGTACTTTTTTTTTTTACTAAACTACTAATTTTGTCTTAACAGTATTTTTTAAGGTTACTAATTTTTATTTATGGAATATATTTTTTCACTATGTTTCTTGTCTATTTATTTGCTTTGCTTTAAAAATTTGCTTTCTGTTTCTTATTTAAGAATGCTTTCCTCCTAATATAATGTAGTCTCCTAGATTACAGTCAAATAATTTAAAAGATTGCTTTTTTTAAAAGCCCATTTAGGTCTTTAATACATCTATAATTTAGTTCTGTAAATAAGATAAGGTTTCCTTTTCTATATGAACAGCTAATAACAATTTATTGAGTGCTCTCTTTTCCCCACTAAGACTTTCATCACTTTATGTACCTATTATACATAGGTCTGCCTGTTTCTGAGCTCTCCTTTATGTTTTACTGATCTATTTATATATCCCTATGCCAACAAGACCATCTTACCTCCCATAGATGTATAAGTCTTGATATTTGGTAGGGCAAGTCTCTTTGACTCAATTCTTTTTGAACTTCATTTTAACTATTTGTGGTTCTTGACTATTATTAGGATCAGCTTGTCATATTCTCTATAAACAAAAACAAATACCTCCTATGATTTTATTGGAATTGCACTCAATCTATAAATTTATTAAGGGAGAACTGACAATTTACAATATTGAATCTTCCCACTGATGAGCATGGCATGTCTCTCCATTCATTCAACTCTTCTTCAAAACCACTTCTTAATTTTTCTCAGGAAGACTTTTTTTTTTTTTAAGGATTTATTTATTTATTTCTCTCCTCTTCCCCCCCTGCCCCAGTTGTCTGTTTTCTGTGTCCATTTGCTGTGTGTTCTTCTTTGTCTGCTTCTGTTGTCAGCGGCACAGGAATCTGTCTTTCTTTTTGTTGTGTCATCTTGTGGTGTCAGCTCTCCGTGTGGGTGACGCCATTCTTAGGCAGGCTACACTTTCGCACTAGGCGGCTCTCCTTACAGGGCGCACTCCTTGTGTGTGGGGCTCCCCTACGCGGGGGACACCCCTGCGTGGCATGGCACTCCTTGCGCGCATCAGCACTGCACATGGGCCAGCTCCACACAGGTCAAGGAGGACGGGGTTTGAACCGCGGACCTCCATGTGGTAGATGGACGCCCTAACCACTGGGCCAAGTCAGCTCCCCTCAGGAAGACTTTTTGTTAGATTTAGTTCAAGGTGTTTTTGCTGTTAGAGTGAATGCAATATTTTTTTAACAAATCAATTTTATTGGTACATATTAATAAAGCATAAATCCATCCAAAGTGTACAATCAATGGTACTGATATAATCACATAGTTGTGCATTCATCACTTCAATTATTATTACAGCCTTTTCATCATTCCAATAATAATAGACAAAAAAAAAGCACCTCTCAATCTTTCTATGCTTCCCCTGCAGTACATGTTATTCTGTTTCTGTTTCTCATTCATTTGTAGTTATATCTTTTAAAAAGTCAAATATAAACAATGTTACCATATTCATATTTCACATGAGGCTTCACTGTTATATGGTCCCACGTTACATTTTTTAGCTTTTCTTGTAGTAATATACATGTCCTTAGACCTTCCCTTTCAACCACTGTTATACCCATATACTAGCTCTGCTAGTTATGAACACTATAATGTGAAGCCATCTGGTCCTGGGCTTTTCATCTTTGGGAGGTTTTTGATGACTGTTTCAATATCTACTTGTGATTGGTTTAGTGAGGTCTTCTACTCTAGGGTCAGAGTAGGTTGTTCGTGTTTTAGGAATTTGTCCATCTCATTCTATATTGTCCTCTTATGATCTCTCATTTCCACAGGGTCTCAAGTACTGCTCCCCTTCCCATTTCTTATTTTACTTATTTGCATCTTCTCTCTTTTTTTGTCAGTTTAGCTAAGGGTTTGTCAATTTTGTTGATATTCTCAAAGAACCATTTGGTTTTGTTGATTCTATTGTTTTCAATTTCATTTATTTATGTTCTTATCTTTACTATTTATTTCATTTGGTTTGGTTTCAGATTAATTTGCTATTCTTTTTCTAGCTCTTCCACGTGTGCAGTTAGGTCTTCAATTTTAGCTCTTTCTTCGTCTTTAATGTAAGCACTGAGGAATATAAATTTTCCTCTCAACACTTCCTTAGCAGTGTACCATAGGTTTTTTGTTTTGTTTTTTAAAGATTTATTTTATTTATTTCTCCCCACTTCCTCATTGTTTACACTTGATATGTCTGTTTGTCTTCTTTGCTCCTTTAGGAGGCACTGGGAACTGAATCTGGGACCTCTGGTGTGGGAGTGAGGTGTTCAATGCTTAAGTCACCTACGTTCCCTGCTCTGTTGTGTCTCTCATCATGTTTTTCTTCTTGTGTCTCTTGTTGCATCATCTTTTGGTGTCAGTTTGCTATGCCTACACATCACACCAGCTTACTGTCATCTTTAGGAGGCACAGGGAACTGAATCACGGATCTCCCATGTGGTAGGCAGGAGCACAATCGCTTGAGCCACATGTGCTTCCTGTCCCATAAGTTTTGATATGTTGTGTTCTCATTTTCATTCATATCAAGATATTAACTGAATTCTCCTAAAATTTCTTCTTTGACTACTGATTATTTAGAAGTGTTTTATGAATTTTATTTACAACTTTTTCCTTTTTCCATTCATTATTGATTTCCATCTGCATTCCATTATTATCAGAGCAAGTGTTTTGTATCATTTCAATCTTTTTAAATGTATTAAGACCTGTCTTGGGACCCAACATATGGTTTATCCTACAGAAGGATCCATGAACGCTTGAAAAGAATGTATATCCTGCTGTTTTGGGGTATAGTGCTCTATAAATGTCTCTTAGGTGTTGTTCACTTATCATACTATTCAAGCTCTCTGTTTCTTTATTGATCCTCTGTCCAGATGTTCTATCCAATACAGAGAGGTGTACTGAAAGTCTCCACTAGAGACATCTATTTTCCCTTCAGTTTTGCCAGTGTGAACCTCATGTATCATGGAGTACCCAGGTTAGGTATACAACTATTATAATTATTTCCTCTTGGTGAAGTGCCCCTTTTAATATATAATGACCTTAATCCCTTAAAAAGTTTTACACTTAAAATCTATTCTGCCTGATATTAGTATTTCTACTCCAGATCTTTTTTGTTTACTATTTATATGGAATATCTTTTCACTTTCAATCTGGTTGTATTCTTATGTCTGAGGTGAGTCTCTTGTAGACAACATATAGATGGCTTGTATTTTTTATACATTCTATCAGTCTATATCATTTAATTGAAGAGTTCAAGGCCTTAACATCCAATGTTATTACTTTAAAGGCTTTACTTACATTGTTCATTTCATCCTTTGGCTTTCCATTGTCATATCTTATGTCTTTTTACCCTTTAATTTACCTTATTAATTCCTAATAATCTTCATTTCTACACTTTTCAACAAATCTCTCACCCTTGTTTTTTCCTTTTAGACTGGAACACTCTCTTTGGTAACTCTTTTAACTCTGGTCTTTTGGTAACATAATCTCTGTAGATTTTCTTGTTTATCTGTAGAGACTTTAAACTCACCCTCATTTGTGAAGGACAGTTTTGCCTGATACACAATTCGTGGCTGGCAGTTTTCCTCTTTCAATATCAATCCTCTATCTCTGAGATTTGTTATAGCAGTTTGATATGGTTTATGAATTCCAAAAATAGATATTAGATTATGTTTGTAAACTGGTCTTTTCCTCTGGGTATATTAGATTATATTGGATTCATAGGTTTCACTTTTACTTGATTAAATAATGATTAAGGCTTTGATTGGGCCACATCAGTAGGATATTGCATCCTTGCCCACTTGGTGGGCGGGACTTACAAAGAAACCACACTGCAAAGAAAAGAGGTTAGAGTTTTGATCTTGCAGCCTGAAAGTAAGCAGAGAAGCAGATACATGAAAAGGCTCCGTAAGACATGGCAGAGGCCCCAGGAAAATAGACAAGCCTCTCACCTGATAGTTCACAGCTGGCCTTATGGAGAGAGTTGAGCAGCTGAGCCCAGAGAGAAATAATCCCCGGGAGAAAGACAAGACTTTTCCCAGCCTGTGGCTAAGATTAGAAGAAGCTAGGACCATAGAGCCTTGGGGGAAGGAGAAAGACTGAACCCTTGCAGACATCTCCTGCCATCTTGCATCAACATGTAGTTAACAGATTAAGGGTGAGAAAGTACCTCTTATGGTAACTTGAACTGGACTCTTTAGGGCCTTGTGACTGTAAGCTTCTAATCCAAATAAATACCCTTCATAAAAACCAACTGATTTCTGGTATTTTGCATCAGCACCCCTTTGGCTGACTAATACACTGGTCATTGTGAATAGAAGGTGTTTCAAGCAGGTCTATTCAGATTCAATCTGTTTGGGGCACATCGTCCTTCTTGGATATTGGTATTTATGTCTTTCATTAAAGGCTGGGATGTTTTAGCTCATTATTTCCTCAAATATTCTTTTTCTCCCCTCCCTCTCCCCCCAGCCCTGCTGTTTTTTGCTGTCTGTGTCCATTGGCTATGTGATCTTCTGTATCTATTTCCCTTTTTTATCTTCTCATTTTTCTCTTCTAGGATTCACCAGAATTCAATCCTGGGGACCTCTGATATGGAGAGAAGTTCCCTGTTAACTTGCATCACCTCAGTTTCTGGTTTCTGTTGCGCCTTGCCTTGACTCTCCCCTTCATCTCTCTTTTGTTGTGTCCTCATCTTGCTGCCTGACACTTGTGTGGGCACTGGCTCATTGTGCAGGCATTGGCTCACCACACAGGCACTCAGCTCACTGCATGGGCAGTCAGCTCACCATGCAGGCACTCATGTGGGAACTCAGCTCACTGCACAGGCACAAGCTTGCCATATGGGCATGCTTTTTTTTTTTTAACCAGGAGGCCTGAGGGATCAAACCCAGCTCCTCCCATATGGTAGGTGGAAGACTTAATCACTTGAACCATATCTGCTTCCCTCAAATATTCTTTCTGCCCCTTTTCCATTCTCTTGTCCTTCTGAGACACTTATAATGCATATATTTGTGCATTTGGTGCTGTCATTCAATTCCCAGTGACCCTGTTCCATTTTTCTATTATTTATTCTTTCTGTTCACCTGTCTTCAAAGTTCAGATGTTCTGTCCTCAAAACCACTAATTCTGTCTTTAATCAACTAAAGTCTGTTGTTAAATGCCTCTGACATATTTTTAATCTCATCCATTTTGTCTTTCATCCCCATAAGCTCTGTTACTTTTCTTTGCATGCTATCAAATTGTTCTTTATGTTCACCTAGTATCTCCTTAATATTCTTTATGTCTTTAGTCACATTTTCAGTTCTTTGACTTGATTTAAGAGATTTATATGATTATCACTGATTAGTTGTCTTAAATCCTGTATCTTGTCAGGATATTTTGTTTGTTCCTTTGGTGGGGCCATCTCCTCCTGTTTCCTAGTATGGCTTGTAATTTTTTGCTGATATCCAGGCATCTGAATATGCTTGTGAATTTACTCTGATGGTCAGTTTCTCTTACCTAGTTTTTTGTTTTTTTCTTCACAGCTCTTCTTTGATTTTTGGTTCAGCTTATTCTGAATCTTTAAAATTTTCCAGCTGAAGTTATCAAAACTGGGTCAGGGAGGGAATCACTAATGGAGGAAAACTTTTCTCCCAGGAATTGGGCTAAAAAGACCTAAAAGCAGTTCTTCTCCTTGCAATTTCCTGGTTTCCCAACAGATGGCACTCATCCACCAATCTCTCCAGGGAGGTGTTTCTTTCAACCTCCACTTTCCCATGTTTCTCATCTGACCAGAGCTGAGATTCAAAGTGGGCTTTGCTGCCTGAATTCACTGAAGAAGAACCACCCTCTGCCTGCTGAAACCCCTCCCTCTTCCTTTGTAACAACTGTCAGGGAAGAAGACATTTGTTTCCCTCTCAGTCAGCTGCAGTGAGCCAGGGGTTTTATCAAAGCTTAATGTCTTGGGGGTGGGGCAATAGGACTCTTCTCAGCTGCTGTGAGGGTTTAGTAACTCACATTTGTTGTTTCATGTTTTTCATCTCTCTGTCCCTCACCCTCCTAGGGGTTGTGCAGCATGGTCCTGGTGCTTGGACACATTTTGGCACTTTCCCCATTGTTTCTGTAAAAGAGTTGAGCCCTGCTTGTCTACTCTGACACCATTTATACAGAACTCACCCAATAATTTTAAATATTATATTTACTAATAGGTTATTGCTGGTGTAAGAATATCCATTTTTATGTACTGCTCTTATCTTTAGCAACCATATTAAAATTTCTTATTAGTTCTAATAGGTTGGTTATTGGTATTCTTTGAGGTCTTCTTGATTAACAGTTTAAAGTTTTCCCATATTGATAAGTATCTCACTCATTAGAGCTTAGCCTTTACCACTAACACAACTTACTAAAACATTTATCATTTCCTGCTGACCTCTAAGCTATACCAGACTCCCATAGACACATGGTTCTATTTTTACACTTTCTTTGTTCTAATAATCCATTTGTCTATTCCTGTATCATAAAACCTTTTCCTATTAGTATACTTTTATTATAAATTTGATTCTATTAGGGCAAGCCACCCTCCTTAGTTGTTTTTATTTTCTAAACCATCTTGGTTATTAGTCTTACATACTGCTCTTCTCTATGAATTTTAGGGTATTTCTAAAGTTATATGAAAAACCCTGTTGGGATTTAATGGGATTTTATTAATAATTTAATGATAACTGACATTAATTTCCATCAATAAAAATTTTACATTTCCTAACAAAGGTCTTAATTTCCATCAATAAAAATTTTACATTTCCTAACAAAGGTCTTATACATTTAAGATTTTTTTTTCTTACTCAGGTTTTTGTTCCATTTAACTGTCTACTTCATCACTGGTGGTGTATAATAGGAAAACTGTAGAGTTTTTGTATATTAAAGTATGCAAACAACTTTCAAAACTCAAGCTTGATTTAGTCAAGTTATTATTGGGAAGAAAAGTATAATTACAATTTTAGATGAGAGCAAGAAAAACTCTGGTAACAAAAATGTTAGGAATACCTACAGTTACATAAATTTCATTTGTAAAGGAAATTTGCAACAACATTAAGACTTAGAAAAGATTTTAGAGATTATCTAGTTTTTCCATAAATCAGAAAATTGGATTCCAAACAAGTAACTTGCCCAGGATTCTCCAGTTCTTTCCTTTGTTCTCTTTCAGACTTTTCTCTTAGAGGGTCATTGAGGAAAACAAAAAAAAGACATATAGAAAAAAGTTTCAGCAATGTTATCTATAAACACTGTCTTACTGTACTGTTTGAGCATATTCCTAATTGTTTTCAAAATGACCAATCAAATAAAAAATTGAAAAAATACCTGTATAGACATTTTCCTAAAAAAACAAATAAAAATGCAAAAAAAAAAAAAACCCACATGAAAAAAATGTTCAACATCACTGGCTATTAGGGAAATGCAAATCAAAGCTACAATGAGATATCATTTCTCACTAACTAAAATGGTCACTATTAACAAAAGAGAAAACTACAAGGGTTGGAGAGATTGTGGAGAGACAGGAACATTTTTTCACTGTTGATGGGAATGTAGAATTGTACAGCTACTGTGGAATTCTGTTTATCAGTTCCTAAGGAAGTTAGATATAGATCTACTATATGATCCAGTAATACCACTACTAGGTATATACCCAGAAGAACTGAGAGCAGTGTCACAAACAGACATCAGCACACCAATGTTCATAGCAACATTATCCACAATTGCCAAAAGATGAAAATAACCCAAGTGTCCATCAACTGACTAATGGATAAACTATGTGGTATATACACATGATGGAATATTAGGCAGCTGCAGGAAGAAATGAAGTCTTGAAGCACATGACAATGTGGACATATTTGGAGGACATTACACTGAGTGAAGCAAGCCAGGCACAAAAGGACAAAGAGCGTATGACTTTGCCATTATGAACTAAATATAATGAGCAAACTTATGGAGTTAATAGCTAGAATATAAATCACCAGAGAAAAGAATGTGGTTAGAGAATGGAAAGCTGAGGTTTAATATGTGTAGAATTGATAAAAAGTTTTTTGTAATTGTTTGGAAAGGAACAGAAATGGTGAAAGCTCATCATAGGATTTGTAATTAGTAGTGCTAACACATAGGGATGATAATGGTTTTTTAGTTATTTCCCTTTCTCTCTTTTTTTAGAGTAATGAAAATGCTCTAATATTGAATGAAGTGATAAATGTGCAAGTTGGTGATTACACTAAATGCTATTGATTGTACACTTCAGATAAATTATATGGTTTAAGAACAAAAAAAAGTAATAGGGTGGGTTGGGGGGAAAATGCACCAAATGTAAAATACAGGCTATAGTTAGTAATATTTTGATGACGTTCTTTCATAATTTGTTACAAAGGCTTCATGATAATACAAGGTATTTGCAGTAGGGTGATGCATGGGAGCCCTGTATGATTTTATGCATGTTTGATTTGTAAGTTCACAACTTTTACAATACACTTATTGTTTATGCATGTATGAATGATATATTTCAATATATTGTTTAAAAAATGTATTTTAAAAAGTGAATAATCAAATAAAACACAATTAATACCCCTCCTTCCCCCAGTTCATTGCAGTGATTATTTACTATAAACCTGGGTATTTAAATCTGACAATTAAGTATTTAGGAAAGATTTCAATATTACTCCTGGAAATATAAATAAATTTTAAAAAACGGTACATAATTGTAGTGTAAGTTTATTATTACACTATTTAATACACTATTTGGATTATATGTTGGGATGTACCATGTTCTAATAAACATGTGAATTCATTTTCCACTTTAAAAAAATTAAAAAAACTATAATGTAAGTATTATCTTTGTCCTTGATGCAGTGATATTATTAAGTTTCTTTGTATTCTTTAAAGATTGTTATTTTTGGGAAGCGGCTGTGGCTCAAGCAATTGAACTCCCATTTTCCCCATGGAGGACCTGGGTTTGATCCCCAGGACCTCCTGGTAAAAAAAGATAAAATGTGTCCCAGACCTGCATGGAGAGGTGCAGGCCCATGCAGCAAAGTGACGCACCAAAAAGACAATGATGCAACCAGATAGAAAAAAATAAATAAGATATTCTAAAAATAAAGCTTTAAACTTTCTTTTTAAATTTTATGTCCAACATTCCTCACATGGTATCTCAAAATTTATTCATTCACCATGGAGGTCTGCAGTCACCTTTGCATAAAGCTCTTTTAATAATTATCAAGTTATCAGAATTAGAATTTTGGTTTGCTCATAATCTTTTTAAAACTCTTTGTTAAAAAAATTATAATTAAGACTGCATTTCACAATTAAGGCTATTTGAATATAAAAAGAGAACTGTTTAGTTTTTACAAGCTAAAAATATTAGATGAAATTATTTTATAAATCTGGAAAAATTGAAACATGCAATCTATATATTCTGGAGAACGCATTTCAAAATATTGAAGCAAAAGAATTTCAACCCCTAAATTTAAACTTATATTCAAAGGGGTCTTAAAGATAGTGGGATGAAACCTTTCTGCATCCCTTTATTAAATGATGGTCTTTGTAGGCCTCTTTGCTATGACTACATGAATTTGATAGTATTTCTATGATCTGGTAGACTCATCAGGAAATCCAATAGAACAGAGGAGTTCTTTTGTAGAACAGGGTAATTCCTAGGGACCCAATGTCACTAGCTTGTATCTAATCTATACTGTTCCTATTTAAAAGTTATGTTAGTATACAAACCATACTGGAAATTTACTACTTCTTTAGTATTACTAGATATTATATCATAACCTATTATCCTAAACTTTCTGGACTTGGAGAAAGAGATAACTTCTAAGCACTCTAGACATGGATCTAGAGAGCAATAAACTTTCAATTGGAAGGCTTGGGTTTCTCACATGATACATGCCTAATTGGAGTTTGGGTCATACAGACATATGTTAGGATAATAGGTTAACAGACTCTTTTACCCCAAGGATGTGATCTCCTTATGTAAGAAGGTCTTTCCTCAGGTCAAACTGCCTAAAAAGTCCTGAGCTCTTCCCCACCGAAAAAAAAAAATAGGTTTACTAAAAATTATACCAGTGAAAAAGACCTAGATAATTAGTATCTTCCAAAAACAAGTAAATTTTTAAGAAAAGGAAATGTAATAATGGCACACTACCTGTTTCTGCAGTGAATATTTATACAGTTTTAATAATGTAGATATTGATTGCTGATTTGATTGACAATATGAAAACTATATTAGAAGAAGAGGGTAAGAAGAAATGGGAGGGTGGGGGCGCATATAAAAAAGCTAAATTCTCACCTACCATATCAGGAAGTCAATAAATAATGTCTAAAAGGGATAAATGAAGAAATACCAAGGTAGGCACATTATCATGATATATGGGGCTAAATAACAGAAGAAACTGCTTAAAAAAAAAAAAAACAACTTACAAGTTCTCAGTCTAGGGAACAGAACTGGGAGGGAAGGACAGGAGAAAGGACTATTATTTTACAGTAAGAAACTTTTGATATTAACTAATCATTTTAACCATGTAAAACAATTTTTAAAGAGGAAAAACACCTACCAAATTTTTTTTATTTAGTCAGTTTTGTTTAGTCCTAGAGAAAAATATTAGTAATTGCGCCTGACTAGGGAGTCAAACTCTTAAAACATTTGTGAGACTAAGCGTGTACATAAGAAAATAAACAATATAAAAAATTTCTTCTTTAAAAAGAATGTATTCCATGTAAAAACAGAAAGCATTCCCTTTTCTTTGTGTATTTTAAGTTTTTTTTTAACAATAAAATTCACAATATGGTAATTTAAACTAGCTAGGTATAATATAGCTTTTCTTAAAAATTATTGTAGCCTATGAAATATTCAAATTCTGCCTTTCATTCATGCTTAATACTGAAGATTATTAGAAAGATTAATTCAGAGGAAGACTGGGGGAAAGTGATCACAAATTCAGAATAGACAGAACCATAATTAATCAAATTTTGATTTTCGAAAAGATATAATTTTCAAAAGCATATCTTTTTTTTTAAAAGAAAATATTTTGGGAAAGGTCTTTTTCTAAATTAAAAGATGAGCTTTTAAATGACACACCTGACACATGAAATACAAGCAGGTACCTTTCTACTCATACATAGCTACTTCCAAGGAAACATATCTCACAACAATGATATCCTCTTATATAAGATGAAAAATAAAAATGCCTTAGTGGCAAATACCCAAAGCAGTATAGTTCAAATCTGTCCAGCCAGAAGTTAAATTCAACATGGCAGTAAGAGTGCCTCAAGTAATTTCACATTTATAAATAACCTACTGATGACAAGTTGTATTAATTTCACTTAAAAAGTAGGGAAAGAGATAAAGCAAAGAAAAATTAGCAATATTGGAAAAATATTTAAGATTTGGTCCTCAAATAGCCAAGGATATATCTTTATTTATTCATTGACTAATATCTATAAGAAACAGAAATCTGATAGTTTTAATGGCTTTATGTTCTTCCACCCAGACTAAAAACCTGTTATGAGTCCTCTTATACCATCTGTTCAGTATTGATGTTTAACAACCACATGTGCTCCTGTTTTTTATTATGCTACTCTAGTTTTATGCAGTGTTTTGTTCTTGTTGTTGTTTTACTTTTTGAGATATTCTGTATGGTAACATATATTGCATGTCACTACGAAATATTTTAAATAAATGGTTTACATATCTATTTTGTACAACATTGTGATTATACTAAAAGCCATTGATTATATACACTTTGGAAAGAATAAAAACAGCAGCTGTGTACAGTGAGGGAAGCATACAGAGACTGAGAGGTGAGAAATTTTGTCCGTTTTTTATTATTATTATTGAAATAATGAAAACGCTCTAATAATGACCAAAGTGATGAACACACAACTTTGTGATTATAGCAAATTCCACCAATTGTACACTTTGGATCAATATTTATCAATAAAACTTATTCGTTAAATTAAATAAAAAGATGTGCTTTAGAAGCCATTCCTAGATGAAATATTTCTCATAATAACTAGTCAGGAATTTAGAGTGTTCAATTCAATAATTAGCTGTTTCTTTAAATTATTTACATATGTCATTTTTGTTGACTACATGCCTTTCCAGTTATAGCAAAACTTAATATAGCAGATTCATTCAGGATCAGACACAAACTGACTTAAAAACAAAAAATAGACTACTCATCTCTGATGAGTTCTTTAAATTGGAGGTTACTAAGTAAGTATATTAGTTTTCTACTGAAGCTGTCACAAATTACCACAAATTTAGTGGCTTAAAACAATACAACTATATTGGTTTACATTTTGTAGGTGAGAAATCTTACATGGGTCTCACCTGAGCTAAAATCAAGGCATCTGCAGGACTGTACTGCTTTCTGAAGGCTCTAGGGAAAAATCCATTTCCTTGTTCATTCATTTGTTGGCAGAATTCAGTAGGACAGAGGTTCCCATTTCCTTGCTGTCTATAAACTGAAGGCTGGGCCCACCTTCTAGAGGCCACCACATTCCTTGGCTTATGGCTCCTTTCCTCCAGCTTCACACCCAGCAAAAGCAGGTCAAATACCTTTAATGCTTTGAATCTTCTACTTCTTCCATCATCCTCTCTCTGAACCTTTACCTTCTACTTCTACTTTTTTTTTTTAAGATTCATTTATTTTATTTCTCTTCCCCTCCCACCTCATTGTTTGCACTCACTGTTTGCTCTCTATTTGTTGTGTGCTCCCTGGGTCTGCTCATCTTTTTTATTTTTAAAGGAGGCACCCGGTAACTGAACCTAGGACCTCCTATGTGGGCCCAATCACTTCAGCCACCTCTGCTCCCTGCTTATTATGTCTCTCATTGTGTTTTCCTTGTTGTGTCTCTTCGCTGTATCATCTCATGGTATCATCTTGTTGCGTCAGCCCATCGCATCAACTTGCTGTCTTGCTCATCTTCTTTAGGAGGCAGCTCGAACTGAACCTGGAACCTCACATGTGGCAGGTGGGTGCCCAACTGCTTGAGCCACATCCGCTTCCTCTACTTCTACTTCTAAGGGCCCATTTGATTACATTAAACCCACACAAATAATCTATGATAATCTCCCTATTTTAAGGTCTGTAACCTTGATTACATTTACAGAGTTCATTTTGCCATATAACAATGTACACCAGTGTAACATTAGGGAGTAGGTCATTGACATCTCTGGCGGAGGCATTTTTCTAGCTATCACAGTAAGTATTGTTTCTAGAAGAAGAAAAAAGAATTTTCGAGAGCTTAAGAATAAAGGTATATGGGGAGCGGACATGGTTCAACTGATACAGCGTCCATCTACCATATGGAAGGTCCAGGGTTCAATACCCAGGGCCTCCTGACCAATGTGGTAAGCTGGCCAAGATGCAAAGCTGCACATTCAAGGAGTGCTGTGCCATGCAAGGGTGCCTCTGCGTAGGGGCAAGGAGTGCTGTGTCATGCAGGGATGCCCCAGCATAGGAGCAAGGACTGCACCCTGCAAGGAGAGCCACCCCTTATGAAAAAAGCGCAGCCCACCCAGGAGTGGAACCGTACCCATGGAGAGCTGACACAGCAAGATGCTGCAACAAAAAAGAGACGCAGTTTCCCAGTGCCACCAAGGGTGCAAGCAGACACAGAAGAAAACACAGCGAGTGGACACAGAGAACAGACAACGGGGGGGAATAAAATAAATCTTTAAAAAATAAAAAAGAATAAAGGTACAATTATTTGTACTCAATCTGTAATTCTGATCCTTTCCCAATTGGGGAAGATGACTGGAATTCAAGTGTGAATAAGAGTCCTTATTTATGGTGAGAACTTAGATGTGCTGTAATTTATATTTTGTAAATACAGTATTCACAAACTTTGAAAATTTATTCTAGTAATGTAAAAATTAGCTATTTATTCTCTAATTGCCCACTTTTCTATTTCAGTCCAAAATATTCATTTCTACCTTACTGGTATTCAAGAGATTATAGCTTTATAAGAAATCAGGAAGGAAGTTCCTTCTCAATTTTATTTACATTCACTCTACTCCATTCTATCCACCCTTTAGTATGGTCTAAATCTAGGCCTTAATCACAATTCAGAACTGCACAACCTCCAAATTTTCTAATTCTGATAGCCTCCTCTGACCTTAATCTCCTTTCCTTTCTATTCTCTCTCTCATTTTTAAACCTACACTTCATTCTCCAGTCTGTCTCCTCCTTATGATATTTGCTTTCCTCCCCACTTTAAATGCTCATACTCTAGTCATTTTAAACACAAACCTAAGAATCTCTAGTACATTTTAATCTCCCACCCCACATCTATTTATGAAAGCCTCAACTCCTAATAAACCCTATCGATCTTTTTGTCAGCTTCTGAGCACCTAAGCATTACTGGATAAACTACTCAACCATGCTGACTGGCTCCACAAATGTATAAGGTATCCCAATCTCAAGTAAGTCATCAACCCTGCGTGACAAAACTTGTAGTCTCTTTAACTGCCTTCGTCATGTCCTCCCAGAATTCATGCAAAATTTTTCCACTTTTGTCAAACATTCCAGTCTTTTAAATGCTGCTTTTCCCAGGATCTGTCCTTGACCTTCTCCTGTATTTTTTCTGACACCTGTGTCACCACCTCTATTACAAACTTAAAAGCTAATTCTAATTCTCATATCTCTATCTCTTTTCTAGACCTTTCTCTTAAGTTCCAGACCTGTCCATAGGACATTTCTCAATATTCACAGACATTCCAAATTGAATCATACCTTATTTTCTATTTCTCTTCCCTGAATCTTTCCTCCTTCTGTGTCTTACTGATTAAAAGCATGGCCATCAGGAAGTGGATTTGGCCCAATGGACAGGGTGTCTGCCTACCACATGGAAGGTCCAAGGTTCAAACCCAGGGCCTCCTGACCCATGTTATAAGCTGGCCCACGTGCAGTGCTGATGCACCAAGGAGTGCTGTGCCATGCAGGGGTGTCTCCGCGTAGGGGAGCCCCACGCACAAAGAGTGCACTCTGTAAGGAGAGCCGCCCAGCATGAAAAAAGTGTAGCCTGCCCAGGAATGGCACCGCACACATGGAGAGCTGACACAGCAAGATGATGCAACAAAACGAGACACAGATTCTGGGTGTCACTGATAAGAACACAAGCAGACACAAGAATACACAGTGAATAGACACAGAAAGCAGACAACTGGCGGGGGGGAGGGAAGAGAAAAAAATAAAAAATAAATCTTTAAAAAAAAAAAAAGCACAGCCATCCACTCTTTATCCAAGTAAAAAACTTGGTAGTTACCTAGATTCATCCTTCTCCTTCATCTTCCATCAAGTTACCTAGATTCATCCTTCTCCCTCATCTTCCATATCAATATGGTATGTGATCATTACTTCAAGGTTCTTATGATTCTTCAATATCACCTCTATTACATCACTGTTATCTTAGTTCTGTCATTATTTTATAGCTTGGCACTTAAACCAATATTTCTAAAATGCACATCATATTGGTTTAAGTTCCTTCTGAAGTTCTGCAGTAGTCCTATATTGCTTTTAAATCTTTTAAAGAATCAAAATTATCAAAGATATTTGAGGACATGTCCATAGACATCTTAGGAGTCAATAGGCCCAGTCTGAGCTTAAGAAACTAGTCTTAGTCTATGAAAAAATCTTTCAACTGTGATTTATCACCAATAGTCATTAATCACACAAAAAAAATTGTCATTATCTCTAGGGGGGAAAACTTAGATTATTGAGATGATAATACAAAAATTAAAATTCTAAAAGTACTCACAGATCTCCCAAGGGAATCTGTGGACACAGTTTGAGAAACACTACAGGAAAAATCCAACCTCCTTAGCACAGTGCAATGGCTAGGCAAATGTGTCAACTCGGCCAGCTAATGATGCCCAGTTGTTTGGTCAAGTAAGCACTGGGCTAATTGTAATACAATATAACTTCATGGGCTTTAATCATCAGTGAGTTTATTGTATACATGGCTGATTATATCTATAATTAATTGAGGAGATTGCCATCAACATGAGTGAGGTATCATCCAATCTGCTGAAGGCCTTAAAAGGATAAGTGATTTCAGCATTCAAAGAGAATCCCCATCTCTACTTCAGATAGACAGCATTTCCTGGGGAATTCAACGAGGACCTTCATCTGAGTCCCTGGCTTGTAGCCTGCCCTAAGGAATTTGGACTTGTGCATCCGCACCGTTGTATGAGACAAGTTTATAAAATCACATACTATTAACAGATATCCCTGTTGGTTGTATTTCCCTAGAGAACCCTGACTAATAATAATACACGGTGTATTAAAGGCCTAAAATGATCTGCGTCCTTTCCCACTCCAACCACCTCAAATTCATTTCCTATATGCAAGAAGCATACAATCTATGCTTTAGCCACCCAAAACACTCTGCAGTTCCCTGATTCCAACATTTTTACTCACATTGTCATGCCTTTTTTAATGTTTTGCTTAAAATGTCCTTCCTCCCACCCTGCCACCATCTAAGATTCCTACTCCCCCCAATTATTCCTCATCAACTTTCATGTTCCAGCTCAAATGTTATCTCCTCCAAGAAGACTTTCCTCCACATAATCTTTCCTTCTTTGTGCAAACACTATATCAAGAACATAATTACACTATATAGCACATATCTCACACTGTAACTCATTTACATGTTTGTCCCCCTTACTGGGACAGGGGAAGCAGGGGAAAACCATACCTTATTCAGCTTCATATCCCCAGCACCTTGCAGAGAGTTTGGCATACCATGAGTACTAGAAACTATTCACAGAATGAACTGATCTTTCAATGAACCATCTAATATCCCTCTCACTGAAGAGATCCCCGCAAGAGGGGTCATCTCTGCTCTGGGGCCCACTGTGCCTCTCTTCAGGCCACGTCCCCTCACTGGACTAGGAGTCCACAGAAACAATGGGACATGCCCACATTCCTCCCTTCTAGATGACACTCCAGCTACCTAGGACTCTGGAATTTCTTGCCCAAACACCCCTAATCCAGTTTCAGGGACAGCACAGGCCTCTTCCCTAGGTCTGTCCTCCTTAAGGGGAACAAAGCTATAGATGTGTGTATACCCTTGGGCCAAGGAAGAGCTGTTTGGGAGAGGGAGCACTAGAGCTTGGACCTTGGGCATGCATGCTGGGAGGGATGTCCACAGACAGAGCCAGGAATGGGGGAATAAGAGGGTTGGACTCTAACATATTCTGGAGTCAAACTGTGAGTTTATGAAATCTAAATTTCATAAATTCTAAATTTGAACCTTACCTTTTAGGCGTTAAGAAAATATTTATCCAGATAAAAGGCCAGAATGTATTAATGATTTGTTGGCCTGGTTTATAATTTACTTTTTAGCAGACTGTGTAAATAAATGTTTGCCATGGACCCCACAAATGTTGAGGGTAGGGCTCTTCCCATTCAGAATAAAGTTGATGAATTTCATCAGCCTAGCTTTATTAATTACTGAGTTGTCAAAACAGAGCTAATGTGGCATAGGAATAAAATCAGAAATAAAGAGAATAGTACAGTTGTTTACTAATTTCAATAACTGGTTAAATAATATATTAAGTGACAGATTTAGTACTTAAACCTAACTCTCAAGTCCACATTTTTTCCCTCTATACCATACTGTCTCCTGAGAAGCAGTTAGTTTATTATTGACTAAACTGAATATTAGACAGTCTTACTATTTTTTCCCTCCCCCTCCCCACCCTGCTATTTTTCCTGTCTGTGTCCATTCACTGTGTGATCTTCTGTACCTACCTCTCTTTTTGTCTTCTCTTCTCATTTTCTCTCTTCTAGGATTCACCAGGATTCAAGCCTGGGGACATCTTATACGGACAGAGATTCTCTATCATTTGTACGACCTCAGTTCCTGGTTTCTGTTGCACCTCACCTTGACTCTCCCCTTTGTCCCTCTTTTGTTGCATCATCATCTTGCTGCGTGACTCACTTGCACAGGCACTCGGCTCACCACGCAGGCACTGACTCGCCACGTGGGCATATTTTTTACCAGGAGGCCCCAGGGATCAAATCTAGGTCCTCCCAAATGGTAGGCAAAAACCCAATCACTTGAGCCACATCCGCTTCCCCAGACTTAATATAAGTAAAATCATTTGTTTTTTTTGGTAAACTTTATTTCAGCTTCAAAAAATAACAGAAAATTGGCAGCTTGACAAATTATTAAAGCATTCCTTTTAAAAACTTCTGTCCAGGCAAATTTTTTAAAAAATATTTTACTATTTATTTATTTCTCCCCACCCTCTTGTTGTTTCACTTGCTGTGTCTGTTCATCTTCGTTTCTTTAGGAGATACCAGGAACTGAAGTAGGAGCTTCCGTGTGGGAGGAAAGCACCTAATTGCTTGAGCCACTTCCATTCCCTCCTTTGTTGCGTCTCTCATTATGTTTTTCTTCTTGTGTCTCTTCTTGTGTCATCTTTTTGTGTCAGCTTGCCACAACTGCTTGTCACATCAGCTCAGTCTCGCTTGTCTTTTTTCTTAGGAGGCACCAGGAACCTCTTCTCCCTGCCTTGTTGTGTTTCTCATTATGTTTTTCTTCTTTTGTCTCTTGTTGCATCACCTTGTTGTGTCAGCTCGCCATGCCCGCCAGTTGTGCCAGCTCACTGTATTCTTTAGGAGGCCCCGGGAACCAAACTTCTCAGCTCTCACATGGTAGGTAGGAGCTCAGTTGCTTGAGCCACATCTGCTTCTCAGTCCAGGCAAATTTATCTCATAAATCCTAAAAGCAAACTTAATTGTTTGTGCTAGTGATGTGTAAGACAAAATCTCTAGCTTCTAAAAGCCAACAATCTAGTAGGGGAAGCACTTTAACAGTTTGGGAAAGGTGCTATGTGACCCTAGGGAAGAGAGCAAGTAACTCTGCTAATGTACTAAATAAGGTGTTAAAAAGTAGGTAGGTATCTGCTAAGCAAAGAAAGGAGGAAGGGCAGTTTAGGGAAAAATTATTATAATAATAATAGAAATAAAATATAAGGATATCAAGAGCTAACATTTATTGAATACTTAATATATGCTAGGCATTGTGCATAAATTATCCTATTTGATTTCCATAATAAGTCTGTAATTCTTTTATCCCTAGTTTATAAGTGAGGAAATTGAGAAATTACAACCAGCACTGGGGATACAGTGGTCAACAAAACAGAACAATATTATCCCTGCCTTAGTAGGTATTATGTCTAATCTTAGCACCTCCCCTCAACATCCTCCAATGGAAGGAAACATTGCCTCCCATTTTACAGATTGAGAAATTGAGATCTGGAGTAAATTGTTAAGTATATTGTTTAAGATCACACATTTAGAAGTAGTACAGTTAGAAATGAACTCAAGTGTTTCTGATTCCAAGGTCAAATTCATTCCATTTTACTTGATAGCCTATTATTCATTCATTAATCAGAAATGTATTAAGAACTTAATGTATGTCAAGTACTAAGATAAGAAGACAGAAATGAAAAATATAGTGCCTGGCTACAAGAAACTTACAAACTAGTTAGTAGGGACAATCCAACTAAGAAATGCAATACAGTGAGATAAATGCTATCACCAAAGTATGTATGTGGTCCTATAGAAGCACAAGGAGGAGTACTTAGCCTAAGATGAGCCACGGAATGGCAAAGGAGCAATTTTGAAGGATAAATAGGAATCATTTAAACAAAGCAATATAGCAAGAGGTAGGAATGCATTCCATGAAAGGGAAAGGTACACAGAAAGGCACAGAGACATATGAGAACACAGCATGTCTTGGAAACTACAAGTTTGCTCAATCTTAGGCTATGCATTGAAGAATGCTAGCATGCAAAGATGAAGCTGGAGAAGCTGGCAGCAGTCAGATAACAAAGGGATCTGAATGCTAAAGTAATCTGTTCACTCCAAAGGGAGTATAAAGCTACTGAAACGTTTTATCAAGAGCGTGACATGATATAATCTTTGTTTTACCAAGTTTCTTCATATGACCACAGATAGGAGGACAATTTGAAAGTGGTAAGACCAGTCAGGAGATAATGCATTAAACCAAGAGTCAGGAACACATCTAAGAAATATTTACGAGATACATCTGCAGAACTTAGTAATAAGTTTGCAACTCAGACTACATGTCTGGTTTTTTTTAAAGACACGGTAAACTAAAACCAAAACTATGAGGCCAATGAGCAGAGCTGAGGGTAACAACACCAAAATTCAGAGTCAATGCCATACTTGGTAAGAAAGTCTCTTCTGTCATTTTAGGGATATTGTAGAGTCATAGAGTTAGCACAATCCACTTTTGAAATCTTAAGCACTGACAGGACAAAGAAACACTTCTCAGTCAACTTCCTCTATTAGATAAATGGTTTCTTTGGGTGAACTTTCAGGAACTACATAAGCAGAAGTTGGATGACCATGTGTCAAGGGTTTAATTAAAAACTAAAAAAGATTTTCATAGAACTCAAGATTCTAAAAGAAGAAAGCCATAACAAGTTCATCACAATTACCAACTAATCCAAGCATAAATTTCTACAGCTATTTAATGGAGTTGAATTATAGAGTAATTCTAAATATTATTCACACATTATTAACAATTATCTCAGTATTTAAAACACTAAGAGCCTCACGGTAGGCAAAAGTTGGAAACAGCCCAGATGTCCATCAACTGATGAATGGATAAACAAATTGTGAAGTATACACACAATGGAATATCATGCAGCGGTAAGAAGAAATGAACTCATGAAACGTATGACAACATGGATGAACTTGGAGGACATTATGTGGAGTGAAGCAAGCCAGACACAAACGACAAATACTGTATGACTGTCCTATTATAAACTAAATATATTATGTGAAATATAAATATATTATGTGAAATATGAATATGAGTAAAGTTGCATTTATAAGACTGTTTTTCTTTGAAGCTGAACAAATGCAGGTTAATATTACAAAGTGTTAATATCACATTAAAAAAAAACAGTGAAGGAGACCAGACACAGAGCACTACATATTGTATGATTCCATTTATATAAAATGTAAATATAAATCAATTTATAAAGATGAAATTAGATTAGTGTTTATGTAGGGCCAGGGAAGGAATGCTAAGAGGCGTGGAGTCTTTCTTTTGAAAGTAACGAAATTGTTCTAAAATTTTTGAGATGATGAATATACAACATTGTGATTATACTAAAAGTCATTGATTATACACTTTGGATAGATCATAAGGTATGTGACTATATCTCAATAAAACTGCTTAATAAACAAATAAATAATTGTGCAAGAATTGCCAGAAATAGGCGGCAGACTTAGCCCAGTGGTTAGGGCATCTGTCTACCACATGGGAGGTCTGCAGTTCAAACCCCGAGCCTCCTTGACCCATGTGGAGCTGGCCCACGCGCAGTGTTAATGCGCGCAAGGAATGCCCTGCCATGCAGGGGTGTCCCCCGCATAGGAGAGCCTCACGCGCAAGGAGTGCACCCCGTAAGGAGAGCCGCCCAGCGTGAAAGAAAGTGCAGCCTGCACAGGAATGGTGCCACACACACGGAGAGCTGACACAACAAGATGACGCAACAAAAAGAAACACAGATTCCCGTACCGCTGACAACAACAGAAGCGGACAAAGAAGGCACAGCAAATAGACACAGAGAACAGACAACCAGGGTGGGGGGGAAGGGGAGAGAAATAAATGAATAAATAAATCTTTAAAAAATAAAAAAAAAAAGAATTGCCAGAAATAGCAGCTTATGTACAGCAGAGTAAACAGAGAGTTTGAGAGGTAAGTTTCTTGTCTGTTTTTTATTATTATTGAAATACTGAAAATGCTTTAATAATTATTGAAGTGATAAGCATACAGCTATGTGATCATACCAAATACCACTGATTGTACACTTTGGATAAAATATACGCTTTATTAATATGTATCAATAAAATTGATTTGTTTAAAAAAAACACTAAGATCCATATTTTCAACTGCTTATGTGATATGAATAGCAAACTTCTTGAACGTGTGGATTATGAAATTAAGTGCAATGTCTCAAATTCCTTAAAAAATCACAGTATTATTTTGATTTCAGAATTGAATGATACCTCAAACAGGAAAATTTTTATTTCTACTTCACTGTTACCAAGCCCTGTATCCAACAACTGCAATGAGGAAAAAAGATTTCATTGCTTGAAGTAGGAGAATGCCCTGCAGCACACAGAAGAGTTAGCCATCATTTCAGATCTCTAAATAGCTTCCCCTTTCCATTAGTTAAAGAGGACTGATGCTATGTCACAGATCCTTAAAGAGATTCTTTGATTCAGGAGCTACCTCATGAATTCCAGGATTCATCTTTTAAGTCAGTAAATTCCAAGTGTGGGAACAGACTCAGATATTAAAAAGCGAAGTCAGTAAACTGTCATGAAGAAGTCCAACTCTTTACTTTCAGATTCTGGTCAAAATGGCAATTCTAATCACTAAATTAATCAATATTCTTATTCTTAATAAAACTTCAAATGAAAAAAATTCTACGACAAAGCTCCTATAACAAAATTCTGTGTCACATCTGAAAGTAGTAATATAAGATTGGCAGGGCAAAAAATGTAACTAAAAGTGTATAAACAGATTTTCACTTCAGGCCATAATGGAATAACAGGAACCCTCTTGGATGAAACAAATAATACATGAAATGTTTTTCAAGACACTGGACATCAGGCAACAAAGGACAGTAATCCCTGATAGTTGGAAACAAACAAGGTGAGCCCTATAATTGCCCGACATTACTGGCTGGAAAGAGTTCCCAAGCCACAGAACAGGAAGGGGAAACCCAGGCAGAGTACAGTGGTCTCCCTGAGCTGAAGAGGTAAAACTGATGGGAGGTGGCTAGAGTATGCAGAGCAGAGTACCTGAGAGTAGCCCACTGCACAGAGAGAAAGATCCAAACATATGCAGATGGTATCCTCAGGTCTTCCGATGAGTACTTATCAGTATTTAAGTGTGAGGAAAGTACCCAAGCACTGGGAAAGAACCACCAAAAATGATAAGAAGGAATAACACTCAGAGCTCACCCAGGGCCAGGAATAGTTCCTGTTTCCACCAGTCAGAATACTCAGAAGGGTTTTGACTCAAAATTAGCCCCAAACTAAACATTACCCTGGTACTGCCTAAAAAAACTTAAAAAATACTAAAAGCTCAAACCATTTCCAAGTAACTTAACTGCATCCTAGAACAAAGCTCAAGAACACTTACAGGAATACAAAAAATATCAGCACCCAACTACAATTTAAAATTTCAAATGTCTGGCATTCAATCAAAAATTACCAGGCATGCACAGCAGGAAAACATAGTCCCTAAATGAGGAGAAAAATCAATCAATTTAAACTGACTCAGAAATGACACAGATGACAGAACTTATAGATAAGGACATTAAACCAGCTATTATATTGTATTTTTTATGATGAAGAATCTAAAGGAAAGACAGCGTGTGGAAAATATAAGACCAAATTTCTAGAGATGAAACTATAATGTCTAAAACAAAAAATAGATTGGATGGGATTAATAACAGTAGATTAAATACTGGAGAAGAAAAAAATTAGTGAACTTGAAAATATAGCAATAAACTATAAAGATACGGCAACAGAGTATCCAAAATCAATCATAAAAAAAAGACTGAAAAAAAAAAAATGATGAGAGTATCATAAGCTTTAAGACAACATCAAACAGCCTAATATACATGTAATCGGAGTTCCCAAAGAGTGAACGGGGCCAAAAATAATATAGTAAATAATGGTCAAAAATTTTCCAAAGTTGATGAGAAATATAAACCCACCAAGTACAAGAAACATAAAGAAAAAAAATATATATATATATAAACAGCTTCATTTAAAAAGGATTCTCACATATTCTATAACCAAATGTAATCTAGAGTACAGATTTTCAACTGGCACTTTAAGAGAATATATTAAATCAAACATTATTTGAGCAAAGAACTTCACAAAAATCCTAATGACTTAAAAATTAACAAAACATAACTTTTAAAACAATGTATATTTTGTTACCATATCAATAAAATTCATTCAAGTAAATTTGTATTTATCTTATTTTAGCAAATTAGCCACACACAAAAAAGTAGAAACATAACTTTTCCTTTTTATCTTAATTTTTTTTCCCCTTTAATGTATTTAGGTCATTCAGAGCAAAATTAGGACACTGAAAAAACTTTTAAAAGAAACTGAGAGGTGGAACTGAAAACACAGAAGCAGATTGAGGTTTGGAAAGGAGCTAGCTAGTTCTCCCCAAACAACAACCCAGCAACCACTATTATAGAATACCATTAGTTACGAAATATATATATATATTTTTTAAAGTATAAAACTGTACTGAATGTAGAAACAAGTGAAGTGTCTGTCCTTAGAACCACAGATAACTTATTCAGAACTCAAAAAATCTAAATATATTTTGGGAAAAAAAAGGAATCTTTCAAATAAAAGCCACTAAAGTGGAAAACTGAAGTAATATACTTTCGTATTTTTGTAAGCACATCGATCTTTTAGGGATCAGCACACAACTTCAAATTTTGTGTTTAAAAACAAGTGAAAAGATATAGAGGAACAAGTTCTAAGTAGCTACTGTAGTGGCTAACCTTCCTGTCATGTGTTTTCCCTAAAACAGAGTTCAATTTAATTATTCTACCATTTTGCTTTGGAAATAGTGAGATATTTCAAAGACAAAAAAAAAAAAATAGTTCTATGGGAGAGCTGTCAAAAATATTTACTATCCCTGGAAAGAATTTCTACATTCCTTTTTCCTCTTTCCTTTCGTAGAAGGAAAAAATATATACACAAATTTAGATAACATACGCATTTGTTCAGGTGCCTATACAAATAAAATGCTTTGGAAAGTGTACAGTAGGATAATACCTCCCTGTGGAATCAACATATATATGAAAAACATCACACAAATCTCTTTGGGTACAAAGACTGAGAAGATATCACTGAGACAGTTATTTTTAGATTTGACTTCTGCCCTCTATTAAACAGAAAAATAATTTCCAATAAAATACAGAAATGAAATGTTATAAATAACATCATTAGAGCAAAACAATACTTATTCTCTAGTAACACATATTTACTAAAAATGCACTAAACTCTCATATACATAAAAGAATGTCTTGAAATCAAAAGTTCCAAACGACTCTTATAATCTATTCAAAAGAAATAAGACTAAATACATACTATTTTGAGTGCAACTGTACTTTGTTTGATAACCTATACTGAAGTACTCAGAATTCATATATTTTACAATACCTCAAATGACAAAGATGGAATTTTTGTTTCACTGATTCAGTTTATCAATATTTCAATATTCAATTCCCATCTCAAAAATGCGCCTTCTTACTTAATACAAACCCAATATTAGAAACATAAGACAAAAGATTTGCCCACTAAATCATCATCTGTCAAGACTTCAGTTACCTGCATTTCAAAACTTCTAAGAATATCTTAAAATGACCCCCAAAATATTAAGCAATCTAATAAACGACACAATAAATTATTTAATCAGATGAGTTTTAATAGGCATTTAAGTACTTGCTACAGCAACAGTCTTCTTCACCAAGCAGAACTGTTTGAAATTCTCTCTTCTGAAATGTTATTACTTCACCAGTTTTAAATGCGAGCCATTTATTTTTAGATACAAAGGTTAGTAACCATTTCTGCATCAAATGTACATAACTTTACCGTGAAGACTTTTTTCCTTAGGAAGCTAGATTCCCTTCTCTTTTTACCAAATTATCAAAGAGGACACAATATGGTTTGGATTTCAACACTGAAGACAATAAGTGACAATGCATGAGTCGCAGAATGAAAAATTAAAATTTCACAATTTTAAGAGGTATAATTACTGGGTTGGGATAAATTGGCTGGGCATATAAGATTATCACTCCTTTCAAGGTCCAATTCTTGAACCACCTGGACTTCTCTAGCCAAAAAAATGAGTATAAAAAATAGTCTCTACGTTATTTTTTTAAGACTAAAACTTATCTAGGAAAGAATATTTAAAAACACTTACATTTGAAGCATGACCTGGTTCAAGAATACCCCATCCACTAAAGTCACATATTCATCCAGGTTGGTCCCATTTCCTGCAGCCAGAGGTCCAAACGTTTTAACCTAGAACAGAGATCATCATCTCGACACGAACGCCCACCTCCATCTCTGCAGCCACAAATAATGCAGCAAAATATAAAGGACACTCACTCCACTTACCCAAGTGACCAAGGGGCTGGTCATGAACTGCTCCAGAAGGGGCGTAAAAATTTCGTTCTCCATTTTATAGACTATGTATTTGTAATAAGCAACTACCACAAAAATACACTTAGGGAATTGGTCACTAAACGTTGAAAAGTAAGTAGAAATCAATGAAAGTCCGTATCCGCATGGGAGGAATAGCCCATCGTGGAGGGGGTAAAGCTCTCCCTCCTCAAAAAACAACCCAGAGAGAAATGAACCGAATCTCCAGAAGAGGGTTCGACAACCGCCACGAGCGGCAGCCTGCGCTGGAAATGTCTGTACCGGGCGAGGAAGGGCAGAGAAAAGGCATCTGGAGAGGGAGGAAGGGGAAGGGGGCTGGAGCAGTAAGACAAAAAGCCCGTTAAGGTTGCCTGCAGGAGCAAGACTAGTGAAACTGCCCCCTGTGAATTAACCCCAACGTGGGCTAAATGAAACACCACGTTAGATACGTTAAGGATAACAAGTGGCCGCCAGGCTCGACCTCTGCGTTGCGCTCACACACGTTTCACCCACCAGTGGGCATGGAGCCGCCAGAACCCTTGGAGCCTCCCTGGCCGCAGCTCCTCACCACCGACAGGCAGGGCTCGCCCCTTCCTCGCAAGCAGACACCATCCCTCCGCCACACTCCCCCCGACCCCAAGCCTCGCCTCCAGCCCCCTTCCCCTCCCGGGGGCTTGGGGGCTTGAATGTGAGTCTCTAATTCCCCAGCTTTCTGAAACCCGCCAGCCTTTTCAGTCCGTTCAGGGATGCCCTGGCACAAAATCACCGCAGCGCTCGAGCCTCCTCCTCCGCCCTCTCTGGAGGAGCCGGAGTAACGGCCACAGAACCGCAGTGCCGCATCACACCCCACCCCTCGCCTTCCAACCAGCGCCGCTAGCCCACCGTCAAAGGGAGCGCGCTGGCGCCCTCCGCGCTGATATCCCTCCGCCGACTCCACGCCCCTCCCAGGCCGCTGCCTCTGGATTGTGGGAGCAGAAAACCGCTGCATGAGCGCGCTCCCGCGCGGGCGCGCTTTCGGGATGGTCCCGCCGCCGCCCAAATACCGGCGGCGGGCGCGGGCGCGCGTTCGTTGCAGCTGCTGCGGCGGCTGACGCCTGCCTCGCGCCCAGAACTGTTGCCAGGGCTAGGGAGGCAGTGTGAGGGAAGGCAGAGGAAGGGGTCTGTCTGCTCGCTGGCTCATGCCTAATTACGGTTTATTTCCTCCTTGAGCGCTTTCTTTGATGTGTGAAGGAAAGAGAACGAAATTCTCTTTTTAAACATTAGGAATGGAGACAGCCTTTTTCGGACAGTTTCATTGGATCTATTAAGGGTGTTTCGCCCGCAAAATGGAATAGCAAAACTCCTCACTGCAGCAAATGGCAAAAGGATTTGAGCCACAAGCTTGGTTCTTTTTTTTTTTTTTTACCCTCTTTTTTTTTTTTTTTTTTTTTTTAATGCAGCCACGAAAGATTGAATGTTCTTCCAAGCTGCAAGTGAAATGTAATAGAAATTTAAATTACCAGAGCTGTTTTCAGCTTGTTGGTATCCCTGACTGGAGCAAACGTGATTCAGACATTGCTTGACTATTTGGCCATTGAAAAAAATCCAAACAAAATCAAAAGCTACTGAGAGGAAACATTTGGAAATCATCCTAGTTGGGTGACAAATAAACATTACATATTTAGTCATAAATTTCTATGCTGTGCACGATTGGAACCATCAAAATAATTTTAATAGTTCCCCAGCAAAATAAAACGTTACTTCTCATTTCACAGGGAAAATAAAGACCTTTTCCCTAAGATAAAATGGGCATATAAAAGACAATCGTTCTTTGAGAAAATAATATAGTATTACAGTTTTGCAATGTGTGCTATTTACATTTACATATATATCTATTTTGAGATTTGTGATATTTTAAATTAGTAATTATTTGTTTATTTTTGGTCATAACATTGAATTAAGAAACAGTACAGTTGCTTAATTAGATAGGCAAGCACCTGGGCTCTGGAGTCTTCCTGCCTGGTTCATATACAGGCTCCAGTATTTACAAGCTGTGTGAGCCTAGGCACATTACTGAACTTCTCTGTGCTTCACTTTCTTCATCTGTAAAGCAGAGATAATAATAGGGTTAAATGAGTGTCAGCTTCATGTAAATGTTCTATACCTTTTTTTAATGTTTTTGTCATTACTTCCCCCAAATGATGAATCTTTAGTGAAAAACTTGAAATGTAACCTTCCGCTTCCCTTCAAATACAGAAGAAAGGATCTTGCTTTGAGAAGTAAAGAAATAAATGTCCTTCCAAAATCATCATAATTAAAGTTAGGATGCATTGGATAATAACATGTGGCACTTTGCTAGGTGGTATACAAAGTAGAACGTTGCTTTGCCCATACCATTGTCTCAGGTCATCCTTCTGCTCTTTCTTACTCACATTCCTTTATTTGGTACATGAAATGCCAGAGAGAGAGAGACAGAGCAAGAAGGAAACATGACTTTCAGGAGCAGTGCAGGGCCTACCATGTTCACTTTCCTTTGTTATCTCTCAGGAGCTTGGTAAAAGCAACGTGGAATTCTTCATGTCTCTATTGGTGTTTATCCTAAGACAGACCAACTTGCTTTATTCATATATGAAAAACCCATAAAGTATTAACACTAAGTACAACAGGTTAAGGACATTTTCAATAGTGGTTACTGAAGGGTTAGTACAGGAGTTGAACATTTAGATAACATCGCTTGTCCAGTTTACATTCAGGGCCCACCCCTCAAAGAAATCTGGATTCCCTTCTAAAGCCAGACGGCCCCAGATGCCTCTTGGTCTATCTTTAGGTTTTAGACACACACACACACACATGCTCCACAAAGAAACATGAGAAGTTAATTGTAAAAACAGGAAGCTTTAGACCAGACTAATGTCTGCAGGAACTTATTTGAAAACCTTCCAATTCACAATTCTCTAGTTTAACAACAGCCCTAGAAATGCTTTATAATATCTCAGGAGTACAATCAGGAAAATTCTCTGTCTAGCAAAAAAGGATTGTACGTTATACACCATTTAATGATCTTTGAATTGCAACATCCTGTAAAATTAAATCCAAAAGTTTCCTATCCTCCTTTCCCTAGAAAGAGATTTCTCAAAATTTCTTCAAGATAATTTTATTTTGTGCTTTATAGTCATTTATTTGTACTGAATTCATCCTTTCTTTGAATATTAAATCCAGTAAGAAAGGACTTTGAAAAACTCATACCATCTTGTTAGAGTCTAAGTTATTTGCTCAGCTCTCTTCTAATCAGAAGCTAAATGATTAAAATGGAGCCTGTCTCAGTTAGGCATCACTAGAGAGAGAGTCTCCCCTGTGTATTTTTATCAAGGCTCCCCTCTAAGGCACACATACACGACACTACCTATGCACCAAAAGCACGTACGTCTATTACTGTCTTGATCAACATATAGGAGGTGATAGACTCACCTTGAACCAGGCTTCTCAGTGACAAAATTTTAAAAAACAGACTTGCAAAGCTAACCACATCCATAATCTAATACAATAAAAGGTATCACAAATGCAACAGCAGAATGACTCCATTGTTCACAGTAGCCAAAAAGTGGAACAACCTAAATGTCCATCAACTGGTGAATGAAGAAATAAAATGTGGTACAATGGAATATTATTTGCCAATAAAAATGAAGTACGAATACATGCGACAACATGGATGAACTTAGAAAACATCATGCTTAGTGAAAGAAGTCATCACAAGGGACCACATATTATATGATTATATTTAAACGAAATGTCCAGAGAAGACAAATCTTAGAGACAGGAAGTAGATTGGTAGTTGAGTTACTAGGGCAATTGGGGAGATTGGGGAGTAATGACTCAGGAGTGAGTGGTTACTTCTAAAATTGATATGGTGATGGGTCCATAACTCCTTGAATATACTAAAAGCCATTGAATTGTGCACTTTAAATGGGTGAATTGTATGGTATGTGAAATTTATCTCAATAAAAGAAAACATCAACAATGGCACCATTGCCTCATGAAAATTTAAAAAGAAATGCCATCAAGAAATTCAGTCCCTTACCTTCAAAAGGGTGTGTAGGTTGTCTTGCTCTAATGAACAAGATTTTAAACTCACCTAAAAACATAGAAGATATATGTTTTCATTATCCCACATAGTTTTTAAATTTTTTTTATTTTTAAAGAAGCTTTAGATTACATAAATGTCACATCAAAAATATAGGGGATACCCATTCCACCCCCACCCCCTCCCCCACTTTTCTCCATTAACAAAATCTTTCATTAGTGTGGTACATTTGTTACAATTGATGAACACATATTGAAGCATTGCTACAAACCATGGACTATAAGTTATATTATTGTTTATGCTTTGCCCTGCACAATTTTATAGGTTTTGACAAAATGTATAAAAGCCTCTATCTGTCATTGCAATGTCATGCAGAACAATTCCCATTTCCTGAAAATGCCCTCATGAAAGCCTTGTTTTTTTGTTTACAGAATTCAGGCCATGTCATGCCCTTTATTTATTTACTTACTTACTTATTTATTTATTTAAGGAGGTACAGGAGATTGAACCTGGGTCCTTGTACATGGGAGGCAGACACTCAACCAACTGAACTACATACACTCCACCTATCCAACATAGTTTCAGGGGAAATAAAAGATGGTAAGAGAGAGATCAAAACTGGACAGGTTGCCTAACTTCGTTGAACATCAATTTCATCAACTGTAAAATGGGGATGTTAATATTTTCTTCACTTTATCACATAGTTATTGTAATGATTAAATGAAAAAGTACAAGGTACTCAATAGATGTGAATTTTCTTTCTTCCTGATCCTACTAAATATGGCTATCACAGATGTTTGGAAATCAAGTTCCTAAAGTCTGC
Source organism: Dasypus novemcinctus (assembly GCF_030445035.2). NCBI lineage: Eukaryota > Metazoa > Chordata > Mammalia > Cingulata > Dasypodidae > Dasypus > Dasypus novemcinctus. Next base: position 44,502,070 of record NC_080689.1, read on the forward strand.
AAGACTGTTTTCACACAACAACATACTAGTCATACTGTGTCTACTCTTGTTTTGTTTCCACTATAGGCACACATCTCTATTCTTATGATACAAGTCACTGGAAGATGAATATTGCATGCATGCTCTCTCACTTTCTTTTGTTTTTCAAGCATCTACTCTACAGGGCACTTTAAAATAATTATCTCCTTTGATCCTTAAAATGACCCCAAAAGTTAGATATTATTATTGCCATTTTATATGAGAAAAGTAACTTGCCCAGGTCTTACACCTATTAAGTAGTGGTAAATGTAACTCAAATTCAAGTTTAGATGATGCCAGAATTCATAATGTTGGCCATTATACTTTATGACATTTTCACTTTATCTCTTTAAACTCTAGAAAATATTAGGAAAATATTGATGCCTATTCTCAGGCTAACCTTAACATCAGTGTTATTTCAAACTTTGAAAATCAGCCTGGTGTGGTATAAAGAAGGCTCTAGGGATGGATCCCAGAACTGGAGCTGTCATTAACTAACTGTGGGACCTTGAGCAAAACATTTCCCCTTTTCAGGACTTAGTTTCCTCAGTGCAACAAGAGGATTGGATTAGATCAACTCCAAAGGCTTTTGCATGACTAAAATTTAGTATATCCAAGAGGAAATTTTGCTTCTTGCTCCACCATTTTAAGATTGATCTTTATAAATGGAGAAGTAGATAACAGGATGTTACATTGGACTTTTCCCATATTCCTAGAATCAGTAACTAGAGCTCAAAGACAAAGACATTCTAAAAAGAGCTAGACACCTCCATCAAGAATTAAGAATTTTTAAAAAGACAACAAAAAATATATGGTTAATAATAAATTTTTAAAAAGCAACTTGATGTTAAAAATTGCTCTTTAACTTTGAATAAAAGGGGGAAATGGCAAAGACAAATGAGTTGATATGGCTAAGAAGAGTCTTCCAAAAAGACTTGGGAGGTCATCAGAGGGGTTGCATTTACACACACCTCAGCAGGACCCCAGAAAAAGCCAAAATAGGTACAACCCTAGGTTCTGATTCTCCTAAAGGCTATGGAGTATATAATCATGGCAAATGGATTTGGAGCTCTGTGCCCTACTTTGGAATTTGTGCTCCTGAGTGTGACGGAGCTGGACTCAGATGTGACTTTTCTATGCATGCCTCTTCTGTCACTTTTACTGAACCTGTGGTTGGCATTAGGGATGCTCCATACTCAGGAGACTTGAATCTCTTGACTGCCCATGTGCCAGCTGGGCTCTGAGCCTCAGCAGAGTGGCGACTCCTACTCTCTGGTTCATTGGTGTTACCCAGGTCAGCTAACAGGGAGGTGAAGATGGTCAACCACCACACCAGGGAATCAAGAGTGCCTACAATTATAAGCAGAGGAATTGTATCTGTCATCCATGTGGAATCTAAGCCCCCTCTTGATCTAGAGGTGGAGGGGACATTGCCATCCCAGGGCCCACAGAATGGAGGAATAAAATGTGGACTAGAGTAGACTTACTGATATTCTACTATAAAACTATTGTGACGAGTAATAGAAGAAATTTTAGCATCGAGGTGGAGAAAGTGGCCAGAGTAGTTGCTGAGGGCAGGGAGAGGGTAGAAGAGATGTGATGTGGGGGCATTTTTGGGATTTTGAGTTGCCTTAATGATATTGCAGGGTCAGATGCTAGACTTTACATATCCTGCCATAACCCACTGAATGTACTGGGGGAGAGTGGAAACTACAGAGTAAACTATTATCTGTGTAGTGCAGCAGTGTCCCAAAATGTGTTCACTGAGTGTGATGAGGGTGCCGCAATGATGAGGGAGGTTGTTGGTGTGGGAGGAGTGGGGGTGGTGGTGGCAGGTATATAGGAACCTCTTACATTTTTTAGGGTAACAGTTTTTTTGTGATGTATGTATCTTCAAAAAAATACAATTTACAAAAATAATGTGGTGTAGAGTGGAGAGTGAGTTATATGGAAACCTCATGTTTTTTTATGTTTTTTAATGTAACATTCTTTGTGATCTATTAATTTAAAAATTTTTTAAATAAATATATAAAATAAAAAAATAAAAAGCAACTTGAAGGGAGCGGATGTGGCTCAAACAGTTCAGCACCCACCTTCCACATGGGAGGTCCCAGGTTTGGGCCCTGGTGCCTCCTGAAAAAACAAAAACAAACAACAAACAAAACAGATGAGAAAACCAACTCAAGGAAGCCTATGAGGTTCAGTGATTGAGCACTGGCTTCTTTCATATGAGGTCCCGGGTTTAATTACTGGCCCCCGGTAGCTCAAAAAATAATAAATAAATAAATAAATAAATAAATAAGAATTACTAAGATGCAGCCAAACCAGCTCTGTTTCCCCCAACCATGATCTTAGGCCCCATCCCTACTCTCACTCCAGTCTACAAAAGAGGATCAAGGAGGGGAGAGGGGAGGAAATCATCAGAAGTACAGATCTATATCTGGAGGGAGTCTCCATCTTCCCAAGACAAGTGAAGAGATGTACCTTTGTCTAAGCCAAGTGAAGAATGTTATAAAGATTGAGAGTCATTCCCTGCTGAACATCTGCTTAGATGGTGGATTTATTGATATGTCAGCTGAACAGGAGGAAAGAAAATTCAAGAGATGATATGGCAGAGAGAGGGGCCCTCTTCTCTGTCTAATCTTCTATTGCCCCTCCATAATGCCCTGATTCTGTGTTCCAAACGAAATTTACTATCTCTATTTTCTCACATTCACCATGATATTCAATGTGACTGTGCCTCTGCATGGGCTACCGCCCCTGCCCTGAAAGTCTTTCCTGCTTGCTAGCCTGGTCAACTCCCACTCATCCCTTAAGATTCAAATGTCACCTCTCTGTGAAGTGTTCCTCAGTTGCAGTTGAATTGACCACTCCCTTTTTTGTGCCTTCCTAGGATCTAATCTCCCATTTTGTAGTGGTTTGGAGTTGTGCAAACTCCAGAAAAACATGTTCTTAAATATAATCTATTCCTGTAGGAGGTCCTGTAAGCAGGACCTTGTGATGAGGTTACTACAGTTAAGGTGTGGCCCACCTCAGTCAGAATGGGTCTTAATCCTACTACTGGAGTCCTTTATAAGCAGTGTGAAATTCAGATCCGCAGCGCAAAGGCTGCGATGACCAGCCAGAAATCGAAAATCAGTGGAACCCTGAAGAGAACGGAAAGACACAGAGATACCACCGCATGCCTTGTCCTGTGACAAACTAAGAACCACGGATTGCGGGCAGCCTTCCTTTCTTTGGGAAGAAACCATCACCTTGAAGACGCTTTGATTTGGATCAAACGTGAGTGAATAATTCCCATTGTTTAACCCAGCCCATTTCATGGTAATTGCTTGTGCAGCCTAGGAAACTAGAACAACTTTATTTCTGTAACTTGCTCTGAGTGGCATGTATTCACTGGCATGCTCATCTTCTGAGCAAGACTTTGTTTTATTCATCTTTATGTCCCTGGATTCTGCACTTTGCAATCATGGGCACTCTCAATCAGTATATCAAAGAGTTTTCCTTCAACCTGTTGACCGGTTTAAATGCCTAACAAATGGCAAGAGTTCAGAGCAGAGTGACTTCTGAGAACAGCTACTGTACCTGACTAATGTCCTTGAAGAGGCATTAGCTGGAGATGACTGATTGCCAGAGAATGGCCTTCAAGAAAGTTTTACCTGTCTCTATAATTTTTTCACAGAGGAAAACTTAGAAGAAGAATACATAAACATCATGTAATCTTTTTTCTCTGTTGAACAGTGTATCCTGAGCATAAATGGGCTATTCTTAAATAAATATATTACTATAATTGGCCTAAATGATTGTGTTGTGCTTTTAATATAGCAATATGTTCAGAGGCTCTTTGGCAGTACAAGGGTGTTTGACTTACACTCACAGGCCACAGACAACTTTGATTCATGAGTTTTTATTTTACTTTGAACTGTTTTTCTATCTTCTCTTGGCTCTTAGTTTTTGTTGCTGGCTAATCCCCATTCTAATTTGCTGCTGCTAATTTTCCATGTGCTAGGAATACATAGGTTAAAACAGTATGAAGAAATTAATAATCTTTGAGTGAGGACTCTATAGGTTGTCCTATAAAAGTAAAGTCCAGGAATTTGTGATATGCCTAAAGTATCTCTGTGTAATGTTTTAGTTTCCTGGTTTTATTTAGGTAAGTGTGGGGATGCTCTATTTCTTTAAGTTTCCATGGTATGACACAAAATAGCCTCCTAGGTTAATGGTCACTTACAAGGTATTCCAGGGTATGGCTGCCCTATCACAGGATCAGTTCCATAGACTCGCATCTTTCCTCCTTTAATTCTATAAATCTTCGCAATAGGTAGTGACTCATTCCTGCTCACAAAGCTGCTGATGGAAAGATACTAAACAAGTGAAAACCTTTTAAATAGAGGAGGAAACAAAAACATGTACAGAGGGAAATGGATGTGGCTCAACCAATTGGGCTCCTGTCTACCACATAAGAGGTCCAGGGTTTGATGCCCAGGGCCTCCTGGTGAAGGCAAGCTGGCCCACACCACAAGCTGGCCCACATGGAGTGCCAGCCCATGCAGGAATGCCACCCAGTGCAGGAGTGCATCCTGCATGGGAATGCTGCCCAGAGTGGGAAAGCCACCCCATGTAGGAGTGCGGGCCAACGCTGAGAGCTGGCGCAGCAAGATGACACAGCAAGAGACAAACAGGAGGGAAAATAAGAAGATGTAGCAGAACAGGGAGTTGAGGTGGCGCAAGAGAGTACCCACTCTGGAAGGTCCCAGGATTGGTTCCTGGAGCTGCCTAATGAGAATATACAGCCAACAGACACAGAGAGCAGACAACGGGGGGGAATGGAGGGGAGGGGGAATAAATTTTTTAAAAAAAAGTACAGAAAAGGACAAATATTATAAAATAGACTTTTTGGTTTTAAAAAAATCATTCTCCTATTCTAATTGTAAGCCTACTCCCAACCTCTACTATTCACCTATTTGTAATACATTCTGAGATAAATAGTAGCAGTACCCAGTAAAACAGAAGCCAGCCTATGTCAAAACAAATGATGGATCATCAATAAAATAGATAAAAATCCATGTAATGTGCATGACCCTCACAGTGAAGACCATAGAATTCTAATTGGTAGATTATATAGCAAGACACAAAAACTTAAGACCTTCTAATAAAAGAAACACAAACTGAGTATTCTTAAAGATAATAATACCATCTTTAGATGAATACTTGAATTTGCCACACAGTATTCCCTTAGATTTCCATACACAGCACCACTGGCAATTTTAGCCTACTGAAAATGAATGAAATTCAAAACAGTTAAATACTTCTAATTACAAAATAATATAGATATATTTCCACAATAAAAAATATAAATGACAAATGATAATAAATATTACAAGTGAAGAAATCTGAAGACATTTTAATTCCTTCTGCTGAATGGCAGTAGGAAGATATATAAAAATGCACATTCTGATATGAAACTCTGTATTTGATGTCTGCTGTTTTTAAAAGTTAACATCCACATGAAACTTACAAATTTCAAAATATAAAAGGGTTTTGTTGCCTAGTTTTCAATAAATATGTGCCAATTGATTATTTTCTTAAAATATCAGCTTGAAAAGAATTCTCAAACTCAGTTTTATTCTACAAGTTTTGTAAAATAAAGATCCTTCTTTTGTTTTTTAACCTAAAATAGCAATATAAAACATTCAGTTACATGGCACTAAGTATGTTTCATATTTTTAAAAATATTTTCTCATAAAATAATGTTTCATTTTCATATTTGGAAAAATCACAACTAAACAAGATTACATATGTCTACCACTCAGAGGTTAATATATTGGTGTATTTATTTCATATTATGTAAAATAACTATACCATTCTCATAAAATTATTTAAAAATATAACAATGATCAAAATTTGAACATACCTTTCAGTTTGAATTAATAAAAAATTATGGAATTCAAATGCATTTTCAGTACCCATATTTGTCATTAAGTGTATGGAACAACCAAAGTTACCCATTTCCAAAATATCACATCCCAAATTTCCATGTAATCGTAACTGAAATTTTACTGTTAAATCTTATAAAAGAATAAAAATGTATTCTCTGGGTTCAAAGTAAAATTGAGATGATAAGTTCTATATTTGTCAGTATGTTCTTACTTTCTTCATTAATCAAGAAATTAATTATACTACTTGTATAAGATAGTATATAGAGCATATAGGATATTGAGCCAAAATAAATAAAATGATAAATATATCCTTCAATTAACTAGTTCAGAAATTAGCAACTTTTTCTTTAAAGGGCCAGATAGTAAATCTTTCAGATTTTGCAGCCCAGATGTCTCTGTGCAAATACTCAATTCTACATTTTAGCATAGAGCAGCCACAGACAATAACTTAAAAAATGAGTGTGACTGTGGTCTAGTAAACTTTTATTCACATAAAGAAATAATTGGCCAAAATGATCCATAGGCCATAGTTTGCCAAACCCTAAATAGATGAGTACACTCTGAGGCAAACAAAACCAAATTAAAAAAAGGATGTTTTTTTTTTCCGAGTGAATTAATTACCTCATAAGAAATTAACTTAATCATCTAACCATATTGTATAATTATCTTCTGGAATTGCAGGCTAGGTGATCGACAAGTTGCTTGGAAGTTGAATTCCATTATTGTAGCATATCAGATACAGTTCAAATTGCTTTCAATTTCTCATCATCATCATTGAACATTTTTCTCTTGATATAAAACTATCATTTGGAAATTCCCTTGGGCCCTGCCAGGAAACAGAGGGCAAACTTCATGTTTAACTGAAGGGAATTTAATGAAGGACCGTTTAGAGAAGTCTGGGCCATTAAGTAAGCCAATAGGGGCTGGTGAAGCACCCAAGAATGTGCAATAGCAGGGAGCTATTATCACTCCTAAGCCTGAAGGGCCAAGGGGAGGAAACTGTTATAGAATCCTATAAGTTCTGGAGTCTCAGAGGAAGGGCCAGTGGACAGGAGCTGAACCCATAGAGGAAAAGAGCCACTTTCATAACCATGATGCAGAAGAAAGGCAAATAAGTATCCCAGTCTGTCTGTCCTCCCTCACTTGTATTACGGGGCCAGTGCCTCCCACTGGCTGAACCTCATGGAAAGCCAGAGAGCAAGAGACCCGGTAATGCAGTTCCTAGAGGTCAGCCTCCAGGGCAAAGAGTGAGTGCAGAACTAAAGGCCCAAAAAGTAGACTATGTGGCACAGAGCTGCATGTGAAAAGTGTAGACAACACGCAGAGCCATTTCTATTGATGCTTTGATACCAATACAAAATGGCAGTTCTTTTTCAAATTAATGGGACCTTAAACTTGTGGTAGAATGCCAGGAAGAAACAAGAACCAGATAAGTACGTTGACTTCTGTGATCTGTTATGCAAGGTATAAGCCAAATCTTTTCTCTTACTGACAAATATGTAATATTAGTGCTGTGCGGTGTCTTAAAGACAGCGTGTACTCTCTCTATATTAGTGAAATGAATTAAGTTGTTAAAATAATTCATTAATTTTTTTAGTAGCTATCATTTTGAGAAACTGATTTTTAGGTAGGAGGAAATGTAATTTATTTTAAAAAAAACATTATTTTCAAAGAAAATTTTAAAATGAGGTTGCAGTGACTGTGGGACACAAGTTACTTGTGAGTCTCCTATCTGTGCCCCCTGCTCACCACAAGATCTGGAAACTACACACAAACCAACTTTCACTGAAACTCATTCATTAAATATTTACTTAGAATTTATACTCATTTGAAATGATTTAGCCATCGTTTTGTTTATTAACCACAAAATGGATAACAAAGAGTTTATGACTTTTACTAAGACTTGTTAAGACTCAATCAGCCTCTTCAAAAATCATCACAAAGTCAACATAGTACACAGCTATGGTACTAACTAAAATAGTGCTAGTAGGCAATACCATCTAACAAACTGATTTTTTTTTCTTATTACCAAGTAGATCTCCTCTATTTCACAGAACATTAATCATGTGAAAATTCTACCTCTAAATTAGCAATAAAACGTTTGCATGTAATTGTTACCTTTCAAAAACTCATTCATACCTTCTGTGGCTATTTACCAGCATATGTCTAAAAATCAGGTTTCCAATCCTTGGATTGAGTCTATTTCGGTCTCAGAAGGCAGCCTACTCTTTGCTTTAGGTCTCAACCTCCTCCTGCACTTTAGTTTAAGACACGACAGAAGTATATAAGTTGTGTTGTAATTTATGAGTACTTTTTGAGTTTTAGTCATTCTGAATTACTTATGCAACTGTCTTGCCCTCCTTTATTTTCTTGTTTGTTTACTATGATCATGTCTAACTCACCCATAAATGTAATGATTTTTTTTTACAAAGGTCAGAAGGACAATGGCCATATTCTTCCTGCAGATCAACATGAAAGCACTTTTCTCTTACTCAGTTTGCAAGGACATATCAAATGACTTGGAATTGGCAAAAATCAACATGATTTTGTGAAAAACGAATCCTGCCAAATGAATTTCTCCTTTTGTTTTAACCAGCAGCAAAACCTGGCAGATGGTATAGCAATGATCATCTCTACAAAACATCCTGTGTGTCTACTTTCTGGTATATACATCATGCATTTTAAAATACACTGTGGTGTTCAAGTCTGAGGTAGAATTATGAAAGGAATGCTTCCTTCTCCCCTCATTGCACTCTTGAATGCTGATCTCAGCATAAAGGTGTAAATGAGACTGGAATCTGTTATTGTGTGTGCAGAGTACACACAGATTGTAGATCATTTCTTGTCTTCAGAGAAATAGGAAAGTAGAATTCCATCTGGTGCTACCAAGATTTCTCCAAATTGTAAATGACATAATTTCCCTGTACTTTTGCACTAAAGGACCCCCATCCTCTTTACTACTACCAAAAAAACTGGCTTCTAAGAGGCAGTAAGCAAATTAAAATTCACCAAATAAATCTCAACATATTCTTAAAAGCCATCTTTCTTTTGACACATGAACCATCGGGGACGTCACAATGTGCTAGAGGCTAGAGAATACAGAAGAACTGATTATTAAAAAAAACTGTAATATGTGATAGGTGCTTTAGAAAGAGAAACAAGGCTCCGTTCTAATGGAAAGTCAAGGAAAGCTTTCCAGAAAGGTGACTTTTGACTTTCATTCATTGAATGAAAAGTACTTATTCACAGGGCTAATAGAAGTGTTTATATTCAAAGGCAAATAGATAAGAAATAAACACAAATTCTACCTACAACCTCATCTACTAGGTGCTTTTAAATGGTCACTCACACATGCACGCACACACACAATTATATCATAGACTATGTATAATACTCTTTTTCCCACTTAATACATGAGGGTCATATTTACTGTCAGTAACTAACTTTTTAGAAAATAATTTGAATTAGACAGAAAAGCCAAGGACCAAAGATCACTGGAAGCCAGCTGCAGAAACAGGAAGAAATGGGAGGAGGGAAGGAGGTATTCAATAGAGGGAAGGGAATTTCAGGGCAAGAACAAGAGAAGCAAATCATCAGAGTATCTAAGAGTATGGTGTATTTGGGGAACCATGAGCAGCTTTAAGCAGCCAAAGAATGGAGTTCCCAATCCTCGCATCTACAGTCAAGCGATCTTTTACAAGGCTGTTAAGTCCACTCAGCTAGGCCAGAAAAGTTTATTCAACAAGTGGTGCTAGGAACACTGGATAGCCATATCCAAAAAATAAAGAAGACCCCTATCTCACACCTTATATAAAAATTAACTCAAAATGGATCAAGGATTTAAATATAAAAACAACAACCATAAAACCCCTAGAAGAAAATGTAGGAAAACACCTTCAAGATCTTGTGGTAGGTGGTAGTTTCTTAAACCTTATACCCAAAGCATGAACAACAAAAGATAAAATAGACAAATGGAACCTCCTCAAAATTAAACACTTTTGCACCTCAAAGGACTTTGTGAAAACGGTGAAAAGGCAGCCAAGCCAATGGGGGAAAATATTTGGCAATCAAATATCTGATAATGGTTTAATATCCATGCTCTATAAGGAGATCATACAACTCAACAATAAAAAGACAAAGTATCTGATTAATAAATGGGCAAAAGACTTGAAAAGACAACTGTCCAAAGAAGAAATAAAATGGCAAAGAAACACATCAAAAAATGTTCAACATCACTAGTTATTAGGGAAATGCAAATTAAAACTACAATGAGATACCATTTCATACCTATTAGACTGGCTGCTATTAAAAAGTCAGAAAACTGTAAGTGTTGGAGAGGTTGTGGAGAGATAGGAATGCTTATTCACTGTTGGTGGGAACATAGAATAGTACAGCCCCTGTGAAGGACTGTTTGGTAGTTCCTAAGGAATTTGAATATAGACTTTCCATGGGACCCAGCAATACCATATCTAGGTATATACCCAGAAGAACTGAGAGCAGTGACACGAATAGACAACTGCATACCGATATTCATAGCATTATTCACGATAGCCAAAAGTTGGATAACAAACCAGGTGCCCATCAACCAATGAATGGATAAACAAATTGTGGAATGTACACATGATGGAATATTATGCAGCAGTAAGAAGAAATGAAGTTGTGAAACTTATAACATGGATGAACCTGGAGGACATTATGTTGAGTGAAGCAAGCCAGATACAAAAGGACAAATACTGTATGATTGCCCTATTATGAACTAAATATATTATGTGAAATATGAATATGAATGGAATTGCATATATAAGACCATTTTTCTTTGAAGCTGAAAAAAACGTAAGTTAATAATACAAAATGTTAATATCAGACCAAAAAAAACCATTATTCTAAGTGAGGGAGACCAGACACAGAGTACTACATATTGAATGATTCCATTTATATAAAATGTAAATATAAATCAATTTATGAAGATGAAAGGAGATTAGTGGTTATGTAGTTTTGAGGAAGGAATGCTAAGGGGTATGGAGTCTTTCTTTTTGGAGTAACTGTTTCAAAATTTTTGAGATAATGTACAACGTTGTGATTGTACTAAAAGCCATTGATTATACACTTTGGACAGAATAGTTAGAAAGAGCAGCTATGTACAGTGGGGAATGCATAGAAAGATTGAGAGGTGAGGAATTTTCTTTGTCTATTTTTTGTATGTAATTATTATTACTGAAATAATGAAAATGCTCTAATAACGATTGAAGTGATGAAGGACAACTATGTGATTACAGCAAATACCATTGAATGTACACTTTGGATGAATTGTATGTTTATAATATGTATCAATAAAATTGATTTGTTTAAAAAAAAAAGAATGGAGTTCCTTAGGGGTGGAGAATGGTGAGATAAAATATGAAAATCGAAATCATATTGTGAAGAAACTCAAATGTCAGTTTTAAAGAACTTGGCCTTTATGCTACCAGGAATAGAGTTCAAATAAAGTTGTTGTTTTATGTTTTTGTTTTTTTTTTAATCAGGGGGATGATATCAGATTTCTCTCTTTGAAGGAAAATTCTAGCAACCCTGTAATGGGAAGCTTTGAGGGAAATGAGACTACAGGCGGAAAAACCAAACAGGAGTTCCTCCTGAAATTTTATAGCTTCAATTTGGGTTGCTTTTTTTGGTCACAAGTTTCATACTGACTTTGTCTAACTTTGTTGTTAGGGCTATGAACACGACCATCAATCCCAGCTACTTGTTCATGTTGCCATCTACTGGCAGAAAGGAAAACAAATAACTGACAGGGGTATTATTTCATATTTCATTTATTGATGGTATTTCAATTTTCCTGAAATAATGTTTGTTATATTTGGTGATATGAAAATGCATACCTAAATCATGTTACAATTACGTATGCATACAACCACTGAGGCTTTGAATCATTCTCTCCACATCATTACACACAATTTCTCCTTCCTTGAAATTCAATTTATTCATAAATTCTATTGCAACTCTGTGCCAGTAACTGTGCTGAGAGTAGAGGATGCAAAAGGAATCTCAAGTTCATAGTTTAAGAATAAAAATAAGATCAAATTACCATTAGTGTGGAGGTCACAAGTTCAATGCATAAATAAAATCAACATGTGCTATACAAAATACTATATGATAAATACAGCTAATTCACATCTGTGTCTTGAATTTTTATTATATATCTTAATATATTTAGTATTAGTCACATTAATAAAAACCATAGCTTACATATAAGTGGACTTGCAAGAATATGTTTCAGTGGAGGAAAATAAGTTAATACAGATAAATATTAAAAAGTTTAAAAAGAGAAATAAAAGAAAAAATAGAACATAAATTCCACCTACAACCTCATCTACCAGATGCTTTTAAATGATCATACAAACATAAACACACACATGATTATAATCATAGATAACGTATAATACTCTTTTTCCCACTTAACATACAAGGGTCATATTTACTTATTAGTAACTAAGCTTTTAGAAAATAATTTGAATTAGAAAAACTAAGGACCAAGTATCACTAGAAAACAGCTGCAGAATACGCCAGTCTTCAGGGAGAAAATATGACCTTGCTGACACCCTGATTTTGAACTTCTCTGAGCCTTAAAACTGTGAGCCAATATATTCTTGTTGTTTAATCCAAGTCATTGTATGGTATTTGTTTCAGCAGACCAGAAACTAATACATCATTAAGGTGAAAAAATATTTTTTAAAAATCTCTATCTCAAAATTTGTGGATGCAGTTACAGTAGAGCTTAGAGGGAAATTTGTAGTTTTAAATGAATATATTAGAAAAGAAGAAAAAATTAAAAGTAATGATTTTACCTTCCATGTCAAGAAATTAGAAAAGAAACTTTAAATGAATGTAGGGGAGTGGGTGTAGCTCGCTGGTTGAATGCCTGCTTCACATGTATGAGGTTCTGGGTTCAATCCCTGGTACCTCCTAAAAAAGGAAACAAAACAAAACTTAGTGAATGTAGAAAGAACTGAATAATAAGAAAAATCATGGAGAGATATAAAGTGAAAGTATAGTACAGAAAATCAATAAAATGGGAAGCAGATTTGGCTCACCTGATAGAGCGTCTGCCTACCACATGGGAGGTCCAGGTTTCAAACCCAGGGCCTCCTGGCCCATGTGGTGAGCTGGCCCACGTGCAGTGCTGCCACACGCAAGGAATGCCAGCCACTCAGGGGTGTCCCGGGCGCAGGGGAGACCCACGCACAAGAGGTGCACCCTGCAAGGAGGGCTGCCCCCATGTGAAGAAAGCACAGCCCACCCAGGAGTGGCGACACACACAGAGAGCTGATGCAGCAAGACAATGCAACAAAAAAGACACACAGATTCCCAGTGCTGCTGAGAATGCAAGTGGATACAGAAGAACACACAGCACATGGACCCAAGAGCAGACAACGTGGGGAGGGGAGAAGGGTGGGAAGGGAAAGGGGAGAGAAATAAATAAAATAAATCTTAAAAAAAAAGGGATCTGAGTACATGGAGGGAGCTATAATGTTCATGAATTAGAACAGTCAATATAGTAAAGCATTTTATCCCCCCAAATTAATTTATAGATTCATCTCAATCCCAGTTAAAACCTAGAAGGTTTTATTTTTGTAGAAATTGAAAAGCGGATTCTAAAACTTTAAATGAAATACAAAGGGCAAAGAATAGCAAAAGACAATCTTAAAAAAGAGCAAAACTGGAAGACTTACATTACCAGATACCAGAATTTATTTTTAAATTATAATAATTACAACACCACAGTATTTATGCAAGATTATATATATTGACCAATAGAACAGAATAGAAAGTCCAGAAACAAGCCCATGCATATATGGAAGATCTTTTCCGAAACCAGTGCTGGGTCAATTGTATATCCATTGGGGAGAAAAGGTATCTTAATCCCTATTTCACATTGTGTCCAAAATCAATCCTCCATCCATTGCAGATCTAAATGTGAAAAGCAAAAACTATAAAGCTTTTAGAGGAAAACGGAACATTTATGTGACCTTGGAGTAGGAAAGATTTCTTAAATGGGATATAAAAGTGGTAACCATAAAAGCAAAAATGATCAATTGGATTATATTAAAAGAACTTCTTTTCTTCAACAGACACCCAACCCATAGAAAGGGAGATCTTTACAATACATCTATCTGATTGTAACACAAGTCATTGTTGCTCAGTCCAGATGCACATCTCAAATCCTATTTACTATTTCTACATGCCCCTTTTATGTACTTTCTCTTCTAATGACCCACACCACCACTCTTCTCAGCATATTGCTCTGGGGCCGCTGGAGACACCTAGCCCTTACAGACAGAAGTGTCTGGGTATTTACATTTCCCCAGGGAGGATCTGAGCCAATGATTAGTGTAGAGCATGGAAGTCCAGCTTCTTTGTTCCAATCTGGAACAAACTCGGAGGCATTACTAACATTCTAGAGTTCCCTGGTGAGATCAAGCAGAAGCTATCCTCACTGAGACTCTTCCTGAAATGGCACCTTTGCTTAGCCCTTCCTTATCCTGCTTCTCTCACTCCTGTATTATTTTCTCCTAGGAAATAAAAAAATATTTCCCTTGCGAAATGTACATCTGCTCCCCACTTTGTAAGACCCCCTATGTAAAATGGAAACTTAATGCCAGCCAGTCGGAACATTTCTACACTTGTTTCCATTTTTTACCCTATACATAAGCTTCCCGGTTCCACTCCTTCCTTTGACCTTGTTTCTTCATGTGGTTTAGATGCTGCCCAATTCATGTCTGCAAACTGCTCAATAAACTCCCATAATAAATATCTTGGCTACTATTTTATTTTTACAAGTCTTAGACACTTCACAAAAGAGAATATCCAAATGAGCAATACACATATGAAATGGTGCTCAATTTCATTAGTCATCAGGGAAATGCAAATTAAAATCACTTTCTGATATCACTGCACACCCACCAGAAATTCTAAAATGAAAATACCAAGTGTTGGTAAGGATGTAGAGCAAGCTCTTTCTCATACTGCTAGTGGGAGTATAAATTAATGCTTTGGAAAACTGTTTGGCAGCAAACACTAAAGCCAAAAAATATGCATTCTCTGTGACACAGCAATTCTACTCCTAGGTAAATATCAAACAAAAATATGAGCCTGTGTATACCAGGCATGCTGCAATGTGTACAGCAGCACAATTCATAATAGCTTCAAGCTGAGAGCTACCCACCTGCCCATCAGTGGTAAATGGGATAAAGAAATAGAATACTACCTAGAAACAAGAATGATCTCCAACTACACAGAACAATCTAGATGATTCTCACAGTATAATTTCGAGGGAAAGTCAGACATAAATGAGTACATATTGTATAAGTGCCCTGGTATTAAGAACGAAAGAGGCAAAACTAATCTTTACTCTTAGAAGTAGGATGGTAGGAGAGGGGTGGATAGCACCTGGAAGGGAGAACAAGGGAGGCTTTGGGGGAGCGAGTAATGTGCTATTTCTTCATCTGGGTGCTGGTTACGCTTGTGTGCTCAGTTTGTGAAAATTCATTGAGCAATATATATTTTTTTATGTGCTTTAGTTTGCATGTACTTTATATTTCTATAAAAAGTTTTTCCTGCTAGGGTACTTGAATAAACAGTGGTACAGCCACACAAAGGAGAATTATTAAAAGAGAACAAGGCACTCCCCACCCCAGGCAGCTCTGCTCCTGGTATCATTCTCTGTCTTCTGCTGCCTTGTTGGGACTGTAGGCTCATTCTTCTGTAGGTCTGCTGGAACTGCTGGGAGTCTAGCCTGTCAGAGCCGGAGCAGGTTAGGCACCAGAATCCTGGGAGCTCGGCAAAACCAGAAGCAAGCACTGTGACAGGCACTAGGCTAGAAAGTCAACCCCAGGACCCGAAGCACTAAGAACTTCTCAGGCCCTGCTTGGGTTTAGCCTAGTGTAAGAAATGTAGAAATTCATGTTTCTACAGTTGATGAATCTGTCAAGGGTTTCAACCCTGCTTCAGTTCTCCAGCTCTCTGGTTGGCCAGACCTAGATAGTGCAAGGAGCAAGGAAGGTACTTCACTTTCACCGTTTTTCCAAGAATGCTGCTTTTCTTTCCTTGCTCCCCTTTGAATGGGTATAAACTTAGGTCTCTTCAGCAGCTGGAAGACATTCCTCCCACATTTCACCCTTCCTGGCACAACAGAGCGCTAGAAGCAGTAGGACCTGGTTTTTCGGGTGCTGAAAACAGTCGAATCATTGCTTGGACTGTCCCTAGAGTAGGGATGGTAAATATACCACCCGAACAGCTTTACCCTTCCCTTCTTTTCCAGCACCAGGTGTGCTTTGTTTATTGCAGAGTTTCTCTGAGCCCAGCTGCTGCCTCTTATTGCACCCCAGGCTTTGGAAGGTGGCAAGGATGGGGTGGGGTGGTGGAACATGCTTGCCTCCTCTACTGTAAATGATGTCATCTTGGGAAACAGGGAGGAGAAGGTGGGACGAATCCTTGTCTCCCTCTCCACTTCCACACCTGTACATTATCCATCTGTCTCTTTTATTCAAAACTAGAGGAAGAAGCATTAAGTGATGAAGACTATGTATCACTTACCCATTTCTGAATAAACATTTGTTATTCCAAAAAAAAAAAAAATTAAGAGAGAGAGAGAATGAGGAAGAGCCCTATGAACCAATATGGATTTATTTCCAGGATATATATTATTAAGTGTAAAAAGCAAAGTGCAAAAGAGTAGTTATCAAATGCTATTCTTTGTGTAGGAAAAAAAGGGAAATATGAAAATATATCCATATTTGCTTATTTGTACAAGAAGAAAGAGGAGGAGGAGAGAAGAAGGAGAAGGGGAATGAAAAGAATAATGGGTAGGAAGAGAAGAAGGAAAAAGATAAAAGGAAGAGAAGGAAGTGTGTGAGGGGGATGGCAAGGAAAGGAGGGCAAGAGGCCAGAGAGGGAGAGGAAATCAAGAAGAGGAAGAGAAAAGGGAGGGGCCCTGATGAAAATGGCAGAGGGACATGCAGCAGGGTTCTCTACCCCACAGAAGTTTGAACAACCAGCAGAAAACAAAGTGTTGCAATTAACAGGGTGAGGGCCCAATCAAGAAAAAGGCAACTTAAAAACAGTAGAAAAACCTGGTGGCACTCTGGCTGGGCCCTCTACCCTCCCCTCACTGGCTGGGTGTGAAGCTGGCCCACGATCCCAGTGGTGTGCCTGGTCCCAGTTCCAAAGCGAGCAGAGTAGCTTTCTGCACACACCAGGGAGCATATCTACTTGTGCAGGTCTGTCTGGGGCCATGCTGAGGGACTGAACTAGGACACTCATGAGCTTGCCATCCCAGAGCTTGCCCTGTGCCTGGAGGTACCTAATCTCTCCCATTGAGCACTGTAGGAGAAGAGTGCAATCATAACTGTTTGGGGCAGAGGAGTGCCAATAGTAACAAATGAACCTAACTGTAGGAGGTAGGGAGGACAAAAACGAACTCAAGTAACTTTGGACAATAGAATTTTGACTATATATTTTAAGTCAGTGGTAGTCAAATGAAGGCTTGGGCCAAACCAGACTACTGTCTAAGTTTTAAAATAAAGGTTTCTTGAACACAACCATGCTCATTCGTTTATGTATTGTCCATGGCTGCCTTCATGCCACAAAGGCAGAAGTGAGTAGTTGCAATAGAGAAGGTAGGGCCCGTAAAGTGGAAAATATTTACTATCTGGCCCTTTATGGAAAAGACTGCAGATTTCTTTTCTAAGGGTAAAGACAAAAAGAACTGGGAACAAATACTATACTTAATAAATTTGTTTTTCACAAGGGTATGAATAAGCAATTCTGAAACTATGTGTGTTCTAGGATTGGCCAAATAAGTAAACACATTGGGACTATATGTATACCATGACATAGCTTCGATAATCATCACTATTTTACTGATCTTGTTTCATTTGTTTACCACCCTCTTCTCCCCCCTCCACCCCTTCTGCCGCTTTTTTCTTATTTCTGACTGGTGTATTTTAAAGCAAATCCAGCATTTTCAGGACTTGGAGTTGTCCTGGGTGGTACTGCAGGGACAGTTACTGGACATTGTCTGACCTCCCATGGCCCACTGGGTGGAATGGGGGAAGAGTGTAAACTATAGTGTGGACCATTGACCATGTGGTGCAGCAGTGCTCAGAGATGTATTCACCAAGAGCAATGAATGCCCATGATGATGGAGGAGGTTATTGTTATGAGAGGAGAGGGGTGAGGGGGTGGGGGGTTTATGGGGACCTCATATTTTTTTAATGTAACATTAAAAAAATAAAGACAAAAAAAAAGAGCAAAAATCAGAAGGGGTAAAAAATAAAGCAAATCCAACATCATGTTATTTCATCCATAAATACTTGCAGGATTCATCTCTAATTGACAAGGATTGTTCTCATAGGAACATTTCAAATATTGAAAAATAATCAATAAAATTTGCAAAAAAGAATTAAACAAGGGGAATTTAAACATCTAGATAATAAAACATATTACTTTTTAACTCTTGTGAAAAAAATTCTTATTGTGGCAACATATGTACAACATACAATTTCCCATTTTAACCACTTTGAAGTATACAATTCAGTGATATTAATTACACCACAGTGTAGTGCTGACATTGCTGCCATCTTTACCAAAAGTTTTCTATCACCCCAAGCAGAAACTCTGCACTCATTAAGCAGTAACTCCCCATTTGCCCTTTCCTTCTGCCCCTGGTAACCTGTAATATATTTTCTTTCTCCAGGAATTTGCATATTTTAGTTATTTCATATAAATGAAATCATACCATATCTGTCCTTTTGTGTTTGGTTTATTTCACATTTGTCTGGCTTATTTCAACATGATGTCTTCAAGGTTCATCCCTGTAACATATTTCATTTTAAAGATACAGTTATTAAGACCACGTATTGACCCAGGAATGAAGCAACAGACCAGAGAAAATATTTCATGTGCTGCTAATAAGATTGTAAATTGGCACTCAATTTTTCTGGAGTGCTTTTCAGCAATATGAATCAAAAACCCTTAAAATGTTCATTGTCTGAAACTTACTCTTACTGGATTCAGAGGGGGAAAGAAAAGCAAACGTGGCAGAAAGTCAAGTATTTGTGTATCTAGTTGAAAGTTATACAGGTGTTCTTTGTACAATTCATGTAATTTTTTAATAGATTTGAAATTTTTCAACATGTGAAGTTTTGTTTTTAACGTACATCTTTTTGAGCCAGATGTCTTAGGAATTGATTCACAGGAAGAAAATAGGTATGTACAAAGATACATTACAATAAAGGATGTGGATCCTGGTAATGTTGTATATAATAGTGAAGAACTAAAAGCAACCTGCAACTTTATAAGCAGATGCTTCTGAATAATTGTGGTACATGTATGCAGTTAAGTACTGTGCAACCATTTAAAATCATCTTGAAGAGTCTAAATACTGTCATGCAAAGTTTTCATAAAATATTGTTTTGTTAGATTCTTTTTCTAAGTGATCGAAAATGATCTAAGTTGGTGTGACAGTTATTAAGTGATTGTCTTTCTGCTTCAAACCCACCCTTCTTTAGACTGCTTTGTGATGCTGGGGCTGGGCACTTTTTCTTAGGTCCTCTACCAAACTTTAAAAAATTTTAATAAGTCTAACAATCCCCTTTGTTTCCTCCAGCCGTAAGGGGTGGTATCTGCTTCCAGAAATTGCTACTTCTGTGATTTCTTAGTGTTTCTTTTTCCCTTTACAGTTCATCAGTACCTACTTAGCAATTCTTTATATAAATAACATTATTCTTATAAAAAATAACTGTGTGCTTTCTGCCTCTCAATAGCTGGCTTGGGCCTAAAAGGAGAATTTATTATAAGAATTCAAAGTGGCTCATGGAACCAGAGGCAGAAGTAGCTCAGAAAGAACATGGATCAAGAAAACAGGCAGTCACCAGCAACCTAGGAAGTGCCTATTCATGTCTTGTCCTGGCTTCTCTGTTTAATTCTCATATCTCTGCAGGTTAACTGTCTTAGCTATTCATATTGGATGGTAACTGTACCCCAGCTTTGACGTTTTTACATTTTCTTCACTTAGGGGACTAGCTCAGGCTGAATAAGACTATTATAGTTACAATTTCTGATTCCTGGTAGAAAGAATCTGATGGAGCCAGTTTGGGTCAGATGTCCATCCATGGCCTAATCCTCTGTGACCTAGGGATAAAATCATATAGTAGAGACATGGTTGTCTGGAGCCCATCTTTAAGGAAGAGGAAGTTCAGCTAGCATCACTGTGAGATGGGCCAACACTCAAAAAGAATCTAATACAATTATCAGGTGAGAAAAAAAAGTCCATGTATAATATGATCTCATTTCTGTAAAACAAAACAAAATAAACTCTATCTATATACAAATATATGCCTACTGCTAATATGTATATTAGAAGAGTCTGGAAAGACTTTGTGGACAGGAATATGTATATTTTAAATTTTAACTTTCATTATGAAATAACTTCAGATTTACAAATGAGTTGCAAAAATAGTACTAAAATTCCTGTGTACCATTCACCCAACTTCCCCAAATGTTAAATCTTATATAACAATGGTAAAATGATCAAAACCAAGAGTGCAACACCAAAATACCAGTTAGTACTACTAACTAATCAAGAGACAAATTGCAAATTTTGTCAATTGTCTAACAAATGACCTTTTCCTGGAACAGGATGCAATCCAGGATCACACATAGCAGTTAGTTGTCATGTCTCTTAATCTCTTGAATCTGGGATCATTTCTCAGTCTTTGTTGTCTTTCGTGACCTTGATGTTTCTAAACAGTCCTGACCAATAATTTTATAGAATGTCCCTCAATTTGGCTTTGTCTGATGTTCTCTCATATATATATTTTTGCGGGATACCCCAGAAGTGATACTGTGCCCTCCTTAGCACATCATATCAGGAGGCAGTTGATAAGTTGATACATCTCATTACTGGTGATCTTAACTTTGATTAGTTGCTTAAGGAGACGCTGCCAGGTTTCTCAACAGAAAAGTTATTATTTTCCTCTTTGTAATTAATAATGTCTTCTGGGGAGACACTTTGTGCTATGTAAATGTCCCATTTCTCTTTACTTTTGCCCATTAATTTTAGCATCCAGTGATGGTTCTTGTCTGAAACAATTTTTACTATGGTGTTTGACAAATGATTTATATTCTCATCATTTCAACATTTACTAATTGGAATTCTAATGTAAACAAGGGCTCTTCCTTCTCCCCCAATTATTTATGTATTAAATTGTTTATCACTATGGACTTGGGTATTTGTTTTATTCCTAAGTTTTCATTTATTATTGACATTATTTATTTTGTTGCTTAATTGCCCCAGATATGGGCATTGGGAGCCCTTTCAAATTGACTCCTGTATTCTTTTGACATGCCCCCATCATTTTATTTTACTTTTTGGCATTATAGATGTTCCAGGCTCATCTTGTTATTTTCCTTTTCCAGCCCTGGAATCAACCATTTCTCCAAGGAGACCTGGATTCTTCCCTCACCTCCCCGTTTGGCAAAATGTGTTTAGAAACCAAAATCTGGTCTTTAGGTGTGTTCATTACCACTGAGGTGTCTTTCTGGGCCCTCTTAGCAGACAGAACTAGGAAATATATTTATGATGTATATATACATATATTAATATCTTCTTTCTCTCTGTGTATATACATATATGTATAAAAACAACTATATCTATTTCTGTATCTATCTAAAACCATGAGTTCATACTGATACCTTTGATTCCTATCTAACATCACAGGGTTCATACTAGCCTTCTCCTTTTCCCTATTTCAAATTACTTTTTCTGACTGCCACAAATAATAACAAAACAATAACAACTTACTGAGTGCTCTGATGGTCTCTTTTAAGATTGTGCTAAATGCTTTATATATATACATATATCATTTAATCTTCATGACAACCCTATGGGAGGCAATTTTTTTTTAAAGATTTATTTTTTATTTTATTTCTCTCCACCCCCCACCCCGTCCCCAGTTGTCTGCTCTCTGTGTCCGTTTGCTGTGTGTTCTTCTGTGACCACTTCTATTCTTATCAGGGGCATTGGGAATCTTTTCTTTTTGTTGCATCATCTTATTGTGTCATCTTTCTGTGTGGCTGGCGCCATTCTTGGGCAGGCTGCACTTTCTTTCACGCTGGGCGGCTCTCCATACGGGGCATACTCCTTGCGCATGGGGCTCCCCTATGCGGGGGACACCCCTGCGTGGCACAGCACTCCTTGCGCACATCAGCATTGCACATGGGCCAGCTCCACATGGGTCAAGGAGGCCCGGGGTTTGAACCACAGACCTCCCATGTGGTAGGCAGACGCCCTATCCATTGGGCCAAGTCCGCTTCCCGGGAGGCAATTTTTATCTGCATTTTATGGAAGAAGAAAATGAGATAGCTGGAGGTTAAGTAATGGCTGATTATTTATTAAGTGGTAGAGTCAAGATTTAGTCCCAAGCAGTTTGACTCCAGAATTCATGTTCTTACCACAATGCATATCCCTACTAATAAAACTTGAGAAATATAGCACAATATAAACCAATCTGACCCATATTGTGTAGGTATAATATTCTAAGCAGACATATTAAAAGATTAAATACAAAAGCCCAAATAATAAAAAATCTAGAAAGGAAAATATAAATGAATACTTATTCAATCTTAGGGTAGAGAGAATTTTGTGAGTTTACAAGTGTCCACTTCCCAGCTCCATTGCTCACTTCAAAACATACCCCCTCTTTCAGCTGTGGCAGAGACCAGTTTAAAAAAGAAGTTGCAGCTGCATGCATTTTTTTCTCAGGGATAATTCCTGGCTTGTCTGTCTTCCTCCTTCCTTGAACTCTCTTTACATTGTCTTTTCTGTTGAACAGATAATCTTTGAATTAGAGCATCCTCTTCTCATTGTCCTGTCTGAATTTGGCATCCTGACCTTAGACTATTGGTCTTGGCACTACTGACCCAGTAACTCCACAGGATAGTGACCTGGTAATTATCCTCTTGGCTCCATTCACCACAACCTCATGCCCACTTCCCACCAAGGGACTCCATACTCCATGGTGCCTCTCAGGTTCCCATCTGTCCAAGGCAGAAGA
This sequence comes from Dasypus novemcinctus, assembly GCF_030445035.2. Taxonomy (NCBI): domain Eukaryota; kingdom Metazoa; phylum Chordata; class Mammalia; order Cingulata; family Dasypodidae; genus Dasypus; species Dasypus novemcinctus. The sequence continues at coordinate 44,525,138 of NC_080689.1, forward strand.
AAATGGTCAAAACGTAATGGAAAACACATGGACAAACACAAGAAAAGATAGACAGATTTGACTAAATAGTAAAGTGTAACACTTCTGTTTTTCAATACAACATAAAATTTTATATTCTATACATACATACATATGTCCATGCATATACACAATATTTTATTTTTTAATCGATAACATTTCTTGAGTACTTACATTTCACCAATCCTATTTATTTTTCCATAATTTTTTTAAAAAGATTTATTTATTTCTCTCCCCCTCCCCCCCCACCCCGGTTGTCTGTTCTCTGTGTCCATTTGCTGCACCTTCTTTGTCCGCTTCTGTTATTGTCAGCGGCACAGGAATCTGTGTCTCTTCTTGTTGCGTCAGCTCTCCGAGGCATGTGGCACCACTCCTGGGCAGGCTGCACTCTCCTTCACGCTGGGCGGCTCCCACGTGCGGGGACACCCCCGCGTGGCACGGCACTCCCTGCGCACATCAGCACTGTGCATGGGCCAGCTCCACACGGGTCAAGGAGGCCCGGGGTTTGAACCGCGGACCTCCCATGTGGTAGACGGACACCCTAACCCCTGGGCCAAGCCAGCCGCCTTTCCATAAATTTATGTTTTGAAAATGTTCAAACCTAAAGGAAAGTTTAAAGAAGAGTGAAATGAATATCCATATACCTTTTACCTAGATTCAGCAATCAATAATTGAGTTTTCTTACCATATCTAAATATCTATTGTATCTACCCCAAAATTTGTGTGCATTTTGCATCTTGTCACATATCATATGTTTCAGGGGTTCCATGTCCAACTCATGTTCAGTGATTTGCTAGAAGGATTCACAAGACTCAATAGCAGGGTATACTTATGGCTAACATTTATTACACCAAAGAATACAAAGCAAAAGCAGCAGGAAAAAGATATGTTTGGACAGAGTCCAGAAGAGATCAGGTAAAGGCTTTCAAGTCCTTCACTGTCCAGGACTTCACAGGACATGTTTTCTCTCTAGCAGAGGACATGTGCAGAATGTCTCAGGGCCCAAGGCTTTTATGGAGGGTACATCTTGCTACATGACCAGCCTTGACAACTGAAATGCAGGACCCTATCAAAGAAACCACATGCACGCCATCAATCTTGATGCTTGTGCCAAGCAGATGTGACAAGCTTGCTTCAGGTGTACAGAAGAAAATCACCAACATTAATATAAAGAACCGTCCAAGGGCATCATTCCCAGGGATTGACTAAGGATCAATCATGGTTCCAGGTTCCCTGGGAGACATGCAGGGAAAAAGCAACCAGACTTGCTATGTGAAGTTTTCACACCATACCTTTGCTTGTACTGTTCCTGCTATTTGAACTGCATTTCCCAAAAGCCTAGCTCAAATCCCACATCTCTCCAGGAAGAACCCTTCCTGGAGCAGGTTTTCCCTAAACACATGCACAGTGAAGGAACCTCAAGTGAAGCCTTCCCAGACCTGTTCAATCTAGCAATTTCTTCCTTTTCACTGAATTTTCCACTTATTTTACAATTAATCATTGTTTTAGCTTCCTTGTTGCTAAAGCCAATACCATGCAATTGGTTGACTTAAACAGCGGGAATTTATTGGCTTATGGTTTTGAGGCTAGGAAAGTGTAATATCAAGATGTCAGCAAGGTGATACTTTCTCCCAGAAGATTGTGGCATTCTGGGGCTGGCTGCTGGCAATTCTTGTTCTTTGGTGGCTTTTCTGTTACATAGCAATGCACATGGAGGCTACTCCTGGCCTCTCTCTTCTTTTCCAGGTTCCATTTACTTTAAGCTTCTGGCTGCTCCCTCTGTGCCTTTTTTTCTCTCTGTGACCTTCCCTATATGGCCTACAGTAATAGAATTAAGACCCATACTGGGCCATACCTTATCCGAAGTAGCCTCATCGAAAGGTACTATTTATATGGATGTACACCCACCGGAATGGATTAAATCTGAGAGCATGTTTTCCTGGCGTACATAGCTCCAAACCACTCAGTCATATATTGCTTAGGGATATATCCTATGCTATTCTCTGGTATTGTCATTTAATTTTTCAAGTTTATATTTTCTCTTTAACCAGAGGAAGATCATGTCTTAGGCTATTTAATAGATTCTGCTGCTCCTAGAACAAAGTATTGATTATAATATACACTTAATAAGTATTTATTGATGCTTACTGACTGCTGGTTCAAAATTTATCCTCATACAACTTAAATTTTAATCATCATACAGCTTTGGCTAACACACCTATTCTAAGGGACTTGTGCCCTACTACTAAGTGATATAAGCCAATTCAAGTCTTCCAATCTTTCGTGTGACCCACATATGAGAAAAAATAATATCAAGAAAAATGAAATTTTAGAAAGGTCTAATAGTCAGCCAAAGGGGTGCTGATGCAAAGTACCAGAAATTTGTTGGTTTTTTAAAGGGTATTTATTTGGAGTAAAAGCTTACAGTCCCAAGGTCATGGAAAGTCCAATTTAAGGTACCATAAGAAGTGCTTTTTCACCAAAGTCAGCTGCCACATGTTGAAACAAGATGGCGGGTGATCTCTACCTGGTCTCTCAGGACTTCCTGTATCAGTCTCTGGCATAGGGCTCCCGTCTTTCCATGCCTTCTCAGCTGCTCAGCTGCTCTGTTCTCTTCGGCTGCAAGCTATCAGGTGGAATGGCTCACCTCTCTCTGGGACTTTAGCTGTTTGAGCTTTCTCCTTTCTGTCACATGGTGGGACTGAAGTGACCAAGTTCTCTCCTCTTCTATGTGTCTTCTTGAGTGAGTGGCCCTTCAAAGGGGTGAGGACTCAGCCTGAGTTACACTCTGGTGGTGGTTTGTGAGCAACCCATAAGCCAGTCTCTGCCTCTGTCACATAGCAATCTGTCTCACTTTGTCTCTTCCTCACTCCTAGTGTTGTGTCCAAATTTCCTCTGCTTATAAGGAGGATTCCAGTCATATCAGATTAAGGCGTACCCTGATTCAGTTTTGCCTCATCATAATAGGAACTTTGAAGATCCTATTTACAAATGAGTTCACATCCACAGGACCAGGGTTTAGGATTTGAATGAGATTTGTGCAGCATGATTCAATCCATACAGACAACTAATTGTATCAAAGTATTTGTTATTAACAGAGAAAATTGCAACTGATACCATTTGTCCATTTTAAAACACCACCATTATAAAATCATCTAATATAAGGTCAGGTATCACACCACAATTTATTGTTGTCTGACGGTGTTCTTACAATTCATTCTCTTTGTTCTTCTTTGAAGCTTCTTAGTAATCAAAGGAGGTAGAAAAATAATGGAGGGCACATTGCTTGTGGTCAGTGCTTGACCTGGCACTTTATGTCTGACAGACACTATGTGGAGTGAGCGATTACCAGCAATCTGTTCATTCTACTCTCCAGCAGGCACAGCAGATAGGATGTGTTCCAACTAGGCCATAGGTCTTCTGGAGAGCTGAAAACTACATATGGCATTTGTTGAATCGTTTTATTGTCCACAAGACAGATATAAATCTATTAACAGTATCATTCACCAGGAAAATCTGGAGCTTCTTACCTATAAATAGCCATTAAAAGTATAAACAAGCTGCTTTTCCCAGTCCCAAATTCTATTAATTTCATTGATTCAGGAAATCAGTGTTTATTTTAGTTGTGATATTCACTGCTATGGCATATTGATACCTTTCTTCAGATCAATGTTGTGTTAGTCGGTGTTCTCTAGAGAAACAGAACCAACAGGACACACACACAAACATATGTAAATATTAAGAGATTTATTGTAGGAATTGACTTGTGTGACCATGAGGACACCATAGGGAAGGCCACAAGTAGGAAAATTCCAGTAAAGGTGACACTGAATTCCCCAGGAGAAGCAGGCTGGTTGAAGTCAAGATAGAAATTCTTTCTGACGGCTAAAATAATCAGTTCTTGCTTTAATGCCTCCAACTGATTGGATGAGGAGATTCTGCTCATTACTGATGCAATCTCCTTTGTTGATTATAGATTTAACCAGTCATTGATGCAATCAACTGACTGATGATTTAAATCCATCTATGAAATACCCTCACAGTAATAATCAGGTTAGTGCTTGCTTGCCCAAACTACTGGACACCATAACCTAGCCAAGTTGACACATGGAATTAACCATCACGAATGCTAACACATATCTACTTATAAAAACCTTCTTATTTCCATTTTGATAGATTTTCTTGGGGTGGGTGGAAACCCATAAAGTTCATGTGCTAGCATCTACATGGCCCTCTCTACTGGAAAATATGAAGTGAAACAAAATTTATATGTTACAAAATCTTGTGACACAGTAAACGTTCATTTTTCTTATTTCCCTAACATTCATCTTAACACACACAGATCACAAGCATAGAAAGAACAGGAAGGGTGGGGAGGCTGTGGTAACTACTGTTTGACTCCACCTCTTCTGATAGCAGTCCTCACCCCTCCCCAAAGCCATAGGACAAGACACCTAGACTTGGACAGAGTACCACAACATCCTGGCCAGAAAAGATTATCCAGGGGTTATTACTTACCAGATGACACAAATTGCTACAATCCAAGTCCTGCCCCACCAGGTAGTAGATGTGGTCCCTTGTCTCTGGGGATCACGAAGTTAGAAAGTAGTGACCCTAGAAGGGCTTAGATGTCTCAGGAAAAGGCTGACCCAAAATAGAAGAGAATGAGACCTGTGAGAATGGTATTCACACAAAGCCAAGACAGAGAAGGAGAGAATGAGACGAGCTTTCATTGTCCTTTGAGTCTCTGGATCAGCTGTATCTCAAGTCAAGATACAAGGTACAAGATACAAAATATAAGTACAAGATACTCTCCCCAAGATCTTGAACCGCTAAATTCTACTGTTTGCTAAAATGACTTTGACTAGGATTTCTGTCCCTTGACTAATAGTAAGGCATATTAGAATTTACCCATTTATGACTAATGGCAACTATTTTTTAAGCCAACCTCACCCCTACCCCTGGGGAAAAAAAATACCATGGAAATAAAATTAGGCAAATATTATTAGCAAAAGTATCTGATATTTTGCTTAAAATTTGCTTGAAAATGAGGCAAGTGAGTACAGTGAAAAAGGGAAGGTGGCTTGGGTGGGAAGACCACATGGCCGGCAGATCACATGGCCAGGAGACCTCACCCAGAAACCTCCTGAGGGGAAGGCTGCTGGAAATATCCTGGAGACCCTGGCCACAAGATCCCATTTGGGACTATTTCTGGGGTCAAGAGGAAGCCCTGGATACTTTCAAGCTGAAGGCCTCAGCATTGGCCCTCTGAGAACTAACAGGTGGGGCAACCAATCAGAACAGCAAATACCTGGGGCCCCTCCCCAACCTTAAGAAGGACGACGAGTAAATGTCTTAAAAAGGCCTAACTCATAGCCCCACGTGTGAGGCTCATCCTGTAGTATACCCACATCCAAGTTTAGAACTGTGTACTCTTTTCTTATTTCCTAATAAACTCTTTTTACTCTGTTGCCTACCCTATACCATGTCCTTAAATTCTTTCATGCAACATAAGCCAAGAAACTAGAAGCTCAGAACCTAGAGCCTTCTGCCAGCAAAAATACACTAGTTTCATGTACAGGTGGGTGTAAATTAATCTACACTCCAAGGACTTTATCTAGCATTTTATTTTATTTTATTTATTTTTAAAGATTTATTTTTTTTAATTTATTTCTCTCCTCCCCCGCCCCCCCCCGAGTTGTCTGCTCTCTGCATCCATTCGCTGTGTGTTCTTCTGTGACTGCTTCTATCCTCATCAGCGGCACCGTTAATCTGTGTTTCTTTTTGTTGAGTCATCTTGTTGTGTCAGCTCTCCATGTGTGCTGCGCCATTCTTGGGCAGACTGCACTTTCTTTCACACTGGGTGGCTCCCCTTACAGGACGCACTCCTTGCATGTGGGGCTCCCCTATACGGGGGACACCCCTGCGTGGCAGGGCACTCCTTTACAAGCATCAGCACTACGCATGGGCCAGCTCCACACGGGTCAAGGAGGCCCGGGGTTTGAACCGTGGACCTCCCATGTGATAGACAGACGCCCTATCCACTGGGCCAAGTCCACTTCCCTATCTTGCATTTTAAACACCCCAATCAAGAGGCCACACCCCAAGAAAAAGTGATTACCTTAGTTAGCATCGAAGACCCTAATCAGTAGTCTGCTCTCCAAGAGGCTACTAGAGCACTTTAAATGTCATTATCTGAACCTGAACAAATGGACTAGGATATAAGAATCTGGCAGTCTAGCAGCCTAATCACCTTTGAAGAAGTACCCAAGGCCCAGAACTTGTTTATGCCTAAGTCACCCATCTTAAAAGAGAATTCTCTTACTTGATCTGACTGGAACATTAGCTCCAGTCAGGGTAGGAGGGATTATATACCAGGCATGATGGTTGAACAGCCGTATTTTAATTTTTTTTAGCTCCTGTAATGATATATGGCTTACATTTTGAAGTAGGTTAGTTCAAGATAGCTTTTACTCCTACAAAGAACTATTCATTGAAGGTCTGATGATATCTTCTTTTTTTTCCTCTTATTTAACCCTATACATTTGATACATGTAATCCTGATTGTCCGTGAAGGACAAGTTTCCCGTATGTATATACTTGTATTCCTCTACATAAGGAATCATATTTAAACATCTCATTAATCTTAAATATGTCAAATATTTAGGTCCAGTAATTATATTTCTAAAAATTATTACTAGGGCTGTAATCCAAAATCCAGACAGAGTTCCATGCATGGAGATATTTACTGAAATTTTGTTTATAATATTTCAAATTTATCCAAAGTAGAAGAAATTTAAGAAAATTGAATTATATTTATTAGGTGGCTTGAAGCATGGATGATAACTATGTAAAATAAGCATATAAAATACAGCAAAAATTCTAAAATGCTAACCTGGTTATACTTTCTACATATTTATATTCTCCAAGATTCTTTTATAGTAAGCATATATTACTTTAGAAGAAGTAAAAGTATATGTTAAGACTATTTCAGTGGGTATTGACAGAAGCACAACTCAAATTAATTTAAGTCAAAAAGGGAAAGTAGTTAGGGGAATAGGGAAAGAAAGGAAGAGAGAAGTTCAAGGATGGATTTGGATTCAAGCCCAGATAGAAATATTCACATCAGTTCTCTCTTCCCTCAATATCTCATCTTGGCCTCCTCTGTGTAGTGACCTCATTTTCTTCTATCTTCCAGCCTGCCAGAGAAGTAGGTTGCCCACAGCTTGAGGCTTACATCATCTAGTTTAGGAATCCCAGGGGAAAGAGACCTCGAGCTTCCAATGTCTACAGACCAGTTTCAGAGAAAGAGTCTGGTAGGCCCTGTTTGGGTTAGGTGTCCACCTCTACACTAATCACAGTCTCTGGGGAATGGAGTATTATCATAAGGCAGGTTTGTGACATGTGCCTGCAGCTGTCACAGGGAAGAGGATCTGGTACTGGAAGAAAGGAGAGAAATAGAGTGATGGCTAGTCAAAATAAGAAAGACATTGGGCAGCACAAAACAGTACCGTAGTTTACAGTCATCATCTGCACTCTTGCCTTTCCATGCATACAATTCCAAAAATTTCCCTTGTTAGGGTTTGATTTGTGTTCTCTAAAAAGATATATTCTGGGAAGCGAACTTGGCCCAGCGGTTAGGGCGTCCATCTACCGCATGGGAGGTCCATGGTTCAAACCCCGGGCCTCCTTGACCCATGTGGAGCTGGCCCATGCTCAGTGCTGATGCGCACAAGGAGTGCCCTGCCACGCAGGGGTGTCCTGGCTCAGGGGAGCCCCACACACAAGGAGTGCGTCCCGTAAGGAGAGCCGCCCAGCGCTAAAGAAAGTGCAGCCTGCCTAAGAATGGCTCTGTCTACACGGACTGCTGACACAACAAGATGACGCAGCAAAAAGAAACACAGATTCCCGTGCTGCTGACAACAACAGAAGCGGACAAAGAAGACGCAGCAAATAGACACAGAGAACAGACAACCGGGGTGGGGGGGAAGGGGAGAGAAATAAATAAATAAATCTTTAAAAAAAATAAAAAAGATATATTCTAAGTCTTAGCCCCCAGTTTCATAAGCATGATTCCTATTTGGAAAGAGAATCTTTGAAGATATGATTAGTTAAGAGGAGGCCAAACTTGATTAGAGTGGGTCATAATCCAATATGACTGGTGTCCTCATAAGAAGAGGAAATTCGGGCATAGACAAAGAAGACAGCCACGTAAAGGAGGCAGAGATTACATTATGCCATGAGCCAAAGAGTGGCATGGACCCTACAGACTTCAGACAAAGCATAGCCCTACCAACACCTTGCTTCAGGCTTCTAGCCTCCAAAACTGGGAGACAATACATTTTTGTTGTTTTAAGCCATGCAGTTTGTGGTACCTTATTATGGTAGCCCTAGTTCCCTAGTGAACTTAATGCAATGACTCTATGTTCAGTTCATCTCCCAGTGAAAAAACCGAGAGTCTCATCCATGAACACCTCATCTGAAAGTCTAGGAACTCTGGACCATATGCTTTCCTCTAGTGGAGGTGAAGCTCCTCAGGGTTCTGCGATACAAATGCCATCTAAATTCCCTTCTCTGAGAATAAGCCAATCTTGCTGCCTCTGGTTCTTCCTATGTGAGGAGCAAACTCCCTGGCTCATCATATTCCAGGCCTGCACCACTTTAGCTATCAACTTCTTGCTGGCCAGATTATGAAGCCTGGATATTGCCTTAGGTTTTGCACAATTACGGATCTTTTTTCCAAGTTGGGTTTTTCTGACACTACAATTCCCTTGGACCTCAGCTGGTTTTTTGCCAATTTTGTACCTGGGGATTATTGTCTAAACTCTAACACCAGAACTCTTACCTTGTCCTAGCAGTTTCTGTCTCTTAGCAACAGACGGCAGAGCTTTGCCCATCCTCCAGGTTCTCAATTTTAGTGTCTCCCATAGTAGGCTGTATCCCAGTGGGTAGTATTTTGCCAAGGGGATGATTTGTAACTATGTTTGCCAGGGAATTTATAAATAGAGTTGTTTGCGAGAGTTGTTTGCGAGAAAGGAGGGAGGGAAATGGGGTTTCCTGGATTTTAGACTCCTACTTTAGTCTCTAGTAGGTTTCTTGCTTCCCTTCTTTGTATTAATTTTTATTTGGAGCATAGAGTACAGCTTTTGTAAGCCAGCAAGAAGAATGCTATGTCTTCCTTTGTCTTATATTGCTGGCTAGAGGCAAAATGGGCCTCCTTGTGTGCTGTTGTTTCCTTTCTGCTTTTCAGACAGGTGAGCTTGAAGCCAAGTGTCTCCTTTTCTCCTAGCGCAGCAGAGCTTCCTCCAACTATCTCCATGTTTGCACCCAGTTTGAGAAATGGGAGCCATGTTTGATTTGGCCTGGGTCATCTCTGGGTGGGGTGGGGGTGGGGGTGGGGATGTTTACCAGAAAAAGAGAAGGAGGGGTAAGAATGCATGCTGAGATAGACTACAAGCTACATATAAACTATATTTTAAAAAGCATTTAATACTACATGTAAAAAATCATCAAATCTAAAACTGAAAAGGTCTGAATAGAAAATATTAGGAAGGATCACGCCCAAATCTTTAAAAGTTGCAAGGTGATCTCAAACAGAATGAGAAAACGTCAGAGCCAGAGAGCAAGTGAAACAGCACAAGGCTGTCACCTGTCTTCACACCCTCAGAAATGCAAGAGCCAATCCTGTATATATTCAGCAAGTTCCTGAGCTTTTGTTAACTGGCAGCTTCCAAATCTTTGACACTTAGAGTCTAAATTTCAAAAGTTATTTTAGTAAGTGCTTCACTCAGTGCTATATCCATTATTCTCATCTATGTACCTGTTTTTATAAAAATATATTTTTAAAATCTCATATTTAGGTTTATATTAGCATTCAGCATATACCTATATTCCCAACCTAGAGAATCTCCCCTTCGGTCAAGAGCTTTTCCCCAACTTTGAACCCCCTCACTCAGAAGCTCTCTTGGTTCCCAGTCTTTTGCTTTGGTCTTAGTTTCTTCCCTTAACCCCAAATCCAATCCAGGTCCCTGGTAGAATGGACCTGGCCCACTTATTCATGGAGGTAGACTAAAAATATATAGCAACATTCTGCTAAAAATTTTCTGTTTTTTTTTAAAATAAACTTTTTATTTGGGATTATTTTTAGGTATACAGAAAAGTTGCAAACATAGTACACAGAGTTTCCACATGTCATTCCATCCAGTTTCCTTTAATGTTATATGTCCTACCTAGTCAGGGTGCATTTGTCAAAACTAAGAAATTAAGATTGTTACATTACTATCAAATAAACTCCAGACTTTAAAAGCATTTCATCAATTTTTCCACAAATGTCTTTTTTATTCCAGGATTCAATCCAGGATAACATTTAGTTCACTAAATTTTAAAACAAATTATTTTCTAGTTAAGTTTTGACAGTTAAGAAGAACGTGGCATTTTAATATTTAGGATAAACTATTCATTAGCAAAAACAACACAAGTTGTCAAGATGCCACTTGTTCTGTGATTCTCAGGGCAGATTCTGTTATTTGGCACGTTTTAGCTATATATAGTTTCATACATTTTCTGCAGGATGCAGGTCTCACAGCAGTAAGAGCTGAGAGAAGTATGAGAAAATTCCAAGTATTCTTTTAAAGGCAAACAATCTCATTTGTCCTAATGGAATTGGTTGGTTAGGATTTTATTTCAAGCTACACTCTAAAGGTAGTGTGAGTATAATTTACGAACACATTATAGGTCTGATCAGTTATCACCGCGTGAGCCACAGAAACCACGAAAGACCACAGAAATAGATTCCTGACCAGCCAATTTCTCTAGGGGAAAGAACACTTGCCCATAAAACTCTCTCTGGGTAAAGAAAACTCTTTCTAGGAGTTGAGTAAGTTGGGGGAAAGTGAAAGCTACTTTATACTTTTAAATAAATATTTTTAGACTTGTAGAGGTCAGCTGGTTTATAAGCATCTTTTTTTTTTTTCAATGTATGTCTTTCATTTTAAGAGAACAATATTTTAGCTATTAAAACAAAAGAGGGAAGTGAACTTGGCTCAACGGATAGAGAGTCCGCCTACCACATGGGAGGTCCACGGTTCAAACCCAGGGCCTCCTTGACCCAAGTAGAGCTGGCCCACACTCAGTGCTGATGTGCGCAAGGAGTGCTGTGCTAGGCAGGGTTGTCCCCTGTGTGGGGGAGCCCCATGCGCAAGGAGTGTGCCCCGTAAGGAGAGCCGCCCAGCGTGAAAGAAAGTTCAGCCTGCCCAGGAGTAGTGCTGCACACACGGAGAGCTGACGCAGCAAGATAACACAACAAAAAAATAAAGAGACACAGATTCTTGGTGCCGCTGACAAGAATAGAAGTGGACACAGAACACACATCGAATGGACACAGAGAATAGACAACTGGGGCAGGGCGGGGCGGGGGGAGGGGAGAGAAATAAATAAAAATAAATCTTAAAAAAAAAAAGGAATTACTTGTGGAATGGATGTGGAGGGAAGAGGAAAAAAAATAAAACAAAAGAAATATAAAGAATTCTACTTGAAATCAATTCAAGGACTTGTCCACACCAATAGGATATAGAACTTTGGTAAATATACATGCTGTCTAGTTTCTGCCACAATTAATAGTTATCTTCAGATACTGTTATTAATCACAGGATGACATAAAATTCCTGCAGAGGCCTATCTCTCTCTATCCCTCCATCCTAGGACACACACACACACACACACAAAATCAAATCATCTAAATTATTGCACAAAACCCAAAGGAAGTAAGACAGAGGAGAAATGTCCTGAGGAACAAAATATTTTGCTGGGAGTTAGAATATAAATGAAGGCAAATTATTATATTGAGCATTTAGGTTTAAATTTGGCAATTTGTTTACTGGAGGAATAAATAATGCAGTGATTCAGTTAATTTTTTAAAAAGAGAGAAAAATGGAATATTTACATAGTACCTTATGCTTTCTAATTACTTATTCATATATGATATAGTGAATAGTTAACTGATATGTTTTGGGTACAGCTGCCATGGGAGCTGCACAAAGGAGACAGTGTGTAATTGTTCTCTAAAGCCACTTAAAATGCTAAGCTCCTCCAGGAATCCTTCTGATTGCACCCAGCAACCCCACCAAGGCAGAATCTGCACTGTCTCCTCTGGGTTTCCAAGATACTCGACCAACTTTATATACTTCAGCAAGAGTATTTATCACACTGTCACCTCCTTTAGGGACAGCATTTATTCAACTTTGTATCTTCATAGGTAAGTGACAGTCATAGGTAAGTGAAAAACAGTAAGTCATAAAAAAATGGTAGTTATGTATAATTGGTATTTACTGTGTATGTACAATTTGTATATAGATTATGTATATGCCTAGCAAGTTTTAGTAATTTACAGTCCTCTGCGTTCTTATTTAATATATATTTTTCTGGGTCCTATGATATCTGTTTTTTTGCATGTTAGGCAATTAAGTGAATTATTTCAGTACGTTTTTCATTCATGTAATTTTGAAACATTATTACGTATTACAAAGTCTTCTATCCTGGATAAAATTGACTCCCTGAGGTAAATAACTTTGTGCTACAATTCAATTGTACAAACATTTTATTTAGGTAAAGAGCATAGAAATTTTTCAGGATTCAAATTAATTTGGGAGGTAAGTATCTCTGGAATTAACATTTAATTTTTTATAAGACAAATATAATGTAAGGAAATAAAATAAGGTGATAACTTAAAAAATAAAACCGAAAGGAACACAACCACGAAATTGGGTCATAAATTTTCAGAACTTACCTGTGTGATTTGTGGACTTAAGGAAAAATGTAACTCATACCATTCTCCGCCCTCAACACTGCAACAGCTTCCCGTCATATTTGCTTTGTTTTGTGGGCCCTGAACGATGGGGTTCCAGACTACCTTTCTGACTTCATCTCCTCCCATTCTCCCTTTTCTCTCTATTAGCTACAGAAGGCACCTTGGGGATTCTCAGATATGCTAAACTACGTCTGTCCTGGCCTTGAATATGCCGTCCCCTCTGCCTGAGGGGCAGCTATTTCTGATAGTCACGGGACTCATCCTTCTCCATTCCAGCAGCTCCTCAATGCCACGTGATCAGGGAAGGTTTCCTTAGTCATCTAAATAAAGAACACCTGTGGTCATTCTCTTTCTCTTCACCTTTTATTTTTTTCAGAGCACTAAAAGATTAATAACTTGCATTATATCTTTGTTTATTTATTGTCTCTCTGTCCAACTAGATTTTAAGCTCCATGAGGAGAAGGACTTTGTTAATAAATATAGGTTGGATGAATATTTGTAGCACCAGACAGTAACAGCTTTAACATTAACAATTCCTTAATGATATGTTGAGTATTCCAGTAAAGTGGTCAAGTAATGCTGAAGAGATGTACCCCAGTTTGATTGAGTACATTATGTTGCCCCAGAAATCTCTATATTTGTTATTTTGTATAGTGCAGTTGGCCCTTTTGAGGGTGTCTGCTCTGCTTAGAACTTTAATTCATGCTCTGGGAACTGCATGGATCCTGAGTCCTCAGAGGTAGATACCTGGTAACTTTATAGAGCAATGCTGCTTGATAGAATACTGTGAGCCGCACATGTACTTTTCTAGTAGTCATATTTTTTGAAAAAAAGGTAAAAAGAACACGTGAAACTAATTTTAATAATACTAACTCTATATATCAAAAATGATCATTTCAACTTAAAAATAATATCAATGAAATTATTAGTGAGATATTTCATTTTCTTTTTATCATACTAAGCCTTCAAAATCCTATGAGTATTTTTTATACTTACAGCATATAACAATTCAGATGGTAAATTTTAACAATTGAAATAAAATGTAGTTCTACCAAAATAATAAAGTTGTGTGTAATGGAAAAATATTTTACATCTCTTCAACTTTTACATTTAAATTTAAGTTAATAAAAATTAAATACAATTTAAGATTCTGTTCCTTGGTCATACTGAAGCTGCTGCTATACTAACCCCTGACAAAAGTAATGTTTCCTACTGATTTATTAAGGTTTCTTTTTCCTTAGTTTCAAAACTCCATCCCGTTTATGTATATTAATAGAAAACTTATCTCACTTAATGCATAGTAATGGGACTATTAGATGTTCTAATCTGGATTAGATTGTATTTTTGTTTTTCACTTTAGAACTAGAATAAACTGCTTCTGATCACCAGGTATTCACAATTAAGAGAATTCTGACCTAAAAGTTACCTTCGTGGATCACAGAGTGGTTCAACAATGGCAGCGGAGGAATACTGGTATAAGATGTTATTGACAGGTGATATATGGTTGACAGGGAGTTATACAGGGCATATGTCCAGGGTGCATGGTAATGTTTGGATATACTCATAGTGGCAACAATTAAAAACAACAGCTGGGGGGGGATACTGGGTTCCTGGCCGGGGATGCTCTGTCATGGTCCCTAGGGGAGCAGCGGCAGTCCCCCAGGTACAACGGTAAGGACCAGGAAGGAATGAGGGTTCAACAGTGAGCCCCTGATACTAATGACTATGCTTGTGAGCCTATATGCCTGAAATAAGAACAAGGCCTTGAGCAGCACTGTGCCTAGGAGTTTCCTCCTGACAGCCTTCATGTTACTCAAATGTGGCCAGTCTTGAAGTCAAACTCAGCATATAAATGCAATGCCTTCCCCCCAGCGTGGGACATGACACCCGGGGATGAGCCTCCCTGGCACCAAGGGATCACTACCAAGTACCAACTGATGATGCAACTAGAAAATGACCTTGAATTAAAGGTTCAACGCGGACCAGCAGAATATCCCTGTGTACATATAATAACAGGAGTTAAAAATGCTATTTGACCTAAATTAAGGGGGAAATGGAAAGGGCAAATGAGTTTAAATGGCTATGAGTCTCTAAAAAAGAGTCTGGAGGATGTCAGAAGGATTGCCCTTATGCACACCTGAGCAGAGTCTCAGAGACAGATAAAGTAGATACAACCCCAGGTATTGGTTCTTTTGAGGGCTAAAGAGACCCACAGGTTCTATGGTCATGGCAGATGGGGTTCACTGCCATGTCAGTTGGCCCTTCTTTGGAGCTGGTGTTTCTGCGTGATGGAGCTGGACACAGATGGGATATCTTTTCACAAGGCTTTCATGCTACTTTACTGGAATTGTAGTTGGTGCTGGGGTTTAAGATATATCTAGGGGATTTGAATCTCTGGACTGACAATATGATAGCCAGGCCCTGAGCCTCAACAGACTTCAACTCCTACACTCTCATTTATTGGACTTACCCCACTCAGCTAACATGGAGTTGAAGAATGTCAACCACCACACCATGGAGCCTAGAGTGCCTACAACTGAAAGCAGGAGGATTGCATCCAGTATCCATGTGGAATCTAAGCCTCCTCTTGACATAGATGTGCAATGGACACAACCAATCCAAGGTCCACAGAGAAAATGTGGCATTGGTGTGGGAAAAGTGGCCATGGTGGCTGATGGGGGCAGGGAATGGGAGGAAGAGATGAGAAGTGGAGGCGTTTTCGGGACTTGGAGTTGTCCTGGGTGGTGCTTCAGGGACAATTACCAGACATTGTAGATCCTCCCAGGGCCCACTGGATGGAACGTGGGAGAGTATGGGCTATGATGTGGACCATTGACCATGAGGTGCAGTGATGCCCAGAGATATACTTACCAAATGCAATGGATATATCATGATGATGGGAGAGAGTGTTGCTGGGGGGGGAGTGGTAGGGTGGGGGCGGTGGGGGTGAATGGGACCTCATATTTTTTGAATGTAATATTTTTACAAAATGAAAAAAAAAAAGTTACCTTCGCTTTATTATAATAGTAAAAATCACACCCCCAGCCACCATTGCACTTCCATTTTCTTATATGCGACCTATGACCAAGCATGCTTTGAAACAGCGGCATGCTCAGCTAAAACCCACCTACCTCACCTCGTCTCACTTCATCCACCTCATTTTACTAAACCAGCCCCCCCCCCCCCCAAATCACATAAAAATCAGCACACTTTTCAGCTCGGGGAGACTGATTTGAGGACATTACTGTCCGCCAGTCTCCGCTGAGCTGGCCCTTGCTATTAAACACTTTTCTCGAAATCCTGGTGTCACTGTATTGGCATTGTGCACATTAGGCAAAAGGACTCACTTCAGCAATTTCAATGCTAGCCACATTTCTAGTGCTCAACAGTCACATGTGGCTGGTGGCGCCTGTGTTGGACCGTGGGGATATAGTGCATACTTAGCTGTCTCCTGGACGTACTTCATTGGAGCAGAGGCAGCTTTCTGGCCACATCTCAGCCAATCAGATTCTCTCTCCCAGGAATTTGAAATTTGATCCGATATACATAGAGACCCAGAGAAGTTTGGCAACGAGTTACATTAGTGGCTGAATTCCAAAGGGAAGGTTCGTGAGCAGCTGTTGCCAGGGTCCCCAGAGCTTCCTTGGCTTCTGCTCTTCCAGAGACCTGGTTGATAGTTTCATTCTTCTTTGGACTCCATGAGAAAGTCTAATATACTTCCAATATATATATATATTTCATGGAGCAAGGTCAATATGGTTTTTGATACTTGCAAAGACATAAATATGTATTTTTAAAATTTTAAATAAAATTTTTTTAAATGGAGATAGAAAATAGAACATAATTAGGCAGAAGTGCATATACAAAACTGCTTTGACTACCTTAGAAAATCATAATTGTCCAGGCTGCTATCAACTCTTGGAACAGAGTGTAGATAATTCAAAACAGTAAAGTGTTATAAAAATAGCATCTATTTGATTTTGGAATGCATTTATGTGCATTGGGGGATGGGGGTTGGGGACAGTGTAGAAACAAGATACAGCTTCCTAATTGTTTTGCAGAGAAATTAATCAGTACGAATTCTCCAAGAATGACGTTCATCACACAGCAGGTGCTTGATAAATGCATGTTGATTAATTGATTTAGAATTCACCAGCTGTCATGAAAGATGTGATCCACAATCAAACCATTTGACATAAGAAAGCCATGGTTTTCAAAATTAGGAACACTGTGGAATTCTATAAGCAAATAATCCAGAGACGGTGTTACTGTCTTTACTTGCTTTCCTAGTTGAGAACGAGATAATCACACTCTGCTTTGGAAAGAAGATAGTCAGTGTTTAAGGCTGTAAACTAAGTAAGCACATCCTCCAACCATTTATTCCTAGTCCCAAGTGTGTATCTGGAAGTCCTTTTGGTTGCATAGAGATACCGACTCTGTGTGTGTGTGTGTGTGTGTGTGTGTGTGTGTGGTGGGTTGGGGGAGAAGTCATGAGCAATCATAAGTCATCTCTTTGGATTCTGCAGAGCTTTGATTTTTTTCTCCTGTTAGCATCAGATAACCAATATTTAAATTTCACAAGGAAGAAAAAGAAATATAAAAAAGAGATTTATAATACCAGGTTAAAATGAGTGGAGATGAATCTAATCAAGCCTTTAGATTTAACTACCAATTTACAGAAAATATCACTTAAATAATGCATGCAGGGTTGCAATCAACCAAATACAGAATATGGTTCTATAGAACAAACGACAAACAACAAATCCTATCATTGTATTGTAAATGGCACAATTGCATTGTAGGACAATGCCACCTCTAGTAAAACATTATTTTAGGCTGGGTTCCCTAGATCCAAATTCCAAAGTGGAGAGTTGCCTTTAGCTTATTGGAGGGATACCTCTGGGAGGAAGTGAGAAAGGCAGAATTGGGCAGGGGAGAAGATGACCCCTGTGAAGTTTCAACTGGGGCCTCAGTCATGCTATGGGGAGTTCTAGAACTGGGATGACCATTCAGAGTTCTAGAATTGGGATGACCACTCAACTGAGGCAAGAGGGCTGGGTTTTTATCCCTGCCTCAGCCAGTTTTTCACAATAGACCATGTCCTAGCAGGGGGTATAACTTTGGGAGAGGCAGTTTTCTATAGCCCAGAGCTGTTCCCATAGCTATAAGTCAACAGCAGGTGATAGTCCTGGTAGCTTGGGAATGAAAGCATTGACACTGAAGAGGGGATCTTGATGGAGTACAATAGTATCCACCATACTAATTTAAAACAGAAATAAGTACTGAGATTATTAGTGGCATTTAGCTATTATTTAAACCATACTTTGTATAATAATGGCTATTTTATTTTTAACATTTTGAAAATAACATTTTATCATACATGTTCTGATATTCT
The DNA here is from genome assembly GCF_030445035.2 of Dasypus novemcinctus. Lineage (NCBI taxonomy): Eukaryota > Metazoa > Chordata > Mammalia > Cingulata > Dasypodidae > Dasypus > Dasypus novemcinctus. The sequence goes on from NC_080689.1 coordinate 44,543,356, forward strand.
TTATCAGTCAAATACCTGCAGTTGTATATTTTGATGTTGGGAAATCAATTATTGTGTTGCATTCATTTGTTAAACACTAATTAGACCATCATTTTTGGACCCCCCCACTTTTGGAACACTGGGTGGGGGTACTTTCTTTGCTTGGCTCTCAGAATGCCATACTTGTTCTTCTCCCACTTCACTGGCCACTCTTTCCCACCTCTGATGACTTCTCATTTCTTGGGCCTCTGAATTTTGGACTTCATTAGGACTTAGTCCTCAGACCTCTTCTTTAACATCTACTTTGACTTCCTATAATTTCTCATCCAGTCTATGACGTCAAATATCAAGCATATCTTGGTGACTCACAGAGACCTCAAGAGTGGTCCTCCTCCTTAAACTCTGGATTGGTATCTGCAAATACTATCTCAACATCCCTAATTGGGTATCTATATACATTTCAAATGTGACATGTTCAAATAATCTCCCCACTCCAATCCCCTATAAAACTGGCTCAATCTCAGCAATAACAATCCCATTTTCCCTCTTGCTCAAGTCAAAAAGCCTGGACTCATTCTTGAATATTTTAATGCAAATTTCAGACATCATGTCAACCCACCCATAGAGATAATTTATTGTGCTTCTCTAACTGATAAAGCACTTTCCCCCCCACATAAACACAGTCTGATAAAAGCCAACATAATTCTTTAATATCCAATTCACATTCAAATTTCCCTAATTGTCTCAAAGATGTCCTTTTACAGTTGCTTTGTTCAATGAGGATTGAAATAACGGAGAAACCAGTCAATTAAAAAAAACAAATGTAAAAGATATTGGGTGGTAATCACTATTGCAGAGTAAGGAGTAAACAGTACAAAATAGAAGGGGCTAGCTGATTGGTTATTTTGTCAGGGGCCATCAGTAGAGGCCTCTCTGATAAAGTCGCATTTCAGCGAGATTTGAATTAAGTCCTTTAAGGAGGGCGGGATCAACTTTGTCAAATGCTGGAAACAAAAAGTGAGCCTGAGGACTGATCTTTGGATATTGCAACAGAAGGATGAACAAAATCTGCTTTTGTGGAATGATGCAAGTCAAAGCCTGATGAGAATATGTTCAGTGGAAACAGTAAGTACAGACCATTCTATAAAGAAGTTTTGCAGTATAGGGGAGTTGACAAGTGAGCCACTGGATAAAGGGGACTTGGAGACAACAGATGACTTTTTTTTTCTAATGAGAAATTGACAGCAATTTGAGACCAATGGGAATGATCCAGTAGAGAGGAAACACTGATGATGCAGAAGAGAAAGGGATTTCTAGAGAGAGGTTATTCCAGAGGTGAGAGGGAATGCATTCAGTGAGTAATTGCAGGGGTTGGCTTTAGATAGTAGTACAGACAGTGTATCCATAGTAACAGGAAAGAAGGCAAAATTTGTGGGAACTGAGACTGGTAAGCGGGTAGATGTGATTGTGGCCGTGGAAATTCTCTTTTCAGTGAAGTAGAAAGCAAAGTCAGCAGCAGAGGGATCAGGAGATGTGAGAGGGTTAAAGAGAGAAGAGAAAGCATGAAATAGCCCTCTAGGAGACTTGCAGAGTAAATGGGTGAGGAAATATACTGGAGTGGTGTTATTAAAGGCCCGTTTGAGATTGGGGACATGAGTTTACTGTCACTACCCTCTGCATGGTTGTTTGTTTTCTCCAGTTACACTTAACTGATTGGTACAACACAGAAAGAATTGGATTTAACTGGGGTTGGAGTTTTGCTTTGTAAGTACAAAAGAGGGAGAGAGAGGGGAGGATGTTAAGGTTGTATCAAAATAAGTAATTATAATGACGGACCATGGAATACAAGCCGCGCAAGCAGAAAATTGAGAACATGAGGAGTAGTTATGAGCAGTGAAAAGATGACAGGATCATCAACTGTAGGTTTCAGAGAAAGTAGGAGAATTGTGGGAGTCAAGGCATAGCAAGAATGAGATGGGAAAATAGAATATGGTGGTATATTTAAAATAAAAGTACATAATTAGTCTAAAAAATAAGGGAATGGGAAAATAGGGAGTCTTATGCACTGTTAATGAGTGTAAATTGGTATCACTTCTTTGGGGCAGGAGTGACATGGAAAAATCTACAAAAATGTTAAATGCCTTTGACCTAACAATTGTTCCTAGATTTTTTCTTAGAACTAAACTTGAACTTTGCATCAATGCCAGGGTATTCTTTGTAACATTGTTTGTAGTAACAAAACACTGAGAAAAAAATTAAATATCCATCAATAGGGGCGTAAGTAAGTTGTGGTATAACTCTATATTGGTATGCTATGAAACCATTACAAAAGAATTATTTCTAAAACCAACATTTTAAAGCACCCAATGTAATTGATTCAGACAAGGACCATCAATGGATATTCAAACCATTGGGTGTAGGTGGGTGGAGAACCAGATATTCACATGGTCTCAGAATCACCATATAGATTATTTATTAATATCATAGATGTGGCTCAAGCAGTTGAGTGCCTGTTTCCCACATGTGAGTTTCCATTTTGGTCCCCAGTGCCTGCTAAAGACAAAAAACAAACAAACCAACGAAAAAGTCAACTTAGGGAAGCCGATGTGGCTCAGTGGTTGAGAGCCGACTTCCTACATACAAGGTCTGGGGTTCATTTTTTGACCCTGGTACCATTAAAAAAAGAAAAGAAGAGAAAAAAGGAGGGATGGAGGAAGGTACTTTTGCACTGCAGAAATCAAGCAGGAACTGCCTTAACCAAATGATTACTAGTATCACTAATAATAGGAAAAACAGGCATTACCTGTGTTCTGATGTGATGCAGTGGGAAGAATACACTTCTCCTATAATATTCTTGCCAAAAGTGCTTACCTTGAATTTAATCATGTTGAAGCAATTAGATAACTCCAGAGTGTGGGACATTCCACAAAGCAATTGCCTGGACTCAAAAAAAAAAAAAAAAGAAGTCAGTTATATGAGACTCTTCCCAACCCCCCAAAAAAGGGAACATTAAAAAGAGACTAAAGGGAAGCGAACTTGGACCAGTGGTTAGGGCGTCCGTCTACCACATGGGAGGTCCGAGGTTCAAACTCTGGGCCTCCTTGACCCGTGTGGAGCCGGCCCACGCACAGTGCTGATGCGTGCAAGGAGTGCCGTGCCACGCAGGGGTGTCCCCTGCATAGGGGAGTCCCACGCGCAAGGAGTGCGCCCCGTAAGGAGAGCCGCCCAGCGCGAAAGAAAGTGCAACCTGCCCAAGAATGATGCTGCACACACAGAGCTGACACAACAAGATGACGCAACAAAAAGAAACACAGATTCCTGTGCCGCTGACAACAACAGAGCAGACAAAAAGAAGAACACACAGCAAATGGCCACAGAGAACAGACAACTGGGGCAGGGGGGAAGGGGAGAGAAATGAATAAAATAAATCTTAAAAAAAAAAGACTAAAGAGGAAAGCAGATGTAGCTCAGTGGTTGAGTGTCTGCTTCCCATGTACAAGGTATCAGGTTCAATCCCTGGTACCTCCTAAAAAAAGAGAGAGAGAGAGTAAAGAGACATTTCTATTATATACAATTAGAGAGACTTGATGAATCTTAGATAGAAATCTATAAAGGACATGGGGTGGGTAATTGGGAAAATTTGAATATGGATTATAGAATCCACATTGAATTTCTTGGAACTGATCATGGGATTGTAGTTCTATAAGAGAATGACATTGTTCTTGGAGAAACATGCATGTGGTGCATTGGAACATTCATGCGATTCCAAATGATTCAGCAAAGACAAAAGAGAGAAATAAAGCAAATGTGGCAAAACTTTTAAAAACCATTTGTGAATCTAGAGAAAAGGTACATAGGCATTCATTGTACTATTCTTTTAACTTTTTCTGTAGATTTCACACTTTTGAAAATTAAGTATTAGGGGGCAGGGGAAATAAATCTTTAAGTGCTAATAATTATGTTAAAGTCAGTGGAACCAAGATTTTTAGCAAAAACAAAAAGAGATGGAGAATAAAATCAAACCAGCCAAGTGAAACTCTATAATTCTAAATTTTAGCTATTTCTACAGGATGTAGAGCCCCTTTGGAGAGGAAAATGAAATCCTAGATTCTAGTTTTCCTGTCAGAAACATTTACTTATTTATAATATATCAATGATTATTAGTGGTTTTCAATTTTTAGAAGCAGCCTATGGACAAAATAGGGATATTTTAAATAGGGTTTTACTGAAGAAAATACAAATGTCAGTTTTTATCATGTGAAAGTAAAGGTAGAAACACAGAAAATAGGAGGTAGAAGAGGAAAGAGAAGGGTGGGGAGAGGAGGGTAACTACTCTCACCAAACACAGTAATTTATCAGTAAAAGCCTCATGGAAAGAGAGAAAGAGAAGGGAAAAATGGTGTGGAAGAGAGAGAGAGAGCACGAGCTTATTGAAATACAAGATTTTACTGCCAGGTAATTTTGATTGTGGTACAGTGTATTAATCATATTATTCTCTGTCCAGCTGTGCCCCAGGAACTAGGAACTTGGGCCAGAGCTCTGGGGGAGGACGGTTGTTAACTTAGAAAAGAGTGAAATGCCTTTAGTCTTCGAAGACATGAGATGCACAAAGCACCTGGCTCCCTTGATGCCTGGAGGTGACAGATCAGGGACCTGGGGATAGGTTCTGAGGAGACTCCTCCTGGACTCCGTTCAGAAGTACAAGGCAGCAGCGGGTGGATTGTGAGGGAGAAATGAAGTCTTGCATTGCTGTGGGTGAAGGCTAAGCTAGGAAAATACTGCTTTCTTATTGTTATTATAGTTCATAGAAGCCACAGCCTGGTGTGGCCTACAAAAACATGATCAGCACAACATTAAAGGAGACAAACGGCATTATATCATGATGAAAGATACATTTTAAAAAATGAAAAAAAATAATATCCCGGATATCTGACAATAAAATAAAGTTTTGAATTGATAGAGATGAAAGGATAAGTCTTTTTGGTACAGCATTATGAGGGGTAAATTATATTATCGTTCCCAATTATTTCTTGTGTCCCCCCCAACTATGAAAGTATTATATTTGCCACCCCATTGCCACAAGGTTTAGCCTTATGACTTGCTTTGGCCTGTGGAATGTGTGCAGAAGTGATGTATATTCCATGTCTGAGCAGAAGCTTTAAGAGCTGCCCTGTGGTTTAGTCTACTCTTTTCTTCTGCCATGTGGCTGGTATGCCCACATAGAGGCCTGCTCCTTCAGCTTACATCCTGGAAAGAAAACCCCGGAACTCCGAGCTGTAGCCAACATGTACAGTGTATGAAAAATAAACCTTTGTTTTTGTAAGCCACTGAGATTCTGGGGATTGTACACTCTACCACATAATCTAGTGAAAGCTGACTAATAGCGTAACTTAAAATTCTTTTGCCACTGACACTTAGAAAAGCTAGTTGAATGATAACAAATATCCCTTTAATGCATATATAAACTCCTAAGAAAGTCATCTCAGGACCTCTAAGTAAAGGGAAGATTGAAAAAAAGTGTAAGTGCTTGAAATAATGCTGTAGTTAAAATATAAGACAAAACAGAGGAATGTAATAAACAAACCTAAAGAAATGTGGAAAAGAAAATTTGGATATGTGGTAGATTGCATTATGTACCCCAATTTAGACATGTTCCCCATCTCAGCCCACATTCCTACAGATGAACCCACTGTAAATAGGATCTCTTGAAGATGCTATTTTAATTAAGGTGTGGCCAGCGGAAGCAGGATAAACCTTAACTGGATTACTGGAGTCCTTTATAAGCAGAAATTCAGACTCAGTGAGAAAAAGCCACAGAAAGGAGCCAGAAGTTACTGGAACCTGGAAGAGAAAGGAGAGGACATCACCATGTGACATGAGCTAGAGAAAGAAGCCAAGGAACCCCAGAGATCGTTGGCAGCCAGCACCAGAATGTTCCAGATTCTGGGGAGAAAGCATCACGCTGCTGATGCCTTGGTTTTGGACTTATCTTAACCTCAAAACTGTGAGCCAATAAGTGCCTATTGTTTAAGCCAACCCATTATGTGGTGTTTGTCAAAGTAGCTCAGGAAATCGAAGACAAGGTAATACATCAAAGGCAAGAGAGGAAAAGGGAAACATTAAAAATAAAAATGAAAGCAGAAAGGAACAAACTGAGAAATAGAAAAGCAGAACACTAAATACATGTACCCAATAACTATATTAATCGAAGAATTGTTTCTGGTATGTAAACCCTCCCTGCAAAGTCCTTCTTTCTTATTATTAGGTTTAATTTCCAAACTATTAAGGGTTTGATGTTTACACTGAAAAATCTAATAAATTTTTGGCACATTGATAAATAGTAATATTGAATAACAATAAGGGTTAAATATAGAAATGATTTAAATTCTAAACAAATATTTATGCTTCCTTATAAAATAAAACAGAAAATATTCTCCATTAGAAACTTCACACTTGACCACACTGTTGCCATTATCTGGGGCAGCATTTTCCAATAAAGAGTTGTAAGCTATTCATTACAAAATCAATTTAGTAGCTTGCAAGCTACATTTAAAAGTACAATGGAATAGAATCGAGTTGAAAATATCAGAGTGCAATGCTCCCAGTAAAAACGAGTACAGTTTTGTGAAATATTAATTTTGGTTATATAATATATGCGTGTGTGAAGGTGTGTGTGTCCTGGGTTGAGATTAAAATATCACCTTACTGCCCGTGGTTGGAAGGGCAAAAAGTTTGAAAGTCGCTGATCTAGGCCCCTGAAACCAAAGATGATAGTCAAAATATTTCATAACTGGTAAAGCATGGACATGGCCCAGGGAAGACTCAGGGACCCCTGCTATATCAGTGGTTGCCCCTTTTGTTGTTGGACTGAGGGTTTCAAGGAATGGCTGGGGCAGCATTGGGCTTGAGGCAGTGGATTTATGGGCATATTCGTTCTCTATGGCTGCCATAACAAATCATCACAAACTTAAGCGGCTTAAAATAATACAAATTTTTTATCTTATTGTTCTGTAGGTCAGAAGTCTCACACAGATCTCACTGAACTAAAATCAAGGTGTCAACAGGGCTGTGGTGCATTCTGGAGACAAAGAGAATCCATTTTCTTGCCTTTTCCTGCCTCTAGAGGCTGCCCACATTCCCTAGTTCGGGGCCTCCTTCCTCTTTCTTCAAATCCAGTAATATTCATCTCCTTCTGGCCTCTCGTTGGCAGTCACGTCTCCTTCTGGCCGCAGTTGGGGAAGGAACTCCACTTCTAAGGATCCATGGGATTAGTTTGGGACCACATGGATAATTCAGGATCATCTCCCCATCTCAAAGTCCTTAGCTTAAACCACGTCAGTAAAGTCCTTTTTTTGCCATAACATATTCATATTCCCAGGTTTTGCAGGATTAGGGTGGGGATATCTACTGTTCTGCCTACCACAGTGGATATGGAAATGTTTCATTATTTGAACCACCAGTATAGTCATCCCTGTCTGTTGCCTAACTGGAACTGAATACAGGTCCTCTGTGAAATGACTCTTTTTGCAGTCTCTATTCAATACTCCATGAATGTGTTTTGAATGTTCACCCTATCACCTCCCAGAGAAAAGAGGGGGAAATTTGAGCTAAGCGACACAGACTAATATAACATGACCTACTGGTTTCCCCTCTCCTGGTATTTTCCTAGGAGAATTAACTATGAAAGGAGTTGACCTCAGACCCAAAGACTTGAAAGAGAAATGTGCACAAACTTAAGAATATGTGACAGAAATGCTCTTCCTTTTAACACACATGAAAAATTTAAATGTAGATATATAAGCTTATTTTAATGTTGGTTATACAGTATATATTTCATGATCAAAGCAAGGGGCATCTTTTTAAAAAAATGAAGTCCCAGAAAGCCAACTTCTATAATTATAAAAAATTATATAATTCTGAAACAAAAAGCCTCTGAACAGCATTTCAGAGTGGTACCTCATAAAATATAATAATAAATTTAAGCTGTCTTATACATATATGTAAGCACTGGCAAGGAGCAAAGTTTATTTTAAAAGCTAATGTTTTAAGTTAATAAGATCTACTTTTTCCATTAAACGTGCTTTATTATACAGTAGAATTTCCAAAACAATCTTTGAGATGCTTTATGCATGTTTACCCATAGAGGAATCATCTTGCTCAGAATTGCTCATTGAATGCTTTTTATGCTGGCTAACAAAATAAGAATTAACTCATTTTTGAGCCATACACTTCCAGCCACAAATCTCCAGTGAACTCTAACAAAGCACATTGTGAATGATAGTGAGGGAAGAGGAAATATAAAGAAGTTAAAAAAAAATTCCACATCAGGTATCAAACGAGGGTAATGTGAGACTTTTACATAAGCTTATGGATATGCCTGGGCAGAGGTTGAAAGGAAATTAATTTGGGGACATAACTCTATTATGCGGTTTCACTCAGCTGTCTAAAGACACTGAAGTATGCTAATTTATATAGCTTTTCTATTTCTGATGACTCATTCTTCTTCCATCATTAGGAGACTTTACATATAATTAGCGAGCTCAATTTCTTTTCCTTTGAATCTCATTGACTGTTGCTACTCTGACAAGAGGAAAGTCTTTGATTATGATTTCTCTGCTCCCACTCCAAATTTTGCTGTCAGATGGGTTTTTTTTTATTTTTAATTTTTTTACCCCACCCCCACCCCCTACCTCCCTCCACCCCCCAACAATGCTCCCTTGTCTGTTTGCTCGTCTGCTTGTCTTCTTTAGGAGGCACCAGGAACCAAACCTGGGACCTCCCACGTGGGAAGCAGTGCCCAATTGCTTAAGCCACATCTGCTCCCTGGAGTCATATGTTTTCTAATTGGGAACATGGGGTTTTTTCCAATTCCATGCTTGCCTTGTGGCTGTGCCTGCTCCTGTCCTACAGTGTTCGAACTTCCCTTTCTGACTCCTTTTCGGCTTGTCCTGCTGCTATCTCAGCAATTCTCAATTGCCAGATTCCCAAGAAATAATTGGAAAGTAATTAGTGATTTTTTTCCATTAAGAAATAATTTTCTATCAAATATAATTCATTAAAAATGATTTAACATCCTCCTGCTTGACCGTTAATATTGTCCCAGTTGTTTTTTGGTTGGCTCAGTGCTACTGAAGCCGGCTAGTAAGATAGGTAATCAATAGGTGGATCTGGAACCTGGCAAGAAGTCCATGTGGACATCAACAACCCCAAGATGGCTGCTGGAAGACCCTCCCCAAGATTCTGCCACTCAGGAAAAGACTTCCTCTGGAAGCCAGGAGAAGTCCCAGATATTCCTCAAGGACTTTATCATTGGGCTCTTTTGGGGGATTGATGGGTGGGGTAATCAAAACAGCACACAGCTGGAACTTCTTCCCTGCCGTTAGCAAAGGGGCAGAATAATTAACAGTTCAAAAAGCAGGCGCGAGGCCTCAACTCACGCTCTCGCTTCTGAATCCCTGTTGCTGCCTTCTGCGCTCTGCTCTCAGGTTTTTCCTCTGCCATGATGGCCATGCAAGTGAAACCTGGGCATTTATAATCTATAATGGGGAATTTCAGTCTGTAAATGAGCCCGCTTTATCACTTTTCAGCCCCTTTCTTTCTACCTGGGACCCCTGATCTGTTATTTTCTCCCATTTCTCATCCCTCCCTACTGGAATAATTACTGGCCTAGCTCACCCAATGTACTCTTGAAATTAATTTCTGCGGCATAGTCAAGAACCTAGACAAAATCTGGTAACACCACAATCCCCTTCTATAATCTATTTTATAATACACTGCAGGTGCTGGAAGCCTATAAACTATATTTCCCAGATTTCTTTAGCACCCAGCTTCCAGTCAGGTTTGGCCAATGAAAATTCCTGGCAGGAGAGAAGAACCCTGCTGTTGTAACACCAGTGTGGAGGTGGCTCTGTACACGTGGTACCTTGTCTCAAGTGGCCTGCACCAGCCGCACGGTAACCTCCAGCAGCTGGCGCAGAGGGCTCCAGCCTAGGAATGGTGCAGCTTTCTCATCTCTGAGCCACGTCTCTCCCTTTCTTCCCTTTTCTCCTCGAGCCCTTCCAAAACCTTTGTAACCATTTCCCAGTATTAAATACCTTTCCATTTGAACCGTATAGAGTGGTTTCTATTTTCCCGACCGGACTGATTGGACTGATTATAGACCAAAATCTTCTCACAGCTACTACAGCTTTGGGGAATCAAGATGTTTATAAATGAAAATAGTGTAACACTTCTCTGGAAACTACTCTTCCCCACAAACTGTTATCAAGAAAGTGTCATGGGGAAGTGGACTTGGTCCAGTCGATAGGGCGTCCGTCTACCACATGGGAGGTCTGTGGTTCAAACCCCGAGCCTCCTTGACCCGTGTGGAGCTGGCCCATGCGCAGTGCTGATGCACGCAAGGAGTGCCGTGCCACACAGGGGTGTCCCCCGAGTAGGCGAGCCCCATGGGCAAGGAGCAACCCCCATAATGAAGCCGCCCAGCGCAAAAGAAAGTGCAGCCTGCCCAGGAATGGTGCCGCACACACAGAGAGTTGATGCAGCAAGATGCCGCAACAACAACAAAAAGAAACACAGATTCCTGTGCCGCTGACAACAACAGAAGTGGACAAAAAGAAGAACATGCAGCAAATGGACACAAAGAACAGACAACTGGGGCAGGGTGGGGGGAGAAGGGGAAAGAAACAAATAAAAAATAAAAAATAAAAAAAATAAAAGAAAGCGTCATGTATTTCTTAATCCTAGCATACGAGGTCCCACCCAAAAGCTTTGACCCTAGATGACTGGATCGGAGTATGAAGTCCTACTTCAGGGGTACAAGTAGGACAACTGGAAAGTGGTGATGGACAACAGGGAAACTTCTGGGCTTTAGAAAATACAAACGATTCCTTTTAACTGCTATTCAGAAATACTCCAGGCATAGGTCTCAGGCTCTGATAGTTCCTTGGAAATTGCCTGAAAAAAAGGCGTAGGAGGAGATATTTAGTAATTTACATGTAGGCAAAGAAGCTGGTGAGGCAGCAGAAAATTTAAGCACCTCACTGAATGTGAAGTAGGGCCTTAGATGCTGTATTACCTTGCTCTTCATTTGTTTGACAAATGGGTCTAGTAGGACTTCATCAGTCTATTTCCAGCCTTTGTTTCGCAGACCAGGGATATTGATGGCTAATCCCAAAGGGAATGTTGGCAATTTCAGTCAGATTTCTTGTGGGTGGTTAAGGTCACAATGAAGAGGGTACTGTGCCTGCCATCATGTCTAGTTCCTCAATTTCCCCACTTCAGAATCAGATGACACATTTATCTTCAGAACCTTAATATTTATCTCCCCCCTCTTGATGTCTGTTTTTGCTTAGCATTGTACCCACGTTGCCTAGCAAAGTGCTAAATATGTTAATTCATTCAATGAATACTGAATGCCTATTGTATTCTCAACACACCAACATAACACTAAATTCTTCAAATATTTCAGAAGTTTGTAGCAACCAATTTTGAACAAACATTCTTAAGGTGACTTTTCCTCTAGCAAAATCTGTTGTGTGCATCCTTGAATCTGTAAGCAGAAATTGCTATTTCTAAACTGATTTGCAAATATTCTGAAATGTAATTTGCCTATGTTCTTCTAACTGCTGGCAAGAGCCCTTTTTACTACATGGTATAGCTCAATGCTTACAACCCCAGTGCCTCTCAAACGTTAATGTACATTATTGTAATGAAATAAACATTACTAAAAAAACAACAACCAAAAAACAACTTAATTGAGATACAAATAACGCAGTAAAATTCAACCTTTTAAAGTTTATAATTAATTAGTTTTTAGTATATTACAGAGATGCGCAACCATCACCACAATAAATTTTAGGACATTTCCATTACACCAAAAAGAAACCTCTTACACATTAGCAGTCACTGCCCATTTCCCCATACTTTCCCCCAGTCCTTGGCAACAATAAGCTACTTTCTGTCTCTATAGATTTTCCCTATTTTGGACATTTCATATAAATGGAGTCATACGATATGTGGTCTATTGTGTCTGACTTCTTTCATTTGGCATAGTGCTTTCAAGGTTCATACATGTGGTAGCATCTGTCAGTAACTCATTTCTTTGTATGGCTGAATAATATTCCATTGTATTTAAAAAACACATTTTATTCATCCATTCATCATTTAATGGATATTTGGGTTATTTCCATCATTTGGCTATAATGTTGCTATAGTAAGTTTTTGTGTGGCCATATGTTTTCATTTCTTTAGTAGTGGAATTGCTGAGACACATGGTAACTACGCCGAGACATTTTCCCAAGTGACTGCATCATTTTACATCCCCACCAACAGTATATGAGGGTTCCAATTTCTCCACTCTTTATCAACTTTTTATTATCTGTCTTTTTAAATTATATCCATCAATGGGTGTGACATGATATTTCATTGTGGTTTTGATTTGCATTTCCCTGATGGCTAATGATGTTGAGTATCTTTACTTGGGCTTATTGGCCAGTTGTATTCTTGTTTGGAAAAATAATCTCTTCAGATCCTTTGACCATTTTTAAAGTGGGTTGTCTTTTTATTATTGAGTTGTAGGAGTTCTTTATGTATTGTAGATACAAATCCCTTATGAGATATATAATTTACCAAATTATCCTCTCTTTCTGTGGATTGTCTTTTCACATTTTGATGTTGTATTACGTTTGATTAAGGAAACAGACAGCAGAAGAGACGTCTCATGTACCAACAGTACTCAGTTTGAAACGTGATGAGCAAGGAATCCCAGTTTATAGTAGCAGTAGACAAAATTGCTTATTAATCACCTTTAATGGAAAATGTAGAACCAATATGAAAAAAAGACAAGATTTTCCTAAAAGATATTAAATATTTTAAAAAGTGGTACCAGATGTCTAGAAGGGTTCATTTTTTTTTAAGATTTCTTTCTTTCTTTCTCCCCCCGCCCACCGCCCAGTTGTCTGCTGTGTCCATTCTCCATGTGTTCTTCTGTGACCACTTCTATCCTTATCAGCAGCACTGGGAATCTGTGTTTCTTTTTTGTTGTTGCTGCGTCATCTTGCTGCGTCAGCTCTCCGTGTGTGCAGTGCCATTCTTGGGCAGGCTCCACTTTCTTTCACACTGCACAGCTCTCCTTATGGGGTGCACTCCTTGCGCGTGGAGCTCCCCTACCTGGGGGACACCCCTGCGTGGCACGGCACTCCTTGTGCGCATCAGCGCTGCGCATGGGCCAGCTCCACACGGGCCAAGGAGGCCTGGGGTTTGAACCACGGACCTCTCATGTGGTAGGTGGACACCCTATTCATTGGGCCAAGTCCGCTTCCCCAAGTTAATATTTTAATAATGGTCTATTCTCTATTCTTTTTAATAATATTTTAATAATATCCACCAAGAATGGATAAGAATTTATATTCTTGAACAATTAGGCAAAATATCAATAAAAATAATTTGGGAGAACTTGACAAAATGATTCTGAAATTTGTCTGAAAAAACAAATAGGTAGGAATAGCTAATAATTTTAGCCATTATAAAAAATAATATAACATTATATTAATTTTTTAAATGAGGCAATCATACAAAAATAGAGAAATAAAAATGATAATCCTCATGTTTTACCTTTTTTGTATGTATTTTCATTATTATTTTGCTAGGAAGAATTTTTCCCAAGAAGAATACACCTAAATTTTTTTTTGGAGGTACCGGAGACTAAACCCAAGACTTGTACATGGGAAGCAGGCACTCAACCACTGAGCTATACCCACTCCCCAATGAGAGTTGGTTTTTTCATTTGTTAGTTCCCTCCTCTACCCCTGAGATGGCTCCCTCATCTGTTTGCTCATTGTTTTTGCTTGTTTTTGCTCACTGTTTGCATTTTTTTGTGTGTTTTGCTTGTTGTTTGCTCATTGTCTCTTTTTTCTTTAGAAGGCACCAGGACCTGCCATGTGGGAAGTGGGCACTCAACTGCTTAAGCCAGTTCTGCTCCCTGCTCTTTTTGATTGTTTTTTGCTTGTTTTTTTTTTTTTCTCATTGTCTGCTCTTTGTTTGTTTTTTTTTCTTTCTCATTATCTGCTTGTTGTTTTGTTTTTTGTTTTTTTGTTTTTTTGTTTTTTTGCTCATTGCCTGCTTGTTGTTTTTGCTTATTGTCTGCTCAGTGTCTGCTCATTGTCTCACTGTCTTTCATTGTTTGTCTTCTTTAGGAGGCACTGGGAACCAAACCCAGGAACTCTCAAGTGGGAGGCAGGCACTCAACTCCTTGACCCAGATCCACTCTTGTTTTGTTTGTAGGAGGTACTGGAGATTGCACCCAGGGCATCGTCCATATGAAATAGGTGCTCAACCACATGAGCTACATCTGCTCCCCACACTTAAATTTTTAAAAATAAATTGTAAATTGGTGGGGACCAATGTAATAAAATTGTATTTTACCAAGATGCCAGACTAACCTTCTCAAGTTACAGATGTGAAGTATAACATTTCTTGCCTGTTCCTTCCTGAAGAGCTCATGAGGCATCTCTCTCACCCCTCTTAGAATGGCCTCCACCACCAGACTCAGCATCTTCACGGGCAAATTTCTCCATAACAAAAGTATATTTTAAAACTTGAATTATTTAAGTATCTAGCCAGTTCAATATCTCAGTGTTTCTAATACATGAATTCCAGTCATAGATAATGTCATTTAAAATTAGCTTTTGGCTTTTTATATTTAGACAGCTGCTATTATTCCCAATTTCTGAAGGTTATGGCTTAAGTGATTAATTTATAAAATGTATAAAAATGTATAAAGCTTTAGTTTCAAATGAGTGGTTGCTCCAGTGACTCTAAAAATAGTCATTTGAGATCAAAAGGTAATTCACTGAAATAGTTCCTTTAGAGACTATTAGGTTGTTCGAATCCATGAAGTTGTTCAAATATACATTAAAACTATTCTTACAGAAATACAAGAAGCAACATATGCAGGATTGTTACAATAATATAACCACCAAATTCTAAAATTGATAACAGTAATAATGGTGCTCAATGTAGAGACTTCATACAAAACTGTCTATACTGAAGTGCATATTTTTAGCAAGTTTAAAGTGTAATTACAGCAATTGACTCAGTGAAATGGATTTATCTTTGAAAAGCAGTTCAATGAGATAGCTGCAATTTCCATACTAAACTGCTGATTCTATTCTTTTAGAACTTCATGCTAAAAATTTTTTGTAAACTCTCTTTAACCTTTTTTAATCAATGACCCTTTTTTGGATATAATTATCCATAATGTATGCATGGCAAAATGTTCATGTTCTATATGTAAACCAAATCACCTATTTTTTTTTAAAAAAAGGAACTAGCAAAAATATAGTAGATTTAGATGCAAAATTACAAAGACATGCAAACAAAAGGGATTACTACCACCAAAAAAAAACAAAGTAAAGAAAAACATGATTATCAGAATTGCAAACGAAGGCAAAAGAAGGTGGCTTAGAGCATAAATAGTAAATCAGGTATATGTAAGTATAAATAATTTAGAGAGGTCAATAGAGACTGGTAATGATTTTCAGCAGAAAAATACTAGTAAGTGAAATTTACTTATGTATAATAAGGAAGTGTCTAGTGTTTGAAAACATTCTGAAGTTTTCAAGTATCTATACTGATTAAATTTCATGCTTGGAGCTGTGCTGTCCTATGTGATACAGCCACTAGCCATTGCAGATTCCTTAAAATTAAATTCAAATCCCTTAAAATTAAATAAAAATAAAACTTCATTTCTTATGTTGCATTAGTCACATCTTAAATGCTCAGTAGCCATATATGGACAGCACATAAATAGAACATTTCCATCATGGCAGAAAATTCTGGGACAAGGCTGCTTGGAGTATGATCAGTTGTGAAGGAAAGGTCATAATTAAGCTTTATTAAACAATATAATTCATTGGGAAGTTTATCAGACTTACTTTTGAGTAAGTAAGGATATAAGTAAGGCTATTTATATCCTCCAAACAATGAGTCACTTCTAGAAGTAAGGTATACAGCTAGATAAAACAAAGGTCAAATTCTTTATTGCTTTTTTCCCAACAAGAAAGACTTCCTTGGAATATTGTTATCTACCAGTTAGTAAGAAATGTAATATCTTATTGTGAAAAATAAATATGCAGCAGTTTTTTACTTAGTATAACATTTCACATGCTAAGACACTAGAAATAATTTTATTCTCGTTATGATTTACCAGAACATCTGAGAAAAATTCAGAATTTTGCCTGCTTTATGAAACAGTACAACTCATAGCACATCCAGATAGTGGCAATCATCTTTTTTTAAATTAAAAAAAAGGAGGCGGACTTGGCCCAGTGGTTAGGGCGTCCGTCTACCACATGGGAGGTCCACGGTTCAAACCCCGGACCTCCTTGACCCGTGTGGAGCTGGCCATGCGCAGTGCTGATGCGCGCAAGGAGTGCCGTGCCACCCAGGGTTGTCCCCCGTGTAGGGGAGCCCCACGTGCATGGACTGCGCCCGTGAGGAGAGCCGCCTAGCGTGAAAGAGAGTGCAGCCTGTCCAGGAATGGCGCCGCCCACACTTCCCGTGCCGCTGACGACAACAGAAGCAGACAAAGAAACAAGATGCAGCAAAATAGACACAGAGAACAGACAACCGGGGGAGGGGGAGGAATTAAATAAATAAATAAATCTTAAAAATAAAAAAAATTAAAAAAAATAAATTAAAAAAAAATTTTTTTCGGCGGTACCGGGGATTGAATCTGGGATCTTGTACATGGGAAAAAGGAGCTCAACCACTGAGTTACACCTGCTCCCAGAAATAATCTTTTATAATGAGTTTAGTAGGTGTTTTAGATTCCTTGTTGCTAAAGCAAATTCCATGCAAAGGGTTGACTTAAACAATGGGAATTTATTGGCTTAAAATTTTGAGACCAGGAGAAATCCAAGTCAAGGTGTCACCAAGGTGAAGGCTTCTCCTGAAGGCTGGCATTCTGGGGCTGGCTGCTGGTGGTCCTTGGTCTTTGGTTCCTCTGTCACATAGCAATGCCCATGGTGGCTTTCCTGGCCTCTCCCTTATCTTCTGGGGTCCACTGGCTTTTAGCCTCTGGCTGATCCCACTGTAGCTTTCTCTCTCTGTCTGAACTTTACTTTGCTTATAAAGGGCTCTAGTGATAGGACTAAGATCTGTTTGATTTGGGCCCACATTAACTGAAGTAACCTCATCAAAAGGTTCTAAACCTATCAGGAATGGGTTAAGCCTAAGAACATGCTTTTCCAGGGTACACAGTTCAAGTCACCAGAATGGGTATTTCTTTGGAATATTTAAATAGGAAAAATCACCCATAAGGGTTTTTTTTAAGATTTATTTTTTATTTATTTCTCTCCCCTTCCCCCTCTTGCCAGTCCTCTGCTCTCTGTGTCCATTCACTGTGTGTTCTTCTGTGACCGCTTCTATCCTTATCAGCAGCACCGGGAATCTGTGTTTCTTTTTGTTGCATCATCTTGCTGTGTCAGCTCTCCGTGCGTGCAGCGCCATCCTTGAGCAGGCTGCACTTTATTTCGCTCTGGGCGGCAATCCTTATGGGGTGCACTCCTTGCACATGGGGCTCCCCTACATGGGGGACACCCCTGCATGGCATGGCACTCCTTGTGCGCATCAGCACTGCGCATGGGCCAGCTCCACACGGGTCAAGGAGGCCCGGGATTTGAACCGCGGACCTCCCATGTGGTACGTGGACACCCTATCCATTGGGCCAAGTCCGCTTCCCCATAAGGTTTTTAATTATACAGCAGCAGCATCTCTACTGCAATGCAAGCATTTATTTTATTTATTCATTCTTTTTTTTCATTAAACAAAATTTATAATAGAATTCTTTTTGGAAGTGCTTTAGGTAGCTAATAGTAATAATACTGAAATAGATAAAAATCATTACGTATCTATCCTGGAGCATAAAACAACAGAAAAAGGCTGGATGCTATCCAGTTCTTTTCACGAGCTGAACAGTTCTGACACTAAAACCCAATGAAGATATCACTCACACACAAAAATCTTACAAATAAACATTTCTTATGAATATAATTTATAACTTATAAATTCGAGTTACTTCAGAATGCAAAACTGTTTCCTTATGAGGAAATTTATTAATAAAATAACATCAATTCATTAAATAATAATAATCATTTAATCCTCTCAGTAGGTACTGAAAAGGTATCTAATGAAATTCAACATCTATGTTCTTAATAAAAACAGATTTATATATAAAATTAAAATAGGGGAGCAGCGGTGGCTCAAGGGGTTGAGTGCCTCTTTCCCTCATGAGAGGCCCCAGGTTCAGTTCCCCATCCTCCTAAAAAAACCAAAAACAAACAACAAACAAAACAAATTTAAAAACCAACCTAGGGGAGCCAATGTGGCTCAGCAGTTGAGAGCTGGCTTCCCACATACAAGATTCTGGGTACAATCCCTGGCCCCTGGTACCTCATATAAAACAAAACAAAACAAAACATGATGAAGTGTATCTATTCCAAATAACCAGTTAATTATACCTAGTGAAGATACATTATTTATTATCATTATTAGGTATTTCGTTTTCATGTTGCTTTTGGCTAATATAAAGAAATATGAAACAGAATATGATAAATAGTAGAAATACCAAAACTATAATATCATGATATTTTTCAGATTATATAATTGCACAATAAGAAAACTACAAAGAACCAACTACCAGAGTTAATAAAAGAATAGAGAGATAAAAAGTTAACTTTGTAAAAATCAAAACATTTCTGTAAAATCATCAGAATCCAATTAGATCATGTGATAGTTAATTTCATGTGTCAACTAGCTACGTTATAATGTCCCTTGTTTGGTCAAGCACTGGCCTGCTTGTTACTGTGAGGTGTTTTGTAGATGGGATCTGTATCTACATTTAGTTGATTATATCTACAATGGTCAAAGCAGATTGTGCTCAGCAATTGTGGGTAATCTCACCCAGTCAATTGGAAGGCTTAAAAGCTAGAACTAAGGGTGATGGAGGTCAGAGGAAGAATTTCTGCCTCAACTTCAACATTGGCTCTTGCTGTAATTTCCAGTCAGCCAGTGTAGTAGTCAGGGTTCTCTAGGAAAATAAAATCAACAAAAGATATCTACCAATAGTATGTGATTTTATGAGGGTCTCTCACGTGACTGTGGGGATGCACAAGTCCAGATTCTGCAGGCAGGCTGCAAACCAGGGGCTCCAACGAAAGTCCAATGAAGGTTCTTGATGAGTTCTGGGAGACATTGGCTGTCCAAAGATGAGATGGGAAATTTTCACTCAATACTGGAATCACTTCCCCTTTTAAGGCATTCAACTGATTGGATAAAGCGTCACTCATTGTTGATAGCAATCTCCCTGATTGATGTAATTGTAATTAGCTATCTATGATTTACCACTGCAGTAAAGTCCATAAATGCCCTTGTATTACAGTTAGCCCAGTGCTTGCTTGACCAAACAATTGGGCACAATTACCTGTCCGAGTTGACATATTAACCTAACCATCATAACCATCTTCCTCTTGGAAATTCAGACTAAGGACTTCAACGTCAAAGTTTCCAGCTTACAGCCTGCCCTATGGTGTTCAAACTTGCCGGTCCCCACTATTGTGTGATCCAGTTCTCTATAATAAATGTCTTAATATATATATCTTTATCCTGTTACTTCTGTTTCCCTGGAGAACCCTAATACCCAATATGTGTGAATCTACTCCCAAGTGAAAAAAAAATTAATATTATTGACCTTTACATAAAAAATCATTTGATTTCAAATACATTTTATGAAAAACCAAGTAAAATATTAATGAGTGATATCCCTATCTTTGTAAGGGAAACTGTAAAGCCAATTGATAAATATAGATACTTAAGTAAATGGGGAAAATTTGTTCTTCAACAGGAAAACTAAATACCATAAAAGATGTTGATTTTTTCAATTTATATATTGGGTACAATTCTGATTGATCAAAGCATTATTTTTTTGAAGACTTAAGAAGGATAATAAAATCCATAGGAAAAACAAACAAAAACATTTTATTAACTGATAATACAGTACATCATATAATAAAATACATGACTATAGTTTAAAAAATACCTTTCCAAATATTGTATAGTCTTATTTATATGAAATAATTAAAATATGTAGATTCATAGTCACACAGAATACAGGTTATCAGGGACAGCGGTGGGGTGGGGAATGGGGAGTTAATCTTCAATTGGTAGTTTCTGTTAGAGGTGATGAGAAAGTTTTGGTAATGCTTGATGATGATGGTAGCACAACATTGTAACTGTATTTAATACAAATGAATTATATACTTGAAAGTGGTTAAAATGATTAATTTTATGTCGTATATGTTATCAGCATTTAAAAAAAAAAGCCATAGAACTGTACATGAGTGAAACTTAACGTAAACTATAGATTATAGTTAATAATTGTAATACTATTGTTTCATTAGGTGTAACAAAAGTACCACACTAATGCAAAATATTAATAATAGGGAAAACTGTGTGAGAGGGGGAACTCTACTTTATGCATGATTTTTCTGTAATCAACAGCTGCTCTAAGAAAAAAATAAACAAAAAAAATGCCTTTGACTTATCTCACCTCCACCCTCACCCCACCCCCTGCACTTCCAAAACTATTGGAAAACTAAGTTCCCTAAGGCAGGAGCTTAGTAGGTGTATATTATTTTCTTTTTTCTTTTCTAAGGTCTGCCATCCGGTGACCTGTATCTGTAACTACATTTGCACTACTGCAGTACTTCTACTTTTAGCCTCTACTCTTATGATTGGCTGGTGTTGGTGGTCCTTTAGTAGTTTACAACTCTTTCTGGTTAGCCAAGGAATTAGAAATTAGTTCCTGGGTCAAAGGGCATTAAATGACATCTTCCGATCTTACTTCAAAATGTTCTTATAAAAAAATGACATGAGGCTGGAATTGACTAAAATGTTGATAATTGTTGAAGCATGGGCCTTCTACCTTTGTGTATATCTCTGATTACATAATAAAAAAATTAAGAATAGAAACAAAAAATATTGCTCCCACAAATATAAATGACCGATTAACCGATGAAAGAATCCTCAATCTTATTCATAATTAAACAAAGACAATTTAAAGCAAGTAAATATTTTTTACCTTTCAGATTTAAAAAAAAGGCAATAGTTTTTAATTCTAAGAGGGTGTGGAGGGAAGCGGACTTGGCCCAATGGATAGGGTGTCCGCCTACCACATGGGAGGTCCGCAGTTCAAACCCCGGGCCTCCTAGACCCATGTGGAGCTGGTCCACGTGCAGTGCTGATGTGCGCAAGGAGTGCCCTGCCATGCAGGGGTGTCCCCCATGTAGGGGAGCCCTACGCACAAGGAGTGCGCCCCGTAAGGAGAGCCTCCCAGCAAGAAAGAAAGTTCAGCCTGCCCTAGAATGGCGCTGCACACAAAGAGAGCTGATACAGCAAGATGACGCAACAAAACAAGACACAGAGTTTGGGTGCCACTGACAAGAATACAAGCAGACACAGAAGAACACACAGCGAATGGACACAGAGAGCAGACAACTGGGGTGGGGGAAACAAAGGGGAGAGAAATTTAAAAAATTAAAAAAAGAGAGGGTGTGGGAAAACAAGTACTCATAATACTCATAATCTTTTGGTGAGAGTATCAGTTGGTACTTTTTTTTTGGACTGCAATTCAATATAGTCATGAAAATTACATTGTTTCAAAAATGTTTCCTATCCTGACACTCAGAATTCCAACTTCTATCTTATGAAACTACTCAGAAAAAAAGCAAAAATACATGTACACACATGACACTTCACCAGGTTTGCATGGCTGGGTCTTGCGGTGAGCTCCAAGAAATCTTAAGTTATAGCAGAGGCAACCCCCAGGCCCAGAGGAATTGTGGATCTGGAAAAAAGCATTAGTGTGTTTCATAATTTTTCTTGGATTTTAAGTATTCATGGTTTAAAAGGAAATTTAGAGTATATTTTGGGCTTACATGGCTCAAAAGGTGAATAAAGAGGAAGGAGATATCTGAGAATTGCTCTTTTCTGAAAATATTGCTTCATGTCTTGAATTAGGGGAATTTGAAAGTGAATTTTCACTTTTTTAGTCCTCATGGTAATGGATTTCTTTGTCTAACAAGTGTTCTGTGGAAAGGCTCAGGGTTTTCCTCTACCCATATCCCCTATACCTGCTGTATTAGTCAGCCAAAGGGGTGCTGATGCAAAGTACCAGAAATTGGTTGGCTTTTACAAAAGTATTTATTTGGAATAGAAGCTTAAAGTTACAAGGCCCTGAAGAGTCCAACTCTAGGTTACTTCCTTACCAAGGTCTGTTACAAAGCAAGATGGTAGGTGATGGTCTGCCAGGATTTAGCCTTCTTCCCTCTTAAGAGGCCCAGCTTCTTCTGATGTCAGCTGCAGGCTGGCATAGGGTTCGTTTCTCTTCCCAGGACTCGTTTCTTTCTGGGCTCAACTGCTTTGGTCTCTTCACAAGGTCAGCTGTAAACTATCAGGCAAATGGCTCATCTCTCTTCTCGGGGCCTCTGCCTTGTCTATGGAGCTGTCTCTCCTCCTCTGTGCATGTTCTCTGTGTATCTACTTCTGTGTCCTCCTTGAGTGAATGTCCATTTATATAGCCCACCAAAGGGGTGAGGACCCTGCACCCCCTAATGATGCAGTCAAATCAAGACCCTAATCTTTTTTATTTTTTTAAAGATTTATTTTTATTTATTTCTCTCCCCTTCCCCCTCCCCAGTTGTCTGTTCTCTGTTCTCTGTGTCCATTTGCTGTGTGTTTTCTTTTTGTCCACTTCTGTTGTTGTCAGCGGTATGGGAATCTGTCTCTTTTTGTTGCATCATCTTGCTGTGTCAGCTCTCGGTGTGTGCAGCGCCATTCCTGGGCAGGCTGCACTTTCTTTCTCGCTGGGCGGCTCTCCTTACAGGGTGCACTCCTTGCGCGTGGGGCTCCCCTATGCAGGGGACACCCCTGTGTGGCAGGGCACTCCTTGCGCGCATCAGCACTGCGCATGGGCCAGCTCCACACGGGTCAAGGAGGCCCGGGGTTTGAACCACGGACCTCCCATGTGTTAGACGGATGCCCTATCCACTGGGCCAAGTCTGCTTCCTTAAGACCCTAATCTTAACATAATTTAATCAAAGCCGTCTCTGGTGAACCTAGTACATTCAAAGGGTTATCACGCCCAAAGTAACAGACCAGTTTACAAACATAATCAAATATCTTTTTTTTGGAATTCATAAAAAATATCAAACTGACACACCTGCTACCAAGTGAACTAAGATGCAGGCAAAGAGCTAAGAAATTTAGTTTGTGATGGCCCTCGGGTGGAAAACTGTGAGACATGAAGCAGAGAGTATATCGAGTCAGCTTTCATATCATTTTAAAACAGCAAATGCATCAACTAGTTAATTCAGTATCAAAATCTGTGACAAAGGAGATGCAGTGGGAAAAAATACATATGTACACAGATGTTTATTGTAGTATTGTTGATAAGAGCACAACATTGTCAATGAGCATGAATGAGATACTAAATAAATTGAAGTACAACCATATAATGAAATATCATGCATCCATTTAAAAGAAAAATCACTTTATATTAACATAGAAATGTATCCTTGGAAAATTAAGTAAATAAAACAACTTATATAAAAGGAATGGCCATATTTTAGTTAAAGAAATTAATAATGTATGTTAATATGAACATTTAAAAAATCGGGAGACCAATAGCTAAACCATGGCTGTGGTTTTCTTTAGGTAGTAGAGAAATTGAAGACTTTCACTCTCTTCATTGCATAGTTCTGTAATGTTTGAAATTTTTTCAATGCCCATATATTACTTTTTCAACAGAAAACATAAAGATAAAATTCTGCAATGAACAAATTAAAAGTGTGCTTCCCTAAAAGTGTCATCCCTGAAAAATATTCCATTATTGAACCCAATTCCTTACTAATTCTCATCTCAGGACTAGTTGCCTGGCTGACTCTAAAATGGAGAGGGTTTTGTCATGCTTTTGTGTTTGAGAGTCTCAATCTCAAAGTTGTGGCTTCCAAATAGGAATCTTGAAATTCTCTTCACCATTTCTCCTCTAATATTCTAAAAGGATCTGGAGCAAATAGGTCAATCAGTGGCTTTCTTACTATCCCAGAAGGATAGGATCCAAACTAACGGCTTCCACAGTGTATACACAAGGCAATCCACTGGCCTTCAAGGAAAAAAGTATTAGAACTTTAACCTATGTATTTTTATCTAATCTTTTGATAATTTTAATTTTCAAGTTTGTTTTATAATTATATATAAGACTATCATTTATAGTTATATGTATATTATATGTATATATAGTTCATAAATAAATACATATTTCATAGATTAACAGGGGGTGTTCAAAATTATTTTACTGATAGAGTATCTGAGAAAAAAGTTTAGAGGTCATTAATCTAGGCTACAGCTGCTTTTAACATTAAAAGCAGAGTGAGGGAAGCAGACATGGCTCAACTGATAGTCAGCCTACCATAGGGAGGTTCCAGGGTTCGATCCCCAGGGTCTCCTGACCCATGTGGTGAGCTGGCCCATGTGCAGTGCTGCAGTGCGTAAGGAGTGCCATGCCATGTAGGGGCACCCCTGCATAGGGGAGCCCCATGCGCAAGGAGTGCACCCCGCAAGGAGAGCCGCCCCATGTGAAAAAAGTGTAGCCTGCCCAGGAGAGCGCTGCACACATTGAGAGCTGATGCAGCAAGATGACGCAACAAAAAAGAAACTCAGTTTCCTGGTGCTACCTGACAATACAAGTGGACACAGAAGAACACACAGCGAATGGACACAAGAGAGCAGACAATGCAGGGGAAGGAGAGAGAAATAAATAAAAAATAAATCTTTAAAAAAAAAAAAGCAGAGCTAAAGAACAGAGAAAAAAGTTCTATAAGTCAATTATCCTTCCCAAAGTCACTTTAATATATTTATTAATATATTATATATATTTAATTTAATATATATATTTAATAAATATATATATAATTTAAAAGAAAAAAGAATCCACAAAATAGGTGAGAAAACACAATGGAAGACAAATATAAGAGTCAACTAAGTAGGTAATAAAAGGTAGAGAAGAGAAAAAAGTAAAACATAAGAAAATTATCTACACATACACAAATCCAAAAACAATTTAAAAAGGGGAAAATCATAATGGATAAAGAAAAGGAGGGGAAATAAAAAGGATAATTCACAAGAAGACCCTGAAAAATTAGAGATAAAATGAACCACATCCCATCCTGAAAATAAAATTCCATAATAGTTGGAATTTCATATGCACCAAACCTGTATCTCTATATTTTCAGTTTTAAGCTTGGCACATAGTATGCACTTAATGATGAAAGACGGGTTTTTAAGGTATAGTATATTATGCCAAATTAACATGTTTAGCCATGTTTTGAACAATGTGTTTTTATTTCCTTTCCTCTATTTTAAGCAGAGTTGCTGAATGTTTTATAGATTGAGGACTAAGAAACAAAAGAATTTGAAAACAGAATGGAAATTTTGTGATGCTAGATCTGCATTTTCAATTAACTCATTTATAAATCTAAAGATTCATTGGAGAATTTGAAGATATGAGAGGTAATTCTTTATTTCCAACCCATGGAAACATCCTCCAGTCCTTTGCTATTACATAAACCAAATAATCAAGTAAGAATATTTGCAAAGAACCTATAATTTAGAACTTCTAAAAGTTTTTCTTTAGCCAGATTAAAGGCAGTTTACAGGATGAAAGCAGTGACCTTTTTCCCTCCTCTTTACTTAAAAGCTGAATTTATAGCACTTGGCATAGCAGTTAAGTGGTTCATTCGTGAACTTTATGTTCTATAAATTACATTTGAAAATGACACTTCTATTGTATTAGTATTTTTAAGCCTATAGCTAATAATAACTTTTAATCATCTCATCTAGAATGTAAGCAAGTTTTGTTAGAGTTAAACACATACACACACAAACTGTTCTGTCAGTAATCACAGCTTTACCATCTCCCCTAGGGGCAGAAAAGACAAGTGGATTATTTTTAGGCAAATATGAGGCACTATCTACTCAGATTACTATTCACACATTCATCAAATATTCATTGGGAGTCTCTTAGGTGCCTAGCCTTGTGCTGGGGTAGGAGGTACAGTTGTGAAATCAATGAATCTTCCCACTTCAGAATTCACAATCATTTCTCTATTCTTCTCCTGGTTATATTATATATATTATAAAAAATATTTGAGATATATTTATAGGGACACATGAATGAGTAGGTGGATGTGGTGTAAAGTCTAAAATTAAGGCCCAATATTACATGTGCTACTCTGATGTCTGGTAAATCAGGAGGCTCTCGAATGGACTAGTTTCAAGTTCCCCTCCCCACTACGCTCCCACAGCAAAGATCCCCTAATAAAACAAAACTCCTTGTCAGGGGGACGAGGTACAGTTCCAGCTTATCCCTGAATTGGGGTTTCAGTTCCCTGACAGCCTGTGGGTTTATTCAAACAAGCCAGTCACACCCTCCCGTAAGAACCAGGGGACTCACCACCCTCTTGATACTACAAAGTCTGTTTCTCACAGTCCCTGCTGGTTTACTCTGTTCCCAAGGGCACCCCCTGTGTGGCTGTGCATGGCATGTGGTGCCATCCTCCCCCAGGCTATGAGAATATGTGGCTAATAAACCACTGCCAACCTCATCTGCCCAAAGTCCGGTGCCATGTGTTCAGTAATAGTGGGAAGAGGAGGCAATTAAAACAGTGTAGATTTGTGGATGTAAAACAATAATAAAAAGGACAAGAATTACTTACATTTAACAATGATTATTACAGGTTGCACAATGGTTACTCTTTTTTAAAAATATCTACACTTTCTTTAAAAACCATGTACTGTATGATTCAGCAATTCCAACTTTAGGAATTTATTTTCACAAGATGATAAAGATTAGGTGCAAGGATTTAGTTACAAGGATGTTCAATGAAGAATTCTTTTTTTAAACAGTGCAAGAAACAGCCTAGATCAATAAAGGATTGTTTAAACAAATTGTTATAGTCACACATTTCAAACTCGGTAACATTAAAAAAGAATCATGTAGAAGTGTTTTCACTGACATGGAAAAATTTCCATGATATGCTATAAAGTGAACATTATTGTTGCTTGAGTACCAATGAAAGTAAAGTGGGTGTAATGACAAGATTAAGAGACTCACTGTAAGTGCTGACTTTGCCCTGACTCTGGGCAGGAGACTTGACCACACTGAGTCTCAGTTTCCCCTTCCATTCACAAGGTTGCTCTGAATCAAATAATGTAAAGCACTACTCAAATGGTTCCTGAAAAGCCTGGAGGAATGCAGTTAAGACTGAACTTTATAACCCTTAGAACAGGGGTTCTTAACAAGGGGTCCATGAGCTTGAACTGAAATTCAAAAAAAAATAATTCTTATGGAGACGTGTTGGTGCAGGTGTGATATATTTATTAAATAATACACAGTATTGTATGGACTTAGTAAGGGGCTCATGTTTTCATCTGACTGGCATAGGGATACGTGGAACAAAAAAGGTCAAGAACCCCTGCCTTAGAAGGTACCGGCTCTGTCTTAGTTTGCCAGGCTGCTATTACAAATACCATACAGTGGGTTGGCTGAAACATCAAGCATTTATTAGCTCACAAACCAAAGCTCACATCTTGATTTTTGCTAGAAGTAAAAAATCAAGGCATTGGTTGGCAAGGCAATGCTTCCCCGCTGGAAGTATGAAGTGTCTGCAATCCTTGGAATTTCTTGCTTACATCTCTGCCTCCTGTTAAATGGCAATCTTTTTCTCCTTGTGCCTCCTTTCTCAGTTGCTGCTGACTTCTGATTTCAGCATCTTCCTGTCTGGCCTTCTTTGACTTCCAATTTCCAATTTCTTAGCTTTATAAGGCCTCCAGAAATTTGGGTGACAAACCTAATTCATTCAGTTGCTTACATCTTAACTAAAAATAATACCTTCAAAAGGTTCTTTTTACAAATGGTCTCACACTCACAGGAATGAAAATTAAGATGAAGAACATCTTTGTTGGTGTACATAATTAAATTTACCATAGGCACAGTTTGGAGGGGTAAACAATATATGGGGATGAGAAGCAGCAGATTTCATTAGGGCTGTGGTAAAGGTCACAGATGACTTGAGAAGCAAAGTAAAGACAGAGAAGCAAAGTAAAGAATGGTTTCTTATACACATGTTGCAACTTGTTACAAAAAAAAACAAGAAACCCATACTACATATATTAATAATAATAGCTAATACTTATTGAGCATTTACTATACCAAACATGGTCTCAAGTACTTTTTCATTTCATTTCATTTCATTTCATTTCATTTCATTTCATTTCATTTCATTTCATTTCATTTCATTTTATTTTATTTTATGTCCCCGCCCCCCACAGCTTGCTTGCTGTCTGCTCTGTGTCCATTCGCTGTACATTCTTCTGTGTATTTATTTATTTCCCTCCCCCTCCTTGTGGCTTGCTTGTTGTCTGTTCTGTGTCCAATTGCTGCACCTTCTTCTGTGTTTTTACTTGTCTCCCTTTTTGTTGTGTCACCTTGCAGAGTTGGCTCTCCATGGTGCTTGCGGGCCGGTGGCTCTCCACAGCGTGCAGGCGAGCCTGCCTTCACAAGGAGGCCCCCAGATGCGAACCCAGGGCCTCCCATATGGTAGACAGGAGCCCAAATGATTGCGCCACAGCCACTTCCCTCAAGTACTTTTTGAATGTGTTAACTAATTAATCATCTTAACAACTTTGTAGTAAAAGTACTGTAGATATATAAGTATATATGCATGTGTGTATTTATGTTTATTTGTGTGGTGCATGTGTGTGAATCTTTTGTTACAACACATATCTTTATTATGAAATTTTCTTCATATACAGTAGATAGAAAAGGTAATAATGTTGCCAAAGTTAGTAGTGACTTTTCGAGAGATGACTATGGTTTGTAGTACTGCAAAACATGGAAAAATGCTCCCTGCCCAAATAAGGTGACTTATAATAAAATATGCAAAACACACACAACTCCTCTTCTTATTCTTACCCTATTGTATCCACAGTCAGTGCCCTATAGGTATGTGCACTGGTCTCCTGAGTATGTGTTAATCTCATGATTAAATAATACATTATTCTAAACGTGAATAAGCATCCCAGTTTTAAGAATCTCAAAGAGTGAATAAAAAGAAATGCTCTAAAAGTTTTAAGGAGAAGATTGAAATAATTTTTTAAAAAGATTTATTTTATTTATTTATAACCCCCTCCCCATTGTTTGCAGTCACTGTCTGCTCTCTGTGTCCATTTGCTGTGTGCTTTCTGTGTCTGCTTGTCTTCTCTTTAGGAGGCACTGGAAACCAAACCCGGGATACCTCCCATGTGGAAGAGAGGTGCTCAATCACTGAGCCACCTCAGCTCCCTGGTTTGTTGTGTCTCACTGTCTTTCCTCCTTGTGTCTCTTTTGTTGCATCATCATGGTGCATCAGCTTGCTGCACCTGCCCACTGTGCCAGCTCACCTTCTCCAGGAAGCATTTGGAACTGAACCTGGGCCTCCCATGTAGGAAGTGGAAGCCCAATTGCTTGAACCACATCTGCTTCCCTAAAATAATATTTTGAAGCAAGTGACAGAACTTGTGAGTCTGAAGAAATCCACATTGTCCACATTCAAGAGAAGGAGAAGAGAAAGAGAAGAGTAAAGGAAGTGAAAGAGAAGAGATGAAAAGGAAAGAAAAAGAAAATGAAAAAGGAAGAGAGCTTGGCTATCCCAGTGATTACTTTAAACTGGAATTGGTAAGCTCTTGTAAGAGACTGAAGATAAAGATTAATTCCAAGTAATGCCCAATGCACTTGGATAACATTTTGTGGGCTTCAGGCTCATTAGAAACCATACAAGCAGCTTCTTTCTTTCTTTCTTTTTTTTAAAGATTTATTTTTATTTATTTCTCCCACTCCTGTTCTCCCTGTTGTCTACTCCCTGTGTCCATTCACTGTGTGTTCTCCTGTGTCTGCTTGTATTCTCATTAGGTGGCTCTGGAAACCAATCCTGGGACCTTCCGAACTGGGAGAGCAGCAATTACTCTCTTGCACCACCTCATCTCCCTGTTCTGCTACGTCTTCTTATTTTCTCTCCTTCTTATTTTGTCTCTTGTGTCATCTTGCTGCATCAGCTCTCTGCATCTGCCAGCACTCCAGTGCAGGGTGGCTTCCCTGTGTGTGGTGGCATTCCTGCGTGGGGCAGCACTCCATGCGCCAGGTCACCACTTGGGCCAGCTTGCCTTCACCAGGAGGCCCTGGGCCTCGAACCCTGGACTTCCTATATGGTAGATGGGAGCCCAATTAGTTGAGCCACATTCATTTCCCAAGCAGCATCTTTATGAAAGGAGGAAACTAGCAAAAGAAGGAAAACTGGATTTCTGTTTTAAGCCAGTTTAGTGGGAAGAAAAATGAAACAAAAAGCCACTATAGGAAAGCGGACTTGGTCCAATGGATAGGGTGTCCACCTACCACATGGGAGGTCCGCGTTCAAACCCCAAGCCTCCTTGACACGTGTGGAGCTGGCCCATGTGCAGTACTGATGTGCGCAAGGAGTACTGTGCTACGCATGGGTGTCCCCAGCGTAGGGGAGCCCCATGTACAAGGAGTGCGCTCCATAAGGAGAGCCTCCCAGCACGAAAGAAAGTGCAGCCTCCCCAGGAATGGCGCCACACACACGGAGAGCTGACACAGCAAGATGATGCAACAAAAAGAAACACAGATTCCTGGTGCTGCTGATAAGGATAGAAGCAGTCACAGAAGAACACACAGCAAATGGACACAGAGAGCAGACCACTGGGGGGCGGGGGGAGGGAAGGGGAGAGAAATAAATAAAAAATAAATCTTAAAAAAAAAAGCCACTATAATCAACTTCTAGTGTTACAGCATTTCAGCCTAAAAATGATGTCTTTCTTTCCTTCTACCTTGTCTCAATAATTTAAAAACCGTAATACTTCACCACATCCATTTCCAGCAAGTGGTGGAAATGGAAAGTAGTGGACCAAGGCAATCCACTAGGAAATATAACTTAATATCTTGCATCCCAAATCTACATGGTGAATTAAAACAACAACAACAACAACTTCTCTATGGTAAAAATGAACTAAATTAAAAGACAACTGACCAGTATGCCACTGCAATAAGTGATATATGGTTTACATTCTTATAATAAAATGTATAAGAAGGTCTTACAAATCAGTAAGAACAGGGAAGTGGGCTTGGCCCAGTGGTTAGGGTGTCCGTCTACCACATGGGAGGTCCCTGGTTCAAACCCTGGGCCTCCTTGACCTGTGTGGAGCTGGCCCACGTGCAGTGCTGATGAGCACAAGGAGTGCCCTGCCACACAGGAGTGTTCCCCGTGCAGGGGAGCCCCATGCGCAAGGAGTGTATCCTGTAAGGAGAGCCGCCCAGCGCAAAAGAAAGTGCAGCCTGCCTAAGAATGGCACCGCCCACACGGAGAACTGACAAATAAGATGACGCAACAAAAAGAAACAGATTCCCATGCCGCTGACAACAACAGAAACAGACAAAGAAGATGACGCAGCAAATAGACAGAGAACAGACAACAGGGGCGGGTGGGAAGAGAAATAAATAAATAAATCTAAAAAAAACAAAACAAATCAGTAAGAACAAAAGGAACATCCTAATTAAAAAAATGGTCAAAGGATATGAAAAGTTAATGCAGGAAGAAATACAAAGGCTAATAAACATGAAACAATGATCAATTTCATTGATAAAGAAATGCACATTAAAATCAGGTATTATTTATAACCTAGTAGACTAGCAAAGATTCTTTAAAAAAGGTTATTAAAAAAATAGGCCCATCATTCTACCTTTGGGAATTTATTCAAAGGAAGTAATGGGAATAGTGTTAAAAAAATATGTGTATAGCCAGTTGACCAAGATGGCAGAGTAAGATCCTCCAGGATACTTTTTCCCCATGGAATCTTTGAACAACTATCAAAAATTGGAAGGACCATCTTCCTCAGAACTCTAGAAAACAGTTAAAGGGTTGCAATAACTGGGCAAGTGTTGAATCAAGAAGACACAGCTTTATAAATGGTAGGAGAAGCTCACAGCATACTTGCCTGGTCCTCTCCCAATGCCTCCCTGGCACAGTGTGGACCCAGCCTGTGCTCTTATTATGGGTCCTTGGTCTGATTCCAGAGGGAGCAGAGTAACTTCTTTGCACACACTGTGGTGCTTGAATGTCAGCGCCAATCTATTGGGTGACAGTCTGAAAGACTGAACCAGGAAATTAGTCTCTGGCTCACCCTCCCAGAACTTGCTCTGCAGGCAGAAACAGCTTGCAGACAGCTAAACCAATGTGAAAGACATTAAGACAAAGCAGCAAAGGGCAAAAACTTACCTGCTCTAAAACATACAAAAGAGCAACCAAGAGAGAGTCCCTTTCATAGGGAGGAGATGGGACATTTAAATTCCTGTAATGGAATTCCTAAAGCAATGAGTAAGCACAAGCCCAGAACAAGACACAGCCTCAAAAAAGACAGAGAGGACCTTGCACTTCACATTCACCTTGGACTGATCTTCTTGATAGGAGGACTAAATCTCTGATGGAGATCACCAGGCAAGGCAGAGGCAATTTGCAAAGACTGTGAAAAGTGTTTTTTGAGTTGCTTCCTTTGTTTTTGTTAGCTCCTGGCACTCAAGGAACTCTCTGTCATATCACTAGCTGGATACAAACATAAGGAACAGACAGCTCCGGGACTAAATCCTAGAGTTAACAGTTTAAAATATCAATATGATGAGTGTGCAACAAAAGATTATAAGACAAAGATACAGGTCCATAGAAAGGATCAAGATAAAAACCCAGAACCATCAGTTATGAAGGCCAGACTTTGGACAAACTGGATAAAGACTTAAAAAAAAAAAAGATCCTCAATAAGCTCAAGGAGATAAAGGAAACAGGGAGAAAAAACTAAAGGATATCAGGAAAACAAGTGAATGAACAATATGAGACTTCTATAGAGAGAGGAATTTTAAAAAGGAACCAAACAGAAATACCAGAGTTGAAGACCACAATAAATGAAATTAAAAATTCCTTAGAGGGTTTCAACAGAAGATTGGAGCTGGCAGAAGAAAAAAAATCAATGATCTCAAAGACAAGGCAATTGAAATTATTCAAGTTGAGGATCAGAGAGTAAAAAATAATTTAAAAAAGCAAGCTGTGAGATACCATCAAGTGTACCAAATATACAATATGAGAGCTCAGAAGGAGAAGAAAGAAAGGGGCAGAAGTAATATATTCAAAGAAATAATGGCAGAAAACTTCCCCAATTTAAAGTAAAACATTAATATGAACTTTCAAGAAGCCCCACAAACCCAAACAGGATGAACTAGAAGAACACCACAGTGAGACACACAGCAGTCAAATTGTCAAACGTTGGGAAGCAGATTTGGCCCAGTGGTTGGGGCGTCCATCTGCCACAAGGGGGATCCGCGGTTCAAGCCCTGGGCCTCCTTGACCCGTGTGGAGCTGGCCCATGTGCAGTGCTGATGTGCACGGGGAGTGCCGTGCCACGCGGGGGTGTCCCTGCGTGGGGGGGCCCCACGTGCAGGGAGTGCGCCCCATGGGGAGAGCCGCCCAGGGCGAAAGAAAAGTTCAGCCTGCCCAGGAATGGCACCACACACACACAGAGCTGACACAGCAAGATGATGCAACAAAAAGAGACACAGATTCCCGTGCCACTGACAACAGAAGTGGACAAAGAAGAACACGCAGCAAATAGACACAGAGAACAGACAACTGGGAAGGGGAAGGAGGGGGAAGGGAGAGAAATAAATAAATAAATCTTTTAAAAAAAATTGTCAAATGCTTAGGACAATAATAGAGATCTGAAAGCTTCCAGAGAAAAGCAACATGTTATGTACAAAGAAGTCTCAACAAGATTAAGTACCAATTTCTTATCAGAAACCACGGAGTTAAGAAGGCAATGGGGTGAAATATTTAAAATGCTGAGAGAAAACAATTGCTAAACAAGAATTTCATATACAGTGAGACTCTTTCAAAAATGAATACACTAAACAAAACAGCACATTAAAAGAATTACATACCATGAGTAAGTGGGTTTTCTCCCAAGCATGCAAGGGTGCTTCAATATATGAAAACCAATGAATGCAATATACCACATTAATAGAATGATGGGGAAGAAAAGCACATGATCATCCTAACTGATGTAGAAAAGTCATTTGGAAAAATCCAGCTCGCCTTCCTAATAAAAACACTTAGAACACTAGGAATAGAAGGAAACTTCCTCAACATATTAAAGGGCATATACGAACAACCCACAGATAACATCATACTCACTCATGAAAGAATGAAAACTTTCCTCTAAGATCAGGAACAAGACAAGGATGCTCAGTGTCATTACTGTTATTCAACATTGTATTGAAAGTTCTAGCCAGAATAATTAGGTAAGAAAGAGAAATAAAAGGCACCCAAATAGGAAAGTAAGAAGTAAAACTTTCCTTATTAGTAGCTGACATGTTCCCATATATAGAAAGTCCCGAAAAATCTACAACAAAGCAACTACAGCTAATAAGCAAGCTCAGCAAAGGGTTGGATATAAGATAATCACCCCAAAAAATCAGTAGTGTTTCTATACACTAGTAATGAACAATCTGAAGAGGAAATCAAGAAAAAAAATCCATTTAAAATAGCAATTAAAAGAATCAAATATCTAAGAATAAATTTAACCAAGGATATAAAGGACTTGTACACAGATAACTAGAAAACTTTGCTGACAGTAATCAAAGAAGACCTAAATAAACTGTAGGACATTCTGTGTTTGTGAATTGTAAGACTAAATATTGTTAAGATGTCAATACTACCCAAATACTACATAATGCCAATCAAAATTCCAAAAGCCTTTTGGCAGAAATGGAAGCGCCAATCATCTTCCATTTGTATGGAAGATTAAGTGGCACTGAATAGCCAAAAACATCTTGAAAAAGAATGAAGTTGGAGGATTCACACTTCTTGATTTTAAAACTTATTACATGGGAGCAGAATTGGCTCAAGCAGTTGAGTGCATACTTCCCATATACAAGGTCCTGGGTTCAATCCCCAGCCCCTGGTACCTCAAAAACAAAAACAAAAACAAAAAACAACCCCAAAACCCCCACAACTTATTACAAAGCTACAGTAAGCAAAATGACAAGATTATGGCACAAAGACAGCCATATAGAGCAATGGAATAAAATTGAGAGTTCAGAAATCAACTGTCACATATGTGGCCAATTGATTTTTGACAAGAGTGCCAAGTCCACTCAATAGGGAAAGAATAGTCTCTTCAACAAATGGTGCTGGGAAAACTGGACATCCATATATCAAAGAATGAAAGTGTGCCCCTACAGCACACCAAATACAAATATTAACTCTCTGGATCAATAATAATTTAGCATGACTAGTCTTGAACAAGATTTTGAGTTTTTCTGCCTCATGAAATTATGAGTTGGCAAATTGCTATCTGTTGTAATTCATTCCAATAAGATGGAAGGAATTCACAAGTAGGAATTTGATTATCTAAAAGAATTATGGCCTAAGTGGAAATTAAATAACTAAACCAATAATTTATTTCATTCTTAGAGATTACTATATCCAATAGTAAGAGATGTAATATAAAAATCAGAATTGTAATTAACTTCTACTATATTTGAATTATTTATATTTATAAATGTTTGCTGCTATACTATTTTATAATGATTGTATTAAATCTTACCTGACCTTGGACTCTTGTTTAAAATTTGCAATTTCTTTCAATATACTTTTCTATTTTACAATTTTACAAAAAAATGACTTTTTAACAGGTAAAAAAACAGCCTGTGATTATACACTTTGGATAGGTATGCAAATATATCTCAATAAAACTGCTTAATAAACAAATAAACAATTGTGCAAGAATAGCCAGAAATAACAACTATGTCCAGCAGGGGAAACAAAGAGATTGAGAGGTGAGGAATTTTCTTGTTTGATGGTTTGTCTGTTTTTTCTTTATTATTAATATTGAAATAACAAAATGCTTTAATAATGATTGAAGTGATGAATGCACAACTATGTGATTATACCAAAAACCATTGATTGTACATTTTGGATAAATTGTATGCTTTAATAATATGTATAAATAAAATCATTAGTTTTTTTAAAAAAATTAACTCAAAATGGATCAAAGATCTAAATATAAGAAGCAAAAATATACAACTCCTAGAAGAAAACATAGGGAAACATCTTCAGGATCTTGTGTTAGGCAACAGTTTCTTAACCTTTACACCAAAGTATAAGCAACAAAAGAAAAAATAAATAAATGGGACTTCATCAAAGTTAAATCTTTTTTGTATCAAAGGACTTAATCATGTAAGTGAAAAGTCAACCTACAAATGAGAGAAAATATTTGGAAGTGACATATCCAATAAGGATTTAATATCCAGAATATATAAGGATATCTTTCATCTCAACAAAAAGACAAATAACACAATTGGAAAAAAATGGGCAAAAGACTTGAAAAGATATTTCTCTAAAGAAGACATACAGGGAAGCAGATATGGCTCAAGCAACTGGGCTCCCATCTACTATATGGGAGGTCCCAGGTTTGTTTCCTGGGGTGTCCTGGTGAAGGCAAGCTGGCACAGCTATGGAAAACAATTTGGTGGTTCCTCAGAAAGTTAAGTATAGAATTACCCTATGATCTAGCAATCCCACTTCTAGGCATATACCCCAAAAAATTGAATGCAGGGCCTTGAACAGGTACTTGTACACCAATGTTCATAGCAGAATTATTCACATTTGGCAAAAGATGAAAGCAACTTAAGTGTCCATCAATTAATGAATGGATAAACAAAATGTGGTAAATACATACAGTGGAACATTATTCAGTCATAAAAGTACTAAAGTTTGTATACACATGACTACATGCACAAACCTTGAAGATATTGAGTAAAATAAGCCATACTCAAAAGGACAAATATTATTTGATCTTATATGAAATAATTATAATAAACAATTAATAGATTCAGAAACTAGAATATAGCTTTACCAAGGGTGGGGGGGTTAATGGATGGTGGTGATGGTAATACAACATTGTGAATGTAGTTGACACCACTACATAATATATTTGAATGTGGTTGGAGGGGGAAATTTTGGGTTGTATGTATGTTACTAGAATAAAAATTTAACAAAAATAACTGTACAGAGAAGCAGATGTGCCTCAATTAGCTGGATGCCCGCCTACCACATGGAAGGTCCCAGGTTCAGTTCCTGGTGCCTCCTAAAAATGAGCAAGAGAGCGAGCTGATGTGACAAGCTGGCACAGCAAACTCACACAACAAGATGATGTAGCAAGATGATGCAATGAAGAGACACAGCAAGGAAACACGATGAGAGGCACC
This sequence comes from Dasypus novemcinctus, assembly GCF_030445035.2. Lineage (NCBI taxonomy): Eukaryota > Metazoa > Chordata > Mammalia > Cingulata > Dasypodidae > Dasypus > Dasypus novemcinctus. The sequence continues at coordinate 44,580,809 of NC_080689.1, forward strand.
ACAAGCAGGAAGCAGAGGTGGCTCAAGTAATTGGGTGCCTCCCTCCCACATGGGAGGTCCTGGGTTCCTGGTGCCTCCTAAAAAGAAGATGAGCAAACAGCAAATACAAACAATGTGTGTGTGTGTGTAGAAATAAATTAAAAATTAAAAAATAAATCTTTAAAAAATAATTTTTAAAAAGGACTGTACAACAGTGAACTCTTAACATATACTCTGGACTATGGTTAATAGTTATATTTATCTTGTTTCATCAGTTCTAACAAAGTTATCACACTAGGGAAGCAGATTTGGCTCAATTGACAGTCTACTACATGGGAGGTCCTGGGTTCAAACCCAGGGCCTCCTGACCCTTATGGTAAGTTGGTCCACGTGCATTGCTGATGCGCACAAGGAGGGCCGTGCCATGCAGGGATGTCCCCCACGTAGGGGAGCCCATGTTCAAGGAGCGCGCCCTATAAGGAGAGCCGCCCTGTGCAAAGAAAGTGCAGCCTGCCCAGGAGTAGTGGGGCACACATGGAGAGCTGATGCAGCAAGATAATGCAACAAAAAGAGACACAAATTCCCAGTGCTGCTGACAAGAATACAAGCAGACACAGAAGAACACACAGGAAATGGACACAGAGAGCAGACAACGGGGGGGGGGGGGGGGGGGGGAAGGGTAGAGAAATTAAAAATAAATAAATAAATCTTTTTTTAAAAAAAGTTATCACACTAAAGCAAAGTATAAAGAATAGTTTCCAGAAACTGTGTTTGTGAGGCAGGATATATGGGAACTCTCTATTTTCTGCATGACTTTTCTGTCCACCTACAACTTCTATATTTAAAAAACTCTTAAAATAACTGTACATCCCAAGCATGTTAATTATATCATTGCTTATGAATTTAAACAGTTGAAATTATTTAATCTGTCAATTGAGGACTGGTCAACTAAATAAAACATTATATTGTTTCATTTATTCCTTGGGATCTATTCCTTGGAATTGTAAATAAAACCAAGAGTTCTTATGTACAATAAGATGTTTTTATTTCTGCAGTTTGTGGAAGCAAAAATAGTTGGATAATTTATTTATTTTTCCAAATTCTACTCAATTTATTCATTTTTTAAAAAGATATTACATTAAAAAAAATATGAGGCCCCCATTGGCCCCCACCACCCCCACCCCACCACTCCTCCCACAGTAACACTCTCCCCCATCATCATGTCACTGGATAATTTATTGTACACCCATAGCATGGAGACAGTAAAAGAAAATAAAACCTGCACATTAAAATACAGATTAGATGATCAAATCTATGCATTCAAGTACTATATACATATATATGCGCCACACACACACAAAGATACATTAAGCTTTATGTTTTTGTATGAGATGACAATATATTAAGTGAAAAATATTTCATAAGTAAATTATAATATGATCCCATTTATGTAAATATATATAATATTGTTTGATGATCTTTTGGACTCCAAGCACCCATGGCCTTAGTAGAACGTATCATATAAAACACATTAACACATTACAGAGCCGATGTGGCTCAGTGGTTGAGCACCGGCTTCCCACGGTTCAATCACTGGCCCTAATACCTCAAAAAAAAAAAAAAAAAGAAAGAAAAAAAACCAAAAAAAAAAAAAAAAGAAAACAAAAAACAAAAAACGAAACAAAGAAAGCATTATAATGGATCCCAGTCTAAAAGTTGAGTTGTAGATATCTGGCAAAGATTTCGTTGTGTACACATTTATTTAAATGAATATTAATTTTGATTTTGTCCTTGATAAACCTTTAAAACCAGTTTTCCCTATGCATGGTTGGCCGCAGCCACGACGCAAACTGTAGCAAGTCTCACAAAACTATTTTGCCAGACTCTGTACTTTCAAACTACCTTTAATCACAAATGCTTCTGTGTTAGCGGGCCTGAAAATGAGGGTGACTGAAGGGCTTCGAAGCCCTTTTAGTCTGAGGCCCAGTTTCTTTCCGTACTGCATCATTCCTACGCCTTTGCTTCCACGCCCTTCTCTAAAGAAAGAACGCAGGAGGGCTCCCAGAATCTCCAGCCAATGGCTGCACTTCTGCCCGCAGGCTTAGCAAATCTGGGCCAATGGGCGTAGGGATGCCATTTAAACAGCTTCTGTTCTTTTTCAGCCAATCGTAAACGTTCTTCAAGTGCCTCTCTCTGAGGTGCGCAGGCTCCAGAGAAGCAGGCTTCACTTCCGGCGGCTGCCGGTGGCAGCTGCGCTTGTTGCCATAGCGACCATTTTACGTTAACCGGTTTGTAGTTTTCATCCAGGAGTCGGGGGTGCTGCAGGGCAATTCTTTCCTGGGTCCCAGGACGTTCTCTGGTACGCCTAGGCTCCTGACGGCCGAAAGGCCTTAGCAGGCTCGGCAGTTCTGACTTTAGGGTTCTTCTTCGCCCGGTGGGTCCGAGATGGCGGCGGAAGAAGAGGAGGAGGTGGAGTGGGTGGTGGAGAGCATCGCAGGGTTCTTGCGAGGCCCGGACTGGTCCATCCCCATCTTGGACTTTGTGGAACAGAAATGTGAAGGTAAAAACCAGAATCTGAAACTGACAATTCTTTCACGCTTTCTTAATCCCCACGGCCGGCAGGGAGGTAGTCACCACAACTATCTTTCGTCCCTCACTCCCCACCCCCTCTGCTCCTCTGGGCCAGATTTAGAGGTAGGTATGTAGAAGGAATTCCTTTCACTCCTCTTGTGTTTTTCTTCACAGAACTGAAATGGTACCTGGACTCCTCTCCCCCTGGGCCCAAACACACGTCCTAAAGACTTTAATCCTTGGCTGGGTCTCTCACCCCATGCCGCCCATTTCTGCTCTGGGCAGGTTGGTCTTCTTCAATAACTTCCCCAATGGCTTGGGAGCAGAGTCGTGAGTTCGCCTCTGAGTTCCTAACATTTCGGCCTGTGTAGTCAGTTTAGAACATGAGAAATGATTCGCTAAAAATCAACAGTTAACTGCAAAAGAGGACATGTGATTACTGCAGCATGCCCAGAATGGGTGATCCCCGTGACCTGTATTCGCTTTCGTGAGCTCTCTCTTCATTATGCCCAAAAATGGGGGTACTTTCTAACAAATAATATAGAAATAGCATAATCCATGTGAGGGAAGGGTACCTCCGGGTTCTGATCAGTTCACATTTGGAGTTCTGCATTCAGTTCTTGGAGACCATTCATGGAAAAGGAACCAGACGTGATGTCATATGAATGAGTACCCATCCTTTTTCCGGGTTCTTTAACCCGGCAAGACTTTGAGAGTAGCTCTATCACATCAATCATATGAAGGACTCTCTCATATTACAGAGATTAGACATGTTTTGTAAGGTTCAGTGGGATAGAGCTAGGAAAATAGAGGGAAAGATTTCTGTGAAGGAAGACCTTCATTCAACCTAGGATGGGTTGGCGTGCCTGGAAGGAAGTGAATTCCTCAGGGGCTTGCTTGGATCTGACAGCTATTTATTGGAGATGTTATACAGGAGTTCACACTCTCAACTGGTTGGTTATCCTGGATGACCTTCCAATTCCATTTCTCATCTGCTAAAGATGAGACTACTGACTACTGAGTCTTCAGTACATTCTTGGTGCTCTCTATAATCGGAATTCTATAGAAGTTATTAAGTACCATTTTACAGGTAATTTTTTAAGAATTTCAAAAAATAATTTTGTTTTTATTCCTTGTAAGAATTTAAAATGCTATTATGAGACTGATGAAGTATATGAAGTTTTGACCTCCCTTAGGAGTAAAAAGAAATTATGTCACCTTTTGATTCCGTTTACCCTATTTAGACAAAATGCTGAAATGGAAAAAAAAAATTAAAGCTTTGTTCTTCTTTTATCTCCAGATATCTAACATGGCTGCATCTCAGTAATTATGCACTTGATTGTGTAATTTCACAGGGAAGCAGTAGTTCTCAGCTTATATTTTGTTTTAGCATTAACTGAAAACAGATTAAGTAGCTGCTGTATTGCATGTGTGGACATGGTTACACAGAGCAGATGTCAGGAGACATGGAAGTGATATGCCAGTAACTTGGAATAATGGTGTCTATGCTTCACTGACTAGATCAGTTTGCTGTTGTGTATCTCTGATAATTTAAAGATCAGTTTTATACAACTTTGTGACAACATTTATTTCATAACATATTGAACATCTTTTATTTTTGAATCCTTGGGCCAGAAGGTGAGGATAGAAAGATGAATAAAAGTCCTTGTGCTTGAGAAGTTTCTAGACTAGTGAGAAAGATGGGCAGGTAAACAGCATTTAATTAAAAAGTGAAAAGTGCTGGTAGAGTTCAGAGGAGGAGATCTAGCCATTTGGGGAGTGTGACACAGGTCACAGAGAAGGTGCCACTTGTAATATGTCTTGAAGAAAGATTGGGAGGAAAGGGGGTGAAGGCAAAAAGATAGAACAGTTTGAGCAAAGGAGATTTGAAGCTTTGTGGCACTTGAAGTGTCTCCAAACTTGGGTATTGTTAAGAGTGCAAAGTTTGGGAGGTGAGACTTGGGACCCAGGCTTAGAGGGACTTGTCTGGTTTTCTAAGGATCTTGCACTTAACTCTCTAGGAAATGAACAGTCATTGAAGAGTTTTAAACTGAAAATTAGAGGAGTTAGTTTTGCATTTTAGATCATTTTGGGGGAAGTAAAAAAAAGGCTTATTGTTTTTGTTGTGGAAGCAGAGAGATTCAGTGACCACGGATGGAAGACTAGGACTCAGTAATAATTTTGGGAAGGAAAATTTATTTATGACCGGCAGGACTCCGTGGACTCTTGTCCTAATGAAAACCAAGCCCCGAACAGTATTTTTGGGTTTCTTTTATACAGAGGATGTAGGAGTGAGGAGTCAAATGGTGGTGCTTATACGCAAAAGGACTTTTTGTTAGTTTCTTAGAGTTTCAAGTGTTTTATCTGAGTATCAGATAGGTTTTCAATTAACACATACTCTCTAGGTAAGCTTGAATTAACACATACCTCCCACACATATCTTCCACATTCCAGGTAAGCTTGAATTAACATATTTAGGTTGCATCCTTCCTAAGTATTCGAAGTCTTGTAGAGCCTGTATCACTTAATTGGCTTTCCGGGACTGGAGTGGTTGGCATGGTTACGAAAGGCAGGGCTGCAGTTCTTATTGTTTGACACACACTGCCCAGGTTATTTATGAAGAAACATATAGCCCCCCTCCCATACACCGCTCATATCATTTTCAGTTCATGAAATTGCCCTGTTTTCCTAACTAGATAGTAGTTTATTCAGGAAATATGTATCTTTCTAATCTTCTATAGTGCCTCTAATCTTCTTCAGTAACATTTGTTTTGGTTTTATTTAATTTAACATCATTATTGATCTATCTGTAACAAAAATGGCCTAGTCACTTTCAGTAATATTTGCATCAGCAAAGTTCCAGTACAGTAAAACAATCTGGAGCCTATTGTAAAAGGATTTAATGATTAAAAACTATTAAAAAACAATAATATTCCATTAAAAGTCCATACAGAAATTGTTTCCTTATATTATTGATTGAAACATAGCAAATTAGTGTTTGTTTCACTAATTAGGTAGATTGTAAGTAGGAGAAAAAACTTACTTATGATTAACACTGTATTTTATTTCTGTTGTAGTTTTGTTGAAGTTTTGGCACATTTGAATTTTAAACAATAATCAGGATTTGTCAGTCCATAATTGTATTTATTCTAAATAGGAGTTTTTTTGGGTTTTTTTTGAGGATGTTGTTTTTCATTGCTCTAAAATCTTGAAATTGGTTTAAGGTTGTGAAAAGCATAGTATAAGATTCATGAACAGATTGTAGGTCCCTGCTGGAAATTCAGGTAACAGGAGAGTAATGTGACAAAGGCCATTGGATGTGCCTTTAGACAATATCTCCTGACTAATACCGATCTGTTGATTTGGCACCTTTCAAAAGCATCTATTTTCATTCCTTTGGTCAACTCTAAATCTTATGAACAACAGTTTATAATCTATAATGTATTATTTGCGAGGAGTATTTGAGCACTTCTAAACTATAAGCAATATTCTTAACATGAGTATGTAGGAATGAGAATTTAAAAAGAACGTTAGTTTTAGGCAGGTATAATTATGTATGCTTAGTATTACCAATCACAGCATATTTAGTCATCATTTTAAAAATCACTTCTTCTTTATTTTTAATGATTTATTTATTTATTTCTCTCCCCTTCCACCCCCCCAACCCTGGTTGTCTGTTCTCTGTGTCTGTTTGCTGTGTCGTCTTCTTTGTCTGCTTCTGTTGTTGTCAGCAGCACGGGAATCTGTCTTTCTTTTTGTTGTGTCATCTTGTTGTGTCAGCTCTCCGTGTGTCCAGCATGATTCCTGGGCAGGCTGCACTTTCTTTCATGCTGGGCGGCTCTCCTTACAGGGCGCACTCCTTGCGCGTGGGGCTCCCCTACGCAGGGGACACCCTTGCATGGCAGGGCACTCCTTGTGCGCATCAGCATTGCGCATGGGCCAGCTCCATACAGGTCAAGGATGCCTGGGGTTTGAACTGTGGACCTCCCATGTGGTAGATGGATGCCCTAACCACTGGACCAAGTCCACCGCCTAAAAATCACTTCTTACAAAAAGCTGTCAATTGATTTTTCCTCCTATGTCTGAGAATTGGTTTCTGAAAGAAGTTGTCAGAGATTGTTTTTTTGTTTAACTTTTTATTATGGAAATTTCAAATAAGTACAAAAGTAGAAATAATATGATGACCTCTTATCATGTATCACCCAGCTTCAACAATTATCAATTCTGGTTTCATCTATAATTCCTCCCATAGCACAGTACCTCTTCTCTCCTCTGGAATACTTTTAAATCAAATCACAGAATTACAGATTTAAAAAAACAAACAAACAAACCTAGTCACAATAATATTACCACTCCTAATAAAATTAATAGTAACTCCCTAATATTATTAAATATCCAGTCTGTATACATTTGTCTTATTGTCTCAGAATTATCATTTTACAGTTGGTCTCTGTAGCAGTTTAATATTATTGATGAATTCCAAAAAGAAATATTGGATTATGCTTGTAATCTGATCTGTACCTGGGCATGACTGAGTTATGATTAGGGCGTTGACTCCCCGCCCCTTGGTGGGTACGGACTCACAGATAAAATGCATGGGAAGAACAGAGTTGAGGCTTTTAATGTTTGAGTTTTGATTTTGGATTTTGATGCTGAAGACTTAAACTGGAGTCCTGGAAAGTCAGCACACAGAGGAAAGAGGAGCCAACCCCAGGTAGAAAGGAACCTTGAAGCCAGGGTAAAGCAAGCCCCAGGAATATAGGAACCCAGGAAGCCTGAACCCTCACAGACGTCGGCAGCCATCTTGCTCCAAATAGACTTTGGTGAGGGAAGAAACTTATGCTTTATGGACTGGTATCTGTAAGCTCCTACCCCAAATAAATACCTTTTATAAAAACCAACCGATTTCTGGTATTTTGCATCAGCACCCCTTTGGCTGACTAATACAGCCTCTTTGAATACTATTCCACAAGTTTTAACTATTATTGTTATAGTTATTATTATTTTTTTGTTTTTTTTAAATTTTTTGTCTTCATTTTTTTAATATTACATTAAAAAAAATATGAGGTCCCCATATACTCCCCACCCCCCTGTTACAATTATTATTAACTGTGTAGATGGCACAGTGATCAAAATGCATTCATTCTACTGAAATAAAAGTGTTGCCCCTATCTTTTAGGGAAAATTGCCCATCCTTCTATATGTTGTTCTACTGGGTATAATGGCAAAAAAATGGATAGTCATTAGACGTGGAAGTATATTATGGGGTCTGTTGGCCGAACTAGTCTCAACATGATTCTGTGGCTGATGTTACCTGAAGTTGTTGATGTAATGTACCTTTTCATCTTCAGGTAGCAGTGAAAAGGTTGCTTTTTTTAGGTCACTTGCTTTTTTTTAAAATTTATTTTTATTTTTTAAATTTCTCCCCCCTTTCCCCTTCCCCCATTGTCTGCTCTCTGTGTCCATTCACTGTGTGTTCTTCTGTATCTGCTTATAGTCTTGTCAGCAGCACCAGGAATCTGTGTTTCTTTGTTGTGTCATCTTGCTGCGTCAGCTCTCCATGTATGTGGCACCACTCCTGGGCAGGCTGCGCTTTTTCTCACGTAGGGCAGCTCTTCTTACGGGGCGCACTCCTTGCGCGTGAGGGTACTCTATGCTGGGGACACCCCTGCGTGGCACAGCACTCCTTGCGCGCATCAGCACTGTGTGTGGTCTATCTCACCACACGTCAGAGGCCCTGGGTTTGAACCCTGGATGTCCCACATGGTAGGTGGATGCTCTATCAGTTGAGCCAAATCTGTTTCCCACTTGCTTTTTTAATCTACTATCAAGTATATATATTCAGATTTATTCATTCCTTCAGAATTTTAAGAACTTAAAAAAAAACACTTCTGGATGATCTTACGTTTTGGTTCTATTGCTTATATGCACAAGAATTCTTTATTCTCTAAGAATCTTTTTTTTTTAATCCCTGATTACCCAGGTTGCTTGGCTTTTTTGAAGAAGGGACTATTAAAATCAGTCTATCTTAAAAACATCTAGAACTGTATTCACAGTGTTATTTATAATAGTAAAAATCAGGAAGCATCCTGAATGTCTGATAGGGGAGGAAGTATTTCCCTGTAAAAGCTGAATATTATAACCTGAATTTTCAAGTTTTTCATGACCTTTGGTATCAGTATATTTAATCTATCATTACCAAACTATGCTTTGTATCACAAAAGTTGAGACCCATGACCTAACCATAAGAAAGAATATTATCCAAAACTGACTAGTGTCCCACGTACTAGTCATAAGCCTAAGAACTCTGCCTTTCTATCAAAGAAACTGAAAAACTGACCTTTCATCAGTACTCATAACCTTTTTTCTAATAAATTTTAGACTTAGTGGTAGATGTAGCTTGAATATTTTTAAATATACTACCTATAGTCTCAGTTGTTCTCTTTATCTAAAAGTATTTTTTGATTAAGAAAAAAACTAAAGACTTCAAAGTTGAAAAGAAGGATAGGGCTATTTTTTTTTTTTTAATGTTACATTCAAAAAATATGAGGTCCCCATATACCCCTCACACCCCTCACCCCACTACTCCCACATCAACAACCTCTTTTGTCCTCGTGGGACATTCACTGCATTTGGTATATACATTTTGGAGCTCTGCTGCATCACATGGATAATGGTTTTCATTGTAATTTACACTCTCCCCCAGTCCACCCAGTGGGCCATGGCAGGGCATACAATGTCCAGCATTTGTCCCTGCAGTACCACCCAGGACAACTCCAAGTCCTGAAAATGCCCCCACATCATATCTTTTCTTCCCTCTCCCTACCCTTAGCAGCTACCATGGCCACTTTCTCCACATCAGTGCTACTGTTTCTTCCATTACTAATCACAATAGTTCCATAGTAGAATATCAGTAAGTCCACTCTAATCCATACTCTATTCCTCCATCCTGTGGACCCTGGGATGTTCACTCCACCTCTATAACAAGAGGGGTCTAAAATTCCACATGGATGATGGATGCAATTTCTCCTGCTTGCAGTTGTGTTGTAGGTACTCTTGGCTCCCTGATGTGGTGGTTGATCTTCTTCACCTCCCTGTTAGCTGGCCGGGGTAAGTCCAATAAACCAGAGGGTAGGAGTTGCAAGTCTGCTGAGGCTCAGGGCCTGGCTGTCATATGGACAGTCCAGAGATTCAGGTCTCCTGAGTATACACCAACCCCAGTGCCAACCACAAGTCCCGTAAAAGTAACAGAAAAAGCATGTGTAGAAAGGTCACATCTCAGCCCAACTCCGTCACACTCAGGAACACAAACTCCAAAGTAGGGCCAACTGACATGGCACTGAAGTCCAGAGCCATCTGATAGGGCTATTTCTAAGGAGTGGACTTTTCTGTTTGCATTAATGAATGATTTTTTTCTATACTATGCATTTTTTTCTTTTAAATTTAGTTTTTGATGATGAAGAAGAAAGCAAATTGACCTATACAGAGATTCATCGGGAATATAAAGAACTGGTGAGTATTTTTTTCACTGACTTTTAAAGGGCATTGGAATAGTATTCCTTTTAGTTTTTCTAAATTAAATAAATGGCTTTTCTATAAAAATTAGTTGGTTTTTAAAAAAATTCTGTCTACACTAATAATACTCACAATTATGTCAGGATCTGTGGGTTCTCCAAGCACCAAATTATTATTCTTATCTCTTCTATTCTAGAATCTATGGTATGCTTTTGTGACAACTATTTCAAGGGATTATTCACCCAATCTAATTCTTCTGCTGATGAATCCAGGGAAGTGTTATTCATTTAGCCATGGTTGTCTTATGATTTTTCAAAATGCCTGTGGCAGCAAAAGAGTTGTGCTACATTAAACTTCATAATTCTGACAAATTATTTTGAGTAAAGGAGAGAAAATTGTGGAAAATCATTTAATGTTATTCTCTGCAAAATAATTTAGCTTTTTGTGGTTTATTTTTCTGTGAAAGACAGTGCCATTTTCAAGTAGTATATTTATATTAATAATTGGAAACAAGCATTTCATTATATGTTTTTAAACTAGATATTTAATATGAAAATTGTTATTTAGAATTTTTCTAGGTACATTATAGAAGTTAAACTTTCTCTTTTTAGGTTGAAAAGCTGTTAGAAAGTTACCTCAAAGAGATTGGAATTAATGAAGATCAATTTCAGGAAGCATGTACTTCTCCTCTTGCAAAGACCCATACATCACAGGTGCTTGTTTTGTGTTATTCTGCTAACATATAATTTTGACAGAAATGCCCAAGTATTTCAGAAATTTGGTATGTTTTTCAAACACACTGCTTTTACTCAGGTATGTAGAGTTACTCATCACATATGTTTTCTTTTTTTGGTACCATCTTGAGAAAAGATCATTTGAGGAACTAAAGAGCCAACACAATTAAAAATGAATTTTCTGAACTCAGAACAACAATAAGATCACATGATTTATCCAAACTACTGTTAATTCTGATAATTCTACAGCTATACCCACCCCCATCCCCCCTTTTTTTTTTCTTTTTAAACCTTTTAAGTTCCACAGTTCATTATTCCTAGAGCTCCCTTCTCTTAGAATCCCTTTTATTGTCTCATTAGTTCTGTAGTTCTGGATTGAAGTACATATCATTTGTATTTATAACTAGTATTTATGAGGGCTTGTGCTAGCTATTGTTTCAGGTATTTGGCACATATTAGCCTTAGGAAATTGGTGCCATTTTACTCCCATATGGAGGTAAGGAAACTAAAGCATATTAAACAACTTGTCCAAGGTCCACAGTTAAATAAGTAGTAGGAACCAGATTACCAGTCCAATTCAGAGCTATGGGATATGTTGCTACCATGCATGGAACATTCTTCTCAAAAACTTGCTTTGACTTCCTTCTGCTACCAAATAAACTAATTTCTTAGCAAGAGTGACCCAAATTATGTTTTCAGTTTCTATCTCCTACTGTAGTTCTATATTATATAATTCACTACAGTCATTCATGGTCACTTGCTCTTATAAGCATCTGTGTACCTGGCTCATGCTGTTCCCTTACCCTGGAATGTTCTACTTCCCTTCTTCCCATCCCTTCCTTACCCGTAGAACTCCTTCCCCTCCTTAGGGCTCAACTGATACACTACCTCTTTTTTTTTGACCATTAGTATCATACACTACCTCTTTTTTTTTTTCCTCTCCCCTTCCCCCTCACTCCTGTTGTCTGTTCTCTGTGTCTATTTGCTGCGTCATCTTTGTCTGCTTCTGTTGTCAGCAGCACGGGAATCTGTGTTTCTTTTTGCTGTGTCATCTTGTTGTGTCATTTCTCCGTGTGGGTGGTGCCATTCTTAGGCAGGCTGCACTTTCTTTGGCGCTGGGCGGCTCTCTTTACGGGGCACACTCCTTGCGTGTGGGGCTCACGTGGGGGACTCCCCTGCATGGCAGGGCACTCCTTGCACACATCAGCACTGCGCATGGGCCAGCTCCACATGGGTCAGGAAGGCCCGGGGCTTGAACTGTGGACCTCCCATGTGGTAGACAGACACCCTAACCACTGGGCCAAGTCCACCGCCCTCATGCACTACCTCTTGATCACAACTTTCCTGATCTCTAGTCAGACCAGTACCCATTCTGCTTTTACATTGATATTTTTTACATTCTGCCTTGAATTATAGTTTCTTTCACACCTGTTATCCCTACTAGATTATAAGTCCTTTGAGCTGTTTTTAGTCATATTTGCATCCCTACTATCCAGCACAAAGAAATTAATGAAAACTTCATTCTTAATACGTAGTTCTCAATAAATGTTTATTAATTTAAATTATTTCAATGTTGTGGTCAAGAAGACGTTGCTTAGACTATTGTTTAATCCAGCATTCCTGGTGCAGTTCCCTTCTGCACAACTTCTGCTCATTTAAAGATCACCTCTAATTCTAGAATTAGAAAATATTTAACATATATTTAAAAATATATATATATATTTAAAATACAATATTTAAATGTTATTGGTGTGGCCATGCTAATTTAAACAAACTTGATTTTATTAGTCAATAATTCTGTGCAGCAAAAGTTGTTTTAGAGTTCACCAATAGCTTTTGTTCTATATGTACTATTTTAGTTTCCTAGGCTGCTGAAAGCAGATGCCATGAAATGGGTTAGCTTACAGTTTGAGGCTCAGAAAATGTCCAAATCAAGGCATCATCAAGTTGATGCTTTCTTCCTGTCTGCCAATGATCCTTGGCTCCTCTGCCACATGGCAAGGCATGTAGTAGCATCTGCTGGTCTCTCCCTTCTCTTCCAAGTTCTTGCTTCCATGGCTTTTTCTCTCTATATTCATTCCATTTATAAAGGGTTCCAGTAGTAAGATTAGGACTCATCCTGAATGAAGTGGGTCATCCCTTAACTGAAGTAGTCTTACCAAAAAAAAAAACCTACTTATAATGGGTTTACATCCACAGCAATGGACTGGATTTTAGGACATGTTTTTCTGGGGTACAGAAAACAGCTGCAAACTACCATATAACATAGTTTATTATAAGAAATAATAATATGCATTATTTTCTTCTCCTTTTTGATTGAATAAGGAGAATTTGATATGAACTATTTAAACTTCTTTTAAGATATTGATATTTCATTTTATTTTCCTTGTTTTTTTCTAGGAATGCACTTTTCTGCTTTGATTAAAATTTGTCAGCTTCTTATTAAGTTATTGTGAATGAGTCTGAATTGCTTTGTGAACTATGATATTCAGAGTTCAAGATACTGTTTTCAGATGAGGACTCACACATCTTTTAACTCGTCTTTTATTCTATCATACAATGCCTTTTCATTTATTAAGCCCATTAGTAGTACGGTCTCAAGGAGGCAAATCTTTGGAGCCAGATAGACCTGGATTTGAGTCCTGGATCTTCCATTTACTAAGTGTAAAACCTTGGACAAGCTTCTTAACCATTCTCATTCTCCACATCTGTAAAATAGGGATAGTAATCTACTTTGAAATGTTTTTTTATGTCACCTAAGGGGTAAAATACATAAAGCATTTAGTACAATGCCTGGCATATGTCAGGTCTATAATGGAAACACTTCTTAATTAATAGTAGCTGTTTTGGTGATTGATTAGTGGTGTGCTAATCAGGCCAGAGTCATGGTTTCAGCCCCCATGTGGACTTTATTTCTTCTGGAGCAATCTCTTCCTTACCAGATACCTATTGGCAACATGACTGAATCAGCTCAAGGCTGTCACCACTGTGAGAAAAACGTCTCAAAGCAAATTATTCACTGCCTTGCAGCAATAATGTGATCTTTGTACATAAAGATCAGAATGCTGATTCTAGTATGCCAACATGGGGTGCCCAGAGATGAACTCAAGAAATAAATTGCTTTCCCTGGATAATGTAGGATGTAATTTTTGCTTTGGTATGGTTTGTTTTGCTTTGGTTTTGATATTTAAAAGCAGCTGCCAACTCTCATTGAGTTTTTCTGCTAAAGCAAACTTGCAAAATCCTTTTTTCCTAGTCTGGTCTTCATTAGACCTAGACCACTGGTCCTGGCATACTCTTTGAGTCTTTCTTGCCTTCTCATTAAAGACAGTAGGAGCAGCAAGGAATGTGTCTGATGAAGAGTTATTATAAACAGAACTTTTTATTTTCCTGTTACAAGTGTGTAGTTTCTAAAAATATATCCATGAATTAGGATATCCTTCTGAGCAGTTTAGAAAAATATGATACTATAATAAATTCTGGGATATTTGTTATTTCTGTTGTCTGCAGTTGAGCTTTGGGATTTTGTGGTATTTTCCAATTGAAAGAGACAAAAGTGATCTCCGCATGTATGTATGTAAGGAAAAACTCCATGGCTTCTATATGACATGAGCCAGACAAACAGTATTGTTTTCTTTTGGGTTTTGACCTGATTTGCTTTGATTTTTATAAGATAAAAATTAATACTTCCAGAAACACTTTTATTATAATCATAGTGGGTTGGGGAAATTATGCTTTTTGTTTCAATAATTTGTACTTTTGAAAAGATGACATGCAGTGTTGCCATTCGTTTTCTAAAAATACATGCAGGATAATTAACTATTTTGTGTGAATGCAAAGAAGATATTTAAGTGATTCTTTCTCCAAAATAATTCATTTTTTTTTATTATAGGTATTTCTTCTTAGTTCAAATTTTAATAGCTCTTTTTTTAACGTAACAGCTTTACTGAGATATAATTCAGATATCATACAGTACACCCATTTAAATCGTACAATTCAATGGTTTTCAGTATCTTCACAGAGTTGTGCAACAATTATCACAGTCACTTTTAGAACATTTTCATCACCCCAAAACAACCTCATGCCCATTAGTAGTCCCTCCCCTCTCCCCCTCCCCCCAGCTCCTGGCAACCACTAATTTCTTTCTTTTTTCTATGGATTTGCCTTTTCTAAACATTTCATATAAATGAAATCATACAATATTTGACCTTTTCTGTCTAGCTTCTTTCACTTAGCATAATGTTCGTCCCAATTGTAGCAACTATCAGTACTTCATTTCTTTGTATGGCTGAATAATAGTCCACTGTATGGGTTTACTGCATTTTATTTATCCATTCATCATTGGGCATTTGGTTGTTTCCATTGTTTGGCTATTATTAATAATGCTGCTGTGAATGTTTATGTACAGGTGTTGTTTTTGCTTGTTGGTGGGTTTTTTTAGGTACCCAGGGCCGTGGATTTTACCCAGGATCTCATATATAGGTAGCCATCACTTAACTACTGAGCCACATTGGCTTCCATGAGTTCATTTTATCATTTGTTTTGCTTGTTGTTTGTTTTTTTTAAAATTTTTTCAGGAGGCACTAGGAACCAAACCCAGGACCTCCCGTGTGGGAGGTGGATGCTCAACTGCTTGAGTTCATCTGCTCCCATGTACAAGTTTTTTTGTGTAGACATATGGTTCATTTATCTTGGGTATATTTCTTAGACCTGGAAGTGGAATTGCTAGGTCATATGGAACTTTATGTTTAAGTTTTTGAGGAATTGCCAGGCTGTTTCCCAAGCGGCTGCACCATTTTACATTCCCACCAGCTGTGTATGAGGATTCCAGTTTCTCCACATTCTCACCAACATTTTTTATTAAATGCCTTTTGATTATAACCATTCTTGTGAGTGTGATGAGGTATCTCACTGAGGTTTAGATTTGCATTTCCTTGGTGGGTAATGATGTTGAGCATCTTTGTTTGTGCTTGAAGGCCATTTATATATCTTCTTTGGAGAAATGTCTATTTGGATCCTTTGCCTGTTTTTAATTTTACTATAGGCATACCTCAGAGATATTGTGGGGTTGGTTCCAGACCACTGCAATAAAGCAGATATTGCAATAAAGCAAGTCACATGAATTTTTAGTTTATATTAAAAAATATATTTATACTATACTGTAGTCTATTAAGTGTGCAATAGCATTATGTCTAAAAAATTAATGTACTTAACTTAAAGTTTAACACTGAGCACATGCCTCTGGAAAAATGGTGACAGTAGATTTCATTTAGTAAAAAGCACATTATCTGTGATGCACAGTAAAGCAAAGCAAAATAAAATAAGGTATGCCTGTATTTATCTTTTCTTTAATGTTGAGTTATAAGAGTTCTTTATATACTCTAGCTACAGGTTCATTATCATATAAATGATTTGCAAATATATTTTTCCATTCTGTAGGTTTTTTTTTCACTTTCTTCATGGTATTATTTGAAGAACAAAAAGTTTTTAATTTTGAGGAACTCTAGTTTATTTTTCTTTTGTAGCTTGTGCTTTTTTTTTTTCCAGGAGGTACCAGAGATTGAACCCAGGACCTCATACATGAGAAGCAGGTGCTCCATCACTGAGCTCCTTCTGCTCCCCTGTAGCATATGCTTTTGATGTCCATTCTAAGAAGGCTTTGTCTAACCCAAGGTTGTGAAAATTTATTCCTCTGTTTTCTTCTAACAATTTTATAGTTTTAACTCTTACATTTAGCTCTATGATGCATTTCAAGTTAATTTTTATGATGTTGGGATGTAGGGACCCAACTTCATTCTTTCACATGTGGATATTCAGCTGTCCCATCTCTATTTATTAAAAAGAGCATTCTTTCTCCATTGAATAGTCTTGATACCCTTGTTGAAAATCAGTTGACCCTAAGAGTGAGGGCTTATTTTTTTAATTCCACTTATCTTTATCTCTTTCCTTATGTCAGTACCACAGTATTGATTGTTATAGCTTTGTAGTAAGCATTGAAATTGGGAAGTGTGAGTCCTCTGATTTTGTTCTTTTTTGAGATTATTTTTGGATATTCTGAGTTCCTTGAGTCTTTATATGAAATTATAGGATGAGTGTGTCAATTTCACAAAGAAGCCTGCTGGGATTTTCATTCATAGGGATTGTTTTGAATCTATTGGTCAATATGCCATTTTAGGTATAAAAAGTCTTCTGCCTTTTATACCATAAAAATGGGATGTTTTTCCATTTCTTTATGTTGATTTCTTTCAATAATGTTTTGTAATTTCAGGATATACGTTTTGCACTTTATTTGTTAAATTTATTCCTAAGATTTTGTTCTTAAGTATTTTATGCTTTTTGATGCTGTTGTAAATGAAATTGTTTTCTTAATTGTATTTTCATATTATATTGTTCATTGTTATTGCATAGAATACAATTGATTTTTTATCTTTAATTTGCATCCTGCAACCTTGCTGAACTTGTTTATTAGTTCTAATTGTATTCCAGATTACTTAGTATTTTCTAAATAAAAGATCGTGTCATCTGCAAATAAGAGATAGTTTTACTTCTTCTTTTCCAATCTAGAAGACTTTTATTTCATTTTCTTGCCCGATTGCCCTGATAGAACCTCCAGGACAATGTTGAATAGAATTCTTCTTCCTCATCTCAAGGGGAAATCATTCAATCTTTTACTATTAAGTATGATGTTAGCTGTGTGTACTTCATAAATTACCCTTTATTGGATTAAGAAAGTTTCCTTCTATGCCTAGTTTGTTGAGTGTTTTTATGATGGAGTGTTGGAAATTTACAAATGCTTTTTCTTTGTCTCTTGAGATAATCATGGAATTTTTGTCCTTTATTCTGTTAACATAGTGTTTTACATTAATTAATATCAGATGTTAAACTAGCCTTGTATTGCTAGGATAAGTGTCACTTGGCCACAGTATATAATCCTTTTTACATGTTGTTGATTTGGTTTGCTTGTATTTTATTAAGGGTTTTTGTGTCTGTATTCATAAGAGATACTGCTCTGTAGTTTTCTTTTCTTATGATGTCTTTGTCTGGATTTGGTATCAGGATAATACTGGCCTAATAGACTGAGTTGGGACTAGAATGTAGGTCACCAGAAAATAGAATGAGGTTAGAGAATGGAAAATTTAGGGTTAATCTGTGCAGAATTGGTAAAAAGGTTGTTTGTTAGTCTTTGGAAGTAAATAGAAAAGGTGAAAGCACATCATAGCGTTTGTTACTAGCGGTGCTATTATATGGGTGTGACAGTGATTGAAAGGGAAAGTCTAAGGTCATGTATAATACTAGAAGGAAAGCTAAAAATTTAACATGGGACTATATATCATAGTGAAATCTTGTGAAATATGAATATGGGTAATATTGCATATATAATGTATTTTCTTTGAAACTGAACAAATATATGTTAAGGTTAAAAGATGTTAATATCGGCGGCAGACTTGGCCCAGTGGTTAGGGCGTCCGTCTACCACATGGGAGGTCGCTGGTTCAAACCCCAGGCCTCCTTTACCTGTGTGGAGCTGGCCCACGCGCAGTGCTGATGCGCACAAGGAGTGCCCTGCCACGCAGGGGTGTCCCCCGCATAGGGGAGCCCCACGCACAAGGAGTGCGCTCTGTAAGGAGAGCTGCCCAGTGCGAAAGAAAGTGCAGCCTGCCCAGGAATGGTGCCACACACATGCAGAGCTGACACAAGATGACGCGCCAAAAAGACAGATTCCTGTGCCGCTGACAACAACAGAAGTGGACAAAGGGAAGTGGACTTGGCCCAGAGGTTAGGGCGTCCATCTACTACATGGGAGGTCCGCGGTTCAAACGCCGGGCCTCCTTGACCCATGTGGAGCTGGCCCATGCGCAGTGCTGATGCGCACAAGGAATGCTGTGCCACGCAAGGGTGTCCCCCACGTAGGGGAGCCCCATGCACAAGGAGTGCTCCCCGTAAGGAGAGCTGCCCAGCGCGAAAGAAAGTGCAGCCTGCCTAAGAATGGCGCTGCCCACATCTGACACACAAGATGACACAACAAAAAGAAACACAGATTCCTGTGCAGCTGACAACAACAGAAGCGGACAAAGACGACGCAGCAAGTAGACACAGAGAACAGACAACTGGGGTGGGGGGGAAGGGAAGAGAAATAAATAAATAAATAAATAAATCTTTTTTTTTTTAAAAGATGTTAATATCAGGCCAAAAAAACCTCACAAAACATGCTAAGTGAAAATACATTTAAAAAATACTACATATTGTATGGTTCCATTTATATAAAATGTAAATATAAATCAATTTATAAAAGTGGAATTAGACTAGTGGCTATTTAGGGCTGGGGAAGGATAGAAGGATTGAAAAGTGACTGTTAGGGGTGTGGATTTTTTCATTTTCAAGTAAAGAAATTCTAAAATTATTTTGTGGTGATGAATGCACAACACTGATTATAATAAAAGCTATTGGCTATACACTTTGGATGGATTGTATGGTATGTGAATATATCTCACTGAAACTGCTTTTAAAAAAACTAATGAGTTGAGAATTATTCCCCCCTTTTCTATTTTTTGGAAGAGTTTGTGAAGAATTGATGTAATTCTTAAGTGTTTGGTAGAATTCAGCAGTGAAGCCATCTGGTCCTGGACTTTTCTTGTGGGATGTTTTAAAATTATTTATTTAACTAGTATAGTTCTATTCAGGTTTTTCCTTCTTCTGAGTCAGTTTTGATAGCTTGTATCTTTTTAGGAATTTGTCCATTTTACAAAGTCATCTAATTTGTTGGCATAAAATTGTATGTGATAGTCCCATTTAATCCTTTTTTTTTGTAAGGTCTGTAGTGATGTTCACTCTTTCATTCCTGATTTTAATAATTTGAGTCATCTCTCTTTTTTCTTAGTCTGTCTAATTAAAGATTTGTCAATTTCGTTGTTCTTTTGAAAGAATCAACTTTTGGTTTTGTTGATTTTCTCTATTGTTTTTCCATTCTCTATTTTATTAGGTTCTACTCTAATATTTAATATTTCTTTCCTTCTCCTTGCTTTAGGTTTAGTTTGTCTTCATTCATTGTCTTAAGATGGAAGGTTTGGCTATTGATTTGAGATTCTTCTCTTTTTTTATATACATATAGGCATCCATAGCTATAAGTTTCTCTCTAGGCATGTCTTTGTTTTGGTGACAGCTTTTTTTAATATAATTCATATTCCATACAGTTCACCCATCTAAAGTGTACATTTCAGTGGTTTTTAGTATATTTGCAGTGTTGTGCAACCATCACCACAATCACTTTTAGAACATTTTTATTTCCCTAAAAAGAAACCCCACATTCCTTAGCCATCATCATGCAATTTCCCATACCCACCAATCCTAGGCAACCACTAATCTACTTTCTGTCTGTATGGATTTACCTGTTCTGGAAATTTCATATAAATGCAATCATATAATTGTGGTTATTTGGTGACTGGCTTCTTTCACTTAGTGTAATGTTTTCAGAGTTCATCCATTGTATATATATACCACGTTTTGTTTATTCAATCATCAGTTGGACATTTTTGTCGTTTTTACTTTTTGGCCATTGTGAATGCCACTATGAATACTTATGTAGAAATTTTTGTGTGGACATATGTTTTCATTTCCCTAGTGTATATTCCTAGGAATGGAATAGCTGGGCCATATGGTAACTATAACTATTTAATCTTTTGAAAAATTGCCAGATTGTTTTCCAGGATGGCTGTACTATTTACAACCCCAACAGCAGTATATGAAGCTTCCCAGTTCTCCACATCCTCCAAATTCAAGATAACACTTGTATTTATAAAAAATAAAAAGACTTTTCGGTTATAGCCATTCTAGTGGTATGATGAGGTGTCTCATTATGATTTTGCTTTGCATTTTCCTGATGACTAATTATGTTAACACCTTTTCATATGCCGTTTATAAATCTAATTTGGAGAAGTGGTGAACATAAGTTTTAACTTTTTAAATAATTCAAAATAAAACATTAACTTCATATTTTATAGAGTATAATATTATTAGATTTTTCTATTTCAACGTAGTTATCACAAATACTGTTTACAAGTTTATTGGTTATGATAGCAACTGAGCACCATTTCCCTTTTTGCGAAATCAGTTATGTTTACATGTAAGTGAAGATGAAGAAGCAATTTCTACACATCTTTCACATTTGGGTTTATTGCCTCTAAGAACATTGAAGTTGCCAACAAGCTATTAAACTATCCCAATGGCATTCTCTTTTTTTTTTTTTTGACATTGTCTTATACTTTAAGTACATTATTATCCCCATGTTAGAGATGAGGAAACTGAGGCATAAAGAATTTAGTCAATTTGCAGCCATTTACTGGCCGAGCTGGGCTTAGAACCCAGTGTCGACCCTCATCCATACATTAACCACTCTTAACCACTGTACCAATATAGAGTAGATGTTACTTCAATATAGAGTAGATATTACTTCATTTGATTCATCATTTGCTTTATAAATTATTTTGTATGTTACTAAAGTAAATATAGAAGACTATAGATTAAATATAGAAGACACAACTAAGTTGCGTGTGTGTATTTTTCTAAGACTTTTTTTTTAAAGATTTATTTTTTATTTATTTCTCTCCCCTTCCCCGCCCCCCACTGCCTGCTCTCTGTGTCCATTCACTGTGTGTTCTTCTGTGTCCACTTGTATTCTTGTCAGCGACACCAGGAATCTGTGTCTCTTTTTTTTTTTTTTACAGATTTATTTTATTTATTTCTCTCTCCTTCCCCTCCTCCCCCCAGTTGTCTGTTCTCCGTGTCCATTTGCTGTGTGTTCTTATTTGTCTGCCTCTGTTATTGTCAGCTGCATGGGAATCTGTGTCTCCCTTTGTTGCATCATCTTGCTGCGTCAGCTCTCCATGCATGCGGCACCATTCCTGGGCAGTCTGCACTTTCTTTCATGCTGGGTGGCTCTCCCTATGGGGCACACTCCTTGTGTATGGGGCTCCCCTATGCTGGGGACACCCCTGTGTGGCACGGCACTCCCTGCTCTCACCAGTACTGTGCATGGGCCAGCTCCACACAGGTCAAGGAGGCTCGGGGTTTGAACTGCGGACCTCCCATGTGGTAGACAGATGCCCTTTCCACTGGGCCAAATCTGCTTCCCTGTGTCTCTTTTTGTTTCGTCATCTTGCTGCATCAGCTCTCCATGTGTGTGGCACCACTTCTGGGCAGGCTGTGCTTTTTTTGCATGGGGCAGCTCTCCTTATGGGGTGCACTCCTTGCGCATGGGTCTCCCCTACGTGTGGGACACCCCTGCGTAGCAGGGCACTCCTTGCGCGCATCAGCACTGTGCATGGGCCAGCTTACCACATGGGTCAGGAAGCCCTGGGTTTGAACCCTGGACCTTCCATGTGGTAGGTGGATGCTCTATCAGTTGAGCCAAATCTGCTTCCCTGCTAATAGCTCTTAATTTTAGTTCAGTCTTTGAAATTTTCAGGGCTTTTCATCACTATTCTGAGAGAGCTGTCAAGATGGAGTCAGATCCCATTTAAAAGTCCATCTATGCTATTTGATTTAGTATTGTGTCATCAAGCATTCCAGAGGATCTCTTAATCTGCTATCAAATTCAATCAGGGAAGTTGCCAAAGAATGAGATTAGCCTGAATAATATTAAGCTAGTTGGCATATATGTCCTTTCGTAATTTCAAGAAACATGTATTATTTTCAATTTATAGCACATCGCTCAAGGCTATGATCTAGCAAATGTACTTGCCAAGACCTGGGTTCTGTGAAATAGCCTATCTGGTGATTTTACTCAATGGAACAGCACAAATGCAGAGAATCACTTGTTCCTTTTAAACCTATGGTGTGATTAACTCTAATAATGATAATGAAGGAACCCTTAGCTAAGTGTGAACACGTTTGAGTGTCATTTTTTTCTTTTAAAAAATTTATTGAAATATATAACTCCTACATAAATGACAAGTGTATAGTAAAAGTTGTGAACTTGCAAAGCAAACGTGTAACATCATACAGGGGTCCCATACATTACCCCTTCACCAATACCTTGCATTGTTGAGAGATATTTGTTACAAATTATGAAAGAATATTGTCAAAATCTTACTACTAACTATAGTCCATATCTTACATTTGATGTTTTTTCCAACCCACGCTATTATTTTTTTTTAGTATATTTTTATTACAGAAGTTGTGAACTTATGAAACAATCATGCACATGTGCAGAATTCCCATACAACATCCCTCCATCAACACACCAGACCATTGTGGAACATTTGTTACAGATTGTGAGATAATATCATTAGACTATTACCACTATCCAGGGTTCATAGTGTACATTTGGCCCACTTTTTCCATACTCCCCCGTTATCCACACAGTACATCTTTTTTTTTTTAAGATTTATTTATTTATTTATTTTTCCCCTCCCCCCCCACCCTGGTGGTCTGTTCTCTGTGTCTATTTGCTGCGTCTTCTTTGTCCGCTTCTGTTGTCAGCGGCACAGGTATCTGTGTTTCTTTTTGTTGTGTCATCTTGTGTGTCAGTTCTCCGTGTGTGCGGCACCATTCCTGGGCAGGCTGCACTTGCTTTTGCTCTGGGCGGCTCTCTTTCGGGGCGCACTCCTTGCGTGTGGGGCTCCCCTACACGGGGGACACCCCTGCGTGGCACGGCACTCCTTGCATGCGTCAGCACTGCACATGGGCCAGCTCCACACGGGTCAAGGAGGCCCAGGGTTTGAACCGCGGACCTCCCATGTGGTAGACGGACACCCTAACCACTTGGCCGAGTCCGCCGCCCACACAGTACATCTTTGGCATAGATGCAGGAATATTACATTATTATTGTTAACCACAGTCCATAGGTCACTCCAGTTGTATTTTTCCCATGCTTCTCCACATTCTCACCACCCTGCCACAGTGACGTACATCTACTCTAGCTCACAAAGTACAGTCTTGCATCTGTAACATCAACCACAAATCTCATCCTTCTCTGGGTTTACAGTATTACTCAGTCCCTAGATTATTCTCTAGCTTTGTTTCAGTTGGCATTTACATCCCTTGACTACCCTTTCCAGCCATATTCCCATTTATAAACCAGCTGTTACTATAATGTGTTACCATGAACTCTATACTAATTTCCATACTTTTACAGAAAAGTTAATTGAAACTTCTACATACATTAAGCATCAGTAGTCCATCTCAGCCTTCCTCTTATTTCCTTTAAGAATCCATCACCTATCACCAGGTCTTGAAGATGTTTTCCTACAATTTCTCCTAGAAACTTTATGGTTCTTGCTTTTATATTTAGTTTTCTTTTTTTTTAATCCATTTTGAGTTAATTTTTGTATAGGGTGTGAGATAGGGGTCCTTTTTCTTTCTTTTGGCTATGGATATCCAGTTCTCCCAGCACCATTTGTTGGATTGTTCTGCCTGACCTGGGTGGTTTTGACAGGCTTGTCAAAAATCACTTGATCATAGATGTGAGGGTCTGTTTCCGAACCATCAATTTGGTTTTTACCACTGTAGTTAGGTTATATGATTTGAAGTCTAGAAGTGACAGTCCTCTAATTTTGCTTTTCCTTTTTAAGATGCTTCTTGCTATTCGGGACTCCTTACCCTTCCAAATAAATTTGATAGTTGTGTTTTCCATTTGCTTAAAAAATGCCCATGGAATATTTATTGGGATTGCATTGAATCTGTATATCAATTTGGGTAGAATTGACATCTTAATGATATTTAGCCTCCAATCCATAATCATGCCCTTCCTCCCCTGCCTGGGGCAGGAATCAAGCTGCAGGTGTGGATCAAAAATGACCGCAGTTGCCCCGGTAGACTTCTGACTATTCAGTCTGTGCCAGCCGAATGTTCCTGCAATTACTCAGAGAAAATGATGCAGGTCCTGCCAGCTTTCTGCCAGACAGAGGTGGGGCTGAAGCCTAGGCTATGGCTGCAGTCCCATCTGGGTGGAAAGAAACCGGAACCATCAGCAATTTTCCATCAGCCCAGCTTCCCCTTATGCTGGAGGCAGAGTTAAAATGGCGGCTACCAGCCTCTTTCTGACTTGGACATGTTCAAACTTTAGCTGTTCTTAGGATTATACTTTCGCGAGCTGAACTTACTAATCAGTAGCTGAAGTCAGTGGCCAACAATGTCTTCTTCCACCATTTTTTGAAAGTGGAGCTTCCAGTTCCAGCCATGGAATAGCTCCACTTGCCGCCAGTGGAGGATAGGCACCGGCCTCCGTGGCGTGGAGTGCTTTACTCACGAATCTCCTCTGCAGATGTGCAGTCTCCTCCTTCCATTCTTTCAAGGATGTTGCAAGATGCTCTTCTGGTATCCTGGAGTCCCCAAATAGGTGCTTTAGGTTGTTCTGGGTGATTACTAACTGCCCTGTAGCACGAGCTGACTCTAGGAGCTTCTTACTCTGCTGCCATCTTGCTAGTTGTTCCCGATTGTCTTTTTTTTTAAGATTATTTATTGATTTATCTCCCCCTTTCCCTGTTGTTTTGTGCCCTTCCTGTACTGTTTTCTGCATCCATTTGCTGTGTGTTTTCCTGTGTCTGCCTGTCTTCTCTTTAGGTGGCACTGGGAACTGATCTTGGGACCTTCCAGAGTGAGAGAGAGGTGCTCAGTCTCCTGCGCCACCTCAGCAACCTGGTCTGCTGTGTCTCTTAATTGTCTGTCCTCTGTGTCTCTTTTTGTTGCATCATCTTGCTGTGCCAGCTTTCTGCATGGGCCAGCTTGCTGCGTGGGCAAGCACTCCACTTGGGCCAGCTCTCCACTGGGCCAACTCGCCACCTGGGCCAACTTGTCTTCACCAGGAGGCCCTGGGAATTGATCCCTGGGCTTCCTATATGGTAGACGGGAGCCCAATTGCTTGAACCACATCCACTTCCTGCTGAGTGTCTTTTTAACTCATTAAAATCAGAGTCTCAAATCCTGAATGCTTAATTTTTGTTAATATGCTTTTCTAAAACATAGGTAACCTTACATTTGCTTTACTAGTAATATTCTTTCAAAGCAGCTTGACTTTTCAGTTAATATAAAGGTTACTAAGATTTTTATTGTTGTTTTTAAACTAATTTGCCTGTTTTTTCAAGTAACTCTTACATATAGTTCCTCCAACTGTCCTTACGGGAAACTCTGGGAGAGGGATGATCCCTTTCCTTGGATCAGAAGAGCTCAATTGCTTTAAAGTTGTTAGGTCAGCACACTGTTTTGATATTTAAACAGCCTCAGAAGGGTCAGAGCAATTGCTTTTATAGATAATTTTCAGCATATAAACTTTTTCTTATGTAATTCTCCCAAAGCCCAATGAAAAAGTTAACTGTATTTCATTCATTCTAAGATACAACTTTTTCAAATCATTATATTTCTGAAATGAATATGCATCTTATAGTTAATGGCATATTATAAGTTTAATTGGCAAGTTTTTTTCCTTTAGTTGTACATAAAATAGTGGTACGTCTCACTAACACATGAAATCTTGTGTTAAAATACAATATTCCTCTTATTTTTATGATTACTCTTATACTAATTTATAGATGAAGAAACTGAAGGTCAGAGAGCTAAATAATATGTCCAGTGTCACACAGCTGGTGCCTGGTGAAGTTGGGAGTGGGTTTTTGATATCAAGGACTCCTTTTCCCCCCAGTGTACCTGTGGTTCTCAAACTTCAGTGTTAAGAAGAACTGCCTGGGGAGATTCATTAGTACCTATTCTCCAGATCCTTAGCTTCATTATGTTTGTGGCAGGGCTCAGGAATATGCTTTTTTTCTTTTACTTTTAAACTTTTTATTTTGAAGTACTTTCATACTTACAGGGCAGTTACAAAAATAAAGCACACTGCATATATAGAGCCACAACATTCCCCTTTTCCCCCAGATACCCAGATCCATCAATTTTAACATTTGCTACATCATTCCATCTACCTATCCATCAACCTATCAGTCCATCTATTTATCTAACCATCTGTCTACTTATCAGTACATTTTCTGAAATCTTGAGTGTAGGTTGAATACATTGTATTCCTTGTACACTAAACACTGCCATGTTGATTTCCTAGTAACAAGGATATTCCCTTACATATACACCTTAAATGCCGTTCTCAAGTTCAATAAATTTAACATTGATATAAAACTTATAGTCTCTATTCTGTTTTTCATATGTCCCAATAATATCCCTTTGAGCTTTCTCTCCTTTGTTAGATCCCAGCCAGGATCATGTATTGCATTTAATTGTCATTGTCTCTCTCTCTCTCTTTTTTTTTTTTAAGATTTATTTATTTTTATTTATTTCTCCCCCCGCCATTGTCTGCTGTCTGTGTCCATTTGCTATGTGTGTTCTTCTGTGTCCACTTGCATTCTTGTCAGTGGCACTGGGAATCTGTGTCTCTTTTTGTTGCGTCATCTTGCTGCATCAGCTCTTCGTGTGTGCGGCCGCCACTCCTGGGCGGGCTGTGCTTTTTTTGCGCTGGGCGGCTCTCTTACAGGGGCACTCCTTGCGCGTGGGGCTCCCCTCTGCAGGGGACACCCTTGCATGGCACAGCACTCCTTGCATGCATCAACACTGGGCGTGGGCCAGCTCACCACATGGGTCAGGAGGCCCTGGGTTTGAACCCTGGACCTCCCGTATGATAGGTGGACGCTCTATCATCTGAGCCAAATCCACTTCCCTCATTGTCTCTTTAGTTGCTTTGTTTTTTAATTGTGGGAACATAAACTTTCCTGTCTCAACCAGTTGCAAGCATATCATTCAGTGAGATCAATCACATTTATTATGTTGGTATTAACCTTACTTCCTTCACTAAACGTTCCCATCTTACCATAGAGAAACCCTATACCCATTTTGTATTAGCACCCCACTCCCCTTGCCCCATTCCCTTGGCAATCTATATTCTTATTTCTGTCTCTATGAACTTGCATATTATCTGATATTTTCTTTGTAGTTGGGCATGAAATTTAACATTATAAATCTATAAACATCTCCTTTGCTTTGATACCAACTTAACTTCAATAGTATATACAAACTATGTTCTTACACCCCTCTTTCCTTCCTTTATGTACACCTTTATGTAGTTCTTTTTTTTTTTTAAAGGTCATGACTATTTCACAGGTTTCTTTTTTTTTTTAAGATTTATTTTTATTTATTTCTCTCCCCTTCCCGCCACACCCCCCCATTGTCTGCTCTCTGTGTCCACTTTCTGTGTGTTCTTCTGTGTCCCCTTGCACCCTGGCGGCATCAGGAAATTGCGTCTCTTTTTTGTTGCATCATCTTGCTGGGTCATCTCTCTGTGTGTGCAGCACCACTCCTGCACTGGCTGCGCTTTTCTCACGAGGGGCAGTCACCTTGCAGGGTGCACTCCTTGCACATGAGGCACCCCCACGTGGGGGTGCCCCTGCATGGCATGGCAGTCCTTGCACATGGCAGCTCTGTGCATAGGCCAGCTCACCACACAGGTCAGGAGGCCCTGGGTATCAAACCCTGGACCCTCCTATATATGGTAGGCGGACGCTCTATCAGTTGAGCCATGTCCGCTTCCCCTATGTAGTTCTTGTCACAACCCACTAATTTATCATTACATTTATGTATTTGCCTTTTAGATCCTGTAGGAAATAAAAAGTGAATTTACAAACCAAAAAATACAAGAGTACTGGCATTTATAATTACCCCTGACATTACCCTTACCAGAGATCTTTATTTCTTCATGTGGCTTTAATCTATTGTCTACTGTCCTTTTCTTTCAATCTGCAGAACTTTCTTAAGCGTGTCTTGTAGGGTGGTTTAGTGGTGATGAACTTCGTCAACTTCTGTTTATCTGTGAGTGTCTTAAACTCACTCATTTTTTAAAAATTTATTAAACTATATCACTGACACATAAACATACATAATAAAAATAAGTGTACAGTTAATAGTTGTGGACTCACAAAATAAACATATGTGACATCATATAGGACTCTTTCACCTCAACCTGCCACCAATACCTTGCATTGTTGTTAAACCTTTTTAATGATAAAAGAGCATTGTCAAAATATTACTACTAACCAAAGTATTTTCCTCCAACCCCCCCATTATTGTTATCTTTATATCATTTATATATGAACATACATAATAAGTGTATAGTAAAAGTTGTGAACTTACAAAGCAAACATGCATAACATCATACACAGGTCCCATACATCAACCCTGCACTAATACCTTGCATTGTTGTGAGATGTTCGTTACAAATTATGAAAGAATATCGTCAAAATCTTACTACTGATTACAGTCTGTATTAGTCAGCCAGAGGGGTGCTGATTCAAAATACCAGAAATTGGTTGGTTTTTATAAAAGGTATTTATTTGGGATAGGAGATTACAATTACCAGGCCATAAAGCATAAGTTACTTCCCTCACCAAAGTCTATTTCCACATGTTGGAGC
Source organism: Dasypus novemcinctus (assembly GCF_030445035.2). Classification (NCBI taxonomy): domain Eukaryota; kingdom Metazoa; phylum Chordata; class Mammalia; order Cingulata; family Dasypodidae; genus Dasypus; species Dasypus novemcinctus. The sequence goes on from NC_080689.1 coordinate 44,610,008, forward strand.
AAGCTGGCTGCTGATGTCTATAAGGGTTCAGGCTTTCTGGGTTCCTCTGGGCTCAGCTCTGTTTCCTTCACAAGGTCAGCTGTAGACTATGAGGCTCTCTAGACTTAGCCTCTCTCCACAATGCCGGCTGTATACTATCAGGCAAATAGCTCTGTCTCTTTCCCTGGGGCTCCAGCTTAAGACTTCAGCATCAAACACCAACATCAAAACTCCAACATCAGAAACCCTCAACTCTGTTCTTTGCCATGCCTTTTATCTGTGAGTCCCCACACTAAGGGGTGGGGACTCAATGCCCCCAATGCCCTAATCGTAGTAACTCAATCATGCCCCAGTACAGATCAGATTACAAACATAATCCAATATCTATTTTTGAATTCATAACCATATCAAACTGCTACACAGTCCTTCTCCTACATTTGGTGTATCTTTTCGCCAACCTACCCTACTACTACTTTTGAAATATATTTTTTATGACAAAAGTTGTAAACTTACAAAACAATCATGCACGTGTGCAGAACCCCCAAACAACACCCATCCATCAACACTCCACACTGTGGTGGAGCATTGGTTAAAAATAATATAATATCATCTGATTGTTACCACATCCATAGTGTACATCTGGCACACACTTTTCGTACTGCCCCGCTATCAACACAATTCATCTTTGGCGTAGATGCAAGAATATTATATTATTACTGCTAACCACAATCCATAGGTCACTCCAGTTGTATCTTTCCCATGCTTCTCCACATTCCCACCACCCTGCAATAGTGATGTACATTTGCTCTAGCTAACAAAGGATACTCTTGCATCTGTACCATCAACCACAATTCTCATCTACCTCTTGGTTTACTGTGCTATTCTGTTTCTAGAATATTCTCTAGCATTCTGTTAATTGGCATTTACATAGATAGGCTACCATTTTTAGCCACATTCCCATTTATAAACTAGCTGTTACTGTGTGTTAACATCTACTCTATACATTTCCACACTTTTACAGTAAAGGTAATTAAAATTGCTACACACATTAAACATCGTAGTCCATCTCTGTCATCCTCTTATCTCCATTAAGAATCCATCACCTACCACCAGGTCTTGAGGCTCTTTTCCTACAATTTCTTCTAGAAGTATGGTTATTGCTTTTATTTTTAAGTTGTTGATCCATTTTGAGTTAAGTTTTGGATAAAATGTGAGATAGGGGTCCTCTTTCCTTCTTTTGGCAATAGATATCCAGTTCTTTCAGCACCATTTGTTGAATGGACTGTTCTGCCCAAGCTGTGTATTGACAGGCTAGTCAAAAATCACTTGACCATTCATGTGAGGGTCTGTTTCTGAACCATTAATTTGGTTCCATTGGTCTATGTGTCTGTCTTTATGCCAGTACCATGCTCTTTTTACCACTATAGCTAGGTCATATACTTTAAAGTCTGGAGAAGAGAGTTGACTTCTCCTTTTTAAGATGTTTTTGGCTATTCAGGACCACTTACCCTACCAAATAAATTTGATAATCGTGTTTTCAATTTAAAAAAAGCTGATGGACTTTTTATTGGGATTGCATTGAATCTGTATATCAATTTGAGTAGAATTGACATCTTAATGATATTTAGTCTTCCCATCCATGAGCATGGAATGTTCTTCCAGTTATTTTGGCCTTTTATATTTCTTTCAACAACATCATTGGTTAAGTTTATTCCTGACTATTTGAGTTTTATCTGTCATATTTTATTTTTACCACTCTTTTGACACTTTTAGTTACTTTTATTGATATAATCTTCATTTCTAGACTCTGTTCTAGGCCTCTCTCTCCTTTCTTTTCTTTTCAGGCTCTAGCATACTATTTAAAATTTCCTGAAAATCTGGTCTCTTGGTTAGAAATTCTCTGTTTCTGTTTATCTGGGAATATTCTAATCTCACTCTCATTTTTGAAAGACAGTCTTGCTGGGTATAAGATTCTTGGCTGGAAGCTTTTCTCTTGTAGTATCTTAAATATTTCACACCACTGTCTTCTCGCATTCATGGTTTCTGGTAAGATACCAGCACTTAATCTTATTGGGTATCCCTAGTATGTTATGCATTGCTTTTCTCTAGCTGTTCTCAGAATTCTCGTTGTCTGGCATTTGATATTCTGATTAGTATGTGTCTCAGAGTTATTGTATTCGGATTTTTTCAGATGGGCATACATTGTGCTTCTTGGACATGAAGATCTATGTTCTTCAATAGGGTTGGGAAATTTTCTACCATTATTTCTTCAAGTATTCCTTCTTGCCCCTTTTCCCTTCTCTTCTCCTTCTGGGACACCCATGACACATGTTTGCTTGTCCCTTGCTATTGTTTATTTCCCTGAAACCTTTTTCAATTTTTTCCATTCTTTTCTTCATCTGTTCTTTTGTATGTTCACTTTCAGAGGCCATTTCTTCAAGCTCACCCATCTTTTTTCTACCTCTTCAAAATCTATTATATGATTTCAATGTTTTTTTAAATTTCATTTGTTGTGCCTTTCATTTCCATAAGATCTGCTATTTTTCTATGTATGCTTTCAAATCTTTGTGCTCATCCAGTGTCTTCTTAATACCCTTAAACTCTTTAGCCATCTCATTGAATTTATTGAGGAGATTTGTTTAAATATCTATGATTAGTTGTCTCAACTCCTTTTTGTCATCTGGAGGCTTATCTTATTCCTTTAACTAGGCCACAGCTTCCTGTTTCTTGGTGTGGATTGTAATTTTTTTGTTGGTGTCTTGGCACCTAGGTTATTGGAGTATTTATTCTGGGTGCAGTTTTTCTCTTTAGTTTGGGCTTCCTGCTGTTTCTCTCTTGATGGTTGTACAGTAGGAACCAAAGATGTAGTTGGTGCTATAAGCTATGGAGGCTCAAGCTGCCCTTATTACCTCAGGGACTGATGAAGCTTCTCCCAACTTTCTCCTTTATCAGGGGTAGGGCCAGAGTCACAGCTGTGTGGAATAATCCAAGTCATGTAGGCCGGCCTAGACTATAGTTGCCTAGAGAGACTGCCTGGGCATCTCTGCCTGGGGCAGGGCTGGAGCTACAGGTGTGGGCAGCAGTCTATGCAGTCTATGCAGTACCGGTCCAAGATGACCGCAGTCACCCTGGTAGACTTCTGATTATTCAGCACTTTCATTTTTGAAAGACAGTTTTGTCAAAGTAGAATTCTTGGTTGGCAGTTTTTTGTTTTCAGTACTTTTAATCTTATTGAGGCTTCCTTGTATGTAACATGTTGCTTCTCTCTTGCAGCTTTCAGAATTCTGTTTATCTCTGGCATTTGACAGTGATTATAACATGCTGCAGCATGGGTTTTTTTTGGTGTATCCTCTTTGGCATATGCCTAATGTCTTGGATGTGTATATTTGTGTCTTTCATTAAATTTGGGGACTTTTCAGCCATTACTATTTCAATATTCCCTCTTCCCCTTTTTCTTCTATGTCTGGGATTCTCAGTGTGTATAATGGTATGCTTGATGTTGTCCCGCAGGCTTCTCAGGCTCTGTTTATGTTCCTTCATTCTTTGTTTTGTCTCTTCAGACTGGATGATTTCAGTTTTCTTACCTTCAAGTTCACTGATTCGTCCAGCTCCAATCTGTTGAATCCCTCTAGGGAATATATAATTTCTGTTACTGTGGTCTTTGGCTCTGTTTGGTTCCTTTTTGTAATCTCCATCTCTCTATTGATATTCACTTTGTTTTCATCTATTGTTTTCCTGATATCCTTTAGTTCTTTGTCCATGTTTTTCTTTTTAGCTCTTTGAGCATAGGAATATGCATTTTTAACAATCTTTCTTTCCCCCATTTAGTAGCTGGGCCAGATCACACTGTGAAGAGTTCTACATTATAACTTTAAGTATCAACTCAAGCTCTGATGTGCTCATAGAAGCTCTGTTTGACATATTGCCATCAATAGCCTTGTCCTTCAAGTGTGTGTTAATGAGGAGGATAATGTACTTGATATTACTAGTAAGAAGTCTAGAAAACCCCAGGACAATGATGTGTGGTGGCATAATCCCATAAAGGGGCCCTGGTGAACATCACTACTCATCATAAAGGCTGCCCCACAGTTCTTTTCAACATTGACCTCTGGGCAGCCACTTTTAGTCAAAAGCAGATAAGCTTTTTTGCCATCCTATGCTCTAGGGTCTTCTGGACAGTACATAGGAATTAAGGGGAAAAAAATAGTTCATATTCTCATTTTCCTACAGCTGACTCTTTAAAATGTCGTGGAGAGCTGCTTTTGAATTTTTCCTTTGTTTTGCTGTTCTGCTGGTTAAGTTGACAACTTATTGCTGAGGGCAGGGCTTCTTCCTCGCTTAAAGCTCTTTCGTGAAGTTTCTGTTGAGCTGTTCTCTTTGGCATTATTGCTGCTGCCTGCTTAGTGACTACTGCACTCTTGGTTGCTTCAGTATGTTACTGTGGGGTCAGCTTTCCCATCCATGAAATGAAAGCTGGAAATAAGATTTCAGTAAGGTGAAAAAGATCCAAGTGTTTTCTTTTGGGTTTTCATGCATTTCTTTTTCTTTTCTTTTCTTTTCTTTTTTATTTCTCTCCCCTTCCCCCCCTGCCCCAGTTGTCTGCTCTCTGTGTCTATTTGCTGTGTGTTCTTCTGTGACCGCTTCTATCCTTATCAGTGGCACCAGGAATCTGTGTTTCTTTGTGCTGCGCCATCTTGTGTCAGCTCTCCATGTGTGTGGCGCCATTCCTGGGCAGGCTGCACTTTCTTTCGCACTGGGCGGCTCTCCTTACAGGGCGCACTCCTTGCGCGTGGGGCTCCCCTACGCAGGGACACCCCTGTGTAGCACGGCACTCCTTGAGCGCATCAGCAGTGCGCATGGGCCAGCTCCACACGGGTCAAGGAGGCCCGGGGTTTGAACCGCGGAGCTCCCATATGGTAGGCGGACACCCTATCCTTTGGACCAATTCCGCTTCCCTTCATGCATTTCAAATCTTATTCTACCTCTTATTGATAATCTTGGGAATTGATTTGCTTTTGGCTATGTAATATATATAAATATACATACTATATAATATGTATTTGGTATTAATTTGGCTACTCTGGGTAGATACCATTTTTTTCCCTTAATTTATTACATTCCCGGTTTCACCTAAAAATTATTTTTTTACTTTAATATATTTTTATTGTGATAAAATATATATAACATAGAATTAACCATTTTAACCATTTTTAAGTATATCTTTGCTGTATTAATTACATTCCCAATGTTGTACAACCGTAATCACTATTTCCAAAATATTTCCATCCCCTGAAAAAGAAACTCTGTACCTATTAAGCAATAACACCTCATTCCTCATCCACCCCACCCCCTTCCTCAGGCCCTGGTACCCTGTAATCTATTTTCTGTGTCTATGAATTTGCCTATTGTAGTAATTTCTTATAAGTGGAGTCATAAACTATGTGGTGTTTTGTTTCTGGCTTTTTTTACTCAGCATAATGTTTTAAGGTTCACCCATGTAACACATATAAGAGCTTCATTCCTTTATATTGCCAACTACTATTCCATTATTTGGATATACCACATTGTGTTTATCCATTCATCTGTTGATGGACAATTGGATGGTTTCCACCTTTTGGCGATTGTGAATAATGCTGTTGTGAACATTGGCATATAGGTATAAGTTTGAGTCCCTGGCTTTAGTTATTTTGGGTATATATGTAGGAATGGAGTTGCTGGATCATATGCTAGTTCTGTTTAACTTTTTGAGGAACTGCCAAACTGTTTTCCATAATGTCTATACCATTTTACATTCCCACTGCTAGTATATAAGGATTTCTCCACATTCTTGTCAACATACCATCTTTACTATCTTTTTTTATTATAGCTATACTAGTGGGGTATGAAGTGTTATCTCATTGTGGTCTTTTTGTTTTGTTTTGTTTTTGATTTTATAGGAGGTACTGGGGCTCAAACCCGGGACCTTGTGTGTGGGAAGCAGGCACTCAACCACTCAAGCTATACCTGTTTCCCTTTCATTGTGATTTTGATTTTCATTTCTCTAAAGACAAATGATGTTGAACATCTTTTCATGCTTATTTGCTGTTTTTTATCTTCTTTGGAGAAATGCCTATTCATGTCCTTTACCCATTTTTAAATTGGGTTGGTTGTCTTGTTGAGTACTTTATATATTCTGGATATTATACCTTTATTAGATATATAATTTGCAAGTATTTCTCTCATTTTATCAGTTATTTTTTTTCACTCTCCTGAAAGTATCTTTTTATGTACAAATGTTTTAAATGAGAGTCTATCTATTTTTTGTTGTTGTTGCCTATACTTTTGGTGTCATATTTAAGAAAACATTACCAAATTCAAGATCATGAAGATTTGCTCCTATATTTTTTTTTCTAAGACTCTCTTAAGTTTTTTAGATCTTAAATTTGTGTCCTTAAACCATGTTGAGTTAATTCTTATATATTTTGTCAGGTAGCATTCCAATTTTATTTCTTTGCAGGTGGATATCCTGTTCTCCAACATCATTTGTTGAAGGACTATTCTTTCCCCATTAAATGGTCTTGACAGCCTTGTTGAAAATCACTTGACCATAGATGTGTGGGTTTATTTCTGGACTCTCAGTTCTATTCCATTGGTCTACATATTTATCCTTATGCCAGTACCAGTTAGAACTGATTTTATATCACAATATCCAATGCTTTGTCTTCCATGAAACTTTCTATGTATAGGGCAATGACAGTTACATTCTTTCTTCACTAGTAACTCATTACACTTATTTTTTAGAATCATTTTTTTTTTTTGGTGTTAGTTTTACTGATTTAATTAGATTTTTTATTAATTTAGAAATAAATTTGTAGTTAAAGATTTATCATTTAAACAACAGTAAATTTCAAGTGAAAAAATATAAAGTGATTTGATATTATTATTTTGGCTGAAAAACAAATTCAGACACTGAAGTGGTAACTTTTAAAAAGTCAGCTAGACTCCTTGTTTTCAGAGAATTCAGCAATGGCTCATTTGGAAAACCTGTCACTATAAGCCTTAGCTGCCTAAAGGTATGGAGCTGGGAGAACCTCTTAAGAACTGTACTTTGAAGGCTTGTAAAGTAAAATCTTAAAATGTCCTACTGAGTTATCTAATCAAAAAGTAATGTAGTATTTTTAATTTATCATTTTGCAGTGGAAATATTAATATGTGGCAAAAAACTTTTTTAATTTAATTTTCATTTAACCTGTAGACTTCTTTCCACAGGCCATTTTGCAACCCGTGTTGGCTGCAGAAGATTTTAGTATCTTTAAAGCAATGATGGTACAGAAAAACATTGAAATGCAGCTGCAAGCTATTCGAATAATTCAAGAGAGAAATGGTAAATTATTAAAATACAAGTTTAAGTGCCTAATGCGTTTTTTTTTTTGCAGTTTTGACTATTGTGATTCTAACATAGTCTTAAATGTAGCTGTCTTGGGTCATTTTATTTCAAGTTTGAAAGTCTCTGGCTGACTTAGGAAATTTAAGAGTGTAAATTTCCTGATTAGTGTATATTTGAAATCTGAAATAAAGCAGACGAGAATTTGATTTAATAGTGTTTTGTTTCAGAGAGCTCATTTTTCTGCCCAGCCACTGTGTATATGAAATTTAGTATTTTTTAGTGGTGACAATTACAGTTACTGTGGAAAGACAGTGATAAGCCTCTCCTGGCTTTTCACTGTTAGGACCCTGTAGGGGACAGTGGTTCTCAAACTTTATTGGAAGCACTTGAAAAGCTTATGGAAAGAGACCCTGTTTCTGATTCAGTAGGTCTAGGGTGAGACCCAATAATTTGCATTTTTGACAAGCTCCCAGGTGAAGCTGCTGCAGCTGCTGCTTCCTGGGATGACATGGAGAACCACTGTTACAGGGCAGTAGGCAGATAGGATTATACCAGCTTCAGGTGGAGAAGAAAACAGAACACAAAGCCCCAGGAACTCTCTTTGGCTTTATTTTTAACCTGACTCTGTGCTTGTTCCCATTTTCTCTCCAGCTCTTCCGACTTTTGTTCCTTTCCTGTGTACCTGAATTACGTGTGACATCCAGACTCAAAACATCTAAGTGTCCTATCCCACTTCTTATTATTGTACGTTCTCTATTTCAACCCAGATTCTTAACTCTGTTTCAGATTTCTGGTTCTAGTAACCTGACCTTTAATTTCTATGTGTTCCTTTGCTCAACAGATTGTCATTGATAATCTTTATGATGGTTTATAACCTCTCTAAAGGTTTGCCTGCAGGACCTTTCCTTTGATTGTTTCTCATAGATCTTAGTGTGTTTTTCAGTTATATTGTTTGCTTTAAAGGGTCTGGACATGCAACAATAGGACTTCTAAGGTTGCAGAGCCCATGTTGTGAATTCTCTCATTTGTCTTGTGTGAGTAGAGACTTTATGCCTTAGAGCCAACCAACACTAAGAAGCTTCTGTGCAGATCAAAGTGCTATTGTCTGTGGATAAGAGTAAACACCACCCTAGCCCTGAAGAGTGCTTGAAGCAGTGTTGTAGCATTGGTGTAAATAAGTATGGAACAGTTTCTTTCTGTCTTTCTGTCATGGTTTGCTCTATAAAATTCTTTCCACTGATTTTTTCTGAAACTATGCTTTATTCTGACTTGTGGGCCAGAGAATTTGAATAATCATTTACATTAGTAAACTTCATTCTCAGATCTGTTTTGATAAAAGAAATAGTGAGCATTGATACAGGCACTATATTGGTTTCAGTTTTGAATTTAACAGGAAACTCGTTTAGATTTTAATAAAAAGGGAACAAATACATATAGCTTATATCAGCTTGATGCATCAGGCTTCCATTAACAGAAAACCCCAATAAACATAACTTATACAATAGGACATTATCATCTCACCAAGTTCAGAGGAAGGGAGAGAAGGAAGACAGGCACACGGTTGATTACTTTCATGGCTCAGTGATGTTTTCAAGGACCTTGACACTTTCCGTCTTCATATGCAGGATCTTCTCTCATATGGTATTCTGGCTTCATCTAATGCAGACACAGCAATGTCTCGTGAAAAAAGAGATGTTTCCTTCTGTACATCTCTTTTTGTTAGCAAGATGACAGTTTCATGGAAGCCCCGTAGGATTTTGCCCCTCAAGTCTTGTTGGTCAGGGTTGGGGTCACACGCCTTTCTTAAACCTTCTGGCAGGGGGAATGAGACTACTGTGATTGGCTTAAACCAATTGCAAGTCACTCTTCAGGGGCAGGGGAGGGGCCCGGCCTCTAAGTACCTGGCTATCGGATAACTATACACAATTTATATTAGCAAGGGAGTCATGCGAAAATGATGTGGAATAATGCTGTTGTCAAGCCGAATAGTGAGGCAGTTGACTTACATTTAAACATAAACTAATACTTGGTCCCTGTCACTGAGCTTTTTTTTTAATACTTGTATTTAAGAATGTTGGTTAACTTAAGTCAGGGGAGAGTACCTTTTTTAGCTATCTTGATTGTACTCAGAAATGCAGGCTGCATGATAATTACAAGAAAAACTCAAGACTCCCTGGATTCTTTTTCTATCTTATCAAAGAATCTGAGGAAAATGAAAATCAGAACATTATTTTGATGACTTTGAAGTATTTCTTACTGTTGAGTTGTTCTTTCCTTAGTACTTTTTAATTCTCCTTAGATTATTAGGAAAATAATTTTATATCTTTTGACTCAACAAAAATGTGCTTCAGATTGGTGATTTAAAACTGTAAATTTCCTATTTGTGATATTGTACTATAGTTTTGCAAGATGATACCATTGGGGGAAATTGGGGAGAGGGTACATGGGATCTCTCAGTATTATTTCTTACAACTTCATGTCAATCTGCAATTATCTCAACATAAAATTAATTTAAGAAATGCAGTTAAACATCAAGGGAGTTAGAATAATAGTTACTCTAATTTAGAGAAGATCGAAATGCCATAGTCTTATGTGGTTAAAGAAATGGAAGTAAATATTGATAGACATGCTGCTAATGTTATGGGAATATAATTATAGATATGAAGTGATGTGCTTATCAGGAAGATATAGATAATAAAGTAAAGTAAGCTGGCACTTAAAATTACTTGCCATAAATTATTTTTTGCCATCAACTGAAGTTGGTACTGCCCTCATTTGTAGTTACTAGACCTGATAAATGAACAGAAGTTTTGAGGGCAGAGATCATTACTCATCTTTATATACTCCTAAAGTGCCTAGCACCATGCTTTCTGTAGGGTGCTGTTCAGTAGTATTTGTTGTGGAATAAATGTAGAGTATCAACATATTGTTTCAATTAACAAAGTATTTTGTATTTTGTTTTCTAAACTCTTTTCCCGTTTATGGAGCATTTTCGTTATTAACCCCAGCTTAATGATTTCAGTGGCAGATCAGCAGCAGTATGTAGTTGGGGAAGAAAATAGCTTATATTAACTAGTGTTATATTGTCATATATTATTGTATTGTTAATAGGCAATACAAATTATTACTAAGAGATAGCTAAGTAAAATTTTGTTTTTTTGTGTGTGGGAACATGTCTTTAAAAAACAAAAATTTAAAAAAATATAATTAATAGCTTGGAACATTTTTAAAGTGATAGATCTTATCTTTTTTGATGACCTGGAACAGTGAGAAATTAATTGTGCTTTGGTTTTGAACAGGTGTTTTACCTGACTGTTTAACAGATGGTTCTGATGTGGTCAGTGACCTTGAACAGGAAGAGATGAAAATCCTGAGGGAAGTTCTTAGGTACCTTTTTAAAGTTATTTTTTGATTGAATTCTTAGTAATATTGTAATATGATCAATACATGTGCTTTTTACCCAAAGGATACTATGAACCAGTAAACTATCTAGATTCTTTCCTGAAGACTGTGAAAATGATTTATGCATTTTATCTATTCATAACTATATATATATTCAATTTCTTAACTGACAGAAAAAAATGATTTTCATTTGACTCCTACCAGATCAGCCCAAAGGGAGGGCCTTCTTCCATCTCCATCATGGGAATAGGAAACCAGACACCAATGGGAAAAAGTTGCAGTGGACCCACCCTGATCCCTGCAAAGGAGTGTAGTAGAAGGATACTCCTGGGGATGGATGTACCTCAAGTGGTTGAACAGCTGCTGCCTATATATGGGTCCTGGGTTCGAGCCCCAGTACCTCCTAAAAACGAAAAACAAACGAAAAAACCAACTCTCATTGGGGAGCAGATGTAGCTCAATAATTGAGCACCTGCTTCCCTTGTATGAGGTCCTGGGTTCAATCCCCAGTACCTCCTAAAACAGACAAACAAAAAACCAAAAAAGATACACCTTGGGTTTTGGATCTTAGTATTAGTGGCTGAGTCTGGGTGGCAGGACACCTGCTATGGAAGGACAGTATCTTGCCGGTTTTCCCCTTCCCCCCAGTTACATGGCTTTCAGCCAATGGTCTGGCCTGAAATGCGCAGCACCCTAAAGGGCCCACACAGTACTTGGAAAAGGTTAGTAGGCATTTCTTTTTCCCTTGGATCTGTTGTCCCATGATCCCTATGGGAGTTTTGGGAGGAAGGTGGAATTGCAGCACCTAATTTTTTAATCTCCAGTGAGGAGGTACTAGCTTTAGGGCAAAAGGATATCTGCAGAATGTAGCCTTGACTTTTGGAGGCTCTTCCTCTCCAGCTGTACCCCCCAGTTATACATGACCATGTTATGGCTTCTTATACTCCCTTGTTCTCCTACCTCTTCCTACCTCTAAAGCAGAGGAGGGTTTAGGCAGGATGGTGCCTAGCTGGATAGCCCAGTGGGGAACTAAGGAAGTAGCTCCAGGACTTAAGTGCTAAATTTCAGGGGATTTGAATGGTTATGGGAGGGAAACAGATATGAGGCCTTCAATTCTCAGCTGAACCCAACCTTTCCTGCTAGATATTGCTTTTCATGGCAGGGGAAGACGCAAACCTGAGACAATACAGAATGTTGAGTTTATAGGTTTGAAAGGATAAGGGTATTTGTACTATATTCAGAGGACTGGTAAAGTTTTATTTGGACTAGCTGCTTCTGTTGCTTGGCATTCTAAAAACTGATCAGCATTGTACTTTTATTAGAGCTTTTTTTCGGGGGGCGGTTAGGGATTGGTGGTACTGCTGTGTAAGGTGTGGCCACAGAACTTCCTTGTAAACATGTATGAGAGTTGATTTGCTGTTTTTCTAAATCAGATGCCTCAGTCAACCCTTTCCGGAAGTTGAGAGGTAAACTTTGACACAAAGGTTTATGATTGCTCAGGTAACACTGGAAAAACTGGAACGAATAGAGAAAAGGATCATATCAAGGAGGGTGTAACTGATTTCTCTAAAGTCTATTAAGTTAAGGTTTAGGATTTAGATCTTTGTTCAGCTAGGAGTCATTCATATTTCTAGGAGAAACAGGTACACCTATATTTTATGTTGTTTACTATATTATGATATATATGCCTACATCTTTCCCAGTTGATCGTAAACTGCTTTAGAGAAAGACCTGATTATTTTCCATCTTTGAGCTCAAAATGTCTTGAGTGTATTGTGAGCTTAGGATAACTTGTTGGTTGGTTGACTTTTTTCCTGACTAAAAAAGAAAATTTACTTTTCTGTGTTATTTTTGTATATTTCAGAAAATCAAAAGAGGAATATGACGAGGAGGAAGAAAGGAAGAGAAAAAAACAGGTGTCTGCAGAATATATTAATATAACAATTATTTCATTGCTATCTTAAGTTTATAACTAGTTTTGGCTGTTAAAGTTTAAGCTTATATAGAATCACACAGTTTCCCAGTTTTCATATTCTCTTGGTAAGTTTAAGTATTTATATTTAACTTTTATGTGTGAAGAATTACTGTCTTTACAAATTTATTCACTTTATAATTCATCCAGCAACTTACCTTTTCAATTCCATGATAAAGACTAATATTATTAACTCAACAAAACCCTTATAGCTCTCATTTTAGGGATTTCCTTATAAAAATTTCCCTTCATATTAAGAATAAAAGATTAAGTAAAATATTTTACTTTCCCATCCTCTTTGACTCCTTTACTGTTTTGAAACAGCAACTACAACTACCATGGGAGGTTCCTTGCAGGCTTTCACATTATCAGCTTGAAGCTGAATGATTCCTGGCACACTGTTCTTCCTCAAGAACCATTTCCACAAGTTCTCAATTTGTGTTTTCCTAAAGTGCTTAGATTTCCCTATGGATAAATTAAATATGTAACTGGCTAAGGTGAGGGAAGCTAATATTATTCCCTCCTCTTCCCATTTCTAGCTGCCTCTCTCTCCATGTTTTCCTCATCTCTGTGGGGAAGGGAAATCCAGTATAAACTCTCTTTCAGTCATATTAAAGACGTTTTCCTTTTTTTCCCCCTTCAGTCATTTTACTCCAAGGTACCTAATGAGGAACAGAATAGAAAGTGTCAGTTTAGGATTAAGGAGGTGATTTATTATCTTTGAGTAAATTTCTTTTCAGTAAATGGTAGGTGATATTCTTAGAGGTAAGTAAAGATTTCTGAATATGAAAGGATAGAACAGAAACCAGTTCAAAATTGCTATTAAATGACAATAGTACTAACTCAGATTTATAAGCAAACTACATTAGTTTCAGGCTTCTTGCATATCATTATATTTTAGGGACATATGATTTTTCTTTTTTTACTTTTTATTATGAAAATCTTTCACACAAAAGTAAAAAATGGTAACAGTGACTCCTGATATCCATAACATAGCATATAGGGGTTTAAGATTTACATAGTCATGAATTATCTGATAAGCTACATTGTGATTGGGTTTTCCTCTATTTTTAAGGAAAAATGAATTAAAACCAATTTATTTAGTACTTTCTAAAATTTAAATGATTTTTTGGTTTAAATATACTACTCCATTTTAGAAATGGAAATAAACTAATTTGTAGCTACTGCAGGCATTTCAAAGTAGTGATATATAGATTATTTTAAGTGGAAAGGCACATTATAATTCAGTGATTTTATTTCACTCTGTTTCTTGGTGTTTTACTCAAGGTCATATGGGTGATAATGGAGAAGACTGGGTTTTAACCCAGTTCTGGCCATGTTCAAAGCCCTAATCATACTAATTACCTTTAGCACTACAAGATATGAAATGAGAATGTTTACCATATAAATCAGAAAGTAGGAGAGCTCTAATGCTGGCAACATCTTAAAAACTCTGGAAAAGCAGAACTTGTTCATTATCCAGTAGATAATTTTTTTTTGCTAATTATTTTGAATATCCCTTATGTAGGCAGTCAAAATTAATCTAAAAAAATATTTTTAAATTGTATTATGGATTCCTGAAGCTAGCAGAGGCTAAAGCAGAAGAGCCCTCAGTGCATGTTAGTGAAGCTGCAAAAATGAATAATTCCCAAGGCGATGGTGAACATTTTGTACACCCACCTTCAGGTAAGGTCAAAGTACTAAACTTTCTCTAATAATATGAGTAAAGTTGGTATAGAGCATGTTCCTTTCGCATAAGTACTCCTTCACACTTAAAAATCCCTGGAAAAGAGTATTGAAGTCATTGGTATTTAAAATTCTTTGTGAATTTAGCTAATGAGGTGATAGGAAATACACAGCTGACGGAGAGGGTATAGTCCTAAATTTTCACATGATGACTAGAATCCAGAGCTGTTAGCTAAACTCCTTCAGAGAGCCACCAGCCTTGGAGCTGTGGTTTCAGCATCCCAGGTATGGTCACCTAACATTTGGTATCTCTTCCTTGACCACAATTGTATGGTATTTGTGAATGCGAAGTTGAACTTGTAAATATATATTAAATTACTTTTCTACTGAATTCAAGCACAACTAGAAAACAGGTATCCAGTTTGTCCTAATGGTAGGTAGTCAGAAGCTGTATATTTGTATCCAAAATCATTGAGAACCATTGTGTGAAATATTAATGGATGAACTTATTTAATATCTGGCAAACCAACTCTCAAATCAGATACTCTGAATTCCTATATAAGAAAACAATTCTGAAATAGAAATTAAATCCTGATCCTACATTGTTCGTTTTATCATGGGTTTCTGTGATTTCAAATAAATATACTTTTTTTAATGGTAAAGAAAAAACTCCATGAGGTAGGTATTAGAGTCCTTATTCTGCAAACCTCCTGCCTCTTTTTTTTTTTAATGAGAAATTCAAGAAATTTGAGTGACTTGATCATGAGCTTTTAAATGGTGAAATTATAGCTGAAAAAACTAGGTCTTCTGGCTCCAAATCCTGTATTCTTTCTCCTACACTTAAGTTTAGCAGTCCTTTCTTTTCTTCTATAATTGCAATAAGATAGGTTTTGAGTTTACATTTGATTTTAAGGAACTAGATTCTTGGCTTATAGAACAGTGGGAGAATACAAAACAGAAGCAAGTTAATGAAGTTACATAGCTTCTTTCCTCCTAGCAAGTCTACCCTTTACTTTTTCTTATTTTTCCCCCCTATTCTGCAGAGTGAGTAGAATAACGTCATTTGAATTAAATCTATGAAAGCATCTGCTTTAGAATTGTCTGAGATATGTTGTAATATGATGGTCCAAATTGAACTGTTTTATGCAGAGCTAGGTACATATGATGTTTCAATCTTGAGTCTTAGATAATTTAAGTAAATTTGCTCTGTCTAGTTACTTTCTGGCTATTATCAGAAGCTATAGAACATTTAATCTCAAACCATATATAACTAATTTAAGTACATTAGTGGCATAGAGTATATGTCAAATAAGTTCAAAGATAAAGTAATGATTTTAGTTTTCAAAAACTATTCTATTTTAAAATAAATGGGTGTATCTGACATTTCAAGAAATCACTTCATACAAAGTGATGGAAGCTCATTATAAAGACTTGATTTGGGAAGAATCAAAGGTTTCCCACACCTCGTCTTGTTCCTTTGCTCACATCTTTCCCTGGTTCTCACAGTTAAAAATGAATGGCATGTCCTCTCAGACTGATGACAAATTGCCAGAGCCGAGATGATTTTACTTTAGGCTTGCTGGCTTTTGGATGCTCCTTTTCTAGAAATCAATGAGTCTGTTTTGGCTTCAAGTATTTTCCTCTCTAGGTCTGAGTTAGGTTGTACAAAGATGTTCACAACTAAGAAACTCAAGGCAAGAACTATTTGGAGGAAGTACATAAGTTGAATATAAACGCTTATATGCATGAGTTCCCTCATCAGAAATAAATTGAACTGTCCCTTCTCCAGCTCTGTGTTTCCAAAATTGGGAGCTGAGCCTGCCTCTGCTAGAGTCCTTGTCAGTAGGAATGGGCATGTTTTCACTGCCTGCCATTTGATGACAAACTTTTTATTTCTGTTCATTCTGTAGCTTCAGCCTCATCTTTTCCATGGAGACTTCTCTTGCTGCCAAAGGGCCTATAGTGATTTTTTTTCCTCCATCCTTCTTGGCCCTGCAATCAGACCACCCACCCCAGACTAGAGCAGTGGTCTTTGTCAAGTTTCTTGCTCATGCAGAGTTCTGTTTCTAGTTTTACTATGCCAGCTGATTTTGAGAGATGTGTACCATGTTCTGCCATCATGCTTTTAGTTATTAACATCATTTTTATGTAGGTCTTTGCTGTCTCTCTTCGCTTTCTTTCATAGTCATGTACTTAACACTGAAAGTGTTTTATCTTTTAAAAAAAAATCAACTAATCTTATAATAAAAAAATGCCTCAGAGAGATAATTAGACTGTTAATTCCCTTTCCTGGCACAGTAACCAAATAGCTGGGAAATTCTGAGTACTTTACATGTTCTTCCAAGTTCTACTTGCTTTAGGAATCTTTACATTTTATTAGTGCATTGGCAGGGTTTATTGTCCTCTTCAATATGTAACTACAGACAAATATTATTGATATTACTGGCACTCTCCCAATATAAAAATTGTAGCTTTACATTAATCTGAAAATATAGGGTCATTTACACTTTTTACCTGCAAGCAAAGGTTATTTTTATTTTTTTATCATGGTAACTTATATAGAACATGAAATTTGCCATTCTAATCATTTTGAAAGTGTGCAATTCAGTGGC
The DNA here is from genome assembly GCF_030445035.2 of Dasypus novemcinctus. NCBI lineage: Eukaryota > Metazoa > Chordata > Mammalia > Cingulata > Dasypodidae > Dasypus > Dasypus novemcinctus. The sequence goes on from NC_080689.1 coordinate 44,627,025, forward strand.
ATTAATTGCTTTTATAATGTTGTGCTACCATTACCATCCATTACCCAGACTTTCTCATCGTCCCAAAAGAAACTCTCCACCCATTAAGCAAAACCCCCCTCCATTCTTCCCCCAGGTAACCTGTCTTTATGAATTTGCCTATTCTAAATATTTCATGTAAGTGGAATCATATAAAAATTGTCTTTTTGTGCTTGACTTATGTTTCCAAGGTTACAGCAGAGTAATATTTCATTAATATATGTACATTTTATGTATCCATTCATCTGTCTATGGAGAGTGGGTTGTTTCAGCCTTTTTTGGCTATTGTGAATAAAGCTGCTATGAACATTGGTGTACAAGTTTGAATCCCTGCTGTTCTTTGGGGTATATACCTAGGAGTGTAATTGCTGAGTCATGTTATTCCTATGTTTAACTTTGAAGAATTGCCAAACTGCTTTCCGTAGCGGCTGTACCATTTTACATTCTCACCAGCCATGCATTAGAGTTCCAGTTTCTCCACATCCTCACCAACAGTAAAATTTATTTTTTAGCCATAGTCATCCTATTGGTTGTGATTCTGATTTTGCAATTACATTATTAGTGAGGGATTAATGTACTGCTTATGTGGCTTTTGTGGCAACCTTATGTTACATGACATTGTAGTTTAACCTTTAGACAAGGATTGTATCTTTCTGTAGGTATAGTATCTTATAAATAGCAGGAGCTTGAAATGACATTGTTGAAATGTCGTTATTCATAAGAAAGCATAAACCATTTAAAAATTTTGTAGAGTTCAAGCTTCATGAGGGCAGAGACCATATTTATTGTTCTCACCTTACTTTAACCATAATGTGTTGACTGAATGCATGTGAGGGGGGAAAAAAAATCAAGCATTAACATTAGCTCATTTTGGTGAGCCTAGCCTAATATTTAATATTTCTTATGATATTCTAATTGGTCTTATTTATCTAATTACTGCTAGAAGTTAAAGTACATTTTGCTAATCCGTCAGTACAACCCTTGGCAAGAAAGCTGGAAATGTTGCCTGAAACTTCCTCCTTTCCACAAAAAGGTCTGAAGATACCTGGCTTACAGCCCTCAAGCATGGAAGGACCAATAGCAGTAAGTATCTTTTTAAGATACTTTTTAAGATACATCACTTTTTAAGAACTATGAGCAAAATGACAAGGTGTTCATTCAACAATGTAAATAGCTCTACACTTGGCCTTTTTATTTTGAAGTCCAACTTATAATTGAATCAGTCAGTGAGTATCTCTGCCATTCATTATGTGGACTTGAATTTAAATATCTACCTCTCTTACTTGACCCAGAATTTATCAGCCCTTGGAACAGAAGAGCTCCAGCAACGAGAACACTATCTCAAGCAGAAGAGAGATAAGTTGATGTCCATGAGAAAGGATTTAAGGACTAAGCAAATACAAAATACTGAGCAAAAAGGAAAATCAGCTGGGGAGGTGGAGGTATGGTTAGCCTTCTAGTAAATCAAAATCTGCAAAAGTAGAGGTGGAATTCTCTAAATCAGAGTATGTGCCCCCAAAAAAGCCTCAATAAAGTTTTGTGGGTAGATCCATATTAATGAACCTTGCTAGTGCAACAACTGCCAAGTTTTCCTCCTAGGCAGTGAGATGGTTGTGATGATTTTGTGATAGAAATTGTAGCAGTTTCATCATACTTTTTCTTAACTTTCTTTACTTGCCCTGCTCTGAGTGCTTAAGGGTCCATACTCTTATTTTTCCTGAGTCTTTTGAAATGTTTTTAATGTAGAGCAGCAATTGTAAGTAGTGTCCTAGCCACCACCTCCCAAAAGGCCTCCCCAAGAGATTTTACAAAGAAAAGATTTAGGGAACCTTGTCTACATCTGACTTACCTTCTTACTGAAAATGTGCTGGTCTTTGTTCATGTGAGGCAGCTTATTGGCAATTTTATTTTAGGCAAATGAACCCATCTATACTGCAGCCAATTTTTCTTTTCTTAATTTCTTTTTAAGGAAATGACAGAGAAACCAGAAATGACAGCAGAGGAGAAGCAAACATTACTAAAGAGGAGATTGCTTGCAGAGAAACTTAAAGAAGAAGTTATTAACAAGTAATTCTAAGAAACAACTTAGCAAAACAAATTCAAATTTTCTTAAAAATAAATTATTTAATCCTTAAACTCAGCCTATTAGTTTCAAATACTTGTGTTTGTAAATGCAAATTTAAGCTCATTTTTACTATTTAAACACTGGAGGTGGGGGTATGTTGGGAAGACAGCTACTTATAGGAACTAGTTTAGTCAGATTTCTGGGTAACTTCTCAGATGACAGTACATTTATTCATTCAAATTTGGATGTTTAATACATTTGTGCCAGGCATTGTGCTAGGTGCTAGATATTGCAGACAACTAGATCAATGGGGTCTCATCCTTCATGAGATTAGTGAAGAAGTTCTAGTGAATACAAGTGTTAGAAAGAAGTGCAGAGTGCTATAAGCAGGGCTGGCTGGGCCTCCTTCAGAAAAAAGTATTTAAATTGACTGGAAGGCTAATTGCAGAGTAAAGGGCAAAGAACACTTCAGGCCCTGCAACAGGGAAGAATTAATTAAACACATACTGAGGAACATGAGGAAGACAGGTAGAGTGTAACATTGTGCAGGGCCTTGTAGCGAATGTGAGGATTTTAGACATTAAATAGGGTAATGGGAAATGATTAAAAAGTTTTTCAGCAAAGAAGTTATATGATCAAAATTTTCATTTTAAAAAGATAATGTGGCTGTGTCCAATGAGTGGGCTAGACTAGTTGTGGGTGTATTGTATATGTGACAATCCACTTGTTTTAGCTTGCTTAAGGCTGCCAATGCAAAATACCAGAAACATTTTGGATTTTATAATGGGGATTTATTAGGGTAAAAGCTTACCCAGATCCAGTGCTGCAAAATATGTCCAAATCAAGGTATCGTGAGAGATGCTTTCTCACCAAAGGCTGGCTGCCGGTCAGATCCTGGGTTCTTGCCATGTGGCAAGGCAAAATGGGAGCTTCCCCATCTGGGTCTCTTGCCTTCTTCTCCAGGCCACTTCCTCTCTGAGCTCAGCTGTAGGCTATCAAGCACATGGCAGCGCTTGTTTGTTCAGCTTTGAGACCCTGTCATGCCTCTGTGCTCTGCGGATTTATAGCCTACACACCCTCCTGCTTCTATGACCTCTCTCAGCCTCTTGGGACTTTGTCCTTCTGCTACTGCAGGCAATCTTCTCTCTTACATGGCAGGGTCAAAATGGCAGCTGTCTCTGTGTGTTTCTGCTTTCAGGTCTCAGTTTACCTTAGACACCAGAGCAAGAGGGTGGAGACGTAACCTGGGTGGTGCCGTAACCTGGGTGGTGCCTCACTGACACAGCCCAATCAAAGGCCTTAAAGCAATCTAACCAAAAGTGATAAAATCAAGATCCCTTAACTAAATCTAATGCCATCAAAGGGTCTTACACCCTCTGGAATGGATTAGTTTAAGAAAATGATCTTTTCTAAGAGTCACAAAAACCTTCAGTTCCACCATTCAAAAGAGAGGATGTCTTGGGCAGTGGTAAATCTTGATTTTAGCAGTGTTTGAGACAGTAACTAACAGGACTTTGAAACGGATGTGGCAGTGTTAAAAATACTCAAGTGTCTACTTTTAATAATAAAATGTGACATCCCACATCCCCTCTTCTAGTTACAAGCCACTCCTAAGGTTTAACTTATTGTTCCGTTTTATTTCCTTCGAACTAGAATTATAGATAGAAAAATTTTTAAGAGGGGCACCGTAATTAGTTTAACAAAATCTGCTTTTTAACTACACAGTTCCATCCAATCTGTAAGCTGCAGGAAAACCAGTATTTCTTTTCATTTATTAGTTTTCATCACTAGATGGATAAGAGAAAAAACTAGGGATTAAAACACAGAAGTTTTTCATGTAACTTTTTATTAAAAATAATAGTTATATTGGATACACGTTTACAGATATACTTTTAAAAAACAAAAGCCTCAGGCATACAAATGTGGGCTCTGGTTTGCTCCTTTGAGCAAAGATTTAAATTAAAGATATTTTTAAAAATCCAGATGTGCCTGAGGGTAGTCATTTAAGACAGCAGCTAACATGTAGAATCTTCATACTTGTTTTTTTCAAGGGATATTTTAAGTCTTGTTCTCATATTACTGTGGGAAAGTACACTGGTGTACTATGAAAATTGTTTTCTGTAATTCAAAAACATTCACGTTTCTGCTCTAAAAAAACGTTCCTATGATGATGATGATGATTTAAATATTTTTCAGACTCATGGCACTTCTTCAGAAAGGAAAATTAAAGGAACTCTTCATTAGATATAAAGGTAACACTTTCCTACTGGAACCTAAAATACAATTAGTTAATTAGGAAGCAAAAAGAGTAGAACAGGGAAATGTTTTTAGAGGCCTGAGCTTTTTAGATTTCAAGAAGAAATTTAATAAGAGCTTAGAAGAGAGAAGGGGCTGGCTAAAACTTGCTTGATACTGGTTTAAAGTAAGTACTTGCCTTATAAGGTGAAAGGTTCTTTTATATGTACCTTTAATCAAAGAGGTGAAAATAGCACTCCATTCTGTGGTGATTTGGTGTCAGATGGGGCCTAAAGAAATTTTATTTCTCAAAGCCTGTGTTCTTTAAATATAACGATGTTTAAAATACAATTGACCTTGTTTATTTAGAATATGTTAATTCAGGCTGGTGTATGACCTAGTGGTTTACAGTAAATATGGATGATCTTAATGGATTTTAAAAAATACTATAAAATGGACATTTCTCAGAATGATATTAACTCATATTTACAACAAACCAAAAAAAAGCAACAATCATGGAATTACAGGGTCACATTTTAATTCCTGAATTTTACAGTTCAGCATTAATATCACCACATGTATACAAATGGTGTAAAACAAGTACAGTGGTCTTTTTAATACAAAATAAACATCTGTTTTATGGAAAAACTATACTTCATATCTACACAGACAGCCCATCTTTTCCAAACAATAGCCAAAATTAAAACTAACTACAAAATCTCCAAAACGGGAAACTGCTTCAGTTTAAGCTATTCCAGGAAAAATGGACCCATTAACACATTACAAGGGTGATCTAAAGATTATAGCTGGAATTACTGTTTATAGCTTTTCTTTTTCCCAATAAATTAGTTTGGGGACACTTTTCTCACTTCAGCATGATCTCAGATCATAGATGAACAAAACTAACATTAAAATATTTACAGTTAACTTGCTGTTCTAAAAATAAACCTCTTAACTGTTTGCCTCAATTTATTATTTTTAATTCATTTACGTATATGGAATGTGCTTTTACTCTTTAAAAAAGCAGCTTTCATATTACACCCTTGTATGTTTATTGTAAAGCTTCATGTGCTGTATGCTGACTCTGACACTTAAGTAACTGCTTGGTCCAAAATGGCTTCTAGGTATTAAATGCCACTTAATTCAGCACTATTCTTTTTATGTTAGTCTTTATAAATTATACATTAAAACAAGCCTGGTTTTCTGGAAAGGGAAATAACTAACAAAGCAGCAAGTTACTTTAAAGTCTCTTCCAGGAGATTGTACTGGTAGGTAGTTGGTAAGCATTTTGTTTTATACACTACCATATGTTTATAGAAAAATCCTTTGGACACTACTGTACTGGTTCTTGGTATCTGTTACCTCTAAAAGTGATTTTTAAAAATCATATTAACAGAAATGTCCATTTTGAATCCAGCTTGCTTATTTTCGTCAAATACATACTGAAAATTCCTGGTTGTAGAAAACTCAACAGGCACTGTAATACAGGGTGTACTTCTCTCCAATACCTATGTGGCTGAATTACTGTTAGATTTTTTTCAAAGAAATGGTCCCAACAGCTTAACTTCATTTTTTTTTAATGACAGCTGAATTTGTTTTCCATAAAAATTTCTTTTAAAAAGAGGCAACTGATTAAAAGAACAACATGGCCAGCACCATTATACAAGTAATGTTATTGGGTTTGCAACTGAAGTTTTACAATTGTTTCTAGATCAGCCTGGAGTAACCCTGCATTAATCTTACTTATTTTATCAACATTTTCCCTCCCCCAAACCACTGTCCCCAAACCTGAGACTTTCCTTGCTGAAAAAGCTATCTCCCAGGTTCCTCTTATTAACCTTTTTTTGTTTGTTTGTTTTTTCCCCTTCTTTTTTCAGCCTGAAAGGCAAACCCCTTAATTACTAGCAAGCAATCAAGTTCCTAGGAAGACTGGTTTTTGTTTGTTTTTACAGAACTAAACTCTCCTAGCTGATTTACTGTGTCCTTTGCTACTCCTTGTATATTTGTAAGTTCAAGTGAGAAAGCTTTCTGATTCAGATTTTCAACTCACTGAACAGCTGCAGCATTTTTGTAAGACCACATGTTGAGGGTCCCCCAGTAGAGATTTTATGAGCCAAGTCGTGGTCTTTTCCTGGGGGAAGTTTCTTCTTCTTCATCTTCCTCTTCATCATCTGGATAATCCACTAAGCCAACCAAACTTCCCTGTGAAGAATAAAAAATATTTTGACATGTAAAAATTAATATATTTTCAAGAGGTAACTCCTAAAAAAAGCTTATTAGTACAAACATAGTTTTAAAGATGTCGTTTTTCTAAATTACATCTTAGTGCATATATCTAAAATAACATATCTTTGAATTTGGTAAAGGAACCATGTGACATGATCATTCACTGAGTAGCAATTGGTGATGCCTCCTGTTACCTCAACTTTTCTATTTGAACTCTTCAATTTTTTTTATTAAAAAAAATTTATTGACGTATATCACTCATATATAAACATACATAAACAATAAGTATACAGTAAAAGTTGTGAACTTACAAAGTAAACATGCATAACATCAAACAGGGGTCCCATACATCAACCTTCCACCAACACCTTGCATTGTTGTGAGACATTTGTTAGAAATTATGATGAAAGAATATTGTCAAAATCTTACTACTAACTATAGTCCTTATCTTATATTTGGTGTATTTCTCCCCCAACCAAATCTATTATTATTTTTAAAATATATTTTTATGACAGAAGTTGTAAACTTACAAAACTATTATCCACATGTGCAGAATTCCCATATAACACCCCTCTATCAACAACCACACCATGGTAGAACATTTGCTACGGATCATGAGATAGTATCATCAGACTATTACCAGGTCCATAGAGTACATTTGGCACACTTTCATACTCTCCCATTATCACACAAGTACATCTTTGGCATAGATGCAAGAATATTATTACTGTTAACCACAGTCTGCAGGTCACTCCAGTTGTACTTTTCCCATGCTTCTCCATGTTCATACCACCCTGCAATAGTGAAGGGCATCTCTAGCTCACAAAGGACACTCTTGCATCTGTACCATCAACCACAATTCTCAGTCATCTCTGGGTTTACTGTGTTAGTCAGTACCTAGATTATTCTCTAGCTTTCTTTCAATTGGCATTTACATCCCTAGACTACCTTTTCCAGCCACATTCCCATTTATTAACCAGCTGTTACTCACTATAATGTGGTACCATCAACTCTATACATTTCCACATTTTCACAATAAAGTTAATTAAAACTTCTACATACATTAACATCAGCAGTCCATCTCAGTCTTCTTATCTCCTTTAAGAATCTACCCCTATCACCAGGTCTTGAAGACATTTTCCTATGTTTTCTTCTAGAAGCTTTATGATTCTTGCTTTTATATTTAGGTTTCTAATTCGTTTTGAGTTAATTTCTGTATAAGGTGTGAGACAGGGGTCCTCTTTCCTCCTTTTGGCTATGGATATCCAGTTCTCCCATCACCATTTGTTGAATGGACTGTTCTGCCCCAGCTTGGTGGGTGTGACAGCTTATCAAAAACCACCTGACCATGGATGTAAGGGTCTGTTTCTGAACCATCAAATCAGTTCCATTATCTATGTGTCTGTCTTTATGCCAGTACCATGGTGTTTTTACCACTGTAGCTAGTTAATATGATTTAAACTTTAGAAGTGAGAGTCCTCCAACTTTGCTTCTCCTTTTTAAGATATACCTAGCTATTCAGGACTCCTTATCCTTCCAAAAAAACCTGATAATTGTGTTTTCCACTTATTTTAAAAATGCTGGTGGAGTTTTTATCAGATTGCATTGAACCTGTATATCAACTTGAGTAGAACTGACATCATAATGATATTTAGTCTGCCAATCCATTAACATGGAATGTTCTTCCAGTTACTTAGGTCTTTTTAAAATTTCTTTTAATACTGAGGTGTTATTTCCTGAATACAAGTGCTTTACATCATTGGTTAAGTTTATTCCAAAATATTTGGGTTTTGTCATATTTTTACCACTCTTTTGACACTTTTAGTTACTTTTACGGATATAATCTTCATTTCTAGACTCTTCCAAGCCCCTCTCTTCTGTCATTTCAGACTGTAGTATACTCTTTAGTATTTCCTGCAAAGCTGGTCTCTTGGTTACAAACTCTCTCAGTTTCTGTTTATCTGTGACTATTCTAAACTTGTGCTCATTTTTGAAAGACAGTCTCAATGAAGATAAGATTCCTGGTTGGAAGTTTATCTCTTGCATGATCTTAAATATATATCTGTCGTCTTGTCTCCATGGTTTCTGATAAGAAATCAGCACTTAATCTTATTGAGTATCCTTTAGACATTATGCACTGCTTTTCTATTGCTGCTCTCAGAATTCTTTGTTTTTGGCATTTGACGTTCTGATTAGTATGTGTCTCAGAGTTGGTCTACTTGGATTTATTTGGATGGGAATAGGTTGTGCTTCTTGGACATGGCTATTTATGTCCTTCAATAGGGTTGGGAAATTTTCTATCATTATTCCTTCAGATATTCCTTCTGCCCCTTTTATCTTCTCTTCTCTTTCTGGGAAAACGATGACACGTATGTTTGCACATCTCTTGCTTGTTAGTTCCCTGTGATTTGTTCAATTTTTTCCATTCTTTTCTTTTGTATGGTTGCTTTCAGAGGCCATTTCTTCAAGCTCACTAATCCTTTCTCCTGCAACCTCAAATCTGCTATGATTCCAGTGTATTATTAATTTCATTTATTGCACCCTTCATTCCCATAAGACCTGCCATTTTTCTATGTATGCTTTCAAATTCTTCTTTGTGCTCATTCAGTATTTTTTCAATATCCTTAATGTCTTTCGCCAACTCATTGAATTTATTAAGGAGATTTCTTTGAATCTCTATGATTAGTTGTCTCAACTCCTTTATGTCATCTGGAGGTTTATTTTGTTCCTTTAACTGGTAATCTTCCTGTTTCTTGGTAATTTTTTGTCGGTGTCTTCGCATCTAACTTACTAAATGTATTTATTCTGGGTGCAGTTTCTCTCTTTAGTTTAGGGCTTTCTTGCCCTTTCTCCCTTGCTGGTTGTGTTATAGGAGCCAAGGATGTAATTGGTGCTATAAGCTGTAGAGGCTGAAGCTGCCCTCATTGCTCCAGGGACCAATGAGGCTTCTCCCAACTTTTTTCCTTTGCCAGGAGTAGGTACAGTACCACAGCCGTGTGTAATAATCCAAGTTTTGCAGACCTAGACTGTAGTTGCCCAGAGAAGACTGAAAAAGCTTCATGCTGATTTCTCCCCTATTTGGGGAAGGGATGGAGCTGCAGTTGTGGGCAGCAATCTATGCCTTGCCAGTCCAAACTGACCACAGTTGCTCCGGTAGAGTTCCATCTATGCCATCTGTGACAGACAAATGTGCCTGCAGTTACCAGGAGAGTCTAGTGCAGGGCTTACCAGCTTCCTCCCTGCTAGAAGTGGGACTGAAGCCTAGGCTAGGGATGCAGGGAGATTTGAGTGAAAGAAGCTGGTCCATACAGTCACTGTGATTTCCAGTCAGCCTGACTTCCCCTTATGCCAATGCCAGGGGCAGCATCAAAATGGTGGCTACTGGCCTCTTTCTGACTTGGACAGGTTTAACCTTTCTTAGGGTTATACTTTAGCCAACCAAACTGATTAATCAGTAGCTGAAAATGGTGGCCAACCATCTCTTCCTCCCGTTTTTGGAAAATAGAGCTTTCAACTCCACCCACAGAATAGCTCCTGAGGCAACCTGCGCCACCAGAGTAGGAGGATCACCAGCCTCTGCAGAGTGCCCTGTATTTTCCTGGAGAGGCTGGCGCAGGTCCCCCCAGGTTCCTCCCTGCTGGAGGTGGGGCTGGGGCGTAGGCTAGAGTTGCAACCTGATCAGGATGGAAAGAAGCACGTTCCTACCAGCACTGTGATTTTCAGTCTACCCAGCTTCCCCTCATTTTGGGGGCAGAGTTAAAATGTTAAAATGGCAGCTATTGGTCTCTGACTCAGGTTCAAACTTTATTCTTAGGATTATACTTTAGCCTGCAGAATTTACTAATCAGTAGCTGAAGTTGGTGCCCAACCGTCTTTTCCTCCCTTGTTTTGGGGAAGTGGAGCTTCCAAATACAGCCACGGAATAGCTCCCAAGGCGGCTTGTGCTGCCAGTGGAGGGTGGGCTGGCTCTGGCCTCCAGGGCATGGAGTGCTCTACTCACAAATCTTCTCTGCAGGTGGGCAGTCTCCTTCTTCCATTCTTTCAAGGATGTTGCAGAATGCTCTTCTAGTCTCCTGGGGCCCCCAAAAAGGTGCTTTAGGTAGCTCTGGGTGATTACTAACTTCCCTGTAGCAGGAGCTGACTCTAGGAGCTCCTTACTCTGCCGACATCTTGCTGGTTGTGTGTTGACTCTTGGATTTTTAATGATATCCTTTCACCTCATAATTCAGCTAAATTCTGCAGTTGGGAAAATGCCTATTATAGTTACCTAAACAGTAGGCCTCACAAGCAATCATGACATGCCGGAGAGGGAAAGGACCTTGAAAATGAGTTCAATTCTCTTATTTTACAATAGAGAGGGTAACAGCCAGTGACAAAAACACTCTTTGAGATCTGTATATCATGAATATACTTCATCAAAAAATACATTATTTTTGTCTTACTTTTGAAGAATAAATGACTTAAGATAATAAACAGATCAAATGATTCCTAAAAAATTTAGGGCTATCTCTCTATAACAAAAAAAAAAATAAAAGCTAATTCATAAACTTTGCCCTTTATGATAATGGATCTCTGTGAAAATCCAATTAATGCTTGACTACTAGAGAGCTGTACATGTCCACAAATGTTTGCATAAATTCTGAACCAATCCCATCAATGCTATACACAATTCTATAGGTTAAAGGGTCTACTGTAAACTGTATAGAGTTCAAAACCTGCAGACTGAAGACCTAAAGAGCCCAGGCATCTGGCATTATTAACATGTAACCAGAAAATAAATGAAATGCTGTGAACAAAATAAAACATACAAATCTTAGTAAGTCTGCATAATCAACTGGCAATATGACTAAATTGTTAAGAATATATTGATTATAGTCTGAATGGCTGAGTTCAAATTTCAATGCCACCCCAAAAATCAGATGAAAAAATGCTCAACATCATCATCCATGAGGGAAATGCAAATCAAAACCGTAATGAGAAACCGTTTCACACTCTCTAGAATGGCTACAATTAAAAAATGAAAAATTACAAGTGTTGGAGAGCATGTGAAAAATAGGAACACTCATTCATTGCTGGTGGCAATATTAAATGATTCAACCACTGTGGAAGATAGTTGGATAGCTCCTTAGAAAGGTAAATGTAAAATTTCCATATGACTAGCATATCTCACTTCTAGTACATACCCCAAAGACTGAAAGCAGAGAATTGATGAACAAGATTTGGTGTACATACATGGTTATTCAGCTGTAAAAGTTCTGAAACATGCAACAACATGGATGAACTTTTAAAATATCATGTGCCAGATAAAAAAGACAAATACTGTATGATCTCACTCATATGAAATAATTAGAGTAAGCAAACTCATAGTCAGAATCTAGAAAGTAGGTTACTAGGGGATGAGGCGAAGGTAGGGACTAGGGAGTCAACACTTAAAGATGTACAGAATTTCTATTTGGGTTGATGGAAAAGTTATGGTAATGGATTGCAGCACAACACTGTGTATGTAATTAATAGCATAAAATTATATATTTGTGGTTAAAAAGGGGAAATTTTAGGTTATACATATGTTACTAGAATAAAAATAAAAAATCCATGGAACTGCACAACAGTGAACCCTAAGTTAAACCATGGGCTTAATATAAGTGTTGTCATATATATATATAGTATATAATACTATAGTTAAAGTACAATTATAAAATGTACAATTTTATCCATTTTATCAATTTTAACAAATATACCACACCTATGCAAGGTGTTATTATTGGATGGGGGTATGGGAATCCTATATATTATGTATGACTTTTCTGTAATAAAAAATTTAACTTCTCTAATTAAAAATATTAAAACCAAAAATTATTTTTAGCTGCATGCCTGTGGCAAGTGATTTAACTTTATACCTCAGTATTAGCATCTTTAAAATTGCTACAATAACAGTACATAAAATTCACTTAACTATTTAAATTTAACTGTACATGAAAACAATACATGTAAAGCACTTGGCACAGTGCTTGGTATATAGTTATTGTTCAATGATAGCTACACAATTAACTATTACAATTTCTGCCATCTGGTTTCTAAGCCAAACAAGTTGGAAGACAAGAGATAGAAGTAATAATTACAGTACGAAAAGGCTCCAGTGTGATGGTCATAAATATGAGTTACCAATAGAAGTTTTAATTATAATGTACAAATATTTCAGTCCAAAATTAATACCTAAAATGATTACTTGCATAAGATTAATAAACACTGAAAAACTCAGCTGCACAAATCTGATTTTGAACTTTATATTCTTTCTACAGCATATTTACACCCATAAATAAACTCATGTTAAAAAAAACAATGTTTATTGTGAAAAGAATAAACACAAAATGTGAACTATTATAAGTGAAATGTCCTACAGGCTAGAGGTGCATTCTATAAAGAACTTGAGAGATTCTAGACTTTTAATATACATCTATAAACCTATTATTCTTTCTATGCAAATAATATATTACAATTCCATCTACCCTCATACAATTGTACTCACTTAAAAATGCATTGCAGAGCTCCACCCCAATGAAGATGATGTAGTTAGATGCTTCAGGGCTCTAGAGCTTTGAACAAGTGGCAGAAACATCTTTCTCAAAGCTCTAATAAACAGTTAATGGAGGAAGCGGATTTGGCCCAACAGATAGGGCGTCCGCCTACCACACGAGAGGTCCTCCTGACCTGTGCGATGAGCTGGCCCACACACAGTGCTGATGGGCGCAAGGAGTGCCATGCCACGTAGGGGTGTCCCCCACGTAGGGGAGCCCCACATGCAAGGAGTGTGCCCCATAAGGAGAACCACCCAGTGTGAAAAAAGTGCAGCCTGCCCAGGAATGGCGCTGCACACAGAGAGAGCTGACGCAGCAAGATGACATAACAAAGAGACACAGATTCTGGGTGCCGCTGACAAGAATACAAGCGGACACAGAAGAACACACAGCGAATGGACACAGAGCAGATAACTGGGGGGGGGAGGGGAAGGGGAGAAAAACAAATAGAAAATCTTAAAAAAAAAAAAAAAACAGTTAATGGATTATAGTAATGGAGTAGCACTGACTCAAGGAAAGGATAATTAAAAAGCAGTAGGGAGAGTAGGGGGGCGTGGATGTGGCTCAAGCAATCAGGCACCCACCTCCCACAAGGGAGGTCCTGGGTTTGGTTCCCGGTGCCTAAAGAAGACAAGCAGATGCTGCAATGAGCAGACTACACCACCAGCAGGAAGCAGAAATGGCTCAAATGGTTGGACACTCCTCTCCCACATGGGAGGTCCTGGGTTCAGTTTCCAGTACCTCCTAAAGAAGACAAGCAGACAATGAGCAAATGAGGAAGTCATTTAGGGGAAATACACAAGAACAAAAAAAAGTACAGGGGCCAAAAAAGAAACGAAAAGACATTTTGGGGGAGGTGGGGTGAAAGGCAGGAGGATTGGGGAACAAATGTGGCTCATGCAGTTGAGCACCTGCTTCCCACATGGGAGGTCCTGGGTTTGGTCCCTGGTGCCTCCTTTAAAAAAAATCAAGCAAAAAAACATAAAAACCAACTCAGGGGACCTGGTGTAGCTCAGCAGTTAAGCACCAGCTTCCCACATATGAGGTTCTAGGTTCAATCCCCAGCCTCAGTATCTAAAAAAAAAAAAATGTGGTCAGATCTTAAGGATTGTGGGAAAATGGTGGACTAAGGAGCTCCAAGATTCAGTCCTTCCACCAGAACAACTATTTTACAGGCAGAAACTGTCTGAAACAACATTTTTTTAAACTCTGGGGGGCAACAGAACACTACAGCATTCCAGGGAAGGGTGGGAGGGAGAGACTGGTAAATTACAGTAAAGAACAATAAACTGCTTTCTTTCTCTGTATGGCGGTTACTAATGCAATGCCTATCCTCCATTTGTGCTGCAGGTTGCTGTGAGGTTCAGCCCTTGGCTATAGAAAGAGATTTAAAAATTCTCTTTCCCAAGACCAGGGGGAGTGTGGCTAGCTGGCTGATCCCTGATCATGACTTTTGATTGGTGGCTTTGGATGGCTGGAAGCCTGGCTCTGAGGGTAGTCATTGTTTCAACATACCCTGGACGAAGGCGGTAGAGGAGGAGATTTAAAGATGCTGAACTTCCTCAAGGCTGTGGGGGACAGTTAATTGAAGGGCAGCATTTTGCTAGGCAGGCCAAGAAAACTCAGCTTTTGGGAGCTGTGGAAGAAGCTCTTGGCACCCTTCCTGATACAGGTGACTTTGAAGCCAGTCTGTGTCTACTGGGTAGGACCTGGCCCTGTTTTGGATGGGAAAGACTGACTTAGGAAGCTCCTCTCCAGCATGTTCCCCCTCCCAAAATGTGCCTTGTAGACAAAAGTAGCTTGCCTTCTAGACAAAAGTGGCTTGAGATAATGAAAGGGATATAAGAAACTATAGAGGCAGATGGTATGGAACAAAGGCTTGCCAGTTCTAAGCATCTAGGAGAGGGTGATTTGTCTCCTGAGAAACAGAGGGGGCATTCAAACTCCTGTAAACAGGGGAACTCTAAATAACATACACAAAAACAGGACAAGACATACGCCCAGGGAAGACAGGCAGGACCCTGCACACTACATTTACCTTGGACAGACCTTTCAGATAGGAGGGATGAAGTTCAAGAAAATCTCTTATCACCAGCTGGTTACAAAATCAAGAAACAGACATCTCAGGGAATAAATCTCAGAGTTAAATCTCAAAATATACATTTTAAAATATTGAAATATTAAAATATATTTTGCAATGAAAGAGTACAAGACAAAAAAGAAACAGAAAAGGATGGCTATCAAAAGAAAAAGATTAAAATCCAGAAATCACCAACAAAGAGGACATACCAGGAAAGCGGATGTGGCTCAAGTGACTGAGCTCCCACCTATCACATGGGAGGTCCCGGGTTTGGTCCCCGGTGCCTCCTGGAGAAGACAAGCAAGACAGCAAGCAGGCACAACGGGCTGGCATGGTGAGCTGGTGCAACAAGGAGATACAAAGAGGACACACAATGAGAGAGACTACAAAACAGTGAGCGGAGATGGCTCAAGTAATTGAACACCTCTTGCTCACATGGGAGGTTCCAGGTTTGGTTCCCAGTGCCTCCTAAAGAGAAGACAGGCAGACACAGTATGGGCACAGCAAATGGACACAGAGAGAAGACAGCAAGCACAAACAACGGGGTGTAGGGGTGGGGGTGGGGGAATAAATAATAAATCTTAAAAAACAAAACAAAACATACCTAACAGGTTTGAAAATGATGATCTTAGAAAATGCTCAGGAAATGAAGGAAAATACAAAGAACTAAAGGATATCAGGAAAACAACAAATGAAAAGTATGAGAGTCTAAGTAGAGAAATTTTAAAAAGGAACCAAACGGAACTACTGGAGTTGAAGATGAAAATAACTAAAATGAAAAACTCCCAGGAGACTTTCAAGAACAAACTGGGGGCGGAATGCAACAATGGACTAATGTAGACTTATTAATATTCTAGTAATGGAAGAACTTGTAACACTGATATAAAGACAGTGGTTATTAGAGGTTCTAAGAGGAGGGAGAGGCAAAATAGGTATAACACAGAGCATTTTTGGCACACTGGAATTGTTCTGCATGATATTGTAAAGACAGATATAGACCATTATATATTTTGCCAAAACCTATAAAATTGTGTGGTACAAAATGTACACCATAATGTAAATTATAGACTATGGTTAGGAACAATGCTTCAATATGTGTTCATCAATTGTAAAAAATGTACCAACTAATGAAAAGATGTTGTTAGTAAGGGAAAAGTGGGAGGGGGGAAGGGGTGGGGTGTGTGAGAATTCCCTATATTTTTGATGTAATATTTATGTAACCTGAAGCTTATTAAAAATAATTTTTTAAATAATTGGAAAAAAGTGGATTGGAGCTGGCAGAAGAGAGAATCAGAGAACTTGAAGACAAGACACTTGAAATGAGTCAGGCTGAGCAGCAGAAAGAAAACAGAAATATTAAAACTGAAAAAAGCCTAAGACAGTGATCAAGCGCACCAACATACACATTATGGGAGTTCCAGGAGGAGAGAGAAAGAAAGGGGCAGAAGAAATAGCCAAATAAATAATGAGAGAGAATTTCCCTAATTTAGCAGAAGATTTAACTATGCAGGCCAGAGAACACCAAACAGGAAGAAAAGTAAATCTCATCAAATACTGATGCTATTGAATGCAAAGGACAAGGAGAGAGTTCTGAAAGCTGCAAAAGAGAAGCAACATGTTATGCAGAGGGGAGTCCCAAATAGACTGAGTACAGATTTCTCATCAGAAACCATGAAAGCAAGAAGGCAGTGGTCTGAAATACTGACCATTTTTAAAGATAACCACCAAGCAAGAATTTAATATTTAGTGAGACTTTCTTTCAAAAACGAGGGAGGGGGAAGTGGATGTGGCTCAAGCAGTTAAGCGCCTGCCACCCATATGCAATTTCCCAGGTTTCGTTCCTGGTACCTCCTAAAGAAAACAAACAACAACTAGACAATGAGCAAAAACACCAAGCAGACAACGAAGCACAAACAACAAGCAAAAACAATGTGTTAAAAAAAAACAAAACAAACGAGCAAAGAGATGAGGGAGCTATCTCTGGGTGGGTAGGTGGGGGGATAAACTAAAAATAAAATTATAAAAAAAAGGAGAAACAATCATAAGCCACATAATTCATCATGAATATCATTCAAAAAATTTGATTTAAAAGAAAAATGAAGGTGATAGCAAATAAAACATTCCCAGACCAAAAAAAAAGTGTCCTGCAAGAACACTCAAGAGAATTCTTCAGACTGAAAGGACACTAGACAATTGTTCAAAGTGCCATAAGGAAAAAAGACCCCCGATAAAGGAAACCATGTCGGTAATTATAAATGCCAGTATTCTACTACTTTATTATTTGGCATGCATTTCCTGCAGGTGATAAAATTCAAGCACATAAAGAATAATGATAAGGGAGTGTCAGGGCACACTCATCCTCCAGAAAAGACAAGACGACAGGTGGGCTTCCTGGGTGCATGGGATGGTAGCAACAGAAGCAGAGCAGGTGGCTTGTGAGGACAGCCTTGCTGGGCACAGGGAAACAGAGTGGGTGGTATTCAAGGGAGGCCTTATCTGGTTTAGGAGAAGGGGCAAGGGTGTCTTGTGAGTGAGCCTGCATGGGTACAGACATGCACAGGTGGAAGCAAGATGGTGGTGCTTGGATTCTAGATGCCAGAGGACCACAGTACAACATCCAGGAAAGAGCAGGACAGGGAGTCTAAGAGAGGACACCACAGAAAAACTGGCTCTTTGAAACTTGCTGCACCTCATTTGTGGGACCCCGCACTGGTTTTGATCAGTTAAACATGGGAAATTCTAAAGATTTAGGAAAAAAAACCAACCCAGTGTCAAAGAAGAGCCTTAACACAAAGAAAGTCAAACAAAACCCTAGGTAAGAGAGAGAAACTGACAATAAAAGGAAACTCAAGATAATCAGATGCCTAGACACCAGCAAAACATTACAAGCCTAACTAAGAAAAAGGAAGATATGGTATAATTAAAGGAACAAATTTAGAAGTTGGAGGAGAAGAGGAATTTGGAACTCATCAAAAATGTCCATACAGGTGGATGGGTAATATTGCCCAAAAAGTGGGGGGAGGGAGGGGTAGCATACGAACATAGGAGAGTGTCAGGTGTTGGTTGAGAGTAAAATGCTGAGAAAATCGTATCAAAATATAATTAAGAGGGTTACTTGTTTAGGATGCTCGGAGGGGATGGTCTGATGCGGGACGGGCTCCTGGGAAATGTCTGAATGCTCATTTTGCCAGAGTGGGTGGTACCATTGGGTAGAGACCCAAGTAGTGAGAGTGGGGGTGGACCCACATCCTGGGGAGGACTAATGCCATCAAATAGAGGGAACCGTATCTCTTGAGAGAAAGGGTGGCTCCCAGGGCATTGGGGCAGTTGAGCAAGTTGGGCCCTGAACACTGTTGCAAGTGTCTCTGGACGTGTCTCCTCGGGAAATAGAGGTTGGCTGTCACTGTGGGCACCAAGGGGATGGGAAAATGGATGTTAAATGTGTGGAAGCAAAGTAAATGTGGGGTAAGGGAGGAGTTTCGCGAGAGTGCACAGGGATGGATATAAAACATGTAATATTACACCATAAACATATAGGGGATGACAGACTAATAATGTAAACCATAATGTAAAACATAGGATAACTAAAAACTTAGAAAACTGTATATCCTAAAGTATGGACCACAATGTAAGTGCGGATGTTGCCTTGTTTGAAAGCTATTGTCTCAGAGTCTGTACATCACTTTAAGTAAATATGATATGAATAAGTTATAAGAATATCACTGTGGAAGGGAAAAGGTTCTATGGTGGATGTGTGGGAGTACTGTATATTGTATATATGAATTGCTGTGGTCTAGGGCTCTTGTGAAGAGAAGTTCAATAATTAGGGAAAAAAAAAAAAAGAAAAAGATAAGATGTAGAATTTTTCCAAGTCAACACGTATTCTGTATCGCCTTATCCCATTTTGCTAGTAAGGGATCCTGACATTATATTGGGCTTCAATTTTCGGGAGGTTTTGGATCACAGAGTGGTTCGGCAGTGGCGGCGGAGGAATACTGGTATAGGACACTATTGACAGGTGATATAGGGCTGACAGGGAGCTATACAGGGCATATGTCCAGGGTGCATGGTAATGTTTGGATATACTCATAGTGCCAACAATTAAAAACTAAAGCTGGGGGGGTACTGGGTTCCTGGCCGGGGGTGCTCTGTCGTGGCCCCTAGGGGAGCAGCGGCAGTCCCCCAGGTGCAACGGTAAGGACCAGGAAGTAATGAGGGTCCAACAGTGAGAGGATGATACTAATGACTATGCTTGTGAGCCTATATGCCTGAAATAAGAACAAGGCCTAGAGCAGCACTGTGCCTGGGAATTTCCTCCTGACAGCCTTCATGTTACTCAAATGTGGCCAATCTCAAAGCCAAACTCAGTATGTAAATGCAATGCCTTCCCCCCAGCGTGGGACATGACACCCGGGGATGAGCCTCCCTGGCACCGGGGGATCACTACCAAGTACCAACTGATGATGCAACTGGAAAATGACCTTGAATTGAAGGTTCAATGCATATCAGCAGAATATCCCTGTCTACATATAATAACATGACTTTAAAATGCTGTTTGACCCAATGTAAGGGGGAAATGGAAAGGAGAAATGAGTTTATATGGCTATGAGTCTCTAAAAAAGTCTGGAGGCTTTCAGAAGGATTGCCCTTAAGCACAACTGAGCAGAGTCTAAGAGACAGATAAAGTAGATACAACCCCAGGTATTCGTTCCTTTGAGGGCTAAAGAGACCCACAGGTTCTATGGTCATGGCAGATGGGGTTTACTGCCGTATCAGATGGCCCTTCTTTGGAGCTGGTGTTTCTGCGTGATGGAGCTGGACTCAGATGGGATCTCTTTGCACAAGACTTTCATGCTACTTTACTGGAATTGTAGTTGGTGTTGGGGTTTAAGATATATTTAGGGGATTTGAATCTCTGGACTGACAATATGATAGCCAGGCCCTGAGCCCCAACAGACTTCAGCTCCTACAATCTGATTTATTGGACTCACCTCACTCAGCTAAGATGGAGTTGAAGAAGGACAACCACCACACCATGGAGTCTAGAGGGCCTACAACTGAAAGCAAGAGGATTGCATCCAGTATCCATGTGGAATCTGAGCCTCCTCTTGACATAGAGGTGCAACGGACACAACCAATCCAAGGTCCACAGAGAAAAGGTGGCATTGGAGTGGGAAAAGTGGACATGGTGGCTGATGGGTATGGGGAATGGCAGGAAGAGATGAGAGGTGGAGGCACCTTTGGGACTCAGAGTTGCCCTGGATGGTGCTTCAGGGGCAATCACCGGACATTGTAAATCCTCCCAGGGCCCACTGGATGGAATGTGAGAGAGTATGGGCCATGATGTGGACCATTGACCATGGGGTGCAGAGATTCCCAGAGATGTACTTACCAGGTGCAATGGATGTGTCATGATGATGGGAGTGAGGGTTGCTGGGGGGGGGGGAATGGTGGGGTGGTAGGGTTGAATGGGACCTCATATTTTTTTTTAATGTAATATTTTTACAAAATTAATAAAAAAAAAAAAAAATGTCCATACAAATCTCCTAAATCAATTCAAGGAGATGAAGGAAGAAATAAAGGGTATTAAGAAGCACTGGGGGGCGGGAGAGGGTGGAAAGCAGACTTGGCTCAACGGATAGAGCGTCTGCCTACCACATGGGAGGTCCATGATTCAAACCCAGGACCTCCTGACCCGTGTGGTGAGTTGGCCCATGCGCAGTGCTGATGTGCACAAGGAGTGCCATGCCACGCAGGGTTGTCCCCCGCATAGGGGAACCCCACGCACAAGGAGTGTGCCCTGTTACGGAGAGCCGCCCAGTGCAAAGAAAGCACAGCCTGCGCAGGAGTGGCACCACGCACACAGAGAGCTGACACAGCAAGATGACGCAACAAAAAGAGAAACATTCCCGGTGCCACTGACAAGAATATAAGCAGACACAGACACACACAGCGAATGGACACAGAGAGCAGACAACTGGGGGGGCGGGGGGGGGGGGGGGAGTGGAGAAAAATAAATAAAATAAAAATAAATCTTGGGAAAAAAAAAAAAAAAGGAAGCACTGGGGGTAAACGTCCGTGGCTCAACTGACAGAGTATCCGCCTACCATATGGAGTGTCCAGATTTCAATACCCAGGGCCTCCTGACCTGTGTGGTGAGCTGGCCCACATGCAGTGCTGCCACGTGCAAGGAATGCCATGCCATGCAGGGGCGCCCCCATGTAGGGGTGCCCCCCACACAAGGAGAGCCACCCCACATGAAAAAAGCGCAGCCTGCCCAGTAGTGGTGCCACACACATGGAGAGCTGATGCAGCAAGATGATGCAACAAAAAAAGAGACGCAGTTTGCCGGTGCCACCTGACAATACAAGCAGATGCAGAAGAACACACAGCCAATGGACAGAGAGAGCAGACAATGGGGGGTAAGGGGAGAGAAATAAAAATAAATCTTTAAAATAAAAAGAGAAGCAGACTTGGCTCAACGGATAGAGTGCCCGCCTAACACATGGGAGGTCCACAGTTCAAACCCAGGGCCTTCTTGACCCATGTGGAGCTGGCCCACGTGCAGTGCTGATGCGCGCAAGGAGTGCCGTGCCATGCAGGCGTGTCCGCCACATAGGGGAGCCCCATATGGAAGGAGTGTGCCCCATAAGGAGAGCTGCCCAGCGCAAAAGAAAAGTTCAGCCTGCCCAGGAGTGGCGCGCACACAGAGAGCTGATGCAGCAAGATGATGCAACAAAAAGAGACAGATTCCAGGTGCCACTGACAAGAATACAAGTAGACACAGAAGAATATACAATGAATGGACACAAAGAACAGACTACTGGGACAGGGTGTGGGGGGAAGGGAGAGAAATAAATAAAAATTTTAAAAACTTAAAAAAAAAAGCACCAGGGGAGCAGATATGGCTCAACTGGTTGAGCACCTACTTCCCACAAGGGAGGTCCTATGTTTAGTTCCCAGTACCTCCTAAAAACAACAAAACAAACAACAAGCAAAAAGACAAATAAACCAATTTGGGGGAGCCAATGTGGCTCAGTGGGTTGAGCACCAGCTTCCCACATGAGGGTCCTGGGTTCAACCCTTGGGCCTGGAACCTAAAAAAAAAAAAAAAAAAGGGAAAGAAAAGCAGCACTGGGTAAGCATACAGAAGACACAGAAAACATACCTAGAAAAATAGCAAACTTATGGTGATGAAAGACACAACAGAAGAGATTAAAAATACACTAGAGGGGGAACAGATGTGGCTCAAGAAGTTGAGTGTCTGCCTCCCATATGGGAGGTCCCAGGTTTGGTTTCTGGTGCTTCCTAAAGATGAGCAAGGCAGTGAGCTGGCATGACGAATTGATACAATGAAATGACCTAACAAGGAGACACAACGAGAGATACAAGAAGTAGGGAGCTACTGAGTGCCTCCCTCCCAAATGGGAGGTTGAGAGTTTGGTTGTCAGTGCCTCCTAAAAGAAAAGCAGACAGAGCACACAATGAACAGAAACAGAGGGCAAACAGCAAGCAGAAAAAAGGGGGAGAGAATAAATAAATCAATCTTTAAGAAAAACAACAACACTAGAATTACACAAAAGCAGATGTAAACAGGCAGAGAAAGAATTAGTGAATTAGAAGACATATGAAATTGCACAGAAAGAACAGATGCCAAAGATAAAGAGAATCCTGAGAGCAACATGAGAAAAATAATCCATCACATACAAGGGATGCTTGATGAGATTAGTGTTAATCTCTCATCATAAACCATGGAGGCAAGGCGGCAGTGGTATGATGAATTTAAGGCACTGAAAGAGAAAAACTGCCAATCAATAATTCTGTATCTGTATCCTTCAAAAATGAAGATAAGAGGTTAAAATAGTCACAGAGAAGAAACTGAGAGAACTCAACAAGAGATCTGCTCCACAAGAAATATTAAAGGGAGTTATGCAGCCTGAGAGGAAAAGACGAGAGAGAGGTTTAGAGGAGAGTGTGAATATTATTAGTACGGGTAACTAAAAGTGTAAAGAGACAAAAATAAGATATAACATATTAAAGCCTAAGGATAAAATGGTTGAAGTAAGTACTGCCTTTACAGTAGTTACAATGAATTTAAATAGATTAAATCCCCAATTAGGAGGCACAGACTGGCAGAGTGTATTTAAAAAAAAAAAGATCCATCTATATGTTGTCTACAAGAGGCTCACCTGAGACCCAAACAAAGAGGTTGAAAATGATATCCCATGCAAACAGCAACCAAGAAAGAGCTGGGGTAGCTATACTAATATTGCACAAAATAAACTTTAAATGCAAAACTTTTACAACTTGTTTTTTTTTAAAAGGAGGACACTATATATTAATAAAAGGGGCAATCTCCCAAGAAGAAAGAATAACCATTATTATTTATGCACCTAATGAGGATGCCCCAAAATATGAGCCAACACTGGCAAAACTGAGAGGAGAAACAGACACCACTACGTTAATAATTTGTTAATAACTCTATGCCAACAAATTAGAACCTAGATGAAATGAACAGATTTCTAGAAAGACACAAAACTACTTAGACAGATGCAAGAAGACATAAAAGATCTCCATACAGCAGTAACTAGTAAAGAGATTGAATCAGGGAAGTGGACATGGCTCAACTGATACTGTGTCTGCCTATGATACGGAGGGTCCAGGGTTTGATACCCAGAGCCTCCTGACCTGTGTGGTGAGCTGGCCCACATGCAGTGCTGCTGCGCACAGGGAGTGCCATGCCACACTGGGGTGTCCCCACGTATGGGTGGCCCATGTGCAAGGAGTGCGCCCCGTGAGGAGAGCCCCCCATGTGAAAAAAGCACAGTGTGCCCAGGAGTGGCGCCGCATACACGGAGAACTGAGGCAACAAGATGACACAACAAAAAAGAGATGCAGTTTTCCCGTGCCACTTGACAATGCAAGCAGACACAGAAGAACACACAGCAAATGCACACAGAGCATACAACAAGGGGAAGAGGAGAGAAATTTAAAAAAAGAAAAGAAACAATAACTTCTGTAATGACATATGTTTAAAGAAAGAAAAAAAAAAAAGATTGAATCAGTCATCAAAACCTCCCAACAAATAAATGCCCAGGACCACACAGCTTCATATTTTACCAAATATTCCAAGACTTAGCTCCAATTCTATTCAAACACTTCCACAAAATTAAACCGAAGGGAACACTCCCTAATTCATTTTTATCATCCTCATATCTACACCAGAGAAAGATACTAGTTTGTCTATCCATTCATTTGTTCATGGGCAACTGTGTTGCTTCCACTCCAAACAAAAGTGCTCCCAAGGGCTCTAGGGACATCTGAACACCATAGGCAAGGCACATGGTCTCATGAAATCAACATCCCTTAGTGGACCCTATCTGGGTACATATGAAAATCTACTTTCCCATTATAATGTAATCATACTCATTTATAGTTCCCCTAAGCATGATTCTTCTACTCCTTTCGTTTGGACCTATAATTTTCTATGTATCTGTTAAATATAATTCTCAGACACTTAAATACTCAGACTATTCATGTTAGTTGAGCCCTGAAACACAGGAGAGTTGTGACCAACTCCTCTCCAGTTCTTTGGGCTTGCCCTGTACAACTAATAAAATGAGGATGATGGGGCCAGTCCCATCCCCTAAAGAAGGGAAATCTTCAACTGCAAGCAAAACAATTCCTTTCCTCTGACCCAAAATATCTATGTCCCTTCTCAACCTCAAACAGAGTGGACATCGTCCCAAATTCCTAAAGACTGAGGAATACACAAAACTAGGAGGGGGGTATAACCATGGACCAAAGCAGACTTACTGTTTTTGTAGTTATTATCTTTGTTAATGGAGTAACTTATGTCCCCTGCTCCCACCCTGCCTTTCGCTTCCTTATACTTTGCCCGCCTGTTCCTCGTAACCTCCCTGTATTATGGCCCTTCTCAGCAGCAGTTTGTGCTGCTGCCTCCCTCTGCCCCTCCTCCCAGCCACTGTTATCTTCCCCCTCCCAGCCGATCGCTGTTCTCCCCGCCTCATTCCAACCGCCCTCATCCCGTATCTGCCCCGGCACAACCTCGGAAACAACCCCCTCTGCCATCAATGGCTTACGTCATAAACCGCAGGTCCGCCCTTGCCTCTGCAGCCAATCCTCAGCTGCCCCACGGACATGCCCCTCCCACAACCTCCCCGCCTCCATGACACTATAAAACCCCATGTACTTCCCGAATAAAATCAGACCTGCGCATAGACCTCGTCTCCGTGGTTTTTCCTCCATCGAACCGCGCGTCCCCCAAGCCTTGAGCCGCCCGCTGCCGCCCCGGTCCGGCCGTGGCGTAGGCCCGATCCCCGGCAGCGACTCGCCTGCAGCAACCTGCCTGCAGTGCCGCAGCGGAGGCCAACAGTTGGCGCCCGAACAGGGACCCCAGCTACGGCCCCTTGTCTGGCCAGCCCGCTGCTGACCCCTCGCACGGGACCCATCGCCGTCCTCCCGTGCCGCCGCTCAAGGTAGGGACTCTCCGGCATTGCTCCCTTCACCCCCCTCCTGAGCCCTCTGCCGTGATGGGGGCCTCCCTCTCATCCCGTCAGGTTCCTCAAGTCCGCCTGCTCGCTGCCCTCTTAGAGACTCACCACGTGAAGGTCTCTCTCCGTCAGCTACAGCGGTATTGGGACCTTCTCCTACCCTTTAACCCTTGGCTCGTCACCTGTGCTCTCTGGAGCCCAGAGACCTACGAACGTTTAATTCAGCGGGTGACGTCCGCTATGGAGCACGATCGCAAGCAGTTTCCCCCCGGCCTTATCCCGACCCTCGTCGCTATCCGCGCCTGTCTCCAAGGTGTGCCCTCCCCTGCCTCCGCTCTCACCTGTGAGCCTAGCCACCCTCTCACATGCGATCCTGATGGAGACGACGATACTCGTTCTCTGTCCGCCCAGCTAGAGGCCGCGCTCGAACTGGATCCCCCCACAGCCTCCGATCCGGACCCCAACCAACATGGCGACCCCCCGCCTTCTTCCCCCCCCACCGCGTCCTGCAAACAATGCCAACATGGCGCACCTCCTCCTTCTTCTTCCTCGGCGCCCTCTTCCCGCCTTTACCCACCTCTTCCTGTCTCGTCGCCATCCGGTCCCGTCCCGGATGCCTGCCGATCGCCATTTTCGGCTAAACCGGCAGAGCCTCCGGTGCCATCTTGGCCTGTACCTGGAAATGACGTGGCCACTCCTCCATCTTGGCCCGAGGCCAGAAGTGATGTCAGGCGTGACGTCACCATGCCGCCATCTTGGCCAATCAGAAGCACCGTTGCCGCCGCGCCCTCCTGGCCGGCGCCCGGTGGCACCGCCCATGCCTCACCTTCATGGCCCGCTTCACCTCCCGCCTGCTCCAGCAATAGCGGGAGCATCGGGAATCCTCCTCCACCAGCGTACGACACCGCCTTTCTCACCTCCCCCACTCCGCCTCTGGCTCAGATGTTCCCCCTCAATCCCGCTCGCACTCCGCAGAACCCACAAGCGTGGGTCCCCTTCTCTCCCAAAGACATCCAAATGCTCCGCAACGTGATAAAAGAGGATGGCCTTGCCAGCCCTCATGCCCAAGACATTCTCGAGCGTATGACCATCCCTCGCTGCATCCCTTACGACTGGATCTCTCTAGCCCGAGCGGTTCTCTCCCCGGGGCAATTCATTGACTGGCGAGCCCATCTCGGTGTCCTGATCGACAATCAGATTGCTGACAATGCTCGTCAGGGTGTGCATTACCCTGCAAACGCATTTCTCGGGTTCGGCCCTTACTGCGATCCCAGCGCCTACACTGCCACCCCGCCTGGGTTTTTCATCCAGCTCCGTGACTGTGTTTTTCAAGCCTTCCGTTCGTGCGCCGCGGCCGCCCCAGAGCCCCTCGTGAAGCTTTTCCAAAAACCCGAGGAGCCGTTTAACGAGTTCGTAGCTCGTGTGCAGGCCGCTGCAGAGAGGCGAGTTGTCGGCAACGCAGCCCGCGAGTCCTTCGTTAAGGACATCCTGCAGGAGGGGGCTAACCCAGCTTGCAAAGCCATCATTCGTCCCCTTCGTGACAAGCCGCTCCAAGACTGGGTCCTCGCATGCTCCGGAGTTTCTGGGCAAGCATCTGCGCTTGCAGCGGCTATTGTCGCAGCAGTCCAAACAACCAACACCTGCTTCCGCTGCGGTGAATTGGGCCACTTCGCTCGTGAGTGCCCCAACCTTCTGGCTCCTCCGCAACCCGTAGTCCAGCCTATGGTGCCACCACCGCGCCCTGTTCCTGCCGCCCGGCCGCCCTCCCCCCCCTGCCCACGCTGTGGAAAAGGGTATCATTGGGCTCGCGATTGCCGTGTTCCGAGACAGCCTTTAAACGGGCAGCGGGGCAAGCCTCAGCCCCGCCACCAAGAGGCTCCAATCACCCCGCGCCAGCCCCGCCCGTAGGCACCCACTGGTCCGTTCCCATGTCGCCCGCTTCGCAGCCGCGCCTCACCATCAAGGTCAATGGAAAGTGGATGGACGGCCTTCTTGACACCGGCGCCGAAATCTCCTGCATCCCACTCTCCCAAGCTCGTGACTTCCCACTCACAGCCGGACCCGTCGTCGTAGGCGCCACAGGCCAGTCCTCCTCGCAACAGGCGGCTGAAGATCTTGCCTGGCATGACACCGATGGACGGTCAGGGTTCTTCCGTCCCCTGGTTCTCAGGGATATCAAGCAAGTCCTTTGGGGGCGCGACATTCTTCACCAGTCAGGCGCCGTTCTTTTTACTTCACAGCCATCGCTGCCCCCCCCAATAGTTTTGGCCGTTGCTCGCGTTCGACCTCCAGCACCCGTTCCTCTGCAATGGGACACAGAGGAACCCATTTGGGTGGAGCAATGGCCTATGACTGCCCCGAAACTAGCTATTCTTCAGGACCTCGTGGAAGAGCAGCTCCGTGCTGGCCATGTTGAGCCCTCCACCAGTCCATACAATACTCCCATTTTTTTCATCATCAAAAAATCTGGCAAGCCACGCCTCCTCCACGACCTGCGAGAGGTTAACAAGCACATCAAACCCATGGGCTCTCCTCAGCCCGGCATGCCTCACCCGTCAGCCTTCCCGCGAGATTGGTATGTGGCAGTCCTCGACATCAAGGACTGCTTCTTCTCTATCCCCCTGCATCCGGATGACCGCCCACGGTTCGCCTTTACTGTTCCCCAGCCCAACCACCACCGGCCTGCCAAACGGTATCAGTGGAAAGTCCTCCCCCAAGGCATGAAGAACAGCCCTGCCATCTGCCAGCTGTTTGTGGCTACTGCTATTGAGCCCTTAACCTCCGAGGCCACTATCGTGCATTACATGGATGACATCCTTGTAGCCCATCCGAGGGAGCCAAAACTACAAGCTATAGTTGCCAGTCTTCTCTCCAATCTGAAAGATATCGGTCTTCAGATCAACATAGAGAAAGCCGTTTTCCACCCACCGTTTCAATTCTTGGGCTTTGAAATCTCGGAAACGGTCACGCCCATGGCGCCGCTTATAAAAGTCCCCAAAACCATGACGCTCCATGATCTCCAACAGCTTTGTGGCCAACTCAACTGGCTGCGCCCGTCGCTGCCAGTCACCACACATCAGCTGCAGCCTCTGTTCCAGCTCCTTCAGACCACTGGCCCACCATCACAGGCACCCACAAAGAGGGTCACCCTGTCGTATGAAGCAGAGTGCGCCCTGAGCTGTGTCAACTCTGCCCTAATGGACTGCTTGCTCCAGCGAATAGACCCAGACAAGCCATTCGTAGGACTTGTCCTTCCCACCCGTGGGACCCCCACTGGCCTCATCTGGCAGGACGGTCCACTCCTGTGGGTCCATTTAGCCAAAAGCAAGCTTCGCAAAATCACCCCCCAATCCGTCCTGTTCGCGCAGCTCGCCATCGCCCTTGTTGAGCGCTCCACCCACCATTACGGGCGTCATCCAGATGTCATCATTTGGCCCCTTACAACTCAGCAGGTCACTCACTTGCTAAAGGACTCCATAGATATGCAGGCACTGTTCCTCCTATTCTCCGGCCCATTCGATAATCACTTCCCCCAGCACCGCCTCATACAAGGCGCAGCTCCTGACCATTTCCCGTTCCCGTCCTCCAAGCCACTCCCCAACGCCGCCATCGCCTTCACCGACGCCTCCAAGCACTGCCTTGCTATAGTCCTCTACAAGCCCAACTCCACACAACCCCTCTGCCACGCCCGCCGACATAGCAGCTCTGTCCAAGTGGCCGAATTGAAAGCCGTCACTCTGGCTCTCCAATACCTCCAGGACCAGCCAGTAAATATCTTCACGGACAGTCTCTACTGCCTGCAGGTCTCTCGTATCCTTGCCTTTGCGGCCTTCCTGCCGCCTGCTAGCATCGGCAACCGGGACATCAACCTGGCCTTAGCTGACCTTCAACTCCTCTTAGAGAGGCGGCGACAACCCTGGTTCATTGCCCATGTTAGGAGCCACTCAGGCCTCCCAGGCCCCTTGGCTCACGGCAACCATCTCACTGACCAGGCCGCCCAAGGTGCTTCCATCAATGCCCTCAGCCCTGCAGCTGCCGTAGGAGACATTATCAACCAGGCAAAGACCTTGCATGCGCGCTTCCATCTTGGTGCACCCGCCCTCCATCGACTCCTCCCAGAACTTCCCATCGAGACATGCAAACATCTGGTGCGTGCGTGCCGCTCCTGCGCACCTTTGCTGCCCCTGGGGCCACTCCAGCCCCAGGGTGTCAACCCGCGCGGATTGCGGCCCAACTCTAGATGGCAATTAGATGTCACACATGTCGCTTCCTTTGGCCGATGGAAGTTCCTTCATGTTGCCATCGATACGTTTTCGCACCTCTGCTACGCCGTCGCCCTCCCGGGAGAGTCTGCCAAGTATGCCACTCAAGCGCTCCGGGAAGCCATCCTCTTCATGGGAGTCCCTTGGGACATAAAGACAGATAATGGCCCCGCCTACCGCAGCGCCGCCTTTGCCGAGTTTGTGAAGCTCTACAACATCACCCACCACTTCGGCATCACATACAACCCGCAAGGCCAAGGACTTGTTGAAAGAATTCACCAAACCCTCAAGATCCTCGTCCAGAAGACTAGAGAGACTCAACCCCGCCTCACCCCACGTGAAACAGTCACGCAAGTGCTCATCCAGCACAACCTGATGACCTTTGACTCTGAGGGGCTTTCGCCCGTCCACAAGCACTGGGGGCCCTCTTACCGGCCCACTCCAGCCCCTCTCGTCCTCTGGCGTGACCCTCTTACTAGCAAGTGGACTGGACCAGCGCCCCTTCTCACCCAAGGGCGAGGATTTGCCTGCGTCTTCCCGGAATCTGCACCCCAGCCTGTCTGGATCCCTGCTCGTCTTGTCAAGCCCTTCACCCCACACGGCCCTGCCGATCTTCCACCTCCCGACCCCCCTTCCCCCTGATGACTCCCCCCTGCCGTAATGATGGCCCTTCTCCGCATCTCACCCCCCCCGTGAGGTTTTTCTCCTCTTGTCATTGCAGATGACGCCTCCAGTTGCCCAGTCGAGCCCGCCTGAGTCTGCCCCTCCTGCGCCATCACCCGTAGGGACCACGCCAGCTCTCTCTCGCCGCGAGCGACGTCAGCGCCGCTTCCTTGCCCGTCGCCTGAGCCGCCTCTCCCTTGAAGATGATGACCCCATTGAGCAACAAATTCTCCAGCTTCTCCGTCGTGCTCGCGCCTCCCCTGCCCCGCGCCCTCCTACCACCCCCCCCTCCTACACCTTCTCATCATTATGCTCTCCTTAGCCTCCTCAGCCCAGGCCACGCCCCTTTGGGCCGCCCTTCTTCAACCGCCTGGTTTCCTCTTCCTCTCCCTTTTCCAACCCTCCAGCCTCCTCCTCTACGCCTTCCTTTTCCTCCTTCTCCTCCTCCTCCTAGGCCTCACCTGCTGTATCCGCAAGTCCGTTCGCCAGCACCAAGAGCGGCAAAGGCTCTTGGCCACAGCTGTCCTAGTCCTCTCCCAAAGCCATCCCCTTCCGGAGGAGGCCCGGCACGCCCAGGTGTGGCTCACGGAGGTGGCAGGAGGCGGCCATCGATAGGGCCCATCGTGGCCACCTCGAGCTGCGGGTACGGGTTCTCTGCCCTCCGCATGGGGAATCGGGCATTTCAGCCGCCCTCCCCTCTGCTCACGCCCCCCTCGTGCCCCCACGCCCCCTGCCGGTAGCCCCTCCTCGTTCCTTTCTCTCCTATTTCCCCTCCTCTCACCCCCCTCATCTTTCCTCCCTACAAAATGTCAATCCCACAAAACCTGTGCGTTCTTATTTTTGAAAGAGGGAGCAATTGTCCCCTGCTCCCACCCTGCCTTTCGCTTCCTTATACTTTGCCCGCCTGTTCCTCGTAACCTCCCTGTATTATGGCCCTTCTCAGCAGCAGTTTGTGCTGCTGCCTCCCTCTGCCCCTCCTCCCAGCCACTGTTATCTTCCCCCTCCCAGCCGATCGCTGTTCTCCCCGCCTCATTCCAACCGCCCTCATCCCGTATCTGCCCCGGCACAACCTCGGAAACAACCCCCTCTGCCATCAATGGCTTACGTCATAAACCGCAGGTCCGCCCTTGCCTCTGCAGCCAATCCTCAGCTGCCCCACGGACATGCCCCTCCCACAACCTCCCCGCCTCCATGACACTATAAAACCCCATGTACTTCCCGAATAAAATCAGACCTGCGCATAGACCTCGTCTCCGTGGTTTTTCCTCCATCGAACCGCGCGTCCCCCAAGCCTTGAGCCGCCCGCTGCCGCCCCGGTCCGGCCGTGGCGTAGGCCCGATCCCCGGCAGCGACTCGCCTGCAGCAACCTGCCTGCAGTGCCGCAGCGGAGGCCAACAAACTTATAACACTGGTATTAAAAAATAATAAAAAGAAGAGCCATCTATATAGCAAAATGAAAATATTGGTAATTATTGACAAGTATAATACTGCTTTGAACTTAGAAAATGTTTATATACGGGCTGTGACGTCACACAGAAAATATATACTTAAATGTCTCCAAATATATGAGTGTTGTTTTCATATATATGTCCATGGACCACTATGCTTTAAACTAATAAAAAACGACATTTCTCATAAAATTAAAAAGCCATCTAAAGATACCACAGAAAGAAAAATTACAGACCCATATCCCTTATAAATATAGATGCAAAAATCCTCAAGAAACAGAGCAGGTGTACCTCAGTGGTCGAATGCTTGCTTCTCATGTATGAGGTTCTGGGTTCAATTCCCAGTACCTCCTAAAGACAAACAAACTACCCCTCTTATTCAACATTGTACTGGAAGTTTTATCCAGAGCAGTTAGGCAAGAAAAAGCAATAAAAGGCATCCAAATTGGACAGGAAGAAGTAAAACTTTCCCTATTTCCTTCAGTCATTTCTATATACAGAAAATCCTGAAAAATTCACAACAGAGCTCCTAGAACTGATAAACGAATTCCACAATGTGGTGGGCTACAAGATCAACACCCTAATATCAGCAGCATTTCTATACAGAAGCAATGAACAATCAGAAGAAGAAATCAAGAAAAAAATTCCATTTACAATAGCAACTAAAAGAACCAAGTATCTAAGACTTGTAAAACAGAAAATTTAAAATACTGTTAACATAAATAAAAAAAAATCTAAATAAACGGAAGGACAGTCTGTGTTCATGGAACGGAAGACAAAATATTAAGATGTCAATCCTTCTCATAGCAACTAATAGATTCAAGCACAATCCCTATAAAAATTCGAACAACCTTCTTTGCAGAAATGGAAAAAGGCAATTATTCAATTTATATGGAAGGGTAAGGGGCATTGAATAGGCAATGCCATCTTGAAAAAGAATGAAGTTAGAGGTCTCATACTTCCCAGTCACAGTAATCAAAACAGCATGGTAGTGGCACAAGAGTATTGAGAGAGACCCAAGGAACTGAATTGAGAGTTCAGAAACCAAACTTCACATTATTGTCAACTGATTTTTGACAATAGGGCAAAGACCACTCAAATGAGAAAGAACAGTGTCTTCAACAAATGGTGCTGGGAAATCTGGATCTCCATTTGCCAAGGGAAAAAAAAGGACTTCCCACACCTCAAACCTTATATAAAAATCAATTCAAAATGATTCAAAGACCTAAATATAAGAAGAAAAAAGAAGCATCTTCGGGACCTTGTGTTAGGCAATGGTTTACACCCAAAGCACAAGAAACAAAAGAAAAAATAGATAAATGAGATAGCATCAAAATAAAAAACTTTTGCACCTCAAAGAATCATGAAAATAAAACCTACAAAAAGGGAAAAAAAATGTAGAAACACATATCTGATAAGGGTTTAATATTCAGAATATACAAAGAATTCCTTCAACTTAACAAAAAGACAACCCAATTAAAAATGAAGAGACATTTACTTTCTAGCCATAGATACACAAATTGCCAGAAAGCCAGAAAGCACAAGGAAAGATGCTCAACATCATTAGCATTCAGGGAAACGGAAATCAAATCCAAAATGAGATACCATTTCACACCCATTAGAAAAGCAGGTATTAAAAATAACAACAATAACAACAACAAAAAACCCCACAGTGAAACAGGTATAGCTCAGTGGTTAAGTGCCTGCTTCATATGTATGAGGTCCTAGGTTCAGCTCCTGGTACCTCCAAAAACAAAAACAAAAACAAAAAAGGAAAATTACAGATGTTGTAGAGGATGTGGAGAAACCAGAACACTCATTTATTGCTGGTGGCAATGTAAAATGGTACAGCTGCTGTGGAAGGCACTTTGGTAGTTCCTCAGTAACTTAAATATAACGTTACCATATGATCCAGCAATCTCATTATTATTTATCCAAGAGAACTGAAAGCAGGGACTCAAACATAATTGCACATCAATGTTTACAGTGGCATTATTCACAATTGCCAAAAGATGAAAGCAACCCAAGTCATGTCAATTGATGAAGGAATAAAATGTGATATATACACAATGGAATATTATTGAGCCATAAAAAGGTATGACGTCTTGATACACACTAAAATACGGTTAAATTGGTGGATGTCATGTCATCATGTTGAATGAGATAGGCTGGACACAAAAGGAAAAATATTTTATCCGACATGAAATGATTAGAATAAGCAAACTCAGAGTCAGAATCTAAAACAGAGGTTATAAGGGGATGGGATAGGGACAGGGAATGGGAAGTTGGACTTAAATGTACAGGGCTCCTACGTGAATGATGGAAATGTTCTGGTAATGGATGGTGGTGATGGTAGCAAAACACTGTGAATGTAATTGATGACAGTGAAATTTATACCTGAATATGATTAAAAGGGGAAGTTAGTTTGTACATGGTAATAGAAGTTTTGAAAATTCATGGAACAATACTGCACAAACAGCAAAACTTACGTTAAATCATGGGCTACAGTTAATAGTGTAATTATAAAATTGTGCTATCATCGCACCAGAAACTTTAACTGTTGGCAGAACTGTTATTCACAACTTCAGGTATGGAGGGAGTCCATCATTAATGCAGAGTAGAGAGATATGCCTCCCTGGTTCTGACTGCTGGCCATGGATGGTGACACATAGGGTCCCCAGGCCCAAGTGGGGACCAAACAGAGCACTTTTCTGTGCTCCAGGATTTTGATGCTGTCTGGATGCTTTGCAGCAAAGTGCCGGAAGGCTCCTCTAAGCAATGACAGATCTGTGCCTGCAGAATCAAGTATCTGTCTTGTTTGAAACAGGTTAAGTTTAAATAGGAATTTCTATTTTTGAAATATAAGATGGTCTAGAAGACATAGAATAGATTTTACTTTACATTATCTTTTATCCTTTTCCTTCCCTTTTATGATGTATCCAGTGGACAAACAAAGTCTCTCTTGCTGAAACTTCACAATTTCAAGGTACTAACTATTACTGGTAAAAGGGGACTCCAGATGGAGCTTCTGTGAAAATCAGGTTCTTTCTCAGAAGGGAAGTGTTTAAAATTTGAAATCTAATAAAGTAACTTATATTTGGAAGGGACTGGGAAAAGGTGAGGTATTGTACCTAAAGAGTATTTACAGGTATGTTAAACAAGATGTAGCCCTTTCTATAAAGAATGTAGGGAAACGGACTTTAGCCCAGTGGTTAGGGCGTCCGTCTACCATATGGGAGGTCCGCGGTTCAAACCCCAGGCCTCCTTGACCCGTGTGGAGCTGGCCACGCGCAGTGCTGATGCGCGCAAGGAGTGCCTTGCCACGCAAGGGTGTCCCCAGCGTGGGGGAGCCCCACGCGCAAGGAGTGCGCCCGTGAGGAAAGCCGCCCAGCGTGAAAAGAAAGTGCAGCCTGCCCAGGAATGGCGCCGCCCACACTTCCCGTGCCGCTGACGACAACAGAAGCGGACAAAGAAACAAGACGCAGCAAACAGACACCAAGAACAGACAACCAGGGGAGGGGGGGGGAATTAAATAAATAAATAAATCTTTTTTTTAAAAAAAAAAAAAGAATGTAAAGGTGGTGCGTGCTGGTAAGTAGGCTATGTGGGAGTGCGCACAACCGGGTTTGGAGTAGGGTAGCTGTGTCAGGAGGGAGTCCTCACAGGAGGGCATACATTTACCCATCAGGCTTCCATGAAATTTGGAAAAGGAAGAGCAGTAGCCTCTTTGCAAAAAAATATTTTTATTCATTTTAATTTATTAAATGGAAAAAAAAACTGATAATGCCTGTATTGTATAGCAGAATTTAATTACATTGTTAAAACCCCAACCCCAGTATACTAAAAAGAATTATCTTCTAATTATTGAAACCTCCTTAAATTTTTTTTGTATCTTTTAACCCAAGTCCTCTTGCTGATTTAACAGTGAACTCTAACAGAGCTCTTGGCTCCTTTCCCATAATTTCAGAGCTATCAGGAAATTAAGGAGAAAAAATAGACAATTGACTGGACTCTCTCTTAATCCTCTAGAGCTTAAGAGATTCCTGCTCCTCCATCACCAACAAAAATGAACCAGAAAGGCCAAGATGAAGATGGAAGGATAAATTTAAATTCTACATACTGAATGGAAACACCTCCACACCTATACCAGTCCCACCCAAGCTCTTTCCTATCCATGCTCTCAGAACACTAACAACCACGTTTAAAAGTCCCAGGCAGATCACGTACTACTATAAAAATCAGAAGACTTCACAAGAAAAGACTACAGGTAACTAACATCCCCCCCCACAAATAAGGGCACTATTCTAGTCCTCTACGTTTTACTACATCAACAGATTCAACTCATTTTTTTAAAAAATTAGGATATAATTCACATATCATAAAATTCACCCTTTCAGTGCTTTTAGTATATTCAAAAAGTTCTGCAATGATCACCAATAATTTCAGAATATTTTCATCAAACTCTCCCACACCAAAAGAAAAAACCTATACCTATTAGTAGTAACTCTCCATCCCTTGCTTCCCTCAACCCCAGGCATCCACTCATACACTTTGTTTCTATGGATTTGCTAATTCTGGACAGTTCATATAAATGGGATCATACAATATATGGTTTTTTGGGACTGGCTTCTTTCATTTAACATAATGTTTTCAAGGCCTATGTTGTATTAAAACAAGTATCAGTGTTCCTTTCTATGACTGAAAAATATTCTAGTATCTGAGTATATCACACATTATTTATCTACTCATCAACTGATGGAAGTTTGGTTTCTACTTTTTGTCTTCCATAAACAATATTATTAGATTCTTGTATATGTTTTCGCTGTAGACATAATGTTTGTTTTCATTTCTATTGGTATATACCTGGGAGTGGAATTGATAGGTCTAATGATAAGTGTAAGTTTAACTTATGGGGATTATCAAATTTTTTCCAAAACTGCTACAGCATCTTACATGTCTATCAACAACATATGAGGATCTTATTTTTTCACATGGTTGTCCACTCCTGTTACTGTCTACCTTTTAAAAAAATTATAGCCATCCATTGCATGTGATAAGATTAAGCTTAGAGTTTTGATTTTCATTTCCCTAATGACTAATGATGCTGAACATCTTTTCATGTGCTTTTGGGTCATTTGTCTATCTACTTTGGAGAAATCTATCCAAATTCTTTGCTCATTTTTAAATTGGGTTGTCTTTTTATTGTTAAGTTGTAACAATATAACTATATATTCTGGATACCAGTTCTTTATCAGATATATGATTTGCAAATAATTTCTCCCATTCTGTGGGTTGTCTTTTCACATTGACAGTATTCTCTGAAGCACAAAATTTTTTTTCACTTTGATGAAGTTCAAATTACCTATTTTTATCTCTGGACGCTTCTGATTTTTTGCTGTCATAACTAAGAAACAACTCTATAATCCAAGGTCATGTTGTCTTCTAAGAGTTTTATAGTTTAACTCTTACATTTAGGTCTTCTAACCATTTTGAGTTAAATTTTATATGATTTGAGGTAGAGGTACAACTCCATTTGCTGAAAAAACTGTTCTTTTCCCACTGAGTTATCTTGACATCTTTTGTAAAATATTGGCCACATTTAGTAATATGAAATAAAATCCAAGGATCACTAGACACTTGAATAAAGCTTCCAATAAGAGGATAAAACAAGTTAACAACAACAAAACCACACAAAAAGACAAGGAAATTTTCTTCTGAAAAAACAAACAAACAAACTAATAAACCATAATAACAACGAAGTGGTATGGAAGGTTATTTCAACATTAAACAAATAATGTAATTCACCGTATTAACAAATCTAAGAAGAAAAATCAAGTATTTCCATAGAGGTTGAAAAGGCTTTTGAAGGAATCTAAGAATTATTCTTTACCAAAAAAAAAAAGGAAAAGACAGATCTTCCTTAAACATGATTATTAGCAAAAAGTGAGTTTTTAAAAACCAGTGATACTTTTTGTAGCTTTCATGTTTTTATAACTTAAAGTTTTTCTATCTCACCAAACTGCATTGGCTATCAAAATCAATGGTTAAATAATAGTAGTGATAGTGGCATCCTTGTCTTGTTCCTCACTTTAGTAGAAATGGTTCTAATACTTCTTCCTTAAGAAGAAACTATGCTTTTGATAAGAGACATATATCATGTAAAGGAATTATCCATTTATTCCTATTTTACTGAGTGTTCATATTTGGAAATAATTACCAAAATTGCAAATGTACATTCTATACAGAAATAACATATGTGAAATAACATGCATAGAAGGCCATGCATTGCAGGAGTGACTGTAATTGCAAAAAAACTGGATACAACATTAATGCCCATCAATAGAGGCTAGTTACAAATTAAGCTACATCCAAACTTTGGAATACTAGGCAGCAAGTTCTCTATGTCTTGATTTGGAAAGTTCACCAAGATAAATTTGTTAAGTAAAAGCAGATGCAGGGTTCTCTTCTTAAATCTGTGCCAAAAGAAATTCATTTCAGCATCCACTGATGGTATTCCACCCTGATTTTGTTAAGGAATTTCCCTCAAAGGAAAATAGCCAAGTTTATACTTAATCTATTCAATTTTATCAAGAACCTATCAATTCAATTACAGTTATCAACACTGATGGTAAACCTGGCTAAACTAAATAAGCCATTGGTGGTGATGAATTTACTACCAATTAAAAATGTGGCTGGTTTGATGAAGAAGGTTAAGACCCAGTTAAATCATTGCTTTATTTCTGTTAACTCTTATCTCACTTAATTTCAATTTTCTGTGATTATGTCTACAAAGATTGGATAATTTGTTTTCCAAGAATAAAGACTGTTTTTCTCCCTGCCCCCACCAAAATATGAAAAAAAAAATCAAGGAAAAAACTCATAAAATAGAGCAAAAAGATAAAGAAATTAATAATAGGAGTAAAAAGATACGAAAACTGTAAGATTAATCCAGCAGATTTAATATGTAAGTAAGTTACAGTTTAAGAGCATAAAATTTCCACAAACTAAAGGACGCAACTATTTAGCAGAGAATGCCCAACATACATCATAAAATTTTAGATTGGAATAAGATAGTAGACATCAAAAGAGATGTTTCTAAGTGGGAGACTATGTGAAAACTGATGTTTATTCATATTAAGAAAGAAGACAATTTTAAAAAGCAACACTAT
Organism: Dasypus novemcinctus; assembly: GCF_030445035.2. Classification (NCBI taxonomy): domain Eukaryota; kingdom Metazoa; phylum Chordata; class Mammalia; order Cingulata; family Dasypodidae; genus Dasypus; species Dasypus novemcinctus. The sequence goes on from NC_080689.1 coordinate 44,666,280, forward strand.
AAACAGACAACTTGTAGAAGGGCAAATTCAAAAGGTTAATATTCAACCTTAGTAATAATAAAGGACACTCAAAACAAAGTATTATATTCTGTCTCCCTTACCTAAGTGGCAGATATTAAAAATGATTATACCAAAACTGGCAAAGCTACAGTAGCCAAACATACTCATTAACTTCTTACAGGAATATAAACTAGTACAGACTTTCTGGAGGAATCTGACAATGTGTAAAGACATTCTTCTACTAATCTATCTAAAAAAATAATTTAAAAAGCAATAATACGAATAGTCATAACAGTGAAAAATCAGAAAAAATTTAGGTGCTCCAAAACAGAATGGGGGAAGGAAATATGCTTACATATATTATGACACATGGAGATAAAAGGAAATTCTACAATCATCCATGTTTTCAAAGCAGGATACAAAACTGTGTTTACAGAAGTATCTCAATTACATGACAGATAAAACCATACACCTGAAAAAAATTTAGTTAGCTCTTAACAGTCATTTTCCCTGATGACAATGTGCAGTTTTATTTCTTCTTTAAAAGTGGTTTTATTATCCAAATTTTCTTCAATAAAAATTAAATAGTTTTACAGATGAAAAAAGGAAAGCTTGTTTGTAGTGCTATTTTACATACCTTGGTGGCTGCTACTGACGTAGCCAAGTTTGCAGTTTTAGAAGAGGACCCATTAGAACTTGCTGGTGGTGTCTGACCCACAACAGATTTACTGTTCGTACTGTTTGTTCCATTCGCAGCAGTGGCAGCGTGGGAGAAAGTAAATTTGAAGCCACCAGAAGATGTCCTTTTGGGAAGGTTTTCCTTGTCTTCACTTTCTTTTGCTAAAGCAAAAGTAAAATTGCACATTTATATCAATAAATATTGCTAAGTCAAAGCATCTGAAAGAGCAATAATTTTAAAACACCACTTTTGTTTTCTATGAGCTAGAAAAACAGAATACGATGCATATAGTTTTGGCAGTTTGATATTATTGATAAATTCCAAAAAGAAATATTGATTATATTTGTAAACTTGTCTGTTCCTCCAAGCGTGATACCCCCTTGACTGTATTAAATTTAGAGGTTTCACTTTTACTTAAGATTAGGGCTTTGATTCAGCCATGTCAGTAGGACATTTAGTCTCTGCCCCCTTGCTGGGCAGATACACATAAAATGACAATGGTGGAGGAGAGAGCTTAGTTTTGATGCTGGAGCCCCAGAGAGAGAGCCAAGCCATTTGCCTCATAGTTTATAGCTGGCCTTGTGGAGAGAGCAGAGCAGCTGAGCCTGGAAGGAGATGAGTTCTGGGAAGAGAGACAAGACTTACGCCAGTGTGCAGTTGAAAGCAGAAGAAGTTGGGACTGTGGAGCCTTAAGAGGAAGAGAAAGGCTGAACTCTTGCAGAGACCAGTAGCCATCTAGTTCCAAAATGTGGCAATAGTCTTTGGTGAGAAAAGTAACTTACTGTTTATGGCCTTATGACCGCAAGCTTCTACCCCCCAAACAAATATCCTTTATAAAACCCAAGAGATTTCAAGTTACTTTCCATTAGTATCTCTTTGGCTGACTAATACAACAGTGGTAAGTCTTTATTAGCTAGAATCTTAAAAATCTCAGGATTACAAAGGACCTTAAGCATCATTTAAGAGACCCAGCCATCTTATGCCAGAACTCCATACTGCTGGCAAACAGTTATTAAGAGTGCACTGTCTGACTTTTCCTTTTATTGTTCCCTGTAGTTTCCACTCATTGAGTCTACTCTCCTATACTTCTTTTAACAAGCCTCTTCCACAAATGAATATTTCAAATGCCTAAAGACAACAATCAAGTTCATCAATCTCTTCATCTCTGAATATTCCAGTTCCCTCTGTTTCTTTTATGACTTAGTTGTCTATCCCCTTTAATATTTGGTTGCTACTGTTTTTCTATATGATTCTAAAGTTTTGTACCCAGAACTGGATGTAGTATTTAAAATATGACCTTACCTGACTCTCTCTCTTTTTAGATTTATTTTATTTCTCTCCCCTTCCCCCCCACCCTGGCTGTCTGTTCTCTGTGTCTATTTGCTGCATTGTCTTCTTTATCCGCTTCTGTTGTTGTCAGCAGGACAGGAATCTGTGTTTCTTTTTGTTGGGTCATCTTGTTGTGTCAGCTCTCTGTGTGGGCGGCGCCATTCTTAGGCAAGCTGCACTTTCGCGCTGGGTGGCTCTCCTTATGGGGCAGGCTCTTTGTGCGTGGGGCTCCCCTATGCGGGGGACATTCCTGCATGGCAGGGCATTCCTTGCGTGCATCAGCACTGCGCATGGGCCAGCTCCACACAGGTGAAGGAGGCCCGGGGTTTGAACCGCGGACCTCCCATGTGGTAGACCGATGCCCTAACCACTGGGCCAAGTCTGCTTCCCTTACCTGACTCTTGAGAGTTGTAAGGACAGTGCCTACAACAAGTAAAGGCAGAAGAATTTTTGACTACTGAAAGGTACTTAATTCCATAGGAAATTTTTAATAGGCCTAAATGCACTCAACTGAAGTAAAGAGAACTAATGGCATTAATGAGTGGAAAATGAGTGAGGTTGGGAACAAGTTTCAGGGAAAATGCAATAAGGAATCTTACTTGAAGTAAAACACTACTAATAAGAATTGCCTATAGAAATCTCAAATTCAAAGATCAGAATATTAGACTTATATAAAGTCCAGTGCTCACTTTCAAAAATCAGAATATTAGACTTACATAAAGTCCAGGAGATACTTTAGTCTTTTAAATAAAACAAAAATTGTATTAAACATTTAAGATGATATATTTATCATATGGACGTATTTCTATAATGATAATTAGTTAGGGCATAAAATTAAAGTGAATAGTTCTTTTGAAAGATACTAGTAACAATTTATAATAAGTTTTATAAGCCAAGTTAGTGTATTTGAAATCAAGTGGAAATTTAACTATGACTCTTCTCTCCGTGTATCTTTATGCAACTTTTATAATGACTTAAAAATTTTAAAGCTCAAAATTACTTGTCTGAGCTCAATTTCCTCAGGCAGGAGTGCTGTGGAAGTTTTCTATGGATGTATTATTACTGGAGATTAAGTACAGAAAGAAAGCAAGAAATGTTCATAGATGTCAAAGCAGACAACGCAATGTCTAAACAGCAAATGAACAGCATCACAAAATGGCAAATTTCAAGAAAACATTTTAAACATGAAAAGAACTCCCAGACAGATTTGAAAAAAGTGCGTACTTTTAAAAGGGCACATAATTTCGTATGTAAAGTTCAAGTCTCTCATGCTTTAGAAAATATGACCAGATATTCATAAGGAACTGAATAATTTCTGTACCAAACAAAAGGATGCACTATTCAAAAATTAAGAATTTTAATACCTTTTTTGGTCTCCATAAATTTTTCATAACTATCTGGAAAATCATCTTCTGGCTTAGATTTTTCCACTGGTGCCACAACTGCTTTTCCTTCCTCCTCTTCATCTTCATTAAACCACATTTCTTCATCTTCTTCCAAGGCTTTTGCATCTCTGCGAAATCTGTTACTACGCAATATAGATGGTACACTGTAAGAAATATATCAAATATTGAATACTGATTTATAGTTCATGACGAGATAAAACTTGAGAAAAATCCGTATAATCAAAAGGAATTTCTAATATAATTTTAGCCTAGCGTAACTTTATTATAATCACCGCAGTTATGATACAAGACGTAACCAGAGAACACTCTAAAATAATTCAGGACGTTGCAAAGTAAAGTAAAATTTCATCTTCAGTTTTAATACGGGGCAGTAATTTATCATATAAAGAATCTGTTATGTAGGAGGAATCCCTAGCCTCCTTATATAACAACCCTGTGCTATTTAATGACGGGAAGAAAATTCCTGGGAAAACTTCACATGTAAGATTCAAAATAGAGAATATTTTGGACACAATTTTATAAACTATAATTACAATATACTTAAATAATACCTGTTCAGTTTCTGACTTTGTCTGTCTTTCTCTTGCTCATATTTAGTCTTCAATCCTTTGAATGTCTGAACATATTCAATCGATTCAAGGGCCTTATAAAAGTTCTCAACTATATGTGCAGTAAGAGACTTGATATCTTCCTGTATAAGCACAAAATTTACATTTCAAATATAATTCAACAGTTGTTAGGAGAAAAACTTTTAAAATGTTTGTAGTTCCAAAGCCCATCAAAAAAGGTTTTTCAAAATAAATGTTCTAATGAGCCAGGATGCCACAGAAAACTTAGAAAAAAGGATAAGCAATTCACTGGAGCCCTTTTGAGAAACTATAATGTGCACAAGTAAATGGATTTAGTTTATGTTTTCTGTTTATTTTTTACATTTACAAACCATTTTACAATTTAAAAGTACTTTCACATACTTTCATTTGCTCCTCAAAGCAACTCTGTGAAATAGGATTACCCCAATTTTACAGATGAGGAAAATTGAGGTTCCAAGATAGGCCAAATGGTCTGGTAAGAGCACAAAGTTGGGAAGCAACGTGACTCAACTGATACAGCATCCGCTTACCATATGGGAGGTCCAGGGTTCAAACCCAGGGCCTCCTGACCCGTGTGGTGAGCTGACCAATGCGCAGTGCTGATGTGCACAAGAAGCGCCATGCCACACAGGAGTGTCCCTGGCATAGGGGAGCCCCACGTTTAAGCAATGTGCCCCACATGGAAAGCCGCCTCGCGTGAAAAAAATCGCAGCCTGCCCAGGAGTGGCGCCACACACACGGATAGCTGACACAGCAAGATGACACGACAAAAAGAGATACAGATTCCGGTGCTGCCTGACAAGGATGCAAGTGGACACAGAAGAACACACAGTGAATGGATACAGAGAGCAGACAATGGGGAGGGGGAGAGCACACAGTTAAAGAGCAGATAATGAGATTTATATTTCAACAAATATTAAGTGCTATTTAATGTCTTCCCATTTAACTGCTATAAAAATGGAACACACCTTGCCTAAATAATAAGCACAGATTCGTTAGATTATATTATATATAAAGATCTGATGAACTATTTATCTGGATTTCCACTCTAGTCTATTCCTGTAGTCTTCTAATGGTAGGATATTTGTGAAATAAACTGTTAGTAATAACAACTTCTGAATTCTTCTTCTAAATTTTAAATAAACCAAACTGATTATTGCAAATCCATGAGTGCACATTATAATTCATTCTACAGAAATAAAAAGAACTCTAGGAGGACACTTTGAAAAACAGTATGCCAACAAATTAGATAAATAGAAGATCTCAGTAAACCAGTATGATGAAGAAGAGACTTAATCAGTCATCAAAAACCTTCCAAAAAAGAAAAGCCCGGAACCAGGCGGGCTTCACAGGGGAAGTTTACAAACCATTCCAAGAAGAAGTAACACTAATCCTGCTCAAATTCTTTCAAACAGTTAAAGAAGAGGAAATGCACTACCTAGGTCTGTGAGGCCAACATAACCCTAACACTAAAATCAGATAAAGATACCACAAGAAAATTACAGACCAATAACCCTTATAAATATAAATGCAAGTATCCTCAACAATATACTTGCAAAATGACTCCAACAGCACATCAAAAGAATTATATACCATAATCAAGTGGGAATGATCCCAAGTATGAAAGGGTGTTCAAAATAAGAAAATCAATGTAATACACCAAATTAACAGAACAAAGAGGGAAAAATCACATGAACATTTCAATTGATGCAGAAAAGGCATATGACAAAATCCAGCACCCCTTCTTGATAAAAACATTTAGAACACTAGAAACAGAAGGAAACTTCCTCTACATATACGAAAAACCCACCTCTACCATTACACTCAATGGTAAAAACTGATAAGCTTTTCCTCTGGGATCAAGAACAAAACAAGAATGCCCACTGTCACTACTGTTATTCAACATTGTTCCAGAAGTTCTAGCCAGAGAAAGAATGCAAGGAAAAGAAATTAAAGGCATCCAAAATGAAAAAGAAAAAGTGAAACTTTCTTTATTTGAAGAATACATAATCCTACACACAAAAAATCCTGAGGGAAACGGACTTGGCCCAGTGGTTAGGGCGTCCGTCTACCACATGGGAGGTCCGCGGTTCAAACCCCGGGCTTCCTTGACCTGTGTGGAGCTGGCCCATGCGCAGTGCTGATGCGCGCCAGGAGTGCCCTGCCACGCAGGGGTGTCCCCCGCGTAGGGGAGCCCCACGCACAAGGAGTGCTCCCCGTAAGGAGAGCCGCCTAGCATGAAAGAAAGTGCAGCCTACCCAGGAATGGCGACGCCCACACTTCCCATGCCGCTGACGACAACAGAAGCAGACAAAGAAACAAGACGCAGCAAACAGACACAGAGAACAGACAACCCGGGGGGGGGGGGGGATTAAATAAATAAATAAATCTTAAAAAAAAAATCCTGAAAATCCACACCCTAACTACTGAAACTAATAAGTAAAACCACCAAAGTGGTGGGGGTATAAGGTCAACACAGAAAAGCCAGTAATGTTTCTATGAACAATCTGAAGAAATCAAGAAAAAAAAATTCCATTTGCAATACAAACTAAAACTATTAAATAGCTAAGAATGAATCTAACCAAGGATGTTAAAGACTTTATAATCTATACATAGAAAACTATAGGGAAGCAGATGTGGCTCAGGTGACTGGGCTCCCACCTACCACATGGGAGGTTGCTGGTACAGATCCTGGTGCTTCCTAAAGAAGACAGCAAGCTGGTGTGATGGGCAGGCACAGCAAACTGACACAACAAGAGATGCAAGAAGAAAAAACATAATGAGAGACACAACAAAGCAGGAAGCAGAGGTGCCTGGTGCCTCCTAAAGAAGACAGTGAGCTGATGTAAACAGGTAGGCATGGCAAGCTCATGCAACAAGATGATGCAACGAGAGACACAGGGAGGAAAAAAACATAGTGAGAAACACAACAAGCAGGGAGCAGAGGTGGCCCAAGCAATTAGGCACCTCCCTTCCACATTAGAGGTCCCGGGTTCAGGTCCCAGTGCCTCCTAAAGAAATAAGGAAGACAAACAGACACAGCAAGTGAAAAACAACAAGGGGGTGGGAAGAAATAAATAAAATAAAAAAATTTTTAAAGAAAACTACAAAACATTGCTAAAAGAAATTAAAGAAAACCTAAGTAAACAAAAGGAGACATTCTGTGTTGGTGGATTAGAAGACTAAATATTGCTTAGATGTCAATTCTACCACCAAGGGATTTACACAATCCCAATCAAAATCCCAACAGCTTTCTTTGCAGAAATGGAAAAGCCTATCATCAAACTGATATGGAAGAGTAAAGGGACACAACTAGCTAAAGCCATCTTGAAAAAGAAGTAATTGGATGACTCATGCTTCCTGATCTTAAAATGTATTACGAAGCCATAGTAATCAAAATAGCATGGTACTGGCTCAAGGAAAAACATACAGACCCAGAGACTCAAACTGAGAGTTCAAAAATCAACCCTTACATTTATGAACACCTGATTTTTGAGAAGGAGGCCAAGTCCACTCAATTGAGAAATAATAGTCTCTTCAACAGACTATTGGGAAAACTGGATGTCCATATGCAACAGAATAAAGGTGAACCTTTACCTCATACTAATAAATGCAAAACGCAACAGAGACCTAAAAACAAAAACCCAAACTGAAAAACTCCTAGGAAAAAACATAGGGAAGTATCTTTAGGACCCTGTGACAGGCAATGATTTCTTACACTTTGTTTCCAAAGCAAAAACACAAAAGAAAGAAACAGAATAATGAGGCTTCATCAAAATTAAAAACTTTGGATATCAAAGGACTTTATCATTAAAGTAAAAAGATATCCTACAGAATGGGAGAGAATATATGGAAACTACTTCTCTCATAAGGGTTTAATACCCAGAATATAAAAAGAAACCCTCCAACTCAACAACAACAAAACAATCAAATTAAAAAATGAGCAAAAGGCTTGAACAGAAATTTTTCCAAAGAAGACAAACAGCTAATATTATAATTACAAAAATTTTTTCATCAATTTAAATAAATATCATTCTAATGCAAGATGGTAATAGGTGGTATATGGGAACTCTGCATTTTAAGCATGATTTTTCTGTAAACCCACAACTTGTCTAATAATAATAACAATAAAAAATCCACAGTGGCAAAGCAAGCTCATTAAAATTATAATTCAGGACTTTATAGATAACACTAAATACTAAGACATACACAGACCACTTCTCCAAAAGATAAATCAAAATCTGGTTGCATTAAGGATTTTAAGTCTTTAAACAAGTTCCCTTGAACATCTCAATCCAAAAATATGCAAAGAAGAAAAATTAGAAATCTATGTAAAATGGTTTTGCATTCTGTACAGAACAAAAATATGCTAGGTTTTGGAATTCGATGTATACTTAACCACCCGATATTGTTTCCAGAAAAATAAATTATGGAAATAGGAATTTGGTTGAAAATCCCACTATTCATTTTTTCAGTATCATACCAAATTTTAAAGGAAAAATTTAAAAGTTAAATTAATCTGAGTGAAATAAGCCAGACACAAAAGGACAAACATTATATGATTATGCTTATATGAAATACTGAGAATAAACAAATTCATTGAGACATAAAGATAATTAAAGATTACCAAGGGCTGGGGAGAGGGGGGACTGGGGAGCTGTTGTATGGGCTGATGAAAAAGTTTTGGTAATGGATGGTGGTGATGGTAGTACAATATTGTAAATATAATTAATGCCTGAATTATACACTTAAAAACTGTTAAAATGGCCAAAAAAATAAAGCTCTTCAAATAAACAAAAAATAGAGTATTTTGAACCTGGGTTCAAAAGCCTACTGGGCTAGTTATCTATATACCCTCTTTTCTAAGGCTAAACACTGTACTTCTATCCCCTTTTCATCCTTTAAAAAATCATACTGTTGACGTGATCACTGTAAGAAAAACAATCCAGTCGGCCAAATAATCTTCATATTGAGGATAGCACGTCATCTGTACATTCTCATTTGTAAGAATACAAAATTAGGGAATGAGTTTCTAAATTTGTTTTTTTAAATGTCTTTTCCAACTCTATGGCCTTGGAAAAGTTTTAGTGCATATATGTATATATATACACACACACACGCAGGGGAGGGTAAATTTGTTATACTGGTTCTGTCTTCTCCCTACTATTCACAAAGAGCTCCCTCTGGATTATTTTATGACAAATTGTTTGTTGCCTGAAACTAACTTGGGATATAGCTTCGATAGCCCTGAATGTGCTGCTAATCAAATGGATACCCTTGAACCACTTAATCTTTGTAGGTGTCTCAGTTTCCTTACTGAAAAATAAGGCAATTGTAGTACATGAAAACTTCCTCATCTTTTCAACTGGAAATTCCCCAACTCCATCCTACCTTTTGTGCATCTTATATTGATGTCTACCAAAGGAATTATTTTCATCCTTTCTATTCATTTATATCACTACCCCTACAATAGAAAGCCACCTTTTCCTAAGACATCACTTGAACAGCATGCTTGACTAAAATGTTCACATAAACCAAATGTGATCTTGAAAGATTTGGCCAATAAAAGGTAACTGAGGCGGCGTACTTGGCCCAGTGGTTAGGGCGTTCGTCTACCATATGGGAGGTCCGCAGTTCAAACCCCAGGCCTCCTTGACCCGTGTGGAGCTGGCCCATGCACAGTGCTAACAGGTGCAAGGAGTGCCGGGCCATGCAGGGGTGTCCCCCGCGTAGGGGAGCCCCACACGCAAGGAGTGCGCCCCGTAAGGAGAGCCGCCCAGCGCAGAAGAAAGTGCAGCCTGCCCAGGAATGGCACCGCCCACACGGAGAACTGATGCAGCAAGATGACATAACTAGAAGAGACACAGATTCCTGTGCCGCTGACAACAACAGAAGCAGACAAAGAAGATGCAGCAAATAAACACAGAGAATAGACAACTGGGGTGGGGGGGAGAAGGGGAGATAAATAAATAAATAAATAAATAAATCTTTTTAAAAATAGGTAACTGAAAAAAATATATAGACTAAAATATGGGATAAAAAAAAAAACTACTTTTAAAATTTCACAACTTAGGGAAGAAGATGTGGCTTGACCAGTTGGGCATCCACCTACCACATGGGAGTTCTGGGTTCCGGTCCCAGTGCCTTCTAAAGAAGACAAGCTGACGCCACACCCGCAACAATGAGCTAGGAACCACACCTGCAGCAACAAGCTAGATGCCATAACCACTACAACGAGCTAGATGCCGCACCTACCACAATGAACTAGACATTGCACTGCTGCAATGAGTTAGGCACCAGAGCAATGAGGTAAACGCCACAATGAGCAGACAACTAAAATGAGCAGATGCCACAAGCAGCAGATGTCGCAGTCTGTGGGGAGCAGATGTGGCTCAGACCTCCCATATAGGAGGTCCCGGGTTTGGTTCCCAATGTCTCCTGGAAAAGGTGAGCAAGCAACGAGTAGGCAGATGAGAGAACCATCTGGTGGGAGGGGGGTAAATTAAAAAATAAATAAGTAAATAAAATCTTCAAAATATTTTGCACAATTTAAAATATTTACATGACAACTATAACCATATGACAAATAAGGATAAAAAATAACTCTAAAAATTTATTGGAAAGAGAGTCTAAGACATGAAATTGGCAATATCAGGAGAAAAAGAATGAAGAAATCACTTTGCTTACCTATAATTCTTTTACTCTACAAAAAGTCCTTTTATAGACTTACCACTCTTATGAATTCAAAAAGCTCTATCACAGCCGAATTCAACAGATTGTACCGAGTTCCATTATCCAGAAGAGCATTTATAACTGGCTCAAAAAGATTTCCCTTGGTGATGTAACGATTATAAAATTCATCTTTAAGGCCAATGATCCGCCTCATAAAACGAAGAGCACCTAATTTAAAATAATGCATGAAGTCGATGTTCTTACTACATGTTAATCATTATACAAGCATTTTTGCCATAAAGCAGTATATATGTTCTAAAATAAAAAAGGAAAACTGTGTTCTGAAAATAAATAATTAGGCTTTGAGAAAGTGATTTAGGAAGGACCACTCAAAACTTGTGCAACTTGTAACCAAAGCTAAGGAAAAAAATAGTAATTGGTACCTGGGAGATAAAATACCCAACCAGGCAGCCCCAAGGAAGATAGATTATAAAGAATGAAAATGCTGGTAATACATTATTTAGAGTAATCATGGTGGATGCTGAGATAAAGTATGAAAGAGGAACACAAAATCACTGAGAGAACGGGTATCAATAAGGGCAAAAGAGTGGTGCAACCAACAATAAGCCAAGACTGCCTTGTCTCTGTGAAGGAGGGAGTGTTGTAAGTGCTTCTTCATAATCTTCCCAATATATGGTCAAAGGGACTCCTGTTGCCATTACTATTTTTCTGATGAATGATATCATTTCACTCTCACTATTTCAGTTCCTTATGGAAAAATCATTTCTGAATCAAAACTGCCCCCACATTAAAATATCACTCCCTTATGTACCAATTGCATATGAGTTATTTTGCCTCTGATAAACATATATTTTAGATCAGATGATTTCTAAAAGAACAATAGGGTAATATAATTTGGCTTGTCATATTTTAGAATACTGAAAAGCAATGTTTCTCTTAACTAGTCTTTTCCCTGGCCAAATAAGGCAAATAAGTATTACTCCTAAAGTTCTAATGAAACACAGGGACTGTAATTTTAATCCCTTATTTTTATGTTTGTTGTTCTTTTCTCCTCTCTATTCTACAGATACTACTAGCCAAATAATATTTAAAATGCAAGGCTTTCAATTTTGTAAAACAGTCTCTCATTTCAACACTCTGTTACTGGATGAAAGTTGTTAAATGAAGTTGTGCATTGTTATAAGAAGTTCTAACTATTATTTGTGAATGAAAGAGAAATAAGCCACATAAGGTACAAATGCATGTTAACTGTAACATCAAACAAATGTGAGTAGAAGTGTTAGACTTTTAACATCACCTTTAACTGTGGCAAGATAAGAAATAGTTTAAGATTTAAAAAGAGAGACATATTGGCAAAGGTGTAAGCAAACATGTACTCTCAAAGACTTCTGGTGAATAAACTGATATGCACACAAAGCTTCAGTTACAACAGTACTGCTATAATAATGAAAATCCTTAAATATAAACACTGAATAAAAGGAGATTGTTTCAATTATGGTATATTCATTTTAAGGAGACTAGTCTGCAGTCATCAAAGGACTATTAATACAAAGACAGGCAAACCTACTGTGACATCCACCCTTCCAAAATTAACATAAAAACTTAATGTAATTCCATTCGGAATGAAAAGGATAAAATTATTTTGAAGTTACTGAGGACAAACAAATATATAAGAACCAAAATTTTAAAAAATACAAAATGAGGGAGGGAGCTAGCATATAGTAAACCTTACAATAGAGCTTCTTGATTGTGGCCTAAGAATAAACATTCTTGTTTCCATTTATTTAATTCTTATGTCTAGAAATACATGTAAGTATATAAGGTAACCTACTGTATAACAAAATTATATTTTAATTTGGTAAGGAAAATATGACTTAAGAAAAGTGTTGGCATAATTGGATATCAATAAAAAAAGGTAGATTCTCCATACTATATGCAAAAAAATTCAGATGTATTAAATATATAAATGTTAAAAAATTAATAAAATTATTGTAAGAAAACTTAGGAAAGTATTTGTATAGTATTAGAGTATGGGATACTTTCCTAAGCAAAACCAACCCCCCACCCCCACAAAAAAAATCCAAAAAAACACACAAAAGCACTAAAAGGAAAAGAAAGACTTGTCAGTGTAAAGGATTTTTAAGCAGTTATATGGGAAATAATACCATAAAGTCAAAGACAAAAAACAAATGATGCTGCAAAATTATTTTTCAAAACATGATAAATGTCTCTATTAAACAAAGAGGTCCTACAAAACCATTAAGAAAAAGAGGCAACTCATAATAAATAAAATGCAGAAGGCACTAAAATATGAAAAGATGTTGTAGTAAAAAAAATGCAAAGTAAAATAAGAATGAACTATATTGTTCAACGTCAGATTGATAATATTTTTAAAAAGTAGGAAGACTGAGTGCTGGGAGAATGTTAAGTGCTTCAGTCTTCTGAGAAGGTATTTTGTGGTACTTCCTTAAAAAAAAAAAAAAACCTCATCCGGGGAGCAGGTATAGCTCAGTGGTTGAGTGCCTGCTTCCCATGTATGAGGTCTCAGGTTCAATCCCTTACCCCCTAAAATAAAGAAAAGAAAAAACCAAAGAGATAGTTGGGCAAGCTACAGGTTAAAACAAAATTTTAAAAGAATATATTAAAAATATATAAATATTTTTTCCCTGGTAATCTCATTACTGGAAATCCATCCTACAGAAATAAATCAGTACTTAAACTATTTATTACAGTGATTGCCTACAGTGACAAAATACTGGAAACAATCTCCTAATGTATCTGCTGGGGAATGACTGAACTGCAAGAGCCACACTCTGAAATCTTACTCAGCTTTCTTTAGGGAAAAAAATTTGCCCATAGCATATCAAATGACCTTGAGTAGTAAGTAATATGAGGCTGAAAATGTGTTAGTATGATCATGTCTTTGTAAAAATAAAAACAAAAGAGCCCCATATACGTGTGTAAATATGTTTATATGTATAAGTATAGGAAAAGGATTGGAAAGAAAGCAGGAAGCTAACACTAGCTACTTTAAGGGCATGAAAATAAAGAATGTAGTAGGGAGGTTAGCCTCTTCTCTACACATTAAATTAAATGTTTAAATTTTAACTATAATCTTTACGGTCAGAAAAAAAAACTACAAGCCTATTTTCATTTAGGGAGAAAAGGAAATTTCTTTATTTGTATTTGCAAATGAAATTATGATGACCAAGAGAAGTTTACTGCTTGCCAAAAATCAATACTGGAGGCTGTATCATGATTTAAGTTTAATTATTACTGGTCCAAGTGGTCTGCTGAAAGACTGCCCATAACTACTTCACAAGTTCAATAAATATCTCAAATCATTTCAATGTCCACTTCTAAAAAAAAAAATATACTCATTACAAAATAACAGTTTGATGAAGTGGATGTAGAAGGCAGCAGGGCTAATTCTAATCATGAAATGTTATGACATACGGTGTTGTATCAAAATAAAAGTTAAGCTAATAGAATCTACATGTGAGCAATATAGCGAGGAACCACTTATACCACATTCCTTCCACCCTTAAAAAAGAGAAAATACAGGATTAATAATTCTTACCATCATCTTTTTAACAACATACATATTGCTAAAAAATAAAATAAAATTCAAATGAATAATTTTGGCTTTCCTCCATTAAGAATGTTACTTTTTACAATAAGGTTCATTTAAACTGTTACTTACACAAGGCCAGGAAGGTGTGCTTTGAATTCATTAAGACCAAAACTCTTCTTAGCAAGTCCTTGTTCATAATATAATTTTTTATGTGATATGTGTGATGTTCCACACAAAATGTGAGTAACTCTAAAATTAAGGCTAGCAGCTGTGCTGTCTGATAATTATCTATAAAAGAAAGTCATCACATTAAAATAAAATGAATGCAATATACCTAAAGTATAATAAAGTTTATATCATACATTTTAAGCAAAAGTAAAATTCTGTTTCTTTCCATTATATATCAATTAAGAGGACTATAAATGTTTACTTTTTCATTAGGCAGACTCTCCAGAAGTATTATCAGTTTTACCTACTAAATAATTACTTTTTAAGGCTCTTGTTTGTATAAAATATTTAATAATGTAAAGAGGAAGAAAAAATCAATAAAAATCTATAAACATGATAAAAACAACTCTCATTGCATTGAGGTTTCCTTGGTAATGTTTTCTTAGTAAATATGGTCATTATAAGCTCCTTAACAATATTTAAGCAATAATAAATGCAGGAATCAACAAATAGCATAATATAGCTTTTTATCTGATATATCTGATGCTCCTAACAATGCAAAAGTAAGCTCTAAAACAAAGCAATCTTTAAAAATTAATATTAAAGTGGCACAATGCATATTTCCCAAGAAAAATTAATATTCTTTCTTTAAAGACATTTTTAAGGAAGGACATTTTGGTTATTTGAACATCAAGTGAAAAATATTACCTCAAGATTTTTGATGTTACAAAATAAAATCAAATCAGTTTTTAAACCTCAAACCCTGATAGCCGTATAGAGTGGCCTATTGTAATAAAACAGCACCCCCTCCCTCCGAAGAGGCTTTCATTCATACATTCATGGAATGATTCTGAATTGCTTCCTGAAATCAAATTTTAATGCATGTCAAAGGCTTATTTGGGTAACTGCCCACATCTATTAAAGATGCTTCTGGAAAAAAATATTAAAAATTATGAGGGAAATTATGGAATCATATTCTTATAGAAAAGGAAAAACTAACATCATCTAGTCCTTCTGTTTTATTTATCCAAGAAGATTGTATACACTGATACTTTGTGAAACAATGATGCTACAAGAATAAATCAACATTCTTTCTAGTAACAGAATGGCCATAAATAGATAAAATATAATCCCAATATGCCAAAGATATTTTCTACTTTAAATGCAAGTAAAGAGTTTAACACGTTCCAGGCCAATTTGTGTAACAGCTGACACCAGAACCAATATTTGAACCAGTCCTTCACCTTTAAAAACAATTTCTCTTTATTATTTCTCAATTCCAAGATTTTATTTACTAAAGAGTTTGTAACAATGATCTACAATGTTAATTAAATGCCTTGTTTTCATTTTCCCAAATTAGGACACAAAATTACTCATTACATTTCTAACTAATCCAATCTCCAAACAGCCTGTGTTTGAAACTGGCTGGCCTGAAGAAACCAGCTCTTCTACACCTTTAGTGGACTTGATAGAAAGGACAGGATGCTAAATGCACACAGCATACATATTTTAAATCCTACCAGGATTGTACTGGTGGGATACAAGCAACAGAATTTAGACTCAGACTCATGAACAATACCTAACCACAAGTTGTCATGAAAATTAGTCAAATAGTGGCATTAGGTTCCTAACTGAATTTTACTAGATTTCAGAAACAAGAACAAACCAAATCCTCAACTTTCAGATAGTAGCTTCTTTAAACAGTATCAGAAAATGAACTGTACATTTACAAGAGAAAAAAAAATTCCGACTGGTTTTCCTTCCTTTCTATTGGAGAAAATGAAACTTTTTTCTTTATACCAGGAAAAAAATAAATCTATTCTTAGATTGCTTTTATGTTGAAATTATGCTTTTCATAGTTTTGTATAAATATTACTCTGAATAGGAAAAAGCTCAATTTGCATTAGTTCATAAAATATGAATTTATACTTACCAGGACAAATTGTGTTGTTTTTGTTAGATCCAACTATATTATCTAATAAAAAAATTAAAATCAGCTATTTCAGTAATGATATCTCACATTTTCCTAGCACTTTATAAATACAAAGTACAACTTCAATCATAATCTCATTTCACTCTCAAAATAACCATTAATAGTTGCTTTGGCAAAATAGTATACTTCTATCTGCAATCTTTTACAGAATTGGGTGCAGAGGTGGAATTAAAAGATACTACAACGTAAGTAAATCTGATACAAAGAGAGATTACAACCAGAGAAGACTGACATATCATTCTGTTTTCCTCTAGTCACTATCCAACAATTAGGGTCTACTTCGGCATTCTCATTTTTTAAAACAAAAAACAGAGGAATTTAAAACTCCCCAGAATAATACATAATGTTAACAATATAGTCATTGATACTTTGGATATAAATTTTTAAGAAAGTAAGTAGAACACTATAAATAATTTCTGATTTCTAGGCACATATCCTAGAGCACATGTAGGCACATTTCCACAGGAAAACAAAAGAATGTATACTGGAGCATTGGCTATAGCAGTAAAAAGGTAGATACAACTTATATGAACATTCTAAACAGAACGGCTAAGTTACAGCATACTCATACAAGAGAATACTATAGAGGAGTTAAAAATGAGTAACTTTAAGTATCATGGATAGGTCTCAAAAACAGCATTAGGTAAAAGGAAAAAAAACTGCAGAATAACATGTATAATAGGATTCAATTCATATCAAGTTTGAAAATATGAAAAATGATATCACATAATCCTTATGGATATATACATGTCATCATAATATAAAGAGACATAGGAATGGTAAACTCCAAATTCAGCATACCTTGAAGGATGGGGATGGGGGGTGGGAATGAGAGTGTGAAGGAGTACATAGGGAACTCCAACTCTATCTGTAATGTTTTATTTCTTTTTGAAAAAAATCTGAAAAAAATATGGCAAGTTAGATTGGATAAGGCCAGCAGGGATTATATAGGTATCTGTTATACTAATATCTATGTATTTCTGAAGGCTGGAAGTGTTTTATTTTAAAATGAACATAAAAATGTATTTATTTTAGTTAACATAATGGCACCATTATGCATTAAAACCTGCTGCAAATGTGCTTTTCTCCCCAAATTTATATTTTTGAGAACTATTCTACTGATACACTAAAATTAAATCCAGTCATTTTAACAGCGATATAGTATTCCATTGTATAAATATAAAAGTTTTTATTCATTTTCCTACCATGAAAAATGCAGCTACGTTTTTGTACATGTCATGCATATGCACAAATATTCCCTAAGGTACACCCTTAGAAAATGAACTGATGGTACAAGGAGGGCATGCCCATATTACAACTTTATTAGTTTAGCATTCTCCTAATTAACCTCCCTTGAGTCATCAGATTAACCAACATTCTCAGATGGTGGCTATTCACACCACACATTTCTGTGCACTCACACATTTCTGATTTCACTAACTGAGTTGTAGCTTATCAGTCTTTCCTTATGCTAACTGTATTTTACAGTAAGATTACATCATTTAAATACTGTAGACTGATGAAATCTAACAGAACTACAGTATCTATGACTAAAGTGAATACTGTGAAATCAAATTCTGCCAGATTAGATATATAGTAGACAACTATAAAAATGAGAGGGGAAATACTTAAAACTTTATTAGGAGTTTGCACTTAGATCACCTCACCAACATCATTAGGGTTCACTCCACTCTAAATATGACGAAACCAGACACTGCAGCTGATGAATTACGGGTACTTTAGGCAAGAAAGATAATTTGGAAATACAATCAACAAACATGTAATTTTTTAAAATGCCTTGTCCCTATAGAAAATATTGGCAAATAACCATGCTTTTAGAGATAAAGCTAAAATGTTTAAAGAATGTATTTTTAAATCATTTTCTTTTAACCAACTTTTTTGATTAACCAATCAACTTTTGATTCTGATGTGAAATAAAAGGGCTTTTGCTAATATTGCCAAATTGTTCTCCAAAATGATGGGTTCTCCTGGATTTTCTAAAATAAGCAATATACTGTCTGCTCCTCACTCCTTTAGAGATCAGCAACAACTTTTGGGACATTCTCCTTCTTCTGGTAAATGTTTAGACCTTTCCTCCCCAGTATGTTATGCTTTGACACATTTTCTTCCACAGACACTCAGAAACAAGGGAAATCATGATTTTATATTGCAGTTTTAATTTCAGTAGTAATTTCCCTGTCATATAAAGCACAAAGTAAACAGTCTGTTAGTTATAATATTTACTTCACCTTTCTTTAAAAACAGAAACATAAAAAGATAAATAAGAGGCCCTACCCTTTTCACATTTGTCCTCTGACGTATTGGCCAAAAGTGGTGCTGTGAGGACGTGCATACAATGGTTGTAGAAGAAATTTAGAAATTCACTTTTTTCAGTTTTCTGAAACATTCAGAATAAAACAAAGAATATTTTAACATCTCTTGTAACTATTAAGACATCTTCAAGAATTAACAGTCCAGGTTACACACAAACAATACGATATGGTGAAAGAACCAAAAAAATTTGGTATATTCAATTTAATCTTATTTTTGCATAACCAAAAATCAAGTCTACTTCAGATTATTTATTACATAAAAGTCAAAGCAAGAAAACATCAGAGAACTTTATAAAAAGCTTAGCTGATGAAAAATACTCAAGGAAACCTTTTTTCACAAGATATTTGCGATCTGAAATGCACTGAAGAACCTATCGAGCCATGTGACAGCAACACAACTATTTAAAATTGGGAACTCCAAACTTCAGCACATATCCAAATTTGAACCACCAATGAATCAATTTATAATAACTGGATGAAATTTAGATTTTTTTTGATTAATTTTACTATTAGGAAAATGCCTTTCAATTTTTTGCCATTATATCTTACACAACTGGGCTCACAAACATGTAATTATTTAAAAATAATACTATACATATTTTCTAATTATTAAGGAATTTTATAAAGGAAAAGTATCCCAACATTTTGAGATAACCACTATTATTATTTTGGAATACTTCCTTAAGTCTTAACTGCTACACAAAGACTATGTATATAAATACTTAAGTATTGGCTGTTTTTCAAAGTTTTATTATAAAGCCATCTAAACCTGACCACATCAAAACATTTTTATTTCAGGGTAATTTCTTACATTGGTCGTAGCCAGCATGTTCTCTGGATCAATTAGAGTACGAAGAAGTCCCATTAACTGAACAGCGCCTCCTAACTCAGGATCAGTATCACAGATCATTTGTTCAATTACTACATTGATGAGAAGGATATCCTGAAAGAAAACATGTTTCCATTAGATCTGGTTTGGATATAAGACAAAAAACACCAATAGAAAGAAGTGAAAATCAGAATCATAAGAGATAAAGAATGGAAGAGTTTTTTCTTCCTAATGTTTCCCAAAGTTCTATAAACATACCAGAGTGAGAAAAACTCCACTTCTAAAAAAAAGAAAAAAAAGAAAGAAAAGAAAAGTAAAGCAGAACACACCATAGCTTACAATATCATCAATATTGGGAAGTGGAAAATAAAATCACTTACCAGCAATTCTTGTTCTCTGGAGTTTCTAACAGATGCTCATTTCTAGGTTTCAGCCCAAGGCATGAATTTAGAAGTTGACTAACAACAAGATCACACATCATGTGACCCCAAAACATAGATTATCTCAGCCTCTAACTAGAAAATCCTTCCTAGCAAAAAAATAAGAAAAAATAACCCAGTACACGACTCTCCACAGGAGGTGAGTGGGTGAACATTGTTATATAGTAAGCTAATGTCAAAGAGATTTATTGTTAACATTAGTAACATGCTCTAAGGCCTTGAAATAGAGCTACAAAGCAGTCTGCTGACACCTCCTGCAGATACCTCCTTTAAGGAAAAATCCTAAACATTCAAGTACTACAAAAAGTGTCCATGTCAAAGAAAAACGTTTTGACATCAATTCAGTGGATTTGAGAATATATTTATACTGGGGGAAGAATGGTGGTAACAAAGGAGGAAAATGAAATAAAGAAAATGATGAAGATAAGTACCTTCAATTGGGAGAATTCTGTAAATTAAAAAAAAAAAGCCTAGGATAAAGCATTTTTGTTGTTGTTGTTCACTTCCTTTCTTAGCCCTTCTCAAACTACTACTTTATCCCAAAGTAATATTTTCCTGTGAAGCTGGGTTATGAAATGCAATCAAGAAAAAAACAAACTATGTCATAGCGGCTTAAATGTTTCAAACTGGAACCCTGCCCTCTACCACATTTCAGTTTTATATTCAGACCCAAATTTTATTTCAAATTGAGGAGAAAAAGCATGCTCCACATTAACTTGCTGCAGTTTCTTATTCTGCATAGCCAGACAATATCATTTTGAGAATATTATTTAAAGGTATCAGCCAATGCGTTTTTCAGACCAGTGCTGAGGCATTTACTTACTTTAAATTTATGTCAACATATACAACTTGGACTCTACCAGGTAACTGGGATTCAGATAAGTAGTTCAATTATATATAATCCTTTTACACAAAACCATTCACTTAAAATTAGGTAAAAAGTACTCAGTAAAAACTAAGTAATAATGAGGAATTTAGGTTAAATGTGAATAAAAACAGAGTGGCAAGAAAGACTTCTTAAGGTATAGCTCATACACTGAAATATCATTTCAATATCTATACTCTTTAAAAACTTTTTACTTCTGTCTTGTCTCTCAAACACAGTTACTCACAAATCCTTCTTTCATAAATACCAATGACTGAACTTGCTGATCTATAGGTAGAAATAAAAGGGAAAAGGTCTGTGCTAACTGACTGAAAGCCCCATAATTTGTTACCTAGTAGAAGTAAAAAAAAAAAAAAAAGGCAATTTATACTTACACAGTGAAACAGACAACTACAGAGACCTACTGCCTTTTCAGGAGAGAAGGAGCCACAGGCTTTTCCCAAAGACCTCCCATTAAGAATATTCTGTTAGACAAAGGTATAAGGACCAATGGGTTCTATTCTTTAGAACTCTTTCAAGGCACCCAAGCTTGAGATAGGAAAAGCACACAGAAAGGTGAGAGAGAGTTCTCAGGCTTAAAGATTATGTGCTAAGATAATATGTCTAAAATCTCCAAGAAACAAATAGTTTGTAAGTCTACCAAATAGTTGAGGGAGCTCAACTGCCAAAATAAATCTTAAGCAACAGTTTGTGATCATTCAATGACACAGGACAATGACACAAACAGGAATTAGGCTTCAAAGGCTGTACAAACTCTGTTCAAAGGAAAGGTACCAGATGTACCTCAGATGTAGCCATAATTGATAATGGCCTAATGGCAAGAACCAGGACTTTGGAAGACAATGGACAAGGGAGATTCTTCAGAAATCAGAACCAGGGGCTGCCAGTTTAGTTAATCAAGAACCTCTCAGGGTAAGGAATCTGTACAATTACTATCTAGCAGATATTTGATGAACCAGTGGATCACAGCCTGAATAAGTGATTGCTTTAAGTATTTTACCCTTTTTCTAATAAAAAATGGTTTAATTGTGAAATGGGATACTGGGGATAGGTAAGTTACCTTTATGTTTATAGATTACTGAAACACTAGGAGTCAAACCACACCTGAAGAGAAGTGCATATCACCCTAATATTCTCCACCTGGCAGTGGTTGCAGAGGTAAATGACACTTCATTTGGATCCCTGGATGTGGGTGAGGAAAGAGAAGTGTATATAGACATTAGTTAAATATAGGAGTTGACTTGGATGACAATACTAGTTGCCATCCTAGTCTCCATTCTCTGTCACTACTAGCAGAGTACAAATTTTGTTGAGAGACAGAAATGTGCTCAGCTAAAATACTGAATTTCCCATTTTGCAGCTAAAGGCAGCCATGTGATTTAGTTCTGGTCAAAGAAATATAAGCAAAAATTTCGAGTGGAAACGCCAGGAAAGCTCTGAAACAGAATAGGATGCCTCGCTCTCTCCAGTTTTTGCCCTCTACTTTTCCTCTTCTTCTGCCTGAGGAGGAACAGCAATCTTGCTAGCACAAGGTAAAAAAGTATAAAAACTAGAAGCTGAGGATAGCTGACTACAAAGATGGAAGTCTTTTGGCAAAATTAACTCCTGGTGTTTTATGTAAGTTGCATTTTGACATGAATAAAACAAAACCTTTATTTAGGTAAAACTATCATACTTTGGGTTTTCTGAGATGTGCAGGCAAATCAATTCTTAAATGATACATTTTTTTTTTAGGAGGTATAAGAGATCAAACTCAGGACTTCCCACATGGGAAGAAGGCACTCAACCGCTTGAGCTACATCCACTCCCCACATTAACTCTTTTTTTTTTTTAAAGATTTATTTTATTTTTTTCTCTCCCCTTCCGCATTCCCCCCCAGTTCTCTGTTTTCTGTGTCCATTTTGCTGCATGTTTTTGTTTTTGTCCGCTTCTGTTGTTGTCAGCGGCATGGAAATCTGTTTTCCTTTTGTTGCGTCATCTTGTGTCAGCTCTCCGTGTGCGGCACCATTCCTGGCCAGGCTGCACTTTCTTTCGTGCTGGGTGGCTCTCCTTATGGGGCGTACTCCTTGCGCGTGGGACTCCCCTATGTGGGGGCATCCCTGCATAGCACAGCACTCCTTGCGCGCATCAGCACTGCACATGGGCCAGCTCCACATGGGTCAAGGAGGCCCGGGGTTTGAACCGCGGACCTCCCATGTGGTAGGCGGACGCCCTATCCACTGGGCCAAGTCCGCTTCCCCACATTAACTCTTTATCACCTACTTAATCTTATCATCTTATTATCTACTTTTCTGTTCTACTGGGTCGCAGGCCTCCCTTGTTTCTCATCAGGATAATAGTTACAACTGTCTTTTCTTTCCCAGCTATCTGTATCCTACAACTGCCGTCAGAACTATATCTTTCTAAAATAAAGATCTGATCAAGACATTCCTTTAGATTGGCTATAATTTTTTTTTAACAGTTTCTCTTTACAAGATTAAAGATCCATTCCTTAGATTGGTAGTATAGGAGGTAAATAGAATATCCTTATGCTGTTCAATATGGTAGATACTGGTTATACGAGGTTATTTAAATTACAATTAGTAATTCAGATCCTCAGTCACATTAGCTACATTTTAAGTGCTCAACAGACACAGGTAGCAAGTGGGTACCCTGTTGGTAGCATAGAATGAATACTACCATCATCACAGAAAGTTGTATTGGACAGTACTCTTCTAGCCTACTATTAAAGTTTTATTGTGGAAGAGGACAAGAAAACCTTGGAAAGTGAGAATTAGGCAATGTAGCAGTTTGATATTATGGATGAATTCCAAAAAGAAATATTGGATTATGTTTGCGAACTGATCTTTTCCTCTGGGCATATTAGATTATACTGGATTCAGAGGTTTACTTGATTAAGTAGTTATGTAAACCTCTTGTGCCAGTAGGGCACACCCTTTGGTGGACAGGGACTCACAAATAAAAGGCATGGCAAATGACAGAGCTGGGGCCTTTCAATGTTGGAGTTTGAATCTGAAATGTTAAGCTGGAGCCTAAGGGGATAGAGACAAGAGCCATTAGCCTGATAGTCTACAGCTGACCTTGTGGAGAGAGGCAAAGCCTAGAGAGTCTCACAGTCTACAGTTGACCTTGTGGAGAAAACAGAGGAGCTGAGCCCAGAGGAACCCAGGAAGCCTGAACCCTCGCAGATATCATCTTGCTCCAACACGTGAAAACAGACTTTGGTAAGGTAAGTAACTTATGCTTTATGGCCTGGTGAAGCAGGCTAATAAGACAGGGAAATAAGAGATGGATCTGAAACTTTGCAAGAGGTCCACGTGGACATAAGCAACACCAAGATGGCTGCTGGAAGACCCTCTCCAAGATTCTGTCACTCAGAAGACTCCCTCCGGAAGCCATGAAAAGCTCTGGATATTCCCTAAGGACTTTATCATTGGGCCCTCCTGGGACACTTATGGGAGGAAATAAGCAATCAAAACAGTAAACAGCCGGAACTCCTCTCCTGCCATTAGCAAAGGGGTGGGATAATTAACAGTTCAAAAGCCAGGTGCAAGGCCTGAAGGAACTCTCTTGCTCTCTCTTGCACTCTCTTGCCTCCCGACCCAAGACTCCAGTGCCTTCTCCCCCACTAGAATCACCATGCAAGTAAAACCTGGGCATTTATAACCTATAATGGGAAATTGTAGCCTGTAAATCAGCCCTCTTTATCACTTATCAGCCCCTTCCTCTCTACCTGGAACCCCTGCTCTGTTATTTCCTCCCATTTTTCTTCCCTCCCTACCTCAATAAATTACTGGCCTAACTCACCCAGCATGCTCTTGAAATTCATTTCTCAGCATAGCCAAGAACCTAAACAAAATTCGACAACACTGGTATTTGTAAACTCCTACCTCAAATAAATACCCTTTAAAAAACCAATTTTTGGTATTTTGCATCAGTACCCCTTTGGCTTACTAATACAGGCAAAGAGGGGAAAAAAAGGCAGGCAAAAAGGGAGTAGTGATAGGAATTTCCTACAATTAATACCAACTGCCACACTCAATGATATAGAAGCCTTCAGGCAAGATGGCTTCTAAACACTTCTGTCAGATGAGTATACCGTTTAATGTTCTGAAGTCTCATTCTAATGAGACATGAATAATTACCAAAAAAACCCCTGCAAAAGACATGAATCCATAAACTGCCCAATTTCCAAGAAAGGCCAGTCATTTGCAATACACTTTACTTTAAAAATAAAGATCAGGGAGAGTGGATGTAGCTGAATGCCTGCTTCCCATGTATGTGGTCTGGGTTCAAACCCACTAAGTATGTATGTATGTATATATTTATAAATAAATAGTATCAAACAAGACTTCTGCTTCTGACCAAGATGGAGTGAGAGGGACAGGATTTACTTTCCTACCTGAAACAACCAAAAAACCAGACAAAATACATGAAACTACAGTTGGTAAGATGCTGGGTATCAGTCAATAAAAGACACTAAGAAATGAGAAACATATGAGATGAGCCCTATAATAAATATTAGTTTCCATTATTATTATAAAAATTCTATATTATTATAAAATTCTTAGATTTTGTCAAACTAAAAATCAACTCCTAAGTACTGGAATTAACCACAGATCTAAAGATTATGTTGAACAGGGAAGTATGGAAGAATAAAATATTTTGGGTATTCAGGAGTACACAGGTTAGCAAGCAAATTAGTCTACCACAATGCATTAACTACATACATTCAAAATCAATAATAACCTGTTTTCGGAAACAATGACCAAGTAGTTCCTAAGCAATATAATTAATAATTGAATACATATAAATGAAATAAAAGCACTATCAGGAAGTAAGTTGTCTGCAAGGCACCATGAATTTCTTCATTAGCACAACAGAGCAACTCTGGTAAGCAGAAGGAACAGTTAAATCAAAAGATTCAGATTTTAATAGCAATACTGACAAAAACTTATGTTCTCTTCCATGTGTATTTCTCTACTGGTACAATGAAGGAAATGGTAGAGAAGATCAGAGAGGGCTGGTGACTCTCCCAAACTTCGAGTTTAATCACCTGCTAGATTTATTAGCAGTAAAACACTACAAATATAAATCTAATTTTTAACCTCAACCTGCTTCTCCAACAATGACATCACCTGGGCTAGACAACTCATATTCAAGCACCACAAGCAGAATGATGTAAGACAACCTCTACTGGAAAACGACTTCTTCAGGTGTCAAACAATGATCTGATCTTAAAACAAACCATTACAGAGTAACCCCAATGAATTTCAATTCTGGGACACCAAAAATACCCTCTTCAATTTACAGCCTTAAAAAGTCCCAAAGAGTCCAACTTGACTAAGATGAAGGCATAAGATGCTCCAGGGTTCTGTTCCTCCATAGAATCTTTGAACACTAGCAAAAAGCGCCAGTCATCTTCCTCAATTTCAGGATATACTTAAAGTGCTGCAACAACTGGGTGAGTGTCTAATCAAAAAACCAAAGCTCTAAAAATGGCAGAATTGGGAAGCGGACTTGGCCCAATGGGTAGGGCATCCATCTACCACATGGGAGGTCCGCGGTTCAAACCCTGGGCCTCCTTGACCTGTGTGGAGCTGGCCCATGCGCAGTGCTGATGCCCGCGAGGAGTCCCGTGCCATGCAGCGGTGTCCCTCGCGTAGGGGAGACCCACGCGCAAGTAGTGCACCCCATAAGGAGAGCCGCCCAGCGCAAAAGAAAGTGCAGCATGCCCAGGAATGGTGGCGCACACACAGAGTGCTGACACAACAAGATGACGCAACAAAAAGAAACACAGATTCCTGCTGCCGCTGATAAGGATAGAAGCGGTCTCAGAAGAACACAGCGAATGGACACAGAGAGAGCAGACAACGGGGAATGGGGGGGAATAAACAAATAAATAAATCTTTAAAAAAAATGGCAGAATCTTCTGGGGCCCTTTGCGGCTACTCCCTCATCCTTTCCCTGAGGCAGCTGGACCCAGACTGCATTCCCCTTGTAGGCTTCTGGCCAGGTTCAAGAGGGAGCAGATTAACCCATATGCAATACGGGAGTGCCTGTACGTTGGTGTCAATCTACTGGACAGCAGCCAGGAAGGTTAAACCAGAACACTAAAGTCTGGATCACTCTTCCAGAATTTGCCCTACAGACAGGAGCAGCTTAGAGAGCTTCAGCAATATAAGAGAGAATAAGTCAAAGCAGCCTAGGGCAAAAGATTATATCTGCTTTAAGACATACAACAAAGCACCCAGTAAGGGAAGAAAGTCTATTTCTTAGGGAGTAGAGAAGGCATTAAAATTCCTGTAAATGGAGGAATCCCTAAGGCCATTAGAAAGCCTAAGCACAGGACAAGAAGCAGGCTCAGAAAAGAGAGAGAGGACCTTGGACTTAACATTCCTCTCAAGTGATCTGAAATTCTTGTTGAAAGGACTAAATTCTGCCTGCTTTTCTTTTTTAGGAGATATGGAGATTAAACCTGGGACCTCACACATGCAAAGCAAGCACTATTCCACTGAGCTACACCTACTCCACAAGGACTAAACTCAGAAGGAGAGTACCAGCCAACACACAGCTCATTCAAAGACTATGAAAGGCGCCATTTGTTCTGGTTTGCTTCTTTTTGTTAGCTTCTGACAAGCAAAGAAATCTGTTGTATCACTAACTGGATACAAACTTAAGGAAGAGACAATTCAGAGAGTACATCCCAAGGTTAACACATTAAAATATTAAAATGAACAGGGTACAACAGAAGATTTAGGACAAAGAAATATAAATAAAGGACCATCGAAAGCAACAAGATAAAAATTCAGAAACCATCAATGAAGAAAACCAAATTATAGATACAGTAGACAAAGACTTTAAAAAAAAAAAAAAAGATCTTCAGGGAGCAGATATGGCTCAAGCAGTTGGGTACCCACCTCCCACATGGGAGGTCCTGGGTTCAGTTTCTGGTGCTTCCTTAAAAAAAAAGTAGACAGACAATACACAGTGAGCAAAAGAGCAACAAGCAGAAAATGAGCAAAAAAAAAACAACAACCAAGCAACAAAAGCAGACAGCATGTGCAAACACTGAGGGGGGAAAAAGATATCAAGCAAAAACAAAACAAGCAAACAGATGAGGAAGCAGCTCAGGGGGTAAAGAGAAATAATCTTCACAACAACTAGGAGAAACAACTTTCTCAATTTTAGAAAAAATTAAAGGACTGCAGTAACAAGACAAGTGCTGAATCAAAAAACAGCCAACTTAAAAGTGGTAGGATGGCGGCAAGCCCTGCAGACCACATGGCTGAAAGGCCACATGACTGTGAGATGTTGAGACCCTGCCTGGAAACCTCCTGAGAAGAAAGCTGCCAGAAGAATCCCATGAGAATCTCATTTGGAACAAAAGGGAAAGCCTCAGGTATCCTCAAAGGGCCTCACCATTGGCCCCCAAAGAAATGAAAGGTGGGCAAGTAATCAGAACAGCAAACAGACTTTTAAAAAGCCCTGACTTGGGCCCCACACACACCATTCACTCTGCAGTGAATTTTCTTTTTAATAAACTCTTTCCTCCTTTGCCTAAAAAAATAAAAGGTGGTAGGATCTCACTGCACACCAGTTAGCTCCTCTCCCAATCCTCAATGGCTCTGTGAGGAGACAGCCAGGTTTCCAGTGCAAAGTCCTGGTCCCAGTTTCAGAAGGGACAAAGTAACCCCTGTGCACATATGTATCGGATGTATGTCTGGCACAATCTTATGTATATATTCCAGGGATCCACTGTACTAGAAATGGCCATTTACAGAAGACAGCCAACAGACCTCTCCCCAAGAGAACATTGTGTGAGAAGAGTCAAGTGGATGTCCACAGTAAGGGACTGCTGGCTCTAGGACATAGAACACAGGACCCAGGACCATGAGGAAAGTGTTTCCAAGGGAAGAGGGAACATGTGGAACCATATAAATGGGGGATTTCCTAGAGCCAGATACACATAACCAAAGTAAGAAACATGAACAGAGAGGACCAGGGAAGTCCTTAAACTTTGATCTGGAGCTACTCTCAAGTAATTATATGGATCAGCTCTGAAGGACAGCACTCACACAGGTTAATCTGCAAGACTGGAAAGGTGTTTTCTTTTTTCCCTTCTTTATTTTTTCTTAGCTCCTGGCATCCAACATGAGTTCCCTGACTTAACACTACCTAGATTCAAGTTTAAAGAACCTATGGCTCAGAGTATATACTGCAATGAAAACATTAAAATATCAAAATCTCCACATTTCAACAAAATATTAATATCATACAAACAAACAGGAAGTGATGGTCCCAGCAATGGAGAAGATTAAAGCATTAGAACCCTCAATCAGGAAGATCAGACTTGGAACATTCCAAACAAAGGTATTTTCTAAAAAATAGTCCTAAATATGCTCAAAGAGCTAACGGAAAATATGGACAAAGAACTAAGGAAATCAGGAAAACAAAAGATGAATACAGGGAGAATATCAAAAGGGAGGTGGAAGTTATAAAGTGAAACAAACAGAGATGAAAACCACAGTAACGGAAATTACAAATTCCTTAAAGGAGTTTAATAGCACACTGGCACTGGGAGAACAAAGAATCAGTAACATGAACATAAGATAACTGAAATCATCCAGTCTGAGAATGAGAACGAGAACAGAATGAAGATATTCTTTCTTCATTGTAGGACACCATCAAGTGAACTATTCATTATATACATTGTGGGAGCCCCAGAAAGAGGAGAGAGAGAAAGAGGTAGAGAGAGAAAGAGGTAGAGAGAATAGTCAAAAAAATGTCTGAAAACTTCCCAAATTTAATGAATAATACAAATACACAAAGATGCTCAAAAAACTCCAAACAAGATAAACCCAAGTAGACCCACACTGTGTCAAGTTATACTCAAAGTGTTGAATGCCAAAGGTAAAGAGAGAATTCTGAAAGCTGCTAAAGAAAAGCAAGGTGTCATATACAAGGGAGCTTCAATAAGATTAAATGCTGATTTCTCATCAGAAAGCAGGGAAGCAAGGCAGTGCGAAGACATATTTAAAGTGCTGAAAGAAAAAAAGTACCAACCAAGAACTCTATGTCCAACAGAACAATCTCTCAAAAATGAAGGAGGGGAGCAGAAGTGGCTCAACCTGTTGGGCCCACTACCACACCTACCTACCACATGGAAGGTCCCAGGTTTGGGTCCCAGTGCCTCCTAAAGAAGACAAGCAAATGCCACACCAGCTATGAGCTAGGCTCTGCAGCAACGAGCTAGACGCCACACCGCCACAATGAGCAGATGCCTAAAACGAGAAGATGCCACAAGCTAGTAGATGTTGTAGTCCGCAGGGAGCAGATGCAGCTCAGACCACTGGGTACTTGCCTCCCATGTGAGAGGTCCTGGGCTCAGTTTCCGGTGCCTGCTGAAGGCGAGCAAACAGTGAGCAGACTGACAAGAGAAACATCTGTGGGAAGGGGAGATAAATAAAACATTTAAAAAATTTAAAAATAGAAATAAAGGAAGGATTAAGACTTTCCAATATAAACAAAAGCTGAAGGACTTCTTCAACACTAGGCTGGCTCTACAAGAAATGCTAAAGGGAGTTCTGTGGTTTGAAAGCAAAGTCCACTAAACAACTTACTGACGCCACATGAAGAAATAGAGATCTCTGGTACAGATAATTACATAGGTAAAGATAAACACCAGTATTATTGTATTTTTCATTTGTAACTCTACTTTTTACTTCCTAAAGGATCTAAAAGGCAAATGTATAAAATGGAATAATAGGGAAGCGGACTTGGCCCAATGGATAGGGTGTCCACCTACCACATGGGAGGGCCGCGGTTCAAGCCCCGGGCCTCCTTGACCTGTGTGGAGCTGGCCCGTGCACAGTGCTGATGCGCGCAAGGAGTGCCCTGCCACACAGGGGTGTCCTATGCGTAGGGGAGCCCCATGCACAAGGAGCGCAACCCGTAAGGTGAACCGCCCAGTGTGAAAGAAAGTGCAGCCTGCCCAAGAATGGCGCTGCACACATGGAGAGATGACAAAACAAGATGATGCAACAAAAAGAAACACAGATTCCCAGTGCCGCTGATAAGGATAGAAGCAGTCACAGAAGAATACACAATGAATGGACACAGAGAGCAGACAACTGGCGGAGGGGGGAAGGGAAGAGAAATAAAAAATATATCTTAAAAAAAGGAATAATAAATCAATGGTTTTAGACTCATAATGTACAAGTAATTTGTGACAAGAACTACATAAAAGTGGAGAAATAGAGGGCTATAGGAACATAGTTTATGTATGTTATATAAATTAAGCAGGTTATCAAAGCAAGCAAGTAGACTTAGAATATTAAATGTAAGCACCATGGAAAACAGAAGGAGAATATCAGACATGCAAACTCAATGAGAAAGACAGAGGAATACAATTAACCAGGAGTGGGGGACTAAGGGAATGGAGAATTAATGCAAAATGAATGTATTGTTTCTGTTTTGGGTGAAGAGAAAGTTAAAGTAATAGATGGCAGTAAGAATACTGCACTATTGTGATCACAATGTGATTAATCCCACTGAATGGTATGCTTAGGAAGGGTTCGGATGGGAAGATTTATGGGGTACATATGTTTCCACAATTAAAAGAATGAAACAAAAGAAATAATGACAATTATATGCAATACATTATACTGGACTGGATATAAGAATGGAGAAGGAGAGGATGCGGCTCAAGAGACTGAGCTCCCACCTTCCACACAGGAGGTCCCAGTGCCTCCTGAAAAAATGAACAACAAACAAATAAAACAAAAAAGCCAACTCAGGGAAACTGTTGTGGCTTAGTGGCTGAGTACCAGCTTCCCATATAGGAGGGCCCGGGTTTAATCTCCAGCCCCCAGTACATTAGAAAAAAAAAAAAGAGTGGCAGAGAAAAGGCTCATAAGGACATTATTAGGACATAAAAAAAAAAAAACTGGAATATAGACTGTAAACTTTATCTCAAATGTTAAATTTCTTGACCTTAACTGAAGCTTAGATGACTGCATAAATGAATACAGTTGTTCATATACTGTTAAGAAAACGGATAAATAGATTGACAGATGGATAGATAATAGAGTGATAGGGTAAACGTGGCAAAATGTTAAAATTGGTGGATATGGGTGCTGAGGTGGGGAGAGGGGATGCTGGAATTCTCTGCAAAGAGTTTTGGTTATATTGTAACTCTATGTAAGTTTGAAATTGTCTGAAAAAAAATAAAAAGTTTAAAAAATTATAAATGGTTTAAACTGTCTAGTCAAAAAGCACAATTTGGCAGAATACATACGAAAGACACAACCTAATTGTATGCTGTTCACTAAAGACTCACCTTAAATTCAAAGACAGAAGTAAGTGAAAGTGAAAGAATGCAAAAATTTATTCCATGCAAATAGTGACCAAAGGAGGCCTGGGAGAACTATAACTAATATCAGATAAAACAGACTTATATCAGATAGAACCATAAAAAATAGTTATGATGGAGAAAAAAGGTAAATATATACAATAAAGAAGTCAGTTCAACAAGATGTAATAATTGTAAATATATATATATCTAATGCCAGACAACCATAAAGCAAATATTGACAAATTTGAAGGGAGAAGTAATGGTTCTACATTGATAATAGGAGACTTCAATGTACCACTTTCAGTAATGGATAGAACATCTAGACAGGTGGTCAATAGGGACATAGAAGAGTTGCATAATAAACCAACTAGATATAAAAGCCATATATAGATCACTTCGCCCAATAGCAGCCAAATACAGATTCTTCGCTAGCCCACAAGGTACATTCTCCAGTATAGAATTATATGTTAGCTCACGAAAGAAGTTTCAGTAAATTAAAAAATATTAAGGGAGTGATTGTGGCTCAAGCAATTGAGCGTCTGCATCCTACTTGGGAAGTGCCAGGTTCCAAATGGCTCCTAAAGAAAAGAAGAAGAAGGAAATAGACAAAAAGCAAAAAACAACAAGCAGACAATGAGCAAAAACAACAAGCACAATGAGTAAAAACAACAAGCAAACACACAGGGAGCCATCTCATGAGGGGGAAATACATAAAAGTCATACTAACATTAAGAAACTAAAATTTAAAAGATATTTTAAAAATATACTGAAATCACACAATTTATTTTCTCCAACCACAATGGGATGAATCTAGAAATCAATAACAGGGAGAAATGGAAAATTCACAAATATGTGGAAATTAAATGACACAACCAACCAATGGGTCATACAACAAGTCACAAGGGAAATTAGGAAATATCTTGAAGTGAATGAAAACGAAAATACAGCAAACCAAAAATTATGGACTTTAGCAAAGGCAGTGATGAGAGGAAAATTATACCTTTAAATGCTTACATTAAAAAAGAAAGATCTCAAATGAGAGGGCCTAACTTCAGACGTGGAGGATCTAAAAAGAGTAGCAAACTAAACCCAAAGTGAGCAGAAGGAGGAAAGCAAAGATTAGAGTGTAGATTCATGACTAGAGAATAAAGACATAGAGAATCAACAAAACCAAAAGTGGTACCTGAAAAAGATAAATAAAACTGACAAACTGTTTAGCGAGACTGACAGGAAAAAAGTGAGAAGATACAAGTAACTGAAATCAGCAATGAAAGAGGGTACAATATTACCAATCCAAGAGAAATACAAAGAATTTTTAAAGGATACTAGGAAGGCCTAGGATCAGATGGCTTCACAGAGGAATTTTACAAAATATTCCAAAAAAAAAAAAAAAGACACCCATCCTGCTCAAACTCTTCCGACAATTGAAGAGGAGGTTACACTTTCTAGTTCATTGTATAAGACCAACATTACCCTAAACAGAAAAAGATATCACAAGGAAAGAAAAGTACAGACCAAAACCCCTTATAAATATAGATATAAAAATCCTCTACAAATTCTGGAACGCTGAATCCAAAGCATATTAAAAGAATCATTCACCATGACCAAAAGGAATTTATCTAATGAAAGATGGTTCAATATGAGAAAATCAGTTAATGTCACATAATTTCATAGAATGAACGACAAAAACCACATAATTTCAATTGACACAAAAAGCATCTGATGAAATCTAGCACCCTTTCTTGATAAAAATACTTAGAAAACTAGGGTTAGAAAGAAAATTCCTCAATACAAAAGGGCAAATAAGAAAAATGCACATCTAACATTATACTCAATAGTGAAGAACTGAAAGTTTTCCCTCTAAGATCAGGAATGAGACAAGGATGCCCACTGTCACTACTCTTATTCAACACTGTACTGGAAATGTTAACCAGAGCAGTTAGGCAAAAAAAGCAATAAAGGGCATCCAAATTGGAAAGGAAGAAGTAAAACTTCCCCAATTTGCAGATAACATGAACCTATATATAGAATATTCTGGAAAATGTGTGTTGGGGGGAAATGGTGATGGTGGTGGTGTGTGGGAACTCAGTATTTTCTGCATCATTTTTCTGCAAATCTGTAACTTCTTTAATAAAAAAAATATAGGGAAGCAGATGTGGCTCAAGCAGTTGGGCGCCTGCCTACCACATGGGAGGTCCCAGGTTCAGGTTCTTGTGTCTCTTAAAGAAGACGGGCAAGATAGGAAGCTGATGCAAACGGCTGGCATGGCAAGCTAACACAGCGATAAGACACAATGAAGAGACACAATAAGTGGGAACAGAGGTGGCTCAAGCCATAGGGTACCCTCCTCCCACATGGGAGGTCCTGGGTTTGGTTCCCAGGTTTGGTTCCCGGTGCCTCCTAAAAAAAAAAAGATGAGCACACAAAGAACAGACAGAGAGCAAACAGCAACTGCCAACAAGGGGGAGGGGCTCATAAAAAAAATAAACCTTTAAAATATATATGTAAATAAACAGTAATCCCAATAACTTACTTCTCATTAATACCTGCCTATTCCTATTGTCTTGCTTTTTTTCCAAAGCTATTTTTTTTCTTTCAACAGCTATTGTAGCTTGTGCAATTATAACCTTCCATTGAGAATCAAACTTTAAATGCCACCATCACAGGCATTTAAACTGAAATGCTCTGAACCAGAGGACAGTTTACCACACTAATGAAAGAAGTTGTTAATGTGGGAGGAGTGGGGGGCATGGGGTATATGGGAACCTCTTATATTTTTTTAATGTAATATTTTGTGTGATCTATGCATCTTTAAAGAAAAAAAGAATAAAAAATTTTTTTAAAAAAATCGGTTGCAGTCAACTGCAAACGTACTCAGCCAGCTTCCTGTTTCTGTTTCTGCAATTAAAGTTTTACTGTAAAGTGTTTTTTGGAACAGTCATGCAAACTGTCTATGGCCAGTCTGTGCTTTAGAGGCAGAGTTGAATAGTGCAACAAAGACCACAGGATTCAAAGCCATATTTACTACCTGATTCTTTAAAAAAAAAAAAATCTGCCCACCTCTCATCTAAATAGATAATAGAACTATTATCATATCTAAAGTAATTAATATTTAAGCAAGAAATAGGCTGAAAATACCAGCCCAATATATTTCAGTAATCGCGGTATTACTTATCTAGTCAGTTTCTAAAATAATTTTTACTAAATGTTCCAAAAAGCCATTAGCATAAAAATACATACAGTCTATGGCATAACAAAAAGACAGCTTTCCACATGGAGGTCCTGGGTTCGGTTCCCCATACCTCCTTAAAAAAAAAAGGAACAAACAACAAGCAAACAAACGAAAAGGCCAACTCAGGTGAACTGATGTGGTTTGGTGGTTGAGTACCAGCTTCCCATATACAAGGTCCTGGGTTTGATCCCTGGCCCCAGTACCTAAAAAAAAGGCTATATGTCAATTGTTCACTGGTTATACAGAAGATACATTATTTTCTATAAAGGTCACCACCAACAGAAGTCAATATACTAGAATTCAATATGCAGGATCCTTAATTTTGAAAATTGTAAAAAACAATTTGTAATTTACCCTTTCTTTTCAGCTAACTCAATTAGCCAATAATATTTTTAAAATTTTAAAATTGTTATATCTGAGAAAACTCAGGAAAATGAAAGGCCTTAAAGACTGGGATTATAAAAAAGAAAAAAAAAGAAATTGAGAAAGGAAATTTTCACTTAAAAATAACTGCTTCTTTAAATCTTATGAATAATTCAATATAAACGAGAAAATATTTCTAACGAAAATAAAAATCAAAGGTGTAAAAGTTAAGAAGTATAAAGGTTAGTAGCTTATTATTATAGTGGTCTGAGGAATTTTTATAATGAATGCCTTTACACAAATCGCTAAGGATGGGGCAATGGGAATGTTAATCTCAAAGTTATCTTGGGTAAAGCACTAAGACAAAACTATCAATAATGAGATTATAAACTGATTAATAAACTATGTCTTTATTTTATGTCAGATTTAGCATCTACTGGGTTGTTGGGAGGTCACTTCATAGGTTATGCTTATACACGACTTAAGCAAAGTTCAGCAGGATCTTATTGCCTGCCACAGTAAACAGTGCCTCAAACAGCTGGACTCTGAGGGGTCCCTAGACACATCCAGAACCTATAAGAAGGGCAGATAAACTCAGGAATTCGGCACCCTGTCAGTGTGCCTTACTTTGGAATTTATGCTCCCCAGTGTAAAAAGAATTAAACTCATTTATAATTTTCCTACATGGCTCTTCTGCCCCTTTTATTTGAACCCATAATTAGCACTATACTTGCTAAATATAAGTCCCAGAGACATATCGGTCTGTTCACGTGCCAGGTTGAGCCCTGAATCTCAGCAGAGCTGCAACACGTACTCTCTAGTTCACTGGACTAACCCAGGACAACTAACAATAGATGATGATGAACAATACCCATCCCAAGGAACAGAGAGTGTCTGCAACAGCAAGCAAGATAGCGCCATCCATCTGCCCCATGAGATCTAAGCCCCCTCTCAATTAGAAGTGGAGTGGGGCGGCGGACTTGGCCCAGTAGTTAGGGCGTCCGTCTACCACATGGGAGGTTCACGGTTCAAACCCCAGGCCTCCCTGACCCTGGTGGAGCTGGCCCATGGGCAGTGCTGATGCGCGCAAGGAGTGCTGTGCCACGCAGGGGTGTCCCCCGCATAGGGGAGCCCCACACACAAGGAGTGCGCCCCCTAAGGAATGCCACCCAGTGCAAAAGAAAGTGCAGCCTGCCCAGGAATGGCACCACATACACAGAGTAATGACGCAACAAGATGCCGCAACAAAAAGAAACACTTTAGATTCCCGTGCCGCTGACAACAACAGAAGCGGACAAAGAAGACGCAGCAAATAGACACAGAGAACAGACAACTGGGGTGGGGGTGGGGAAAGGTAGAGAAATAAATAAATCTTAAAAAATAAATAAATAAGTGGAGTGGGCTTCACCATCCCCAAATCCTCAAGATTGGGGAATGAACAATAGACTAAAGTAGATTTATTATTATTCTATTATAGACCTATTATTATTCTAGCAACGGAAGAATTTTATCATTAATATAAAGGCAGTGGGCACCAAAGGTTCTGAGGGGATAGAGAAGAATAGGTGTAGCATGGGGATATTTTGGGCACAGTGGAATTGTCCTATATTACATTGCAATGACCAATATAAGCCATTATACATTTTGTCATAACCTATAAAATTGTGCAGGATTGAGTCTAAACTATAATGTAAATTATAGTCCATAGTTAGTAGCAATGCTTCAATATGTGTTCATCAAGTGTAACAAAGGTACCATACTAATGAAAGATGTTAATGTGGGATGTGTGTGAAGGGGAGAGGGTTGGGCATATGGGGATCCCCCATATTTTTTATGTAACATTTATGTAATCTAAGCTTCTTCAAAAATAAAAAAAAAATAAAATAAAC
Organism: Dasypus novemcinctus; assembly: GCF_030445035.2. Lineage (NCBI taxonomy): Eukaryota > Metazoa > Chordata > Mammalia > Cingulata > Dasypodidae > Dasypus > Dasypus novemcinctus. The sequence goes on from NC_080689.1 coordinate 44,704,040, forward strand.
TTAAGTGTGTATCAAAATATTTCTTCTCTATTTCCTAAGTTAGAGGATAAGCCCAATTTATTCTAATATTGCTTTAAAACATTGCAGGAAGTAGATGTGGCTCAATTGGGCACCTGACTACCCCATGGTAGGTCCCGGGTTCGGTTCCTGATGCCTCCTAAAGAAGATGAGCAAGACAGTGAGCTGACACAACAAAATGATGCAACAAGGAGATACAACAAGAAAACAAAACGAGAGACACAAAAAGCAGTGAGTGGAGGTGGCTCAAGCTCCCTACATGGGAGTTCCTCGGTTTAGTCCCTGGTGCCTCCTAAAAAGACGATGAACATACAACAGACAGACAGAGAGAGCAGAAACTGAGTGCAAAAATGAGGTGTGGGGGAGAAGTAAAAAAATAAATCTTAAAAAAAATAAAATAAAATACATTGCAAATACCTAACAAAGATAAAAAGTAAAAATCTAAGTAGACATTAAAAAATTAAACACAAATCAACTGTAGTTTAATTCAACAGTAAATAAAACAAGGACAAAATTAAAATTGGGAATCAAAAAGGTTCCTTAAGATAGGACATATTTTAATTACCTTCTTAACATTAAAATATATTTAAGAAAGACTATTCTAAGTTATACCTTTATGCTCATTCTGTCCTTAAAATAGTTTACAAGTAAAGTAGTAAATATATTTAAAAGGAAAAAGAGAACACTGGTCTCTCTATTAACCTTTCATTCCCACTTAAAAAAAAAAAAAGAACCAAAGTGAAAGCAATTTTTTAGTTATACTAAGTTTCTGACGTGCAAAAGAGACTGAAATTATACCTCAGTAACACTTTAAATATTTACACCAACATGTAGAATCTCATTCTATTATTTATTTATCTCAAATACTAGTTTTAATATTACTTTTTTTACAATAAACAAATCGCCTCATATTCCGAAGTTGTATCTGCTCAGTAATCTATTATTTTGCTTCAGGAAAGATTAGGAATATGTTCATGCTTTTCTTTTGATAGTTTGCAAACACTATTCTACCAGTGATTCCCATTAAACTGCAGCATTATTACTTACATCATCACTCTGCTGGGCTTCTTGCATTACAAATTCTCGGACCATGGATGGACTAAACTCTACTAGATAAGAAAATATATCTGTAGCAGCTGATCTGACTTGCAAATCATCCATGCCCTGATAAAAGGAAAATTAGATTACTAGAAGAGACTCACCTTCAACATTTTAGATTTAGACATTTTACTGTAATTAACAAAGAAACTACCATTTTCTTTCCTCTCTTTTCACATGCTAAAACATTTAAGTAGCTCAATGACTAGTTTCTGTCAGTTTTTACCACAGCAAAGATTTAAATTCAAAGAATTTAAATATAAGAAATATAACAGGATTATAAAACAAGGCTTTAAAAGTTAAGCAACATTGTGTTGTTTATTTTCTTCTGCAGGGGTGGTAGGGTGGAGGTGGGGATACCTCAATTCATATATATGCAAAAATGTGAATGATCTCTCCAAGGCTTAAAAACCTTCCAGAAAGTCTTTTGCCCTAGATTTGCCTGGGTTATTCCTTAGTAACTGAATTTCACAATTGCCTAATAGAGGACAGTTCTGAAAGCAGTTCTGGCATTTTTACCCTTCCTACAACTGAGTTTTCTAAACTAGCGACCCTGGAGTGCTTTTTCCCCTCCAACACATGAAGGATACATACTTCTTAAGTTCTGAAATGGCCACATAATTCCAAAAACATTCCTGAACCCAGCAGTCCTCAAAAGTGTGGTGCAGTTAATCACTGAGATAGTTCACAAAATTAAAACTATTTTCATGCTTAATGGCAATGCTCTAAAATGTGTTTATCAACTGAAATGAATGTACCACACTGATGATATTGCTAATGTAGGGAAATGTGGGAGGTGTGGGAAGCGGGGCATGTGGGAATCCCCTATATATTCTCTGTAGCACTTATGTAATGAAAGCATCTTTAAAAAAATTTTTAAAGTGAAAAAAAACATAAAAAACTCTTTTCGTAATAATGTTAAAATGTTATTTGCCTTTTCCACTCTTATACTATAAGGATAGCAATGTTTTCCATAGGCTACATGACATGCATTATAAAAGATTAAACGCAGAAACTTCTATGAGAATCTAGATAAATTCTATTAAAGATGTCATTACATGGATTTGTAAAAAATGTAAAACAATGCTACTCACTAAATATTTTTTGTTTTGGAAAAATTATTTTTGCATAAAAGTTATTTATATTAACATTTATAGGCTGATTTTTATAATTTTTAAATGACTAAAAATTTTTTTAAATTTCTTGGCTTGGCTTTAATTTTTCATACAGTAAATACCACAAGACTAAATTCATATAAAAAAAGTTTGACAACCACTGCCCTAACCTCAAAATGCAGCACTAGTTTCCTTGGTCCAGTCTGCCCTTACTTCACTTAATGATCTAAGAAGTAAAAACATTTTACTGGTCTCTATAAAACACAGTTAATATTGTTACAGAATAGATAATAGTTGTGCAGAAACAAGTGGGATTTTAATTCATTTGAAGTTATATTATTTGCAAGTTATTACATATTAATGCTATAAATTTAAGTTTTAAAAAGTTGAAAAATGAAAATATTCTTGTAGTAGTAATTCACTATCAGGTGATTAATAACCTAGAATGTAAAATTTAATATGCAGTATTTTCCCATCCATAATATATATCTTTTACAAATTCACAATTACAAAAACATGACAAGAAACCGTATAATTACCATTACAATTTCAAGAGCAGGAAGAATTCCCAATTTTGCCAAGGTTTTGAAAAATGCATCCCTGTTTTGAGGTTGCAATGTCTGAGAAAATGCACAGAATTCCTTGAAAAAATTAACCTGTAATGTTAGAATAATAGTGAAAAGTTGACAAACATAAAAATAAAATTGGGGCACACTGTAATATGATCTACCAGAGCATGGGATTCACCTTTCTGATTCCAGCTTTTCAGTGTATCGTGGTTCCTCAAAACCTCTATCAAAGAACATTATAAACTAACACTCCATTCAAAGTAAATCTTGGATTAGTTCTCAAACATGGACTAATTAACTTTCTAAACGCATTACTCTGTGTGTGTGTGTGTATAAAAAACATGTGGGTTCTGAGAAGGCAGCTCCATATATGCTATTCTCACTTTATGATTCAGTTGCAAAAATTCATGGAAGGCAGTTGCTTGGAATTACAGCACATATTTTTGTAGAAATCCTGCTATAATAAGTTGTGGCTGGGTTTCCAGGGAGCCCTCAAAAGCATGAGTCAATATTAAGAACTGTAAAAATTACTAAAGATCCCTCAGTCTAAAACACTAATTTTATAACTGAAAACACTGTGTAGGCTAATAATAAACAATTACTCTAAGAATGACTTAATTTTAAGTCAGCAATTTTTCATTACTTATTAAAATCCCAAATATACAATTATAATATTTGAAAAAATGGCAATCAGCTAATAAAGACCAATCACTATTCTTTCTCCCCAAAACACAGCTTACAGTTCAAAAAAGTGTTTAAACACGTGAGAAAACAAGAAACATTTCCAAAGAACCAAATTATCTATCATTCATTTTTTCAAGAAGCATTCTCCTTACCTCTTGGTGAAAAAAAGAAAAGTATATTTATAATGTGAGTATCTACAACCATAAAAATGTGTGAGTTTCTAGTTGTGGTCCTAACAAACTACTTAGCCAATTTTGGGATTTGTAAAGGCATGCAAATTCTCTCATGGTGCAAGGTTGGGGGGTGGGGTGAAGTAGAATCACATCAGCCTATCCTTAAAATATAAAACAATAAATTCCAAAAACTTTGTGAGAATATCCATTTTACAGTTCAATTTAAATACATATCTTCCGTCTCATATTAATTATTAAAAATTCTTTTAAGTCAACCATTTCTAGACTAAAAGCTGTTCATGCCAAAATAAGTCCTCTTTAGAGGACTGAATTTCAATAATAACTTACCAATTCACGCCGTTTATCATCATCTGTGGCCTCATCTGTTAACTGTGCAAAAACTTCAGACAAAAACTTTTCATCTTCCTGCATGAAAAGAAATAATTACTATGAAATATTAGCAAAAATATAAAGTTACACTCCTGTATGCAATTTATGTCAATTTTAATAGAAATACCTGAAAATCCCATAGCATTTTCATCATGAAACCTAAAATTCCAGAGTATAGTCAGGTAATAATTTCTCAAAACTTCACTGTATCATTCAATTTTAGTTATATCAGTGCCCTGTTTAGTCTGAAACCTCAACTAGAATAAAACTCTTTGGAAAAAAAAGAGATTTCAGGTCATTCATAGATACTCATTAAATTAATTAATTAAATTTTTGGAGAAGGTACCAGGGATTGAACCAGGGTCCTGATACACAGGAAACAGGCACTCATTCACTGAGCTCCAACCACGCCCTATTTTTATTTTATTTTTTAAGGCAGTACTACAAAATTAACTTTAACGTTGATAGCCTTTTAAGCACAATATTAAAGTCTTTTTTTTTTTTTTAATTTTTTTAAGGAGGTACTGGGGATTGAACCTTGGACCTCATATTTGCAAAACATGTGCTCAACCACTAAGCTACACCTGCTCCATTCTATTTACTTTTAATATGAACACAATTCCAGGTTTGAAGATCCTACTGTCAGTCCATAGCAAAACACCTACAAGAGGTATCATAAAGAGAGCAGTAGAAAAGGCTCAACTCTGGCAGAAGCTAAGATTACAAAAAGCCACTTAAATATAAGAACGAATATAATCACCTAGGGCCATTTGGAGCAGAGTCTTATATGTTCCTGTGGTGCCATGTATATAGCTAAATGACAAAATACTACAATAATTGCTTTTTATATTTTTTACTATAAGGTATTAAAAGATACTAATTTCTTTAAGCATTGTATAAAAGGACAATCAAAAAGATATACATCTATTTTATTTATAAGATAACCTTATATGCATAAACACAAGAAAGGATACACATTAAAATGTTCATTGTGGTTATGGATTATGAGTGATTTTCATTTTTGCTTATCTAAATTTTCTAGTTTTCTTCAATAATCACGAACTATTAAATTACAAAGGAATGCAACAAATACCCAATTTAAAAATGGACAAAAGACTTGAATAAAGATTTCTCCAAAGATACATACAAATGACCAATAAGCACATGAAAAAAATGCTCAACACCATTACATCATTAGGGAGATGTAAATCAAAATCACGAGATACCTCATCATACCCACCAGAATGGCTATTAGGAAAATAACAAGTATTAGGAACAATGTGGAGAAATTGGAACCTTCATACATTGCTGGTGGGAATATATAATGGTGTAACTACTGTGGAAAACAGTTTGGTTTCCACAAAACCAAACTGTTGATGATACATTGGTGATTCCTCAAAAAGTTAAACACAGAACTACCAAGGACCCAGCAATTCCACTCCTAGGGATATACCTCCAAAGTACTGAAAACACGAACTCAAACAGATACTTGTACATTAATGTTCATAGCAGTATTATTCACAATAGCCAACAGGTAGAAACAGCCCAAGTGTCCATCAACAGATGAATGGATAAACAAAATGTGATATATACCAATACATACAATAGACTATTATTCAATCATAAAAAATGACATTCTATACATGCTACAACATAGATGAATCTTGAAAACATTATCCTAAGTGAAATAAGTCAGACACAAAAGACCACGTTTTATGATTTCACTGACATGAAATAGCTAAAATAAGCAAATTAATCTATCCACAAAGTAGATTAGAGGTTACCAGGAGCTGAGAGGAGAAGGAAATAGGATAGAGAGTTCTGTTTGGGGTGATGATAAAGTCTGGTAATACAGTACTGATAGAAGCACAATACTGTAAGTGTAATTACTGCCATTGAATTGTATGCTTAAAAATAGCCAATTTTATGTTATATATGTTACCACAATAAAGAACTTTTTAATTACAAAGGGAAAAATGGACACAAATATTGAAATTCATTTTAGAGAAGCTTTCCATCAAAACCTGGCCTTAAGAAAAATGTTAGTGATCTGAAATTGCTAAAAAAAATTTCAAGTTAAGTAAATCTCATGGCTCTATCATGCTTAAGAGGAGGTCAACATTTTTTAGAGTATATACTGGAGCCACTGACAATGATACGAACTTTCATATAGTTTGTCAGTTAACCAAATTTAGGCTGAGGTTTATGATATATATCCTTGTACTACCTAACTTTAGCCCAGTTAGATAAAACTCTTAAATTTTCACTTGTCTTATATAATTCATGCAACAGCAGATTAATACTCACTTAAGAAGCCATAGGCATGTATAGCAGACATTAAAGTTATCAGGCAACATCTGAATACCTTGACAAAAAAATTTCTATACAGAAACCTCAAAGTTGAGCTTTAAGAAATGTAGCCTTTCTGCCACATATGATCTTAATTAGTTTCCTTCTCATACACTGCAGAAAACAGAATTCAGCATCACGGCTAACATGTTGAGATAATTGGTAAACCCTAGATAAAAGGCTGATCTTCTGTCTAATTTAAATAATGGGTAGTTCTCTGTATCTGGGTATTTAGAAAAACACACCTTATGGACCAGAAATAAAGAAGACATTCTACTTTTTAAGGCTGCATGTAATTCAAGCATACATAATAAAAACCTATTACAATATATATTTTTAAAATGACACAGAAAGCATTGTAAATATTTATAGATTAGTTTGCGTAATTTATTTTTAGATATAAAAAGGCATTTATGATTTACTATTATGGATTTGAAAACCCTCTTCCTGAATTCAAAAACAATTATTTGAAAGCTACACATGAGCTTCAGTCATTGAGTCTTTTTCATCAACTACATTGAGTATGGCTCTATTTCCAGTTTGAAGTCTATCAATTTTTTTTTTGTTTTTAGGACGTACTGGGAATTGAACCCAGGACCTTGCGTGTGGGAGGAAGATGCTTAACTACTTAGGTACATCTGCTCCCCAATAAGAGTTGGTTTTTCAATTGTTTGTTTTTAGGAGGTACCGGGGATCAAACCCAGGACCTCATACCTGGGAACAGGTGCTCAACCACTTGAGCTACATCTGCAGCCCTATCAATGTTTTTTTTCCCCACAAGTGAGATGGCACCTGGTTTGTATAGTATGGTTTTAAAAAACAGGTCTCATGTATCACAAATATGTAGGTCTAACTTCCCCTGCACTTCTAGTAACAAAATATTTCTAGGTGAAAGAAAGAAGTGGAGGAGTAAATCCTATAGAAAAAATAAAGTATCAATAATAGAAAGGTGAATTTTGGCTGGAAGTGCCATAAATGGGATCTCATAGCTAAGTACTTAAGTCAGAGATTCTCAAGTTTTTGGTTTCAGAATAATTTTTAAACTCTTATGTCAAAGCAGGATTACAATTCAAGACATCCTAAGCAAGACATTCATGATACACTCTTAAAAAAGAAAAACAAAAAAGAAAAAAATTACTGACCCCCAAAGAGCTTTTAATATGTGGCTAAGTGTCTGGCAATGTTTACTTACCAGAGTCGAAACTGAAAGACACATTTAAAAATATCTAATTCATCAAAAATTTTATGAAGAAAATCCAAAATTTTTAAAATTTAGTTAAGAGTGGCCTTGTTTTACATTTTTGCCCATTTCTTTTTTTATATATATTAAACAAATGTTTATTTGTAAAATGCTACCCTAGAAATTTTACTAACACCAAAGTTCAATAATAACATCAATTAAACAACAAGCATAATCTAAAATGATCAATCAAAATTACTTTTAAATAGTGATAACCCTGGCAGATGTCTTGCTGAATTTTAAGATGGGCAACAGTAAGCAGCTATGAAAACGTAATCAAACATTCAGGCTCCTAAAGACTGTAGTTGGAACATTAGGCTGCCCATCTCTTTAATGCTTGGCTTAACAGAAGACAGCTTGATTCTCATACCTTCTGCATCCAATCTGTAGCAACTGTATTAAGTTGAAGCATATGAAGAAAATGCAGTCTCACACTGACATGCAGTTGGAAAAGAGAAACCCTTGCATGATTATATACCGTTAGGGTATAATGATAAATGTTATAAACTCCTATTTTACAACTCAGAGATACTTGAGTTGAGTTACTCAGTTTCACATAGCAAAAAACCTAATTATCACTCTCTGACAACTAATAAGTGTTTCTCAATCTTGACTGCACATCTGAATTACTTGGGAAGCTTTAAGCACACAAACTTATACATTCTGCCTACCAATAGCTGGGCTTCACAAAATGGAATAAAATACACTTTTTAAAAATAGCTGCATCATAGAACACTTAAAATCCAAATAACATATTACAAAATGATTCTCCTTCATAAAACCACAAGACAAAAAACAAAAACAAAAACAAAAAACAAATCGCAAGATAAAATTGTTTTCTATTCTTGGCAATAAATCAAAAGAACTTTCAAGAAAATGTGAGAGAGGATGAACACCAGCTGGACCTACTAAGTGAATTAAATATCTCAAAATGGAATTTTCAAGAATACCTAAGTTAACTTACCTGCAACATGCTGACTATCTCAACTTTGTTGAAGAAAATAAAGGACGTAAGAGTAGAAAGAAAATTCTCTTCAAAAACAGATGGTGTAGGTAAAATGATGTCCTGAATATACTGCACCCTATACGTCTGATGTATTTTTTGCCTTAGTTCAGAGTCTGTTATTGGTATAACTTCCTTAAACTTTGCAGTTTTGGTCAAGAATTCCCTATGCCTTTTTGGTTGAGTCAAAGCAGGATCGTATTCAAGACATCCCACGACATCCATAATACACTCGTCAGAAAACATTACCTCAAACAGAGTTGCTTTATTTAGGAATAAGATTCCTCTAATAATTTCATACAAATGGTGTAAGCCTTCAGTGTTTTCTAGATTCTCACATGCTTGGAACAGCTGCAGTAGTTTTTTAATATAGCCTTCGTTTTCCAAGGCCAGAGCCAGCTTTTCCCTACGGATCGGTGAGGAGAGAACCGAGGTAACCAAGTCAGCAATCTCTTCAAGTTTATTGAGTTCACATGTGGGCAGGTCAATCAGATGGCTGGTTTCAGGCATTTCTTCAAATCGTTCTTCTTCTGATTCATCAATGAGGTCCTGTGTGACTTCCACTGATGGATCCTTACCTTGAACCTAAAAATACCCAAGCATAGCTGGTTACCTTAAAATAAAAAATAATTCAAAATTCTATAAATCAAATCATTCATCAATGAACTTAAGTAAAAAATACCTTGTAAAGAATACAGTCATTGTTGATTAAAAGTGAAGTCTAGCAGATATGCATATATTTTTAGTATTAAGTTTATTTATAATTGAGTTATAAGCTTTCTAACTCAATTATTTGAATCTAAATTACTGTCTGCAGGTCCATTCACTTCTAAATTTTCCAACCTAAAAATTAAGATTAATTCTGAACCCTAAAACCTGAATATTTCAACTGTTAATAGATGTGATGTTAAATTGTATAGCTATAAATATGTTTAATAATTTCACTATATCTAGTAATTTCACAGTACATTTTAACTCTTCTGCTCATCTCCAAAACCATTAAGTGTGACTTTTTAAAAAAGATTTATTTATTTATTTATTCCCTCCCACCCCGTTGTTTGCTCTCTGTGCCCATTAGCTGTGTGTTCTTCTGTGTCTGCCCGTATTCTCATTAGGTGGGACCTTCCGGAATGGGAGACAGGAAATCATTCTCTTGCACCACCTCAGCTTCCTGATCTGCTGCGTCTCTTATTATCTCTTTTCTGTGTTTCTTTTTGTTGCATCACCTTGCTGCACCAGCTCTCAACATAGGTCAGCACTCCTACACAGGGCAGCACTCCTGCGCAGGGCAATACCCTGCACAAGTCAGCACTCCATGCGGGCCAACACTCCACGTGGGCCACCTCACCACATGGGCCAGCTCACCTTCACCAGGAGGCCCCGGGCATCAAATCCTGGACCTCCTGTATGGCAGATGGGAGCCCAACTGCTTGAGCCACATCTGCTTCCCGAAGTGTGACTCTTAAAGCAATATATCACACCATCACATTGGCCTGACACAGACACTACTGAGTTCAAAGAAAACTAAAATCTCAGCATATACTCAACAGTAAGAAAATAAGATTTTCCCCAAACAATTTTTGAAATTCACTTTAAAAACGCTTGGCCTTCATTTAATATCTGAGATTAAAGTCTCCAAGTTCTAAGATGTAGATAAAAATCATGTCATAATGAATACAGAAATATTTTATAACTCAGACTGACAATTTAAAGAGAAGAATAGCTAGCATAAGTTTTTCTAAAATGAACTACACTATTCATCAACAAAAACGTTCAGAACTTTACTCTTCATAAATTTTCTAATTCCAAACACAATAGTACAAATATCCTGAGGAAAAAAAGTTCCACTAATTTCCAAATCTACCAAACAACACATAAAAAAAGGGTTTAGGGACATTAACATGGAAATATAAGAGAAAGTATAAGTAACAATGTCACAAGAACAGTTTAGATAAAAAGCAACAGGAATTAAGAGAAGGGGACATTCCTTCCCACTTTGGGGGGAAGAGGGGAGAGTAACCAATATAAGATTCATAAAAGCAGTAGCATGTGAGATTTTAAGTGAACCTTCAAAGATGGATTAAGAGACGAAGGATAAATTACTGTAGAACAATTAGAGACAGAAAAAAATGCAATATACATATAACAAACAGCCAAACTGGAAAAGCAGACTGAGGCCAGATCATAGAATCTCACTGACAGTTCTTGGGCAGGCCAGTGATATGTGCAGAAGTGTCCTTTAAAAATTAATCTGGCTGGGAAGTGGATGTGGCTCAAGTGATAGAGCTTCTGCCTACCATATGGAAGGACCTGGAATCAATTCCTGGGCCCTCCTGTTGAAAAAGAAGAGAAAGCGGCGGCGGACTTGGCCCAGTGGTTAGGGCATCTGTCTACCACATGGGAGGTCAGTGGTTCAAACCCCAGGCCTCCTTGACCCATGCGGAGCTGGCCCACGCACAGTGCTGATGCGCGTGAGGAGTGCCGTGCCATGCAGGGGTGTCCTCCGCGTAGGAGAGCCCCACGCGCAAGGAGTGCGCCCCATAAGGAGAGCCACCCAGTGTGAAAGAAAGTGCAGCCTGCCCAGGAATGGTGCCGCACACTTGAAGAGCTAACACAACAAGATGACGCAACCAAAAGAAACACAGATTTCCATGTCGCTGACAACAGAAGCGGACCAAGACAACGCAGCAAACAGACACAGAGAACAGACAAACAGTGCGGGGGGGGGGGGGGGGGGGATAAATAAATAAATCTTTAAACAAAAAAAGAGAAAGAAAGCATGCCTGCATGGCATGCCAGTGTCTGTGTAAAGTGCCCATGTTGTCAGTCAGTGCCCGCGTTGTGAGCAAGTACCCGTGCAAGTGAGTCATGTAGCAAGATGATGACTCATCAAAAGACATACAAGGGGAGAGTCAAGGTGAAGCACAGCAGAAACCAGGAACTGAGGTGGTGCTACTGACAGGGAATCTCCCTCCCCATCAGAGATTGAATCCCAGTGAATCCTAGAGAGAAAATGAGAAGGGAAACAACACAGACAGCAAAAACAGCAGGGCAGGAGGAGGGGAAGAGGGGAAATAAAAAAGGAAGTAGTTAAAAAAAAAATTAATCTGGCATCAGTTGTATGGAATAGATTTGTGGATATAAACTAATTAAGGTTTTTAAGTCTATACAAACAAGTAAATTTGGATAATGGGGAAAGAGGATGAGACAGAGGATAGGCACAAAAGGAAGGATCACATATATATACAGAAAAACAAAACAAAAAAAACAAAAAAAAACACCCAACAAATAAGCCTACAGTTTTAAACCTGTGGCTCCTTTAAAAGAAATTGGGGGGAAGAGGCTGTGGCTCAGTCAGTTGGGCTCCCGTCTATCATATGAGAGTCCCTGGATTTGTGTCCCAGGGCCTCCTTGTGAAGCAGGCTAGCCCGCATGCTGCGGAGAGCCACCCGGCCTGCAACCACCACCCAGCCCGCAAGCGCAGTGGAGAGCCGACTCAGCAAGGTGATGCAACAATAACAACAACAAAAAACCCACAGAAGAGCACACAGCGAATGGACACAGAGAGCAGACAGTATGCAAAAAAGCCATGGGCGGCGGGGGGGGGGGGGAATTTATAAAAAAAGAAAAAGAAATTGGAACATGGAGTAAGAATGACTGATTCTATTTCATTAAGCTTGAGGAGTCTGAATATCCAGTTACCAGGTAAATCTGTGTGCAAACTACTCAGGAAGAATAGGACAAATGGTAGAGATTTGGTATAAAGGCAACTTATAGCCAGAGGACTCTATGACAGTACCATGAGAAAAGAGATGTAGAGATGGGTGTGCATGACTGCGTGCGTGCATATGTGTGTGTGTAGGGGAGGAATGAGGAAGAAGAATCAGAGATTATAAAGAAAGATTAAATCAGATGAGTTAAATTACACTTCAAAGGAATATAATTTGTATATATCTAAGAATAATAAAAGCATAGCTCCAGAAGCATTTACTAGGTTAGAACATGCTTATTTCTGTGTTATCTAGTATTAATTCTCACAAGCTTCCTGGAGCTTAACTTCCAATGTCAATCCCAGATAAACCCAAATATCCATCTGGATGTCATTAGAGTTATCCACCAAGTAATTCTGGTTCTCTTCCTTTGAAGCACATGAATTCTTTGCCTCCTTGAAGTTACACGTAGCTTTCTGACTTGCTTTGGCCAATGAAATGTGAGCAAATGTGACATGTGTAACTTCTGAGAACTTTTAAAAACCAGTGCTCTAGGGAAGCAGATGTGGCTTGGGCATCTGCCTACCACATGGGAAGTCCTCAGTTCGGTCCACTGCCTCCTAAAGAAGACAAGTAGACGCTCACACCCACCATAACAAGAGCCAGACGCCACACCCTGCCACAATGAGCAGAAGCCTAAACAACCAGATGCCACATGCCAGCAGACACCACAGTCCGCAGGAAGTGGGTGTAGCTCAGGCTGCTGGGCATTTACCTCCCATGAGGGAGGTCCTGGGTTCAGTTCCCAGTGTCTCCTGGAGAAGGTGAGCAATGAGCAGAGAGACAAAGAGAACCATGGGGGGAGGGGAATAAATTTAAAAATTAACTAAAAAAAACAACCCAGTGCTCTGGGGAGCAGATGTAGCTCAATTGGTTGAACACCTGCTTCCCATGTATGAGGTCCTGGGTTTAATTCCCAGTACCTCCTAAAAACAAACAAACAAAAAACCAACTCTTGGGAGGCAGACCTGGCTCAACTGATAGAGCGTCCATCTACCATATGGAAGGTCCAGGGTTCGATCTCCAGGGCCTCCTGACCTGCATGGTAAGCTGGTCCATGCACAGTGCTGCCACGCACAAGGAGTGCCATGCCACACAGGGGCTCCCCACGTATGGGTGCCCCACACGCAAGGCAAGGGCCCTGTAAGGAGAGCCGCCCAGAGTGAAAAAAGTGCAGCCCACCCAGGAATGGCACCACACACACACACACACACACGCACACAGCTGACACAGCAAGATGACGCAACAAAAAAAAAGATACGCAGTTTCCCAGTGCTGCCAGATAATGCAAGGACCCAGAACAACACACAGTGAATGGACCCAGAGAGCAGAGAACAGGGAGGAAGGGCAGAGAAACAAATAAAATAAATCTTAAAAACAAAAAACAAAAAAACAACTATCACTGGGGAGCAGGTGTAGCTCAGTGGTTGAGCACCTGCTTCAAAATAAAAAAAACCAGTGCTCTAATTTGCCACCTTACTTCCCACTTTGCAGACTTTGCAGTGATTATAACTATGAGGTTATTTAACAAATGATTATGATTACTGAATCATTATATAGTGGCTAATTTTTTTCTTTCCAGTATATTGCAGATATACCTGAAATTACTGAAACTTCCTGAACTAGAGCCCAGATGCCTTGATCTTTGATAATGATTGTAAATTATATAACCTTTAATGATTGAAGTGATGAACACAACTATGTGATTAAGCCGAAAACCACTGACTGTACACTTTAGATGGACTGTATACTTTATTAATATGTACCAAAAAAATTGATTTTTTTAAAAAAAGAGAATCATTTAATAGATGATGTGCCATCATTAAAAAAAAACAACACAACTATATAACCTTATAATTTTCATTCCTGATCACAGTGCTTATACTTGCTATTATAACGGTTATTTTAGCCTAGTCTCAGCCCTTGCTTATACAGTTATCCCTTCCACATTGCAACTTCCCCATCGCAATTTCAATATCTCACAGGTCGGCATAAGAAATTAAATGGGAATTTTTTGAGAGTTGTGCGGAAGCCACAGATAACACATAAAGGCCAGCAGATGACACAAAGAATTTAGGGAATTTCAGGTTATTTTCTTTTAATGTCTTTTGTTATACATGCAGAATGTTCAGTATTATTCTCCTCAAATTTGTTTAACTTTTCAAAAATTTTCATATTTTATAGTTTTCATATTTTTCATATAGTATTTTTACTTAATATTGACCAACATATAGCTTATGATCAAATACTTTACCCAAATTTTACAATAAGGTATTATAAACACCCCATAAAAGAAAAAAAAAAATTCCAACTTTTTCTCTTGTATGAAGGGAGGGCCAAACTTTTATGCTGATTCTGATTTTCCTGATCATGGTGTGTGTGTACGTGTGTACAAGCACACCAACTCTTAACCCCCATCCTGTGGAAGGGATAACTGTACTTGCTATTGTAATGGTAACAACTCCATCTTTCCTTGTTCAGATCTCTGAAAAAACCCTAAACTTAGACTGGTGGGAGACAGATTTTTAGGCAGATAAACCATCTGATCTCCTGCTTTGCGCTTAGCAATAAACTTTCTTTGAAACCCTGGTGTCTCAGGAATTGTCATTTGAGGCCATCAGGCAGAGAAACCCCACCCCACTACAACTTTGCTCAGTAATGTGATCTTAGAGATGTTAAAATGAATTTCTATCAGGCTACATCCCTGAGCGGCACTGACCTCAAAGCCACTTTATCTCCAACTCTGCATGTTACTGGTCAAATAGCATTAGAGACGAATAAACTTTTGCTGTGATAAGCCACTGAAATATTAGGATTTTGTTATTACAACATTACCTGACCTTAACATTTTTCAGCAAACTAACTGTGCTGAATGGATTTCCCAACAAATCCACACTATTAGTACGATACTCAATTGAAAATTCTTATTTTCATACCCAATTAACCTCCCATTCTATCCTTTAAGATAGAATTTCTTTTTACCTTTTCAAAACAATTATCATTCCCTTTAGTCTCAGAAAATAATAAAGCTTCCTTTGGGGAAAAAAAAGGTCACTAGTACAGAACTCCTGCCAACATCCCTTTTCCATTTCACAACTTCACCCATTTCCTTCATTTGTTTCAAAGAAAATGTCACTACTTTTATGTACTTTTGCCCTTTTGCTTTCTAAAAGCACAATATGTATCAATTATCTTTGCTCTTGTTCTTTAAAATTTCTCCCTCATCAATGGTTCCTTCTGTTCTATCTATTCCCCTAAAGATGCTTTTTGCTCTCTGAACTGTCAAACTTTTCCAGAGAGGAGCTTTCTTTGTTCTATTTTTCTCATTTCAAAAGGCTAAGAAATGACTAAGTAATATGACTTTTACTGGCATTCAAATTGTTCTTTCAAAAGTCAACAATGACCTCCCAGAATTGAAAAGTAAAACATGACGGATGAGCCAGTGAAACACCATGTAGTAGTTAGGAGTATTAAATTAATGTACATTCAGCAACTGCACAGATCTTAAAAGTAGAGAACTGGGTTATACTCCTAAGAGGTTACCTGTAAGCATCTGACATATCCTGCCTGATGAGTGTCTTTGTTTACCCCTGAGGACCTTGGGCCATTCCAGATAGTCTATGCTAACAATGTGGTTTATGGAAAGGGAACAGGGCCACATGGCATTAGACTGACCTATGGAGGGGCTGGAGACTAAGGTCAGCCAGGTAGACAGGCAGCCATGCTTACGTGATGAACCCCCAATAAAAAGCCCTAATTTTTAAAAAATTTAAAAATAATAAGAATAAAAGCTCTGGATATTAAGGCTCTGGTGAGCTTCCTTGGCTGGCAATACTCAGTATTTTGGCACACATAATTGCTAGGAAGAGTAAATGCTGTCTGCAAGATTCCATTTAGACAGGACAACAGGAAGCTCATGCCTGAAACTCTAGTCCCTTACCTATACTCCTTTTCCCATTGCTGATCTTAACTGCGTCATTTCATAGTAATAAATCACAACCATGAGTTTAACAGATTTGCTGAATTCTAAGAATCCTTCTAGCAAAGTACTGAACCTGAGAAAGGTCTTAGAGAGGTGCACGGAGATGGCATAAAAAGCAGGATTCCCTAGAAAGACCCTGATTCACTGAAACATGGAGAAAGGAAGGATGAACTGAAAGGGAGGATGAACCTTTGATTCCTGGATGTCTGCTGGGTCACCCATCGTGCGGAATTGTGGCTGGGCCATGATCGGTTCTACCGGAGATATAAGTTCCAACAAAGTTTAGAAATAAGAGATCCAATTTGTGAGGAGCTGGTTCACTGGATATATAAGGAATTGCAAAATAACAATAAGCACACTAAATATACAATCTTTTGGTTATTGTTATCAGTAATAGCAAAGATGAAAATAAAGGAGACTGATAGGACAGATCCTCATGGTGGGCCAAATGTGATTTCAGTTAGTCTTAGCTAAATCTGTTACCCTCAGGCACACTATCAATGGGGAAAACTATGCTAAAACAGAGAAAGAAATTTCATTTCTTAATAACTGACTCATCAATAATTAAGAAATGGATGAATAAAGTACATATTGATGGGGTGAAAGCAAAAGTCAAGGTAACACTACTGGAGGTTAGGTGGATCAATGGTCAATTGAAGCCCCTGCTAGTCCCCCAACATTGAAGGAGTTGGCAATATCTTCTTTATTTATCTTAGTTTAGAGGAATTAACTGGAAGGCAAAGGTGACAATGAGAAACTTGACCTTGAATCACATGAGGGGGAAGGGGTTTGGAGAGGCAATGGTCCCACATACTAATCACATAACTACTGACTAACCCCCAGCTGGAGACCATATGCATATGTGTGGGTAAAATGACCAGGAGGTAGAGAGAAACTTTGCTGGGACTCCTTGACATAGTGGCCCAATACACTATGATTCTAAAATTTGTTTGCAAAATCCTAATAGAGGCCACAGTTAGAATGGGAGGATACGAGGAAGCAATGGTTAATGGGATCAAGGTTAAAGTGTGGGTAAGCAGACATGGCCCAACTGACAGGTCTGCCTACCACATACCCAGGGCCTCCTGGCCCGTATGGTGAGCTGGCCCACACACAGTGCTACCGCAAACAAGGAATGCCAATGCCACGCAGTGGGGGGCCCCCCATAGGGGTGCCCCCACATGCAAGGAGTTTGTCCACCAGGAGAGCTGCCCTGCATGAAAAAAAAGCGCAGCCCGCCCAGGAGTAGTGCCGCATACATGGGAGCTATGCAGCAAGATGACACAAAAGAGTCAGATTCCCGGTGCTGCCTGACAAGAATGCAAGCAGACACAGAACACACAGTGAATGGACACAGAGAGCAGACAACGGGGGGGAGGGTGGAAGGGAAGAGAAATAAATTAAAATAAACAAATCTTTAAAAAAAAAAAAAGGTGAAAGTATGGATGGAACTTGGAATACCTGAATGGACTCTATGTGAAGTGGTATCTCCTTTATCTGAATGAATTATGAGAATGGATATTATGAC